>NC_090935.1:909260638-909885638 GCF_040938575.1 Ambystoma mexicanum | reverse complement strand
CATGTGCCCCCACTTGATGCTATTTAATTATTTGTTTACCATATGTGAATGGACGTGTTCCCAGGTGCTCCCACTTGATTATATTTAATCATTTGTTTACCAAATATGAATGGACATTTCCCAGGTGCCCCACTTGATGCTGTTTAATTATTTATTTACCGAATGTGAATGGACTTGTTCCCAGGTGCCCCACTTGATGCTATTTAATTATTTATTTACCTAATGTGAATGGACTTGTTCCCAGGTGCCCCACTTGGTGCTATTTAATTAGTTATTTAGCAAATGTAAATGGACCTGTTACCAGGTGCCCCCACTTGATGCTATTTAATTATTTATTTACCAAATGTGAATGGACTTGTTCCCAGGGTGCCCCAAGTGAAGCTATGGTATTATTTAATTAATAAATGTGAACTTATTTAACACAGGAGGTAAAGTAAGGACAACCTGTACTTATTCACTTATTGGATATACTTATCGAGAGCACCTCAGGTAGGGGCATACAGGTGTTGTATCACTTGTGTATACTGAGTGTCTGGTTTTACATATTCTGTTTCATAAAGAAGGCTGTCAAGCTGATCAAATGGTATAAGGCTGTGACTGTTCTTACACTATGTGCACTCTAATAACTGTTAGCCCCCAGCGCTGACCTGCTCATAGGAGGAGGCCAAAACTCACCACGGGCAGCCCATCCTTTATTGAGGTAGGCAATAAGCCCTCTGTGATGGTCAATCCATCACCCCCTGGGTTTTCTCATTCGCACATGTGTGCAGTGAGGTGTAAGTATCCCATGTTCAGGACTCCTGCAGGTTGCTACTCACCCCTTCTTGCAGAATCATAGGGAGAAACACCTTACACTCTTGGAGGCACCGCTGAGATCCCAGGGGGGTATTCACAAGAATCAGAGCACTGTTTAATACATGAGTGGATAATTACCTGCAGTAAAATGGCGCATGAATATGTGTTACACTGGATACAAGCTGACAGGCTTAGTCCAGAGGCCTGTTTCATAATAGGCAAGGTCCCCCTACACATTAAAGGCTTGAATTATGCTCTTCTTACGTCCCCCCTTTCCTGAGCCCTGTAGAGCGTGTCGGCTCCCAGGACACGAATAACACCTCATAGATAGCAAGGTCTGGAATGTGACTCTTCCCCTGTATGTAGCTCGCTTACAAGAACAGGAGCACTGTGCTCTGTTCAACAAAGAAAAGATGTCTCTACACTTGCAGGGTTGCATATTGTTACTAGAATAGATATTTGAAGGTGTCATATTCGTTGAAATTGTCCATCATCAAACCGAGTTCAAAGAAACCCAATAAAGGGCGGTGTTAAACATGTCACAGCTGATTGTATGATATGCCTTTTGTATATATGTAACTGATGTATGTAATTCGCTCTCTTGCGTCCCTCGAGGTCTAGAGATACACGTCGCCGGGCGTGAGACCGAGTTGGCCAACTGAGACTATTTGCTTTGCAATAAACCTTAGCTTTGGGAATACAACCTTGTGTCTGGCGTATCTATCGTGTGTGGTGACTTGCCTTGTTTCCATAACGCGAGGGACCCCTAGGGGCCCATTTCAAGATGGCGCCCGAACAGGGACCCTCCCCCACTTGTTCCACCGTGTACGTTGTAATAGAGTAAAGGCGGAGAACGACGAGGACGGGACGATCGAGCCGGGATCAAGAGGTGTTCGGGGCGCCCTGTAGAAGTGATGAGAGATTCCTTTGCAGATCTGCACACATCTGATCCCTGATCGACGTATCTGGCCAGAGAACAAGGAGGCGAGGGTCCCTAAACGAGGCAGAAGCCAAGAAACGCAGACACAACGTCATTGGTTGCGTCTGTATACAGACACATTGTGTCCTGGAGGACAATTTGATTTATCAGGTGAGTCATACCCTGATTCAAAATAACCCTGATATTGGTTGAGAGTTGACTTTGCAAAATCAAACGCCCTGGGTAAGGTTGATTAACCAAGGGGAGGTTGAAACATGCATGGGGTATTGTCCACCCTAGCAGGGTTTTTCCGCTACGGTAGACAATCTTTGGAAGATGGCCAAATTGCACCACCTGGGGGAACGCTGGCGTATGAGATGTATGTGAAGTATGGTGTGGGAGCGATAATATTCTGTGACACTTGGCATAGGCAAACCAGAAAGCAACAAGACCATCAGTGGCCGATAAATGGTAGTTTTGAGATAGCGAGAATAGATAACCTGGAAAGGGTGTTGATAAGAAAGAAAGCGTGTCCCACAGCACTTGATATCGTTAAGGACTGGAGAAGGGAAGCAATGCTCCGATTTAGAAGTAGAGCGAAACATGCGCGCAGGCATAAATCGAAAGATGAAGTAGCGGAAGAAAAGGAGGAGGAGGAGTGGACGGAGAGTCTAAGGAGGTCAGGTAGACATGACCAGTTGAACATAGAGAAAATATACCCACAACGGGAATTGCACATAGCAGATGAAGTGATGGAAAACATATTGATCCATACAAAACAAGGCCCAAGATCAGAAGCGAGGCCAAACACGCCCGTAACTATTGCTCAAGCCCCTCCCATAGCTCAAACTCTCCCTCCCGTAGCTCAAGCCCTCCCACTGCCACAGACCGTGCACATAGCACTTCCTATTAGCCAACCAGGCCCACAGCAGACACTCCCCGTTCCTATTGTCCAATCTGCACCTCCCGCCTTAGATACAGACTCAGTACCGTCCGTCCCTCCGGGGGTTGAAGTTGAAACCACGGGGGCAAGAGACGGGACTGAACAAAGTGGATGCACAAGGGTAACTCGCAGTGCAACCAGCAAAGAAAGGAAGGTGGAATTGCAGCAACAGGCAGAGATATATATAGATGGGAATGATGGGACGGCAGCATTGGCTTCGATGTATGGCTTCCAGAGAAGCAACAAAAGACAGGTAGTGTTGGAATGCATGGGTAAATATTTGGTGGAGAGATGGAAACAGTTAATTGGGAAATTACCACCGCAGCGATTGTTAGATTTGAATGCATTAGCATGCTGTAGAGAAAGAGATGAAGAAGTAAGGGAACATGTATATGGACTTTTTGAGCTTAAAAATGAATTGGATAATGATTATGCTGAAATGTTTACTGCACCTGGGAACAGGGGTAAGGATATCAGGAGAGATAGGAAGGAAGCGGTAGAGCTATATATACAGCGACGCCATTCAATGTCGTCAGTACAGAGGGGCAACAAATTGAAAGTATGTATACGAGAGGCGTTAAGATGGATGTCGGATCCCAGTATCCCCACAATGGAGATACATGAGATATTTGATGAATATTCCATGCCCATGAAAAGGAAAGCACTGCAGTCGATGGCTGAACATTTAATAGACAAAGATATAAAAAAACGACAAGGCCAGCCCACCCGAAATAATGGCAGTATATAAGAGAGCACTAGAGAGAGGGACAGGAGAAACATTGTTACACATGAGAGAAGGGGGAGGGACAGTAAGTGGGACATTCCCTATGAGGGAGGTCCCACCTACCTTTGTGCCAAAAACAGAGGTTCCCGCAGTGGGCAACGTAGCGGCGCAGGTAACGCCAGCCCATTATACCGCCCAATATGTGCATGTCCCCTTTTCCAGACAGGAGGTGAACAACATAAAGCAGACGATTCCCGATATAAGAAAGAATCCTGCAGGATTTTACAAGGAAGTAGGGTCCTGTCTGCAATCATCCGTGCTTACCTTAGGTGACATAGACCTAATATTCCCAGTGATCCTGCCAACAGACATATGGAAGCAAATAAGAAAGGTGGATGACGTAACGGCCTATGGCGCCACATGGGCGGACTTGGTAATAGAAGACAGGAATAAAGCGGTTGGAGGGACACCGGGAGCGAACATGGTAGCATTACCAGCACGCATAATACAGAAATTAAAAGAAATTGTCCCAGAGAAAAGAATTCAATGGGACAAGTTGACTGCATGTGTGCAAGGCAAGGATGAGTTAGCAACAAATTATTTCAATAGGTTCGAGGAAGTATTCGCAGACTTCAGTGGGCAGGATATGAGCTCGGAAGCGGGGAAGAGGCTATTTGTGTCGTGACTTGCCGCGTAGTGAAGAATAAAGGGGCCTCTGTCCACAAATCACCCACAGGAAGAGAGTAAAGGAACTCCCTGTGCGAGTTTTGAGGCCACAGGTGGTTTGATGATTCACTGGATCTGATGACGCCGAGGATCCCAGAGGCTGTTAAAAGGAAGTTAGAGTTAGCACAGGCAAACACAGTACTTTGATATGAAAGATTGTGCAAAAACTTTCTTACCTAAATCTAGCGGGATGGAGCTAGGGTGCCCAGGGTCAGATGCGAGGGAGCGTCAAAGATCCGGACAGCCGTGCCCTAATTGGTAGGTACCGGCTGGTGCCTGTAGCTCTTCCGTAGCCGAAGGGAACTTGAAACTGATCACGAAGTCTATGGTCGGAAGATCAAAAGCCAGAAAGGGATAATCCAAAATCAATCCGTTGGGCGTAGCAAAAGAGTACCAAAAATCCGTACAAAGTTCCGAGTGACCGTATCCGTGGAGCAAGAAAGCAAATCCGTGGTTCGGAAGCCTGAGTCCAAAATCTGATGAAGCAAACAACGTAAATCCTGAAAGCGCCAAACAGAGTTGTGAAACAGCTGTGAAGCGGTGAGCAACTCCAACTTCCCGGCTTTTACGTGCGTTGGCTCCCAGTCACGTGAGCGGAAACTTGACCACGTGATCGGGAAACCGTCGCGGAACCAGGAAGTAACCGTGATCGGGTGCTCAAGCCCGAACGCAGCCTCCACGGGAGTTGCCAATGAAAACGAGGCAACAAACTGGGCCGGCCTCTGGGTACGGCCCGAAACCGCCGGTGATGACGACTCCCTCGCACCATAGGTGAGGTGATGACTTGGGAGGCGGACTGTGACCCGGGGATTCTAGCAGTGTGTTTTGGGGTGTCAATCAATATGGTGCGTGGTTGTGTATCTGATTTGTTGTGCATGACAGAGCCCCCCCTCAATGGCCCACGACCACGTGGGCAGGAAGGATGATCCCGGTGAAAACGTGAAACAAGCCTTGGGGCATGGACATCACACGCGCTGACCCAACAACGCTCCTCGGGGCCAAAACCTGCCCAATCCACAAGGTACTGGAGACCACCCCGAACCATACGGGAACCCAATATACCCGAAACCTCATATTCCATTGAGCACCCACTGAAACAGGACCAGGCGTAGACCGGAGACGGGTAGGGGCTGGGCAAGGTTTCAGCAAAGAGGTGTGAAAAACAGGGTGTATGCGCCAGGAGGCAGGGAACGAGAGGCGATAAGCCACAGGGTTTATTACAGCGGAAATCCTACATGGGCCCACAAAGCGAGGGAGCAATTTGCGACAATCAGGAAGCCTGAGATGGCGAGAAGAAAGCCAAACCCTGTCTCCCACAACATAGGAAGGTGCCACCGTCCTCCTCCGATCCGCTGCAGCCTTCGTAGACTCCTGGGCCTCCCAAAGGTGAGTAAGGGTTTGAGCCTGAACGGCCGATAAGTCGCGGGCACAGGCAGCAGCAGCAGGATTATCAGAAAGTGCAAGGTCTGGGATAGGCAAAGTGCGAGGGTGTTGACCATACAAAACATAAAAGGGAGAAGAACCAGTGGAGGAATGCGTTGCGTTGTTGTAGGAGAACTCAGCGAGGTGTAGTAAACTGTAACGCTCACCTGATTCCCACGGAGGCGCTGGTCCCGGCTGAACTGTTATAGTCTCTTCAATTGAGAAGCGTAGAGCTCGGATGACTCTCTGGACTGGGCTTCCTCTTATTGACCGTCTGGCTTGCAGGGTAAGGTTTCTGCAGGCAGAAGAAAAAAGGGTTAATGACCGTTTGGCTGGACTTCCTCCTCACTAATCGCCAACTCTCCGAAAGTCCAATGTCCTGGTGAGCTCTCACCTTAGGCGTATAAATGCTGGGCTCTCCATCCTGCGACTTATGCAGGGGTGCGTGGGTTCCAGTTACGTCACTGGAGATCCTCAAAGTCTTTTGTGGCCTTAGAAGTGGCACAGGTGCTGAGATGCCAAAAGGTGATGCCGCCGTTACTGCACGAGCGGATGCCAGTAGGTATAAAGAGTTTATAGTCTTGAAGAGATGGGCACCTTTAATGAAGTCTTTGCATTGTCTTTTTCAGGTGCCTGGATGCTGAGGGCGTGGTCACTGAGAGCGCGACATGTGCGGTTGTACATAGGTATGGGAATTTCAATGACACCTCAATAATGTCCCTGGTTTTCTGTTTTCAGGTCTTGAGATGTTGCGGGCGTTTTCCCAGTCGCGGATGCACGTGGGGAAACACGTAAGTGTTAGGCTTTCTTGCAGTCTTTAATGGCACTTAAATAATGTCTTTTCTTGTTTTCAGGTGCCGGGCTGCTGCGGTTGAAGAGATCGTAATATGCGCACAAAAGCAGGTAAGAAAAGTAAATGCGGCCGCCTTCACCCGATTCCTACTTAACAATGTTCTTTGTCTTTACAGGTGCCGTTAGGCTGCTGAAGAGAAGGCCGCAAAGAATCCGTGAAAGCACAGATGGATCAGGTAAGCGAGCGCGGCTGCAAACGTGTTGCAACTTGCTAACCTTATGTTTCTTTTGCTTGCAGGTTCTGCCGGTGTCTGGATTCCTGGATGGTAAGTATAGTTCTCGTGTCTTTCTTCAACAGGTTGCTGAGCTGAAGCTGGAGATGTCACTGGAATGCTGGA
Organism: Ambystoma mexicanum; assembly: GCF_040938575.1. NCBI lineage: Eukaryota > Metazoa > Chordata > Amphibia > Caudata > Ambystomatidae > Ambystoma > Ambystoma mexicanum. Next base: position 909,878,919 of record NC_090935.1, on the reverse strand, counting down.
GCTGACTCGGTGAGCGTCCTGCTGCAGATGCAGAATAACGCGAAGTACGTTTTCCCAATCGGGTGTGGTTTAAATAGTGTTGGAGTGATTGGGTGTCTTCTTCCTCAGCCTCGCCCAGGTAAAAGAGTTCCTGTGTTCCAGAGCTAAGGAGTGGCACCAGCCCCACCCAGGTAAGAAAGTAGTCCCAGTTTAGGGAATAGTTCCTGCCAGCAGAAGGCTGGGGACTTCATCCTGCCAGCATTTGCAAAGGTGAGTATGCAGCATGGTCTGCTACAGGTAGGTCCACCCAAGCACCTTTGCAAGAATTATGAGCCTGGCGCCCCTGGCGCCGGGTCTGAGGTTCCTTATGAGCCTGGCGCCAGAGGCGCCAGGACATGGTCCAAAGGGCCCCAATAGGGGTTTGCTCGAGCCGGGGACGAGGGTCGTGAGCCTGCTTCCGGGGATGCTGGGCTTGACTTGGCTTCTCGGGAGCAGTGCTCATGACAGCACCCCCCCTCAAGGCCCCTCCCAAACTTGTCTTCCCCGGAGGTTTTGGCCTATTGGGAAAAGTTTGGTGGAATTTTCTGACTAGACGAGGAGCATGGACGTGGTCAGAGGGTTCCCATGATCGTTCTTGAGGTCCGTAACCCTTCCAGTCGATCAGATAGTATAATTTTGACTTGATGATCTTGGAGTCCAGGATGTTTTTAACCTCAAATTCAGGATCTCCATTTACTTGAATAGGCTCTGGAGGTTTATTCAGTCTGGTTCCAGGTTGCATAGGTTTTAGTAGAGATACGTAAACACCGGATGTATTTTCATGTGGGATGGCAAACCCAATTTGACAGCCACTGGGTTTATTATGGCTGTAATTGGATATGGTCCCAGATATTTTGGGTTGAAGGTGTGAGGTCCTTTAAGTGATAAATGTTTGGTGGATAACCAAACTTGATCTCCAACCTGGTATTGAGGGGCGTTTCATTGGTGTTGGTCTGCTCCCCTTTTGTACCGTTCTTTAGCCTGTTGTAGGTGGATTGTCGCTTCTTTGAAAGTTTGAGTGATAGCATTATGAAGTTGATCCACGGCAGGCGTTCCAAGATCATGGGGTGGTTCGAGATTGGAGGTTCGAGGATGAATCCCATATAAAATGTAAAAGGGACTTTTTCCGGTTCCTAAATGGATCGAGTTGTTGTAAGCATATTCGGCTATCCAAAGGATATCTTTCCAATTACTTTCTGACTGCTGTAGCATACAACGTAAATATTGTTCCAGAGTTTGGTTTGTCCTCTCAGTTTGTCCGTCGGTCTGGGGATGATGGCTGGTTGAAAGTCTCACATCGATTTGAGCTAAACGACAGCAACTTCGCCAAAAGTGAGAGATAAACTGGCTCCCCCTATCTGAGATCAAAACCGAAGGGAAGCTGTGCAATCTTACAATATTTTCAAGGAATTCCCGTGCTAGAACTGAAGCTGAAGGTAAGCCCTTTAGTGGAACGAAGTGGGCCATTTTAGAAAACAAATCTACAATTACTAGAATAGTGTTGTATCCGGAACAGGAGGGTAAATCGGTGATGAAGTCCATGGAGAGGGTATGCCAGGGATGTGGCGGGATGTCTAACGGATGCAGGAGACCCGCTGGTCTTTCCTTCTGACCTTTGTTTTGGGCACACACACCACAGGACATCACAAACTCCTTTATGTCTTTTCTCCATGACGGCCACCAGAAGTGTCTCTTGACTTTTTCCGAGGTTTTGGCAATGCCTGGGTGGCCCTCCATCAAGGAATCATGGTAGCAAGAGATTACCTGTTTTTGTAAATCGGCATGTGGTAGGAATAGTCGTCCCTGAAAATAAGGCAGGTATTTTTTTATGATGAAGTCCTTTCCCTTCAGTTGCCAGTTTTGTAAGTCCGAAGGGGTCACAAGTTGTTTAACTTTTGCTTCGATTTCTTCGATGGATTGTGAAGAAATCAGGCCCAGGATTCTCTGTTCTGGAATTATTGGCACAGGTTCAGGATTGACAATATTATCTCCCATTCCAATCCGGGAAAGGGCATCCGCTTTGCCATTTTTGTTGCCGGGGCGATAAGTAATTACAAAGTCAAATTCGGCAAAGAAAAGTGCCCAGCGAAGCTGTCTGGAGGACTGAGCTTTGGCGGTTTTCAGGTATTGTAGGTTTCGATGATCGGTGATTACCGTGACAGCGTGTTTGGCTCCAAGGAGATAGTGCCGCCAGGCCTTGAAAGCGGACTTAATTGCTAAAAGCTCTTTATCTGTGATGGTGTAGTTAATATAAGGCACCAAGAACTTGCGAGACCAGAATGCCACGGGGTGCAATTGGTTAGTTTCCGGATCTCTCTGTGATAGAACTGCCCCCATTGCTAAGCTGGAGGCGTCGGTCTCAACGATGTAAGGGAGGTCTGGCCGTGGGTGTTTCAGTATGGGTGCTGAGGTGAACTTGGCTTTTAGCTCTTGAAAGGCCTGTTCTGCTTCTGTTGACCACTCGAAACGTTTGTTTTTTCTTAAGAGGGCGGTGATGGGCTGCACCACTCGTGAAAACTCTGGAATAAACCTGCAGTAAAAGTTGGCGAAACCTAACATGCTTTGGACACCTTTCACGGAAGTAGGTGATGGCCACTTGATGATAGCGTCCACCTTTCTCGAGTCCATGTGGACTCCTTTGGGTGTCAGAATAAAGCCTAGAAATTCGACCTCCGTGATGTGAAAAACACATTTTTCGAGCTTAGCAAAAAGCTTATGTTGGCGGAGTTTTTCAAGGACGGCTCTAACATGTTTCCGATGATCTGCTTCTGAAGATGAGTACACAAGGATGTCATCTATGTAGACGACTACGCAAACATCTATGAGTTCTCTGAGGACATCATTCATAAAATACTGAAACGCGGCTGGTGCATTGCATAGTCCGAAGGGCATCACTTGGTATTCAAATAGTCCATACTTGGTGCGAAATGCCGTCTTCCATTCGTCGCCTTCTTTAATCCGTACCAAGTGGTAGGCTCCCCGGAGATCTAGCTTTGTATAAATGCAGGCGTTCTTAACTTGGTCAAGGAGTTCCGGAATCAGAGGTAGGGTTTATCTGTTCTTTACCGTTATCTGGTTCAGGGCACGATAATCAATACAGGTTCTAAGGTCACCTTCTTTTTTAGGTACGAAGAACAGAGCCGAGGATGCAGGAGACTTTGATGGGCGGATAAATCCATTGGCCAGGTACTGGTCCAGATACTGTCGCAAATGAAGATTTTCAGGCTCGGTAAGGGCGTAAATTCTACTACAAGGGGGAGTGGCTCCGGGTATCAGGTCTATTTGACAGTCGTAAGATCTGTGGGGAGGCAGGGTATTAGCCTGTTCCTTCTGAAAGACATCTTGGAATTCTTGATACTCAGGAGGCAATTGCGGTCCTTCGGATGTTGCTACCGCTAGGCCAATACTGTGTCGAGGATAACAAGTAGGTGCACACTCTGGGAACTGTATCGTCTTTGCTCGCCAATCAATTTGAGGATTGTGTTTCTCCAACCAAGGGATCCCCAGAATTATTTGGAACTGAGGGGCCTTGATCACATCGAACACGATTACCTCCCGATGTCCATCTTGGCCTAATAACGTCACTTCTGTGGTGGTATGGGTTACCGGTCCGGAGGCTATTTCCGTACCATCCACTGTGGTAATGACGTCTTTAGTTACCTTAGGACAAAGGGGTAAGTTCATCCTGGAAGTCATCTCGCGGTCTACATAATTTCCAATCGCTCCGCTATCAATGTATGCTTTAATGGCATGCAAACGATCCGGTCGTTCTGGATTTATGAGGACCATTGACATTATGAAGTGCGAGGTCAAAGAACTGGTTTTTACGCTCGGCAAGCAGACCTCTACACTTGTCGGGCGAGGTCGTTTCCCGGCTCGGGCTTTTCGGAATTCTTATCAGAAGCTCCCACTGTCTTCTACGGAGGTTTCACCGGGCAATCTCAGAGGAAATGTCCTGAATTTCCACAATAGAGACATAGCTGCAATTGTCGTCTCCTGTCGCGTTCTTTCTGGGTTAGGGGACCCTTTACGACCGCTATTTGCATAGGTTCTACGGCTTCAACTCCTTTGGTGTGAGTTAGTGGCTTAGAGAATACTCGAGTTTCGAACCTGGAGCGGTCTGCCTTTCTGTTTTGTAGTCGGTGATCCAATTGGACCACTAAATCAATGTACTCTGAACAATCTTGAGGGGGATTGACGACCTGGGCTAGGACGTCTTTGAGTTCGCCACGCAAACCCCTGTGGAAAAGCGTGATCCTCTTGTCCTCGGGCCATCTGGTTTCTACGATTAGTCTGTTAAATGACGCAATATAAGCCAGAAGATCCTGATTGCCCTGCCGTAGGGAAAGGAGTTTGTTGTCCAGGGCCTGCCCCTGGGAATGTCTTGCGAAAAGTCTTTCCATGTTGGCCTGGAAGGCCTGGAAATTGCGAAGAATCGGGTCATCCTGTGTAACCAGAGGGATCGGCCAATCAGCGGCGCTGCCGCTAAGATACGAAAGCACAAAGGCTACTTTAGTCTGATCAGTCGGAAAAGCAGCTGGTCTACAAAGAAAGTGCAATTGGCACTGATTTATGAACACCGCAAACCTCTTAGGGTCACCAGAGAAGCGTTCGGGCGGAGCCAAAGGCACATTTCCGGGCAGATTGATTTGAACAGGATTGGCTGAAGCCGCCGGGGTATAGGTCCCTCCTGAATTAGGTAGAGGGGTTTGCCCCGCTTGTGTTTGTAATAACTGTCTGGCGAGGTCATCAGTTCGTTCTTTGGACATAATCAATTCCCTCCTCAGGGCATTCGTTTCCTGGCGGGCAGCATGTACTTCAGCTCTTAATTCCCCTAGTAACTGGGTCAGTTGATCAGTGTCGGAAGTTTCCATAGCGCCTGGCTAGGAGGTTATTGGAGGGCTTTGCGTTCTGTAACGCTCACCTGATTCCCACAGAGGCGCTGGTCCCGGCTGAACTGTTATAGTCTCTTCAATTGAGAAGCGTAGAGCTCGGATGACTCTCTGGACTGGGCTTCCTCTTATTGACCGTCTGGCTTGCAGGGTAAGGTTTCTGCAGGCGGAAGAAAAAAGGGTTAATGACCGTTTGGCTGGACTTCCTCCTCACTAATCGCCAACTCTCCGAAAGTCCAATGTCCTGGTGAGCTCTCACCTTAGGCGTATAAATGCTGGGCTCTCCATCCTGCGACTTATGCAGGGGTGCGTGGGTTCCAGTTACGTCACTGGAGATCCTCAAAGTCTTTTGTGGCCTTAGAAGTGGCACAGGTGCTGAGATGCCAAAAGGTGATGCCGCCGTTACTGCACGAGCGGATGCCAGTAGGTATAAAGAGTTTATAGTCTTGAAGAGATGGGCACCTTTAATGAAGTCTTTGCATTGTCTTTTTCAGGTGCCTGGATGCTGAGGGCGTGGTCACTGAGAGCGCGACACGTGCGGTTGTACGTAGGTATGGGAATTTCAATAACACCTCAATAATGTCCCTGGTTTTCTGTTTTCAGGTCTTGAGATGTTGCGGGCATTTTCCCAGTCGCGGATGCACGTGGGGAAACACGTAAGTGTTAGGCTTTCTTGCAGTCTTTAATGGCACTTAAATAATGTCTTTTTTTGTTTTCAGGTGCCGGGCTGCTGCGGTTGAAGAGATCGTAATACGCGCACAAAAGCAGGTAAGAAAAGTAAATGCGGCCGCCTTCACCCGATTCCTACTTAACAATGTTCTTTGTCTTTACAGGTGCCATTAGGCTGCTGAAGAGAAGGCCGCGAAGAATCCGTGAAAGCACAGATGGATCAGGTAAGCGAGCGCGGCTGCGAACGTGTTGCAACTTGCTAACCTTATGTTTCTTTTGCTTGCAGGTTCTGCCAGTGTCTGGATTCCTGGATGGTAAGTATAGTTCTCGTGTCTTTCTTCCACAGGTTGCTGAGCTGAAGCTGGAGATGTCACTGGAATGCTGGAGCTGACTCGGTGAGCGTCCTGCTGCAGATGCAGAATAACGCGAAGCACGTTTTCCCAATCGGGTGTGGTTTAAATAGTGTTGGAGTGATTGGGTGTCTTCTTCCTCAGCCTCGCCCAGGTAAAAGAGTTCCTGTGTTCCAGAGCTAAGGAGTGGCACCAGCCCCACCCAGGTAAGAAAGTAGTCCCAGTTTAGGGAATAGTTCCTCCCAGCAGAAGGCTGGGGACTTCATCCTGCCAGCATTTGCAAAGGTGAGTATGCAGCATGGTCTGCTACAGGTAGGTCCACCCAAGCACCTTTGCAAGAATTATGAGCCTGGCGCCCCTGGCGCCGGGTCTGAGGTTCCTTATGAGCCTGGCGCCAGAGGCGCCAGGACATGGTCCAAAGGGCCCCAATAGGGGTTTGCTAGAGCCGGGGACGAGGGTCGTGAGCCTGCTTCCGGGGATGCTGGGCTTGACTTGGCTTCTCGGGAGCAGTGCTCATGACATAAACTCAGCCAGGACTGCTGTTATTGCAACACTAGACAACGCAAATACTGCTCCATGGCTTGGTTCACCCTCTCAGTCTGGCCGTCCGTCTCTGGATGATATGCGGAAGAGAAACGGGAATCGATGCCTAAAAGGACCGTGAGTGCTCGCCAGAAATGAGAAGTGAACTGGGGACCCCTATCTGAGATGATAACTGTGGGTAACCCAAAGAGACAAAAGACCGATTTGAAGAAAAGATCGGCCAAGGCCGGGGCTGAAGGGATGCCGGAACAGGGAATGAAACGAGCCATTTTGGAAAAGGAGTCGACTACTACCCAAATGGTATCGAATCCCTTGGTTCGGGGTAGGTCTGTTACGAAATCCATGGATACCGTGTGCCAGGGCCTGGGGGGTATGGGTAAAGGAAGCAAAAGCCCCAGCGGGCGCCCTCTGCGATGCTTACACTGGGCGCATATTGCACAGGTGTTAACGTATCCTTCTACGTCGTGTTTCATGGAGGGCCACCAACACCAACGTCTGAGGAGGTCCAACGTGCGTCTTTGTCCGGGATGACCATTGATGGCGCTATTGTGGGACCATTCCAAAGCAAGATTAGGAGCGTTGGTCGTTGGTAACCACAATCTGTTTTGGATATACGGTAGCCCGTCATGAAACACCGGATCCCACTCGGTAACCTGATCAGGATGTAGTGAAACCCATTTGCGAATGGAATCCAACAAAGGCAGAGGAGGGGTGCAAATACAAATGACATGCTGGTCTAACAGATTTTCCGGGAAAACAGGCAAGGATACACCACCCGGAGAGCGAGACAACGCGTCCGCCTTCCCATGGGACAACCCGGACCTATGTTTGATCTGAAAGTCAAAGGCCGCAAAGAACAAGTGCCACCGCACTTGCCGACTGTTGATACATTTTAGTGAGGCCAAATCCTGGAGGTTATAGTGGTCGGTGAACACAGTGACAGCGTGCCTTGCCCCCAACAGATGATGCCGCCAAACCTGGAAGGCATCCTTGATGGCCAACAGCTCCTTCTCCGTGACGGTGTAGTGCAACTCCGTAGCAGAGAACTTCCTAGAATGAAACGCAACCGGGTGTAACTGACCCAAAGAAGGACAGCGTTGGGACAAGACCGCACCAAGGGCGAAGGAGGAAGCATCAGCCTCCACGATGAACGGGAGTTCTGGGTCCGGGTGCTTCAGGACGGGGGCCGTGGTAAACGCTAATTTCAGGGCGTCAAAAGCAGCTTGGTGTTCATGTAACCAGACAAAAGGGGACTTGGGACTGGTCAGGGCAGTGAGAGGGGCTACAATGGATGAGAAATCCTGGATGAAGCGCCTGTAGAAATTTGAGAACCCAAGGAATGATTGCAGGGCCTTAATGTTACAGGGCTTAGGCCAATCCAAGACCGCACGGACCTTGGACTGGTTCATTGCCAGACCCCTAGGGGTGATATGGAAACCCAGAAATTCCACACTTTCAGTGTGGAACTGACATTTCTCAGGTTTGGCATAGAGTGAGTGTTGGCGGAGACGGGACAGTACCTCGCAGACATGTGATATGTGGTCCTTCATGTTCTGTGAATATATCAAGATGTCATCCAGGTATACTGCTACACACACATCCAACAAGTCGTGAAAGATCTCATTCATGAAACGTTGGAAGGTAGCAGGGGCGTTACAAAGCCCGAAGGGCATGACCACATATTCAAACAATCTGTAGCGAGTGCAGAAGGCCGTTTTCCACTCGTCTCCGGAACGAATTCTGACCAGATTATAGGCCCCGCGGAGGTCAAGTTTGGTGAAGATGGTGGCATGGCTTAACCTGTCCATAAATGAGGTAATCAAAGGAATCGGATATCGATTCTTGTTGGTAATAGAATTTAGTCGACGGTTGTCCACACAAGGATGCAGATCGCCCTCTTTTTTGGGGACAAAAAAAATAGGGCTAGCCGCCGGTGAGGTGGAAGGACGTATATGACCGACTTTCAAGGCTACCTGTATGTACTCCTTTAAAGCTTGTTCTTCCGAGGGAGACAAGGAATAGATACGACCTGAGGGAATCACAGAATCAGGAAGCAAGTCGATGGGGCAGTCGTAGGAACGATGTGGCGGGAGTACCTCCGAGGAACCCTTATCAAAGACTTCATGGAAATCCCCGTATTCTGTAGGAAAACCAGTGGCAACAGCCCCCACCACATGAGGCTCTATGGCCATAGTAGCGTCTTCGTGTAGTGTGAGTTGCGCTACGGCCCCTAGGGCTCGTGGGGGTGATACAGTGTCGTCAGGTGCGGTGAGACAAAAGTTCTGACATGTTTCAGATTCGAAATGAACTTGCCCAGACTTCCAATCAATCAAAGGGTTGTGTAGATGCAACCAGGGGAGACCCAATATGATCCCAAACTGTGGCATAGTAATCAGGTCGAATGAGATAACTTCCTGATGCGTGTTCTGGATAGTTAGGGTGACCGGGGCAGTCTGTTGCTTGATTGGGCCTGAAATCAGTGCTGTGCCATCCACCGCCTGTACCGGCTCTGGACGCTCTTTGGTAATCAGAGGTAAATTTAAGGACCCAGCCAGTTTAATGTCAATATAGTTGCCTGTGGCGCCTGAGTCTAAGTAAATTGAGACAGCGTGAACAATATCAGGTGTTGGTTTTATCATGGCTTGCACTAACACTGGCCTAATCCTGCCAAAGTTGGGGTACCTGTCCGGGGAAAGGGAAGTATTGCTCGAGCCAGCCCCCGGATCTAGGGTCGAGCATTCTGAAAAACCGGATTCTTGAGCCTAGGGCGTCTAGGACATGACTTTACAAAATGGCCATTCAGGCCGCAATAGAAACAAGCATGGTCAGTTCTTCTGCGGTCTCTCTCTACTTGTGTGATAGGGCTGCGAATACTACCTATCTGCATGGGCTCGACGCCTTTGTCAGAGGAGGAGGAAGGCAAATTGGTGTTGAGAATTCCTGTTTCAAAACGACGTTCGTAACGCCTTGCGTCGATTTGTAACGCGAGGTCCACTAAATCAGTATGGGTCGTGGGCAAGGAAGGGACGACAGCCATAGCGTCTTTCATGGTGTTGTTGAGCCCTCTATAGAAGACAACTGCCTTTTTTTGTTCAGGCCATGACGTTTCAGCAGTTAGCTGATTGAAACGAGCAATGTATTCTATGAGGGATCCCTTTCCTTGAGTCAGATCTGACAGCTCGAGGTCTCGCGACTGTGCTTTGTGGCGTGTATCAAACACACGAGACATTTCTGTGATCAGCAGCTCAAAGTCGTATAGAACAGGATTATCATTTTCCAACAAAGGGTTAGCCCATGCTGCCGCAGTGCCGGCCAAATGAGATAAAGTGAACGCCGCTTTTGTGGTGGCATCAGGGAAAGCCTGAGGTCTGCAAAGGAAGTGTAGTTTGCACTGGTTTATAAATGTACGAAACTTTCTAGGATCACCATGGAACCTTTCTGGGGCGGCCAAGGGAAATGACGTGGGCATGAGTACTGGCAACTGAGGTGTGGTAGGGACAATAGGGGGCTGAGGAACAATAGGCTGAATAGGTGGGATTTGAGCCGCGGCAGTGGCCTCTCCGAACTCAGCATCTGCAGGCAGAGGGTGTTGTGTACTTTGGATCAAATCTAGCCTCTGGTGTATCGCAGCAGTGGCTGCACCCATATCCGCCCTTAGCAATGTGAGTGCCTGTACCAAGGCAGCCACGGGATCCTCAGCTGCAGGCTCCATACTCATCACAACGCAACAGCTTCACAGTCTGTCGTGACTTGCCGCGTAGTGAAGAATAAAGGGGCCTCTGTGCACAAATCACCCACAGGAAGAGAGTAAAGGAACTCCCTGTGCGAGTTTTGAGGCCACAGGTGGTTTTATGATTCACTGGATCTGATGATGCCGAGGATCCCAGAGGTTGTTAAAAGGAAGTTAGGGTTAGCACAGGCAAACACAGTACTTTGATATGAAAGAGTGTGCAAAAACTTTCTTACCTAAATCTAGCGGGATGGAGCTAGGGTGCCCAGGGTCAGATGCGAGGGAGCGTCAAAGATCCGGACAGCCGTGCCCTAATTGGTAGGTACCGGCTGGTGCCTGTAGCTCTTCCGTAGCCGAAGGGAACTTGAAACTGATCACGAAGTCTATGGTCGGAAGATCAAAAGCCAGAAAGGGATAATCCAAAATCAATCCGTTGGGCGTAGCAAAAGAGTACCAAAAATCCGTACAAAGTTCCGAGTGACCGTATCCGTGGAGCAAGAAAGCAAATCCGTGGTTCGTAAGCCTGAGTCCAAAATCCGATGAAGCAAACAACGTAAATCTTGAAAGCGCCAAACAGAGTTGTGAAACAGCTGTGAAGCGGTGAGCAACTCCAACTTCCCGGCTTTTACGTGCGTCGGCTCCCAGTCACGTGAGCGGAAACTTGACCACGTGATCGGGAAACCGTCGCGAAACCAGGAAGTAACCGTGATCGGGTGCTCAAGCCCGAACGCAGCCTCCACGGGAGTTGCCAATGAAAACGAGGCAACAAACTGGGCCGGCCTCTGCGTACGGCCCGAAACCGCCGGTGATGACGACTCCCTCGCACCATAGGTGAGGTGATGACTTGGGAGGCGGACTGTGACCCGGGGATTCTAGCAGTGTGTGTCGGGGTGTCAATCAATATGGTGCGTGGTTGTGTACCTGATTTGTTGTGCATGACAATTTGTTGATAAATATGTGAGGGGGTTGAAACTTCCAATTCAGAACCGAATAATGACATCAGAAAGTTATATATTAAATAGGACACAGATACAGCACCTCACCTCTGCTAGACTGACAAGATATGAAATTATCTTATTCGCGCCCCATATCCAAATTATGAGGTGTAGCGCTTTGAATCCTGCAGAATTAATGCCACTACCCACAAAAGAAATTGGTGACAACAAATCACCACCCCATGATTGCTTAATGGTCACTGAGGAAGAAACGAAGGGGAGAGTTGATTTAAGTGACACCCCACAAAAGGAGCCAGATGGAGAGTTATTTTGTGACGGCTCTTGTTTTAAACTACCTGATGGCACGTCAACTGCTGCTTACGCTATCACTACACTAGAGAGCGTTGTAGAAAGCAAAAGAAATCCCTACAACTCGGCACAAGCCGCAGAAATAATAGCATTGACCAGAGCCTGTGAGATTTCTGAAAATTTGAACGTGAATATATATATTGATAGTCAGTATGCTTTTGGGGTGGTTCATAACTTTGGTCGACTCTGGGCTGAGAGGGGTTTCTTGACATCGCATGGAGCCAGAATTCAACATGGCCTTTTGATTGTACGATTGGTGTCTGCACTCACGTTTCCAAAGCGCCTAGCAATAGTGAAATGCGAGGCACATAAAAAGGTAACATGCAAAGTGGGAGAGGGAAACGCATTTGCAGACAGAATTGCGAAACAAACTGCCACTGATTTGAATAATAAAATGATGACAGTCCAGACTGAGGAAGTACCCTGTATGATAGAAGATGGAATTGCCGGGGGGCGCTGTTGAGCAGCCTGCAAGATGGCTGCCTAGTGTGTGAGCTCCGTGCCTAGCCACCTTCTATCCGCCTACATCTGCGGTTCTGTACCCAATCCTGCAACCCTGCTTCGAATCATACATTACTGCTGATGTGCGCTACCCGCAAGCCAAATCCCGGAGAAAATCGTGCATCGGGTGCCCAGGATCTGCCCTCATATTACGTTGGTGGCGGGGCGGCCTTGGGTGCCCGCCGCCGTCCTCATTGCCGCTGACCCACGTTTGTGCCCCGGGCGCAATCCCTGCTCATCGCTGGGCTGGTGCTCCCAACATCTCCGCCTGCCCACCCTTCCCGCTGAGGATCTACACCGCGGCCGTGCCGGCTGTTCGGCTGCGGCCGGGAGTGGCGGGGGCTGGGCGAGGAGCGGGCCCACGGGGAGCGCTGCCGCGGCCGAACCCTTCGTCCGCCGCCACCGCGGCTACTGGAGGCTGTCCTGCGGGTCGGCGGCCCCCCTCTCTGGGATCTGGGGGGCCGCTGGCGGCCGCTGGCGGGGCCTCCTGGTGCGTTGCGGCCTCGCCTGAGGTCGGAGTGGCGGCGCCTGGCTGGAAGACGCGGCGGATTGAAGGTGAGTAGCGGGGGCTGCCACTATTTCTGCCTCCCACGCTCTCTTCGCTTCTGCCTTCTCCCCTTCTCGGGAGATGGCCTGCTGAGGCCTTGACGCTCTGCGCATTGCCCATTCTACTGGTGGGCCTTTCCTGTCTCCTGGTTGCACGGCCTTCCTTGAGAGGTCTCCCTCCACCGCCCTACCATACTAAGGCTTCATCCCGCTTCCGGATTGATTTTTTCCAGGTGGAGTCGCCCTGAGAAAACATTATAACCCATCCTGTTGGGTTGGTGACCTGCCCCACACTTAGCTGACCTACCTTTGTGGACCTCCTGCGCTCTTGCCCCACTTACTGTTCGTTACACTGGGCGGTCTCGTCACAAGCTGCAAAACTTCACTGCACCAGGTCGTACTCATCAGCTCAGCAGCACCCCATCTACGCATACGGGTGATCCCGTTTATACTAGTACCTGCATACTCCACCTCCTTACCTCTCCCCCGGCCACTCTCTGCTGGACTGTACGCTGCTCCCTTTGGTGGGGACCTTCGCGGGGACTGCACTAGGAAGTGTGCTGGTCCTTTTGGGGGTGCCGGCGGTGAACCCCACACTGAGTAAATATTTGGACCTTCCGCACGCAGGGTCTCCTTACTTTCTGGTTCGGGGCTGGGCCGGCCTTGACCTGTTTGGCTGCTTCCTTCGTGGCTGTAGCAGCCCCCTATGCTGCCGGAACTGGCTACCCTCATCTCGTCATCTTCCCCTCTGATTCTCTGTTCCTGATCATGTCAAATCGCTCCAAGGGTGGCGCCAGGGGGGGGCCATGGACAAATTTACAAAGGCAGTCCCTCGGTCCGAAGTGGGCCACGCGTCATCTACACCGGAGGAACCCAACGCCGAGCCTAGTCCCGGGGCTGCGGCACCTGACCTTACTGCCATGATGGAATCGATGGCCAAAAACTTTGCCTCCTTTCATGAAAAGCTTGATGACATCAATGTTAACGTGGCCTCACTCAAAACACGCGTTGACCAGGCTGGCTCCAGAATCACTGAGGCCGAAAACCGGATCTCCACCAATGAAGATGAGATACACACACTCCAAGACACTGTGGCTACCTTATCGTGTGATATGAAGAATGTAAAGGCAAAATGCGACGACTTGGAATCCCGCTCCCGCAGAAATAACCTGCGCATTATTGGGGTCCCTGAAACTGCCCTGAAGGGTCGCATGGAGGAGGCAGTCGAACAACTACTCAGGGACTTGCTGGGTGACCCAAACCTTTCCCCCTACTTCACTGTTGAGCGGGCTCACCGGGCCCTGTCTCCGCGACCCAGACCAGGCGATAGCCCCAGGCCCATTATAGCCAAGATTCTCAATTACCGTGACAGGGACCTCATCCTCCGCCTGGCACGAGAAAGGGGGGAGTTGCGGCTGGAGGCTCATACTATCCGAATCTTCCCAGATTTCTCAATGGCTGTGCAGCAGGAGAGGCGTCAATTCCTTGGCGTCAAGAAGATGCTCAGGGAACGCAAAGTCCCATATGCCATTCTATTTCCTGCTCGACTCAAAATCACCCATAGGGGCAAACTCTATTTCTTCACCATCCCTGAAGAGGCGGTAAAATTCATTGAGATGCAGATACCGCTTCAGGGCCCTAGAGACGCCATTGCTGATGAAAATTGATTGGGTGGCATGGGATGTGGATATTGGCTGCATTTGTTAATTCTGTAATTACAATTTGTTACTGTTAATACTGTTCGGCTTACTGAGACGCTCTGGCTCCCGGCAGCACGTGCCTGGGGCGGGGGTTGGCCACGAACTGTTGGCACTGGCCACTTACTTCTCACGTTACCAGGAACTGACGCTTACTCCAGTCTCCCTTGGTGGTCGGATGTCCTGGGGGGCGGTGGCTGGTCCTGATATCGCCCGAACATTTAGCATACTAAAGTGCTGGGCCTCGCTCAGTACACGCTGGTTCGTGGTATGCCCATAAGGCTGGCTACGTTTGGACATTCTATCCGGCCGCCTGCCATTGGCGTTGCGTTTGCTTGGGAGCCGGATATCTACTCGGGGGCTAGCTCCGCCTGGGACGGTTTGCGTATCTGCTGATTGTCCGGTCCACAGTGTTCAGGCGCTCATCCTCCTTGGGGCTTTGATGATGCACTACACGGAGCCAATGTTGCAATGTTTTGCTGCCCTACTGCTATTTTTCTCTTCCAATTGCACAACTGCAGGACTTCTACTTCTCTGAGACTGGCCCAGTTCCCCACAATCTAGGGGTGTTCTCACGATTATTCACAAATCGATTAAGTTTGGGCTGCATAAAAGCTACATCGACCCTGAAGGTCGTTATGTTATACTACACTGCACACTAGTCAATAAGGAGTATTTGCTTGTTAACACCTACTGTCCCAACGTGGACTCTCTGGAATTCTTTGAAACAATAGCCACCATACTTCTGGGTTTCGTGGGGGTGCATATTATATGGGGAGGGGATCTGAACCTTATTTTGGACACTGTTCTAGACAGAACTGCCACGGCTGCCAGAGCATTGTCTCGCGCTGCGCACAAGCTGCGGGGCCACATGCAGTCGCTCAACATCTGTGATGCCTGGAGACTCCATCCCCAGAAGCGGGAATACACCTATTATTCATCTGTGCACGACAGCTCGTCCAGGATAGATTTGTTCTTGGTCTCTGGCGAGGTAATGGGCGATGGTGGAGGGTGCGGGTATTCTGTCCCGCACACTTTCGGATCACGCTCCAATCACACTGTCTCTAAGGCTGGGTATTCCCATTCCAACATTCAGCACTTGGCGCTTTAAGTCCGAAGCCCTAAAAGACATTGGGCCTCATTACGACCCTGGCGGAGTGGGTTTACGCCAGCGTTATTCGCGGCGGACCCGTCCGCCCTACTACGAGTTCCCGTAGCGCCATGGAGCGTTTTCCGCCTGGTTTTTCCGGGCGGAGAAATCCATGGCGCTACGGGACCTTGTTGTTAATTACGCCACCGTATTTTACGGTGGCGTAATTAACGCCTTCCCCACTCCCATTATACCCTATGGGGCAAAAATGGGAATGGGGAAGGGTAAAATGGGGGATGGGGATTTACCGCCCCGCCAAGGTCGGAATGGGGCGGAAAATCCGCCAACCCCCATGGCGCTATCGGCAGCTTTCCGCCGTGCTCCATGGTGCATTTTGCACTGCGATTTCCGCCAGGGTCGTAATGAGGCCCATTGTGTTTAAGTCCGAAATACTAGCTGATATCGGGTCGTTTTTTTAGCTTAACTCTCTTCAGGACACGACTGCCGCGGTTAGATGGGAGACCTTCAAGGTATACATAAGGGGTATGTCCATCTCCCGGGAGGCCGGGATGTTGAAGGCCATTAGGGCTGCCCTGGGGCAATCTGAGATCAAACTGAAACAACTTGAGCAATGTACCACCACCGGCTCTGACCCCACCATTCTTGCCCAAATCTCGGATGAACTCCATGTATATAACACACTGGCCTCCTCCGAAGTCCGATATTTCAGCCGCCCCCAGGCCGCCAGGAGGTATGGGGAGGGTGACAGACCTGGGAAAACGCTTGCGACACTTGTGAGGGGGGAGTTGGTGTTAGGCAGAAACCTGTGCAGTTCCCTTGGGGAACACTGCAAAAGATTTAAGACTACAGGTAGAGCAGTAAACCCCTTTGGTAGCAGTCTGTACCACCCAGATTTACCTGGTAGCTGTGGCTGAGCAGTCAGACTTCTCTCAAGAAGAGTTAGGCAGTATGTAAAGTATACACAATATGTACCAAAACACAATAGCACAAGCAAACACTGACCAGAGCTTGGTTTCAAAAGTATATAGTTATTTATTTAAAATACACATAAGTTAAAAACACTCTAGCAAAAATATAGTAAAAGCACTTCAACACAGTTATAATGAAAGTAGATTCAATCCTTTCTCCTATCTAGACAACTCTAAGTAAACACCACTTAATTAAAACAGAGGTGAGTGCTTAACGTTAGATGACACTCTAGTAGTTTCCAAGAAAGGGAGAGAAAAAGCAGAAATGGGTTAGACACACCACTCTAAGGTCCAGAGCACTTGCAATAGGCTTAAAGAAGAATAAAGTCACAGGTGAGCAAAAGTCACTAGGCAGGGCCCACTCTTAGAGTAGCCGGAGCGAAAATGTGCCCAAGATCACACTGTTAGTTAGAGATTCAAAGTCTTGCAAAGAGTCAAAAAGAGGTTAGAGTGGCTCAGAAAGTTTAGCCAAAGTGTCCCAGGCACTCCCAGGTTCGAAAGCCGGGGACTAAATCTACCCCGTACAGTCGGTAGCAAGGGAAGCCAGGCAGAACACAGTACCTTAAGCGGAAAGGATCCTCCAGCGGTGGCAGTTGTTCCAGGCAGTGGCAGCAGGGCTCGACGTCGGTCAGGGGAGAAGAAGTTCTCGCTGAAGAGCAGAAGAAGAGGGTCGTTGCACTGCCCGGGAAGAAACCAGCCGCGGAGTCCTCCGGTTAAAGGGTTGGTACCGACTTTCGCGGTATGGGGATAAAGTGTGGTATTCCGGTTGCCGGGGTGCTTGGCACAGGCAAGGCGGCCACGAGATACCTCAAAGAACGGAAAGAAGGCGAAAACTGGTTGTCCCCACCAGTCAAGGGAAGGAGCCACTCCGTTAAGAGTTCTCCTCGGTCGTCGGGAAAAAAAAGTGGTGAGACGGTTCAGCAGGGCTCCACCGGGTGGTGTCGTCGAAGCAGGTCGGCTCAGCTCTTCCCTCGTCGGATTCTTGGTCCTGTGGCGACTTCTGAAGTCCCAGTCCCCAAAGCCCTGCTTTTATGCAGCAAACCCCCATTCACCCAGCCTAGCTGTCACTCAAACATGCTAAGTGGTGAGCCGGGCGGCTCACCACTTGGGCCAATCAGGACGGAGTGCGACTTGAGTTACCAAGGTAACTCAGTCCAGGGTGCCTAAATCCCCCTCCACCCCTCCTAAGTACCCCAGACAGAGTGGCACCACTTTGGAGGGCTTCTGTGGAGAAGCCCGCCAAAAGTGGAACAAAGGGCTCCACTTTGGGTCAGAGTTACAGAGGCGAACACCAACGCCATTTTAGAATCAAGTTTTGGCAAAAAATCCCAACCGGAGTTATAAAAATAAATATATAAACCGGCGGTATGTTTAAGGCTACCGTAAATAAATAATTAAATGTGTTAGCCTAAAACAATGGGAAATCCCATAGGGAAATATTCGCGGTCGAATATAAAAAGTAGTTTCCACTGCCACCAGCCAAAACTCGATCAGGGGGGACGGAGACGTGCCCCCTCGACTAACAGACCCTGGGGCAATCGAATTGCCCCAGCCAGTACGTCCACAATATGATGGTTTGTACTGGTTCTGTTCAGGATTCAAGACTAGCAAAGTCTTTGGTGACTTTACATGCCCTGGGAGACAGTAGTCAGTCCCAGGGTATGGAGTCTATGTTGGGGAGTCCCTAGGACACCCCTGGGTCACGGCACAGAGGGTGCTGTGTGACCCACATCACAAAAATACATGAGGCCCTATGGAGTAAGAGACCCCATAGCCCATTCAACACAAGGTTTAACCAAGAAAACACACTTCAACATGTCCAAGAGTGAGGGTAAAAGAGTCTCACTCTTGGCAGGAGAAAAAAATTAAACCCCAGAAATCCAGCAAAGCTGCTGGGGGACTCACTAGGTAGGGAAATTCAGCCTAAACAGAGAATTCTCCCTAACACTCGCCCCCCCCAGACTAAGGGACAGGAGGATTTAATCCACTCCTGGATGAACCTCATACCTCTAGTCGATGATATACATCCTAGAGAGTCCATCAGCATTTTGATGGTGACACCTTGACCTATGTTCAATGGAGAACTCAAAGGTTTTCTTTTGCAAGCTAACGGACCTACAGACCCTTTGAGGAACATCAGTCTTTTTGTTATAGGGGATCTGGTTGACCAGTCCCTCAGAAGTTGGTACAACTTCTGAACCTATGTTAGGCTTTTTCAAGGGGTCCTTATAAAGGATTCCCTTAGATCTAGAGGGGCCTCCAAGGTTCCTCACCACCTCTCTTGTGGGAGCAGGTTGGGTCTTAGGCCTCTTGGTTGGAGGGGTTGGGGTTAGGCAATGTACCTGCTTCCCCTTCCTCTTAGATCTACCCTTACCTATTTTAGGAGTTTCCCCCCTAATATTAGGATTTGAGTTGGGGTCTTCAGTAGAAGGTCCAACAGTCTGAAGGTTTTTGGCCTTAGACTTTTCTTTTCTGGTTTTCCACCAGCACTGAGAATTACCAGTTCTCTCAGGTCCAGATAGGGGCCTAGTTGGTCTATCCACCTCTTCCTCAGAAGCAGGGGGAGTCAGAGACTCTGAGACTAGGGGAACAATGATGGAGCTTGGTTGGGGCGCCCATGTTCCTAGCATACTATCCTGAAATGTGCCTGGGTTAGAGGTCAACTTACTAACACCAGGGCTTGTAGTGGGGTTCTCAGTAGAGGGTCCCACAGGCTTAGAAGGGTCCTTCAAGGTAGCCTGTCTAGCCAATTTGGTTAAGTTCTGCTTCTCCATACTGGGAGGCCTGGGGGTATGTGACACTACTCCTAGAGTTCTTAGGTCATTCCCTAACAGGACCTTCCCAGGTACCTCAGTCTGAACACTGACAGGGATCCTCACTGTCATGTTGTTACACTGAATGAGGGCTGGTAGGATAGGAACCATTTGGACAGGGCCTCCAGACATCTTAGTGGGACCTTTGGGTGCTTTGGCCACATCCTCAGGTTGAAAGAAGCTTTCATCCACTACTGTTCTGCTGGCCCCAGTGTCTCTCCTGGCAGGAGTATCCTGGCCATTGACAAGAACACTGTCCACATAATACACCTTAGAGTTAACAGGTAGGGAGTTATACACAACCCTATTCTGGGGACTAACCAGACCCATAGGCTCTAAGTTTACAGTTGCTTGAAGACCCAAGGGTTCTTCAGCAAAGAGTTCAAAGTGGGCACTAGCCATCTGTACTTCATCCTCAGGAGTGAAGGCTAAGGAGACTGTGCTGATCCCTGCAGGTTTACCCTTGCACTTGGGATCTCCTTTGATATGGTCAGTACCCTGACAGACATAGCATTGTCCAAATGCTCTCTGGAAGGGTGGCTTGTTCTGACCTCCTTCTGGCTTGTGGCCAGAAGGTACAGTAGCCTGACTAGGTTTCCCTTGTGGCTTACCCTTATAGTTTTGTTTGGGGCCCTCTTTGGAATTTGTAGTATTAGAATTCTCTTTGGAGTCCTTCTTAGACTGTTTTTCCCCATCCTTCTTCTGAGTTACCCCAGAATCCTTGTGAGTGGCCCTGTTGGCAACCCACAAGTCAGCAGCCTTAGCTAGCTTCCGGGAATCTAATTCCCTGGAATCAGCCAAGTGTTGTCTGAGCTCAGGAGAGCAGGCATCATAAATAGTCTCCAACATAAACAAATTCTTCATACCTTCATAAGTGTTCACCTTGTAACCCTTAATCCATCCCTCTAAGTTTTTCAAACATTCATTCACCCAGGTAGCCCAAGGGGTACCATCATGCTTTTTGAGGCTCCTAAACCTCTTAAGATACTGGGAAGGGGTCTTCCCAAACCTAGCTATCAAAGCTAGTTTCACACATTCATAGTCCTTCCTATCCTCCTCCCCCATCTCCATTACCACATCAGTTGCAACAGGGGGAAGCCTAGAGAACAACCAGGTGAGTAAGTCATTTCCTGTGATGTTCTGGAGCCCATGATTATATTCAAACAGAGACAACCAATCCAACACATCCAACTTAGGCTCATACATACCAACCAATTCTTTAGGCATCCGGGGTCTTTTAGGACTGGAACTTCTAGAGGAGCCAGAGAGAGAAACATTCTCAACAGATAATTTCTTCATTTCTAAGTCATACTTGAGCTCCATTTCCCTTAGCCTTAGTTCTTTGTCAGTTTGAGCATTCAGTTTCTTATACTCCAATTCTAGCTTCATTTTCTCTAGTTCAAAGTACTGAGGACTAAATGTGGGACCTGGTAAAGGTCCAGTAGGCACAGCAGGTAGAGCAGGCAGAGGCCTAGGGGGGACAGTTACAACAGCCTCACCCTCCTCTTCTGACTCTTCCTCAGAAACATCAACATTTTGTTCCATGTTAACTTCAACACTGTCATCTACAGTTGCTGGAGTGGTAGGTTCCTCTGAACCATCACCCAGACTTTGGTTAGCTAACAATCTTTCAATCAGCTCCATTTTCTTGCCCTTAGTCAGGAGATCCTTATGTTTACAGAGCACTCTTAAACAATCAGCAGTTTTGGCTGCAAGGGACTCTTGACTATAGCTTTCTATAACTGACATGTTAGAGGTTTTACTTTTTCAGTGCTAAGCTTTGTGGTTAGTTGCACTAAGGTATCTAAAGCACAATAAAATGTATACTCAATACAAATCCCACCGCTGTACACCAGTGTTAGGCAGAAACCTGTGCAGTTCCCTTGGGGAACACTGCAAAAGATTTAAGACTACAGGTAGAGCAGTAAACCCCTTTGGTAGCAGTCTGTACCACCCAGATTTACCTGGTAGCTGTGGCTGAGCAGTCAGACTTCTCTCAAGAAGAGTTAGGCAGTATGTAAAGTATACACAATATGTACCAAAACACAATAGCACAAGCAAACACTGACCAGAGCTTGGTTTCAAAAGTATATAGTTATTTATTTAAAATACACATAAGTTAAAAACACTCTAGCAAAAATATAGTAAAAGCACTTCAACACAGTTATAATGAAAGTAGATTCAATCCTTTCTCCTATCTAGACAACTCTAAGTAAACACCACTTAATTAAAACAGAGGTGAGTGCTTAACGTTAGATGACACTCTAGTAGTTTCCAAGAAAGGGAGAGAAAAAGCAGAAATGGGTTAGACACACCACTCTAAGGTCCAGAGCACTTGCAATAGGCTTAAAGAAGAATAAAGTCACAGGTGAGCAAAAGTCACTAGGCAGGGCCCACTCTTAGAGTAGCCGGAGCGAAAATGTGCCCAAGATCACACTGTTAGTTAGAGATTCAAAGTCTTGCAAAGAGTCAAAAAGAGGTTAGAGTGGCTCAGAAAGTTTAGCCAAAGTGTCCCAGGCACTCCCAGGTTCGAAAGCCGGGGACTAAATCTACCCCGTACAGTCGGTAGCAAGGGAAGCCAGGCAGAACACAGTACCTTAAGCGGAAAGGATCCTCCAGCGGTGGCAGTTGTTCCAGGCAGTGGCAGCAGGGCTCGACGTCGGTCAGGGGAGAAGAAGTTCTCGCTGAAGAGCAGAAGAAGAGGGTCGTTGCACTGCCCGGGAAGAAACCAGCCGCGGAGTCCTCCGGTTAAAGGGTTGGTACCGACTTTCGCGGTATGGGGATAAAGTGTGGTATTCCGGTTGCCGGGGTGCTTGGCACAGGCAAGGCGGCCACGAGATACCTCAAAGAACGGAAAGAAGGCGAAAACTGGTTGTCCCCACCAGTCAAGGGAAGGAGCCACTCCGTTAAGAGTTCTCCTCGGTCGTCGGGAAAAAAAAGTGGTGAGACGGTTCAGCAGGGCTCCACCGGGTGGTGTCGTCGAAGCAGGTCGGCTCAGCTCTTCCCTCGTCGGATTCTTGGTCCTGTGGCGACTTCTGAAGTCCCAGTCCCCAAAGCCCTGCTTTTATGCAGCAAACCCCCATTCACCCAGCCTAGCTGTCACTCAAACATGCTAAGTGGTGAGCCGGGCGGCTCACCACTTGGGCCAATCAGGACGGAGTGCGACTTGAGTTACCAAGGTAACTCAGTCCAGGGTGCCTAAATCCCCCTCCACCCCTCCTAAGTACCCCAGACAGAGTGGCACCACTTTGGAGGGCTTCTGTGGAGAAGCCCGCCAAAAGTGGAACAAAGGGCTCCACTTTGGGTCAGAGTTACAGAGGCGAACACCAACGCCATTTTAGAATCAAGTTTTGGCAAAAAATCCCAACCGGAGTTATAAAAATAAATATATAAACCGGCGGTATGTTTAAGGCTACCGTAAATAAATAATTAAATGTGTTAGCCTAAAACAATGGGAAATCCCATAGGGAAATATTCGCGGTCGAATATAAAAAGTAGTTTCCACTGCCACCAGCCAAAACTCGATCAGGGGGGACGGAGACGTGCCCCCTCGACTAACAGACCCTGGGGCAATCGAATTGCCCCAGCCAGTACGTCCACAATATGATGGTTTGTACTGGTTCTGTTCAGGATTCAAGACTAGCAAAGTCTTTGGTGACTTTACATGCCCTGGGAGACAGTAGTCAGTCCCAGGGTATGGAGTCTATGTTGGGGAGTCCCTAGGACACCCCTGGGTCACGGCACAGAGGGTGCTGTGTGACCCACATCACAAAAATACATGAGGCCCTATGGAGTAAGAGACCCCATAGCCCATTCAACACAAGGTTTAACCAAGAAAACACACTTCAACATGTCCAAGAGTGAGGGTAAAAGAGTCTCACTCTTGGCAGGAGAAAAAAATTAAACCCCAGAAATCCAGCAAAGCTGCTGGGGGACTCACTAGGTAGGGAAATTCAGCCTAAACAGAGAATTCTCCCTAACAGTTGGGCCGAACGCAGATCTCTTCTATCAAAGATCGAAATGGCGATGCTCAGTGTGCGGACCAAAAAATACTAGAGATATTCACTGAGTTTTATAGCTCCCTTTACTCCCAGCCCGTAGAGCACACTGAGCAACGTATGCGAGAGCTCCTTGAGAAGATCCCCACTACAGAAATTTCCCAACAGACCCGGGACCAGCTAGACTCCCCGATCACGCTAGACGAGATAGTGACGGCTATCTCTGACTTGCCCAAAGGCAAGGCGCCTGGTCCTGACGGGCTCACCGCCGACTTTTACCAGGAGCACATAGCTGTTCTGGCCCCTCGGTTGTTTGAGGTCTGGAATGAGGCACTCCGGGCCTCCATCCTTCCCCCTTCCATGCGTGAAGCGGTCATCACGGTGTTGCTCAAACCGGGTAAGCCTGATGATGAGTGCGGGTCATACAGACCTCTTTCCCTCATGAATCTTGACACAAAGATCTTTGCTAAGATCATTGCTAATCGCTTTTTGCCAATCATGACGCACTTGTTGCATGAGGACCAAGCGGGCTTCGTTCCGGGCAGGTCCACCTCCCATAATATCAGGAGATTGTTTAATGTCATGTCCCGCATAGATCAGGACGCCCAGGCTGTAGCGGTTACGTTGGACGCTCAGAAAGCCTTTGACATGGTTTCTTGGAAATACATGTGGCTGGTCCTCGAGACAATGGGTATTGAAAAAAACATGATAGGGTTTATTAGACTATTATGCACCTCCCCTGTTGCACGAGTTCGAGTTAACTCACTAACATCTGCGATCTTCACGCTATTTAGAGGCACCCGCCAGGGTTGCCCCTTCTCCCCAATTCTCTTTGCATTGGTGATAGAACCAATGGCGGACTTTTTCCGTTCAAGACACTCTCGTAAGGGAATAAGACTGGTAGAGGAGCCTGAAATCATATCCCTATATGCAGACAACGTCCTACTTTATATCAGAGATCCCACAACTCACCTCAATCCCATATTGAGAGATATCACCCGCATTGGCACCCATTCCGGTTTTACGATTAACTACTCCAAAACGGAGATCTTCCCGCTAACTAAATCTACCGTACAGCCCATCTCCGAATATCCCCTGCGCTGGGCCCCGGAGGGCATTAAATACCTGGGTGTGCATGTATCCCTCACTAAACCCACCCTACTTACCGATAATTACTCTGCGGTAGCGCAAACAGTTGAGGCTAAAATCTCACGATGGCGCACTCTTCCGTTATCCGTCGCGGGCCGACTATCTCTGATTAAAATGATTTTGCTCCCCAAGCTCTTATACACCTTCAGTAATATACCCATATGGCCTGGGAGGGCATACGTCACTAAATTGCACACGCTCTGTGCACAATTCCTCTGGCACTCTGGTGCGGTGCGCAAGAAGTGGACTGACATGGCACTCTCATACAAACGAGGGGGTATTGCTGCTCCTGACTTTGCTATATATTGGATTGCAGCCCAGGCCCAGCATGCCACTCATTGGTACCCTGGCGCCCCAGTGCGCCCGCATGTTAAGCTGGAATGGCTGGCATCCGCTTGTATTAATTTAATGACCTTAGTGCTGCATCAACACTATGCTCCGGACTCCCCCTTTGACCCCATTGCTGCGACCATGTTCGCCTGGACACGCATATTAAGCCCATCAGATGGGACCTCCCCGTACTACAAATGGCTTCCCGCATGGGCCTTTCCTGGGTTGGAGCCCACGCTGGACACTGCTTTGGCCCGCCAATGGGAGGCTCTGGGGTATAGGGTGTTGTCGGACTTCTATCCAGAGGGCAAATTTATAGATCCCCAGACTTGGAGGCCGGGTCACACTAGATCCCCCTTAGAGACTCTTCAATACTACAGGCTTCGCGCCGCGTTCTGCACCATATGGCCCTCCTTCCCGGATGAGCCCCCAGATGACCCGGCAATAGAGTACATTGCTAACTCGGGCGGTGCACAGGGCGTCGTCTCCTCATTGTATCAAATCCTGCAGGACGTCTCCTCTACTCCGGTTCTCGGAGCGCGCAACAAATGGGCAGACGAACTGGGCCTAGAGATACCTGATGAATTGTGGGAGAGCATGTGTCTTCACACCCAGAAAGTCTCCCTCAACTTCCGGTTTCGGGCCATGCAATATAAACTCCTTATTAGGCTATATTATTCACCGCGCAGGACTTCGGGGTTTGCTCGTTCTGAGGTGCGCCTCTGTCCGCGATGCAAGGCAGCAGACGCTGATCACTTACATATGTTCTGGACCTGTCACAAATTGTCCGATTTTTGGGATGGGGTCCTAAATACACTTAGTGCAGTAACTGAAACCACTATTGATCCTGATCCTCTGGCAGTTCTATTTGGGGTCTGGAGGACTGAGGAAACTAAGCGCCTGAAAAAGTTTTTGAATATAAGTTGTATGATTGCCAAGAAGTGTGTACTCCAGAGCTGGAGGTGTTCTTCTCCCCCGATCCCTCAGAGGTGGTTGGGCCTGCTCACATGGTCACGGAACTGCGAGGAGGACTACTTGACTATGCTGCCGGCCCAATCTTGCCCCAAGAACATTTGGAATGAATTTAACACATATCTCAACAATCAATGTGAAAGCATGTCTGGGTCTTGTTTGTCCCCAGCCTCCACTCATGCATTGTGATCTCCTTTGGTGTCCTCCTCTATCTGTAAAACACTGCAATCACTGTTGAAATGATGATACGGTAGTCTGTAAGTTGCTCCACGCTTTACATGATTCATATGCTTGCTGCTTCGATGTTTGTACCTTGTGAACCTCTGCCGATAAAAATAAAAGTTTAAAAAAGAAGATGGAATTGCCACTGTCAAAGAAATGCAGGCCGAAGCCACGGCCGATGAGATACAAGGGTGGGCAGAGGGCTCTGCTGAGTTATATTTAGAGGGTTGTTGGGTGGACAAGGGAACTAAAAACTGGATGTTGCCAAATTCCTATGTAACTGCAATGGTCACAATGGCTCACAGCCCTACCCACATCTGTGCCAAGAAAATAATACAGCACCTATCTGCGGTATGGAAGAATGTAAACATAAAGAAGAATGCAGAGAGGTTGGTGCAGAACTGCATTACGTGTTTACAACACAATGTAGGAAAGGGAACAGTAACTCCAATAGGCAGTTTTGGCCCCCCTCTATGCCTTTTGAGGTAATCCATTTTGATTTCATAGAGATGGAGAGGTGCCAAAACTTGAAATATGTCTTAGTGGTGATCTGTGCATTCAGCAAGTGGGTGGAGGCATATCCCTTAAAAGAATGCACAGCAATGAGTACGGCAAAAGTAATGCTTAAAGAATACTTTTCCTGTTTTGGCTTGCCCCGTGTCATATGGTCAGATAACGGTCCACATTTTGTGGGCGCAGTGGTATCACAGATATGTGCAGGTCTTCAGATTGATAAGAGATTTCATAGTTCGAGGCATCCGAGTTCGGCTGGTCTTGTTGAGAGGCACAACGGAATCCTAAAGTCAAGAATTAGCAAGATATGTGCAGGGAGCAAATTGAGTTGGGTGGATGCATTACCGATAGCGCTATTGTGCATGCGTACGTTTGTACAGGTCAGAACTGGGCTCTCCCCGTATGAGATTGTGATGGGGAGGCCGGCGAATGTTTGGTGCGTACCTCAGCCAAAGCGACCCAGTGAAGTGGAGCATCCTGTACTTAGCACTTATTGTGGCCTTTTAAGAAATTGCGTTTGATTCATCAGCAGGTGCAGGAGCCTCTACCCGTAAGATATACTGGTCCGGGGCACGCGCTGGAGCCAGGAGACTGGGTGCTGCTTAAGAACTTTGAGAGAAAATCATTGTTAGCACCCAGGTGGCGCGGCCCCTATCAAGTGCTTCTGGCAACGCAGATGGCGATACGGGTGGATGGAAGGAAGGCGTGGATCCATGCCACCCATGCCAAAAAGATCCCATCTTCACTGAAAGATTTGCTCAATCCGGACGACCGGAAAGAGACAGCGGTCCCAGAAATGAATGAAACTGCTGCCAGTCCACTGCCGCTAAATCTGTCCGGCGAGAAGTGAAACTCGACACAAAGCCTGAAAAGATTGCCAAAAAAGGGGAAGGGCAAAGAGTGTCCCAACGTTGCCCAGCAGTACCTACATCACTGTTGGCCGACACGAAATATGCATTGCAAATAACGGCAAACACTAAACGTGTACCCCTTTGGCACCCACCAGCACTTGCCATTGCGCCAGAGCCAAAGACCGAATCTGCATCACTGTCGCGGCGCACACCAGCATCTGCCATTGCGCCACAGGCTGACTCTGAGCCTGGATCTGGAAGTGCACCGGCACTGTTCACGAATCACACAATACCAGGAGTGAGGCGATATGATTTGCGGCCTGAGAGATCCACAGTTCTTTGGTGTTTATGCTAACCTCTGGTTACGCTCATGGACAGAGAAGGAACTAGAGGTGTAGAGGAGAGAAGCGTGAGAGTTGTGCAAGTCGGACAATTCAAGACTCGCTCCTCAGTGTGATCATAAAAAGTACATGTGTCCTGAACCAGTGCGGACAAGATGGGCGCACATGGTACAAAGGCAATAGAGAACTGTTCAGAAGTCCTCTGAGGAGTGTGAAAGAGGACAAGTGATCTTGCCTAGAACGAATAAGCAATCCAGGCTGAAAAGGGCTGGCAGACTAAACTGTTGACAATTCCTTTGAACTTATTGACATCCGGACAAGTGCGACGAAGAGAGATATCCACGACAAATTTTGTCAGGAAGAAGAAGGACGGTGAGAAAAATGTCGGGACCGGTTTCAGCCTCCTCCTGCACCACTGCTGAGAATGAGTTAGTTATAAAGACTGTAAACTTAGGGAAAACGCATGGTAAAAAAAATTGTATGCTGGCTTTGACAATAACCATGTGCTCCATGAGTGTGGTAGCACCAATAAGGACAGCCTTTGTGTTATGGTATGTGGAGTCTATACACCCATTGGGAATGTTCTTACCAATAGTTAATATGCCCACTACTGAGAGCCCGGTTCAGGTGATTACTTATACCTTGTCCCCAATGGAAGAGAGACACAGAGAAGGGTATGGGAACAATACGCTATTACTCCTCATGAACATGACGCATGCAATTCTAAAGAAAAATAATTGTTGGGTGTGTGCCCATTTACCGCAGCATGCGGGGAAAGGAATAGGCTGGTATGTACAACCATTACCATTACGTTCTGCATGCAGTGCATCTTTAAGTGCAATGTTTTATGGGAAGTGGAATAAGAGTAGTACGGGTCAATTAGATAGAACAAACATGAATGAGTTTGAGGAAATAATTATGAGGCCTGTGGGTTGTTCCATATTCCATAAAGCGCGTGTGATGATCCCAGAACCTACGCCTAAAAGTACGCGAAAAATAACATGACAAAATAGACAAGATAGATTGTCCCCGCCAGTTAAAACATCTGTGATGACGTTTCGTGTAAGGACAGACGGGAACAAAGATGCAATCCCCCCTTCTTCCACAGTGAATTACAACCCGAGAACTGTCCCTTTTTGTCTAAAAAAGAAAGGCTCCTATTCAGTAGGAACATTTACTGGATGCATGAATACAGCAGTACTAAAATGGCAAATAGAACCAGTATATGTGGGAGATCCTGTCTATTTTATATTTGGATAAAAAGCATATCCTTGGTTGCCCAGAAATTGGGGAGGTACATGTTACCTAGGTCTACTGTTCCTGGCAGTGTTCTTCTTAGAAACAGCAGATATAGCCAGGCTATCCAGATCTAGAAACCGAAGGAGTAGCAAAGGTGTTTTGATAGCGAAGGACGTAGCAAAATCATTCATACCATTCTTGTCCCAGATAGTGAACTCCTATAACATAAGGCAGCTGTCCAGAATACTAAAGGATACGATAATCACGACGACAGATATACTACTTAACATGACGTTGGAAGAAAAGGGAATTAGGTTAATGACGCTGCAAAATAGAATGGCTCTCGATGTAATCCTGGTTGATCGTGGGGGAATTTGCAAGATTGTGGGATCAGTGTGCTGCGTATTCGTAGATGACTACTCCCCTACGATTTTTGAAGCAATAAAGAAATGCCTGTCCTAAGCTCCGAACTCCCTACTGGAGAAGGGGGCTGAGGAATAGGGTCCTGGTTTTGGGGAATACTGCATTCTTGGGGATGGAAGTTGATTGCGATATTAGTAGTAGTGTTTGGCATATTCATAACGTGCTGTTGTTGCATACACTGCCTACCGATAGTTTGCACTGAGATAACTGAGGGAAGTATGCATATGATAACAAAAAGAAAACAATCTTATGGCCGGGATGACAGAGACACGAATGAAATGAAAACAGTGAAAGAATTAATGGCTATTGATATTAATGACGATGATGATGCTTATAATAACATGCAAAATTCAGACATAGGTACTTCAGACTTATCGTCATCAGAGGAGGATACAATGAATGAATGAGACGCTTGGCATACGGCCAAAAGGAGGGTTTGTCGGTCTAGAAAAATGGACACCTCTCACGATTGACGGCAAACATATTTTGGTGGCCGAAGACCAACCGTCTCATGTACATAACGATAGAAATACAGGTTTCCGAGTTTGACCAATGAGCGGCCATTTTGATGTAACAAGGATCGCCATTTTGTTCTCTAACGATTGCTCATTGCTTTCTGTTCAAACTGCTTCGCAGCACATTTTTGCCTACTCTGCTCGACTGTTAACATTGTTGTCTGAATGTGAAAGGACAAGGCCGCGAGGCTAATAAGGAGTTCGTTGAAACACAACGTAGGCAGCTCTGGAGAGGAATGCCTGGCTCCCTCCCGAATATAGCCTTGAAGGAGAGCCGCAGGGCATTTAATAATTTCACAGCTGCCAGACAGTCTAGTTATAAGGTAGAATATGTTAGAATAATGCAGCTAAAGGCTTGAATTATGCTCTTCTTACAGCCCCCCTTTCCTGAGCCCTGTAGAGCGTGTCGGCTCCCAGGACACGAATAGCACCTCATAGATAGCAAGGTCTGGAATGTGACTCTTCCCCCGTATGTAGCTCGCTAGCAAGAACAGGAGCACTGTGTTCTGTTCAACAAAGAAAAGATGTCTCTACACTTGCAAGGTTGCATATTGTTACTAGAATAGATATTTGAAGGTGTCATATTCGTCGAAATTGTCCATCATCAAACCGAGTTCAAAGAAACCCAATAAAGGGCGGTGTTAAACATGTCACAGCTGATTGTATGATATGCATTTTGAATATATGTAACTGATGTACGTAATTCGCTCTCTTGCATCCCTCGAGGTCTAGAGATACATGTCGCGGGGCGTGAGACCGAGTTGGCCAACTGAGACTATTTGCTTTGCAATAAACCCTAGCTTTGGGAATACAACCTCGTGTCTGGCGTATCTATCGTGTGTGGTGACTTGCCTTGTTTCCATACCGCGAGGGACCCCTAGGGGCCCCTTTCACCATCACCCCCCTGGGTTTTCTCATTTGCACATGTGTGCAGTAAGGTGTAAATATGCCATGTTCAGGACTCCTGCAGGTTGCTACTCACCCCTTCTTGCAGAATCATAGGGAGAAACACCTTACACTCTTGGAGGCACTGCTGAGATCCCAGGGGGGTATTCACAAGAATCAGAGCACTGTTTAATACATGAGTGGATAATTACCTGCAGTAAAATGGAGCATGAATATGTGTTACACTGGATACAAGCTGACAGGCTTAGTCCAGAGGCCTGTTTCATAATAGGCAAGGTCCCCCTACACATTACAACCGATGAAGTATTAGCCATGACTGGTTGCTTGGAGCCCATCACTGGTAAAGTGAAAAGTGTGGGACGCATACCGTTCAGGATGTCAAATGTTATATGCTATGTTATGGTGGAGTTTCTTCTACAGGTAATACTTGCCCACTGAGATCCTAGGCGGGGAACCTTTGATTACCTGCCCTGTCTGGAACTTGGACACTTGGCCCGGAATACCGCTGCGCCCTGTAGTTACTACCCCCACCAAAGATGCCATAGTCATTGCTGCTGCAGTGGCTGAAGCAGTTAGAGTAACAATGGTGCGACAATCCTCGTCCCCCTTGCTTAGTAAACATGGGGCCTACATCTACTTACGTCCTTTTTCAGGTGAGAAACCTGTGCCTAAAGGAGAAGAGGGCTCTGAACTGTGGACAGATCTTGCACAGCTCATGCTGCATGTCTGGAAAGTGTCAGACCAAGAGGAAAGGAGACGAGTGATAGAGGCATTGCGAGGACCTGCACTACAGACGGTACAGTCCCTTCGCGCCCTGAGTCCTGATGCGACTTCCTTGCAAGTGATGGGCGCACTTGAAGGAGTGTTTGGCACTACCGAAACAGGGGAGGACTTAATGACAAGGTTTCATGACACTTCTCCGAAACTGGGGGAGAAATTGTCTGAATACCTGGTGTGGATCGAGCAAATTCTACGCCTGGCACATCAAAGAGGAGGAGCAGAGACTTCCCAATTGAACAGGTGTCGTCTGAAACAGATACTTAGAGGGGCCATAGAGCCGCCATACCCATCCTACACACCTGCTCCCTATGAAGACCTATTAAGGTCAATAAAGTCACTGGGAGAAGAAACAGGTGATGTCAGTGTCCAGAGCCACCCTGTCCAAGTCAGGATCCCAGCACCCAACAATGCCCCGTCTCAGCAGAAGCAGATTGCAGAGCTACAACAGCTGGTATGGAAACTACAGACCCAGCTGCTAATTATGGAAAGTCTGAATGCTAATCAACAGCGAGGAAGAGATGTTTTTCATGGATCATGTGACAGAGAACACCAAGTATTTCGACGGGCTCAAGAACCCCGAGAATATTTTACCCAATCATCTGCACCCTTACCCCCATGCAGATTTTGCCATCTATGTGGGGATGAACGCCACTCAACCCATCTGTGTGACCAGGACCAAGACAATGCCTGAGTAGCTGCCCGATTTAATGCACTGAAACCAACTCCCACCCGAGCTTGTCTGGAAACGCACAGGAGGGTGTAGCGTAGGAGCAGCTAGAACCTCGACTACATGAGTAAGCTCCAATGCAAACAACTCCTGCATCTCCACATGGGCACCTAATTCCAGCTTATCAACTACCAAGTATCATGTTAAGGCTCAGAAGGGTCCCACAGCTGATCATCTCTGTTTAGTCCACGAGCTCTGCAACTCCAAGAAAGTGTCACCAGCAACCTGCCACAAACTACAAACGCAAGCCTGTTTTCCTCGAGGCATTCCTGCTGGCCTCATTGGACCCACTATTACCATCCCAGTTGATCTTGTGGGGCGAAGAACTACAGCATTAATGGACAGTGGCTCCGAGGTCACCATTGTGTATGAACCCTAATATCGCCAACATATGTCACATCTGCCCTTAGGACCGGTGGAGGGGCTAAATCTGATGGGACTCGGAGATGCAGCTTGCCGCTATCTGGGGTACTTCTGCATGAATATACATCTAAATCAAGAGGTGGCTGGAGTAAACACCACTTTGACCACCCTGGCATTAGTGTGCACCACCAAGAACCCGAATCCGGAAGTACCTCTGGTCGTGGGTACCAACTCCGCCCTTTTTGGTACCCTAGTCATGATGTGCATGGAGATGGCAGGCCTGCAGCTTGTGTTTTTGTGTGTGTTGTTTTTGTTCAACCCTACATTGTTTTTCACTCAATTGCGCTGTTTATCATGCCACTACTTCACTAAGTTCTCTAGTTTCCTTCCCAAGGATTCCATAGAGGATGTAGAAGCAATAGAATTGTGTTTCACAAATATTCAACATTTGTTCCATGCAATTTAGGTACTATACCATGAAAATGTATAAATGTTGAGGTATCTTATGTTTTAGTAAATCAAGTGTATCTGAAACACTCACTGCAAACAAATTAAATCTGAACTGCAGTGTACAGAATTTTCCTGTCAAAAATGTGTATGTATGATTCTGTGTCCACCACGTCAAGGTGCGACGAATTCAGGAGTTTGTTGTTCTTCTTTCAGCAGTGAGATTCACATGACCTTGCGCATTTCTGTTCTATATATGATGCTACCCACCTGGGCAGAGCAAGGCATCAACCAGGGGCCCTTTTGAATATTGAGGCCTGCAGTTTGCACAATCATTGAAGATGCACCCAGATTGCCAACAGGCCTACCCAAAGAGAAGCCTGGAGAAGGCGGAACAGCCTGATGGGCCAGTGGGAGATGTGACCACCGCCAACTACAGTAAACTTGACATACTGCCAGGTCAGGCAGCAATAGTGCCTGGCCATGTACAAATCCAAGGACAAAACAGTTACAGGAGGTTAGTGATGGAGGCGTCGGAAGGTGAAGAACTACCTGGATGCCTGATGGTTCAACACACGCTGATCAATGATAATGGCCAAAGAGTGTCACACATCAGAGTCCCTATCACTAATGTCATAGACAAAACGGTGCATCTATCCAGAGGCCTAACAATCGCACAGTTTCACATTGCTGACTCAGTGGCACAGGCAGCTGGTACCAGAAGCATATATCCCCTCTTGGATGTGGGAAAGATAAACTTTGGTGAGTCCCCGTTGTCGGAACGGGAAAAGAATCATCTAGAAGACCAGCTTTCCATGCGGGCCAATGTATTTTCAACCAGTGACTGGGACTTGGGTGAAGCCAAGGGAGTGAAGCATCACATCCGTCTGAACGATGACACCCCCTTCTGAGAACGGTCGCGAAGGCTAGCACTAGCTGATGTGGAGGACGTCCGGCATCACCTTGAAGAATTGTTGCATGCAGGTATCATCCATGAGTCGAGAAGCCCTTATGCTTGCCCTATCGTGGTGGCAAGAAAGAAGACCCATGATGTGCGGCTATGCATTGACTACCAGTGGCTAAACAGCAGAACAGTGCCAGACCAATAGACCACCCCCGAGTGGATGATGCTCTCAACTGTTGGAAACAAGTGGTTCTCCGTCTTAGACATACGGAGTGGATACTATCAGATCCCCATGTTACCTGAAGACAGGCAGATGACTGTATTCATCTGTCCCGTTAGGATTTTACCAGTTTTCTCTAATGCCACAGGGGATATCGGGAGCACCAGCCACATTTTAACATTTAATGGAAAGAACTGTGAGGGACATTAATTTGCTTGAAGTACAGGTTTACTTAGACGATGTGATCATGTTTCGGAGGACCCTGGAGGAACACCATCAAAGCTTGCTGAAAGTCTTGGATCGTCTCCAACAGCAGGCACAGAAGGTGTCTTTGGAAAATGCCAGTTTTGATGCACCAGTGTGAAGTATATTAGCCATGTGGTATCAGCCAAAGGAGTGAGTGTGGATCCAGCAAAGATGGATGCCCTCGCGACTTGGCCCCGTCCACAGAACCTGTGAGAGATAAGAAGTTTCCTGGGGTTCTGCAATTATTACCAAAGGTTGTGCCACGGTTTGCCAACATAGCCTGACCACTCACTGATTTGATCCAGCACTGAAGAAGACGGCAGATCGCTGCGGGACTCAGTCCAAGACACAGTACCATCCCAACGAGGACTTTGGTCTACGATGGAGTGAGAAGTGTGAGCCGGCCTTTGCTCATCTAAAAAAACCTCTTACAGAAGCGCCTCTCCTGGCGTACACTGATCCACAACTACCTTATATTTTATATGTGGATGCCAGCTTGGATGGGTTGGGCGCGGTACTCTACCAAGAACAGCAGGGAACCATCATACCTGTGGCTTTTGCCGGCTGTCGGATGAGCCCCTTGGAAAGGAACTACCCCACCCACAAGCTGGAGTTCTTGGCACTGAAGTGGGCAGTGTCTGAAAAACTGCATGACTATCTGTACAAAGCTACATTTACCATAAGGACAGACAACAATCTACTGGCATACATCCTCAAGTCCGCCAAATTGGATGCTACCGGCCACAGATGGTTAGCAACTTTGTCCGTGTACAACTTCCAATTGGAATGCCGCCCTGGAGTTAATAACATAGATGCAGATGCACTACCCCGAAGACCCCCACTGATGACAGCTCCGAGTCCATCCCTATCGAGATGGCCTCTGTGGCCGTGATAAAAGCCATTTGCAGGAAAGGAATCGGTCAGCCAGCTGAACCAGCTCGTTTTATCGACTGGCTAGGGGGGACACAAGAAGGGGTCCCCGTGAGCTATTGTGATGCAACCAGTCTAATGCCGCACCTGAAACAGACGGACTTGAGACGGACTTGAGACAAAAACAATTGCAAGACTTGGAACTACGCAAAGATCTGTGATGCAAAGAGAACAGCGCAACAAGGCCACCAGACAGCAGAAACCTGCCCAATCGCCAGATCTATCGCAAAGAATGTAAATCGCTATTGATGAAGGGAGGAGTGCTGTACAAGGAGAGCCAAATCCAAGGGTGACTTATACACCGACTCGTGCTACCACGATCATTACGTCCACTGGCCTTGCGCGCCCTTCATGACCAACATGGACACCTGGGGAGTGAACAGATATTAGAGTTAGTACAAGGTCGATTTTACTGCCCGTGCCTAGGCCCAGAAGTAGAAGAGTATGGCCACACCTGTGCCCGATGCATCACCAGAACAACACTCAGCCATCCAGCAGCAGCCCTTCAACATCTTCAGAGCTCTGGACCCATGGACTTAATTTGTGTGGACTTCCTGAGCCTCGAAATAGACAACAGTGGGATTCAGAACATCTTGGTAGTGACAGATCATTTTCCCAATATGCCCAAGAATATCCCACCAGAGATCAGAAAGCGGCTACTATAGTGAAAGTACTCTGGGACAAATTCTTTGTGCATTATGGCTGGCCTGCTCGCCTACATTCCGATGAAGGGCGAGACTTTGAATCCGAACTCATCAAAGAACTCATGCAGTTGATTGGGGTAAAGAAAACCAGGACATCCCACTACTATCCACAAGGGGATGAGCAAGGTGAACGTTTCAATCGCACACTGTTGGGTATGCTGGGAACACTGAGTGCCAAAGAGAAACTGAAGTGGAGCCAACATGTGTTCGCTCTAGTACACGCCTACAACTGCACAAGGAATGGCAGCACTGGGTTCACCCCATATCAGCTGATGTTTGGGAGAGATGCCAGGCTACCCATAGACCTGAGCTTTGGGGTCTCATCGGATGGAACTGGTATAGAGAATTACTGGATGTATGTGAGAGACCTTCAAGACCAATTGTCCCAAGCCTTTCCACTAGAGCAAGCCGCTGCCGAACTGAATGCACAACAAAATAAGAGGTATGATGATAAGGTCAGGTTCCACAATCTACAACCCCGTGATAGGGTTCTCATCAGGAGTTTGGGAAAGAGAGGATGAAACAAGTTGGTAGATCGCTGGGAATCCCAGCCATACCTTACTGAGTGACAGTTGACAGGGCTGCCTGTGTTCATAGTGAGAAGGGAAGGTCCCTCACGGGATGTGAAGACCCTCCACCGTAATCACCTCCTACCTATAGGGGATGGTGTGGAAATGGACCCAACAGTTGCCAAAGTTCCTCTTTCCCCCAGTAAGAAGCTCACCAGAACTCATCAACAGGAAACCCTCCACAGGGAAGTCCTACACACTGCAGGCCCCAGTACTGTACCGCTTGTAGCCTCCAACTCCAGGGAGAAGAATAATGCAGAGGATAGGGAGCCTCCAACTCCATAAGTAGCCCAAAGGCCCTCAGACATTCAGGTCAGTCAAGAAGAAGAGGAAAGCGATGACACTACAGCGAGCCTAGACATAGCCTACTGGAATGCAAGTGAGGATACAACTCCAGGTCCCTCAGGACAGACTGAAAACATGAGAGAGGCATCGACTTTTGAGTATACTGACATTTTCTTCCCAACTCAAGAGGACGCCAGACCAAAGCCAGACTCTGTAACTATGGATAGGTCTCCTGCAGCAGTAGACCATCACAAGGCAGCATCTGGAGATCATTCAGAGGCATATGGGGAGCTCCGGCGATCTCAGCGAGAGATCAAATCGGTCAGAATGCTGAGCTACGATGCTCCTGGATCCCAAACTGAGGCTATCAGAAGGGGAATCCCTGGTCACGCTACGACATGTACAGATTCACAGGCTAATAAGTCAATCTGTTATGCTCCACCCTGGTGGAATGTACCGTTGATGTGGAATGATGATTTTTATGTTGTGTTATCTATGCCCATTGAATGAACTAAACCCTTAGGGACAAGGGTTTTGGAGGACACAGGGGTGAGTGTAACCCGTATTTAATTTGGGTGTTTTATTCAGACCCGTTCGCAATCAATAAAGGAGTATGTAGGTGGTGTTGGGCAAGTACGTCTAAATAATAAAAACAGCTCAAATAAACCAAAAACCAATACATGGGGTCCCATTTCCAGTGAGGTATTCTGGTGCGTGTGGAGTTTATGTATTTTATGCTTTTCGTATGTTGCGGTGACTGTGCGCACCAAATATGCGTTTTGTTTTCCACCTGTTTATTGATATTTCAGACACCGGTAGGCATCCGTAGTTTTGATGTGGAGATCGAGCCCATACTTTAGGCTAATGTTTTCTCCCAACCCACAAGAGGAAGCAGGGTGTGCCTGAGGAGATTTGGTTGCATTCTCTGTCAGCACACCCCCGTGGAGACTGATGTGGGAGCATCCGGGGAATCAGATAAATGAAACCTCGGTGCGGAGAGGAGAGAGTCGCGGCAGAGACAGGGATCAAGGTAGGCTGCCTTGCATTTCCGTTAGGCACTCGGTTCCTATTATCACAGGCCTCTCCGGGCTGTGTGTACGAGGTCACCCACCCAGTCGAGCAGCCTAAGGTGGAAGGTGTGGGGCGCTGTGCGGCAGGCCGTGTTTGGGCCCAGACCGGCTCCTGTCGTGCCCACACCGATGATCATAGCCTCGCCTAGCACCCGCGATCGGTGTGAGTGAGTTTTTCTTTCCGTGGCCGACGGAAAGGAAGGTAGGAGGGTGATACTCCCTTTTCAAAACAAAAGGAGAGGTGGCCCAACACTCTTTGCCTTAATCATATGTTAAAAATAATGTAAAGAGTTAACATCCTCTCCCCCACTCTGTCTCTCCAGGCGATACCGCTGGCGAGTGTACCATTTGGGGTGTTGGTTTGTGTTATTTGGCAATTGCAAACATAGCCTCTAAGGGGCAGGATTTAAGACTCTGCCTCATTATGGTTTTGGAGGGGGGAGACTAGAGAAAACCAAGAGAAAGAGAGAGAATAGGAAAATAAAATAAACCCTGAGCCACCTAGCAGGGGTGCTCCAACTGTGTGTCAGCTCCAGTGGGCCTCCGAGGCCCTGAGCGCTTCAGGGTTTGTAGAAGTTGGCACATTACGTGCCTCATTTTCTTTTTTATTGTATATGGTAAAAAACCTTTACAAATTAGATACAAAATTTGTCACATAATAATAATACATATAAAATACATTACATACACAAAATTAGTTTTCCTAAAAATCAGTTACAAAACAGATAACATAATAAAATAAGTATATGTTAAAGTTAATACAAATTTCTTAATAAATGCCACAATCCTCAACAATTCTGTTCGTTCAGCGTAGAATCGATATTTGCCAGAATCTGAGTTAATCTGATAATAAGATTAACACTATCTCCATACATACAGATGAGTGTGGAGAACGGATGAGTGTAGAGGGCAGATGAGTGTAGAGAACGGATGAGTGTGGAGAACGGATGAGTACGAAGAACAGATGAGTGCGAAGAACAGATGAGTCTGGAAAACGGATGAGTGTTGAGAGCTGATGAGTGTGGACGAGTGTAGAGGATTAATGCGGTTGGCGGATGAATATGGAGAGCCGATGAGTATGAAGGGCGGATGAGTGTAGAGAACCGACGAGTACGGAGAGCGAATGAGTGGGGAGGGCGGACGAGTATAGAGAATGGTTGAATGTGGAGAGCAGCTGAGTATGGAGAGCAGAGGGGCGTGGGGAAATGACGAGTGAAGAGAACGGAAGAGAGTATGAGAGTGGAGAACGGAGGAGCCTGCAGAGCGGAAGAGAGTACAGAGGGGAAGAACGAGCAGAGCGGCTGAGTGTGGAGAGAGGCTGAGTGTGGAGAGGCTGAGTGTGGAGAGGCTGAGTGTGGAGAGGCTCTGAGTGTGGAGAGGCGCTGAGTGTGGAGAGGCGCTGAGTGTGGAGAGGCGCTGAGTGTGGAGAGAGGCTGAGTGTGGAGAGAGGCTGAGTGTGGATGCACACCTCTTATCACACCCCACGCTTATTCTCTCCTTACACCACCATTCAACTAGAACACAGAGATACTATGACACCATTCGGTATAACTGTTCTCATATCAACATCTGCCGCTCACTCCCCATCACTCTAAGTAAACATTGCTGGTCTCACACCCCTAGCCAAGCGTTCTCCTCAGGCCTAACGCTGCCACTCTCGGTCTGGATAATTCCGGCATGATCGAACACATACTCCTGATCTATCAGCCACCACACCTACCGCTAGGAAGCAGCTGCCACAGGAATTCCGCACCAGCTGCACACATACCTGGTGCGCACACGCACTTTTGGACTCTCTCTACTCCCTCTACTGACCAGGACTTCAGTTCCCAAGGGCGTTCAACCTACCAGTGCCTTCAGACCATACCACTGCTATATAAGGCGCTATATAAGTGCAAAATGACATAACATAACATAACATACATCTTTGCCATAAAGCCTCACGAGACAAGATTGAATCTGAATACATAAAGTGACCAAACCTTGATTGACGCAGATCTTCAAAAAATGCACAATATATGACCACATGTTTGAGAGTCTCCAAAACCGTGGCATCATTACAAAAACGGCATGATCCAGAAGCAAACTTTACATCACATTTGCCCCATTGGAGCAACTTTTCATTGGTATGAAACAGATTAAGTTTAAATCGAAGATACATTATTCGGGCGGCAGAAGATGGAAATTGCATGATATATTTAGATCTGACC
This sequence comes from Ambystoma mexicanum, assembly GCF_040938575.1. Taxonomy (NCBI): domain Eukaryota; kingdom Metazoa; phylum Chordata; class Amphibia; order Caudata; family Ambystomatidae; genus Ambystoma; species Ambystoma mexicanum. Next base: position 909,838,863 of record NC_090935.1, on the reverse strand, counting down.
CCCACTTTCTTCTATACTGGGCATACTAATGATAAGAACTATATAGTCCAATTCTGTCTGCCTGACAGCTCCAATAATATAATTGCAGTTTCAATTTGCAACTAGGTAAACGCAATATTAAGTCCTCCTTCAAAATCCCCAGTAATGTCATTAGATCATTCATTTTACCCGCATGACCTGTTAGTGATCTCACACACCCTAATTTAAGCAGGTCTTTCAAATCTTCATAAATGGAATTACAGGGAGGGTCAAGAAATTTTGCATAATTATTCAATAACCGCCAGTTCCGTTTGGCAGAGAGTGGCAAAAGACCCAATTCATGTCGGACAATTTCATTCGGAACAGCAGGGGCTAAACCAAGAACTTTTTTCCATACTCCACCTGGTACAGTATCCAATATGTCATCCACCTCATATAAACACATATCAGTTATATATATATAATAGTTGGCTCGACTTTTAGAAGATAAAACTGAAGGATGGGCAGAAGTGAAAATTCACAGTATTTTGCAATAATTATTCGTATTTGTGAAACTAAGGGTTTAATTCTTACTTGGATTTTTTCCCTCCAGCAGGACATTGAAAAGGCATCAGATAGGGGGTAACCCAGATTTTTAATTTCTGAGGCTATTTCGATTCGCATACCATCAATCAACCAGTTATAGAGATATGTTTTTTTTTTCCCATCGGATAGTATAATAATCAAAGACTTAGAGTGGTTTACTCTTAAGTTGTGGGATGCAGCAAAGCTACTGAATGCATTGATCTTGTTCTGCAACCCAAACAGGGTTTTGTCGAAAATAAGAATATCGTCAGCAAAACCAATATAATTCAATTTAAGGCAACCTAATTTAATAGGGTAGATAATTTCCTTTGCCCAACATTCCTCCATATCACAGATGTACAAATTGAATAACACTGCTGCCATCGTGCAGCCTTGTTTTAGCACGATTTTCGAGGGAATCGGGTCAGTAAGCGCGCCCTCCCTGTTGAGTCTCACTCTATAGTTAGTATGGGAGTGTAATGAGGCAAAGAGCGCTACCAAATGACCCAGAAATCCCATTACTAGCATCTTAGCCCATAATAATTCTCTCAACACCGTATCAAACGCTGAGCTTAAGTCCAACGTTGCCATGTAGACAGCACCTATATGATGATGTTTGGTGTTAAATTGAATATGAGATAACAAGGTAACATTGAGAGAACAACCCATACGGCTTCTAAAACCAATCTGAAACCTCGACAGTATTGAGTTCTTTTTTATAAATTCCTGATGTTCTTCCAGACTTAGCTGACAAAAAAACCTTTGAAGAAGCGTCTGTTAGGGCAATTGGTCTAAAATTCAAGGGATCGTCTATTGGACCTTTTTTATGAATCGGAATAATAACAGCAGAGCACCATGATTTGGGTACATCTTGAAAGAGGAATATAGCATCAAATCTGCATTTTAGAATCATTTCCCACAACTGAATATCAGATCTATATAAACATGCGGGAATGCCATCAGGGCCAGTAGCCCTAGACAGATTTAACTTCATAATTGCCCTGGATATATCTTCATGACACCAAGAAGAATGCGTAGGTATAGCTTTACAAAAGTCAATTCTTGGATAGTTCGAAAATTGGCCCGGTAGATCATATTTGGACTTGATGAATTTAGTCCATACATCAGCAGATATGCCATTTTCTTTTAGACCATCCTTAGGAGCATTTAACCTCCTCAGTATTGACCAGATTTTCCGTGTATCACTTTTGAGTAAGTTATGCATCATATTTTGGTTGTCATTTAGGTAGAGTATTGTTCTTAAATTATTCACCGCAGTTTTATAGTTATTCAGGATGTTCTTTTTTAAAAAGTAATAATCAAACGGTTCAAGAGCTATTTTAGAAAGTTGGCGAATCTTATAGTTCTTACATTTCTTTATTCAGAATATTCCTATATTAAAGGTATGTATATGTTGTTTTTTATACGAGGTTAATTTTCTTTTCTTTACCATCTCAATGAGGTGGTAATCAATCTCTCAGATATAAGTGTGTCAATTCTACTCGAATCAAGATTTAAGTCTGTAACAATTATATTCATTTCCAGATCAGCTTTGATTCGTCTTGTCAACTGGTGACGAAATGAGGGGTTCCATCTAACCGAAAGACCCACCCGATCATTTTCCACCAATGTCAAAAGCGGGTTGGATTCGAAAAACCAGCAATCTACTTTCACTTTTAGGGAGATTGCATGGTGGTCACCAAAACCCAATTTTTTAATGTGAATTAGATCAGATGAATTATGTAGTGACGAGGATTTAAAGAAGTGATCAATATATGAGTACAATCCTCCTCTTGACCATGTGTGGACAGGGCCCTTATTGCTGGTAGGGACTACTTGGATATCCCAGTTAAGGAAAAAGTCTACCCTGTTTTACCATTCTTCATAGTATTACTAGCATTTGATAACTTTCGCCCCATACACATGTCATTATACAGACAAGAATAATTAAAATCACCCCCAACCACGACACCCAGATGTTCGTGTCGGGAAAATGCACCTTCAAGGATTGCGTCAAGTGTCCCATACTCCTATTCCAATAGATACACATAATTAATAAGGAGTTTGCACATGATATACCTGGGGATAATTCAATGGCAATTACAGAGGCATGCTTGTAAACACATTTCGTGGTGAGTTTGCAAGCATTGTAAATAAGAATTGCTAGCCCCCCAGATGGTCTACCCTTTTCCCCTCTTGACGCAGGCTGAGTATGATAATCGAACCCTTCCACATTGAAGTGGGTAACATGCATAGTTTCTTGGAATAGTATAACAGCGGGGTAGGCATTAGCAGCCACGGTGCCCCACCATCTACTGAAATTAGCCAACCCACAACTATTCCAAGAGACGCATTCAAAGGGTTGATCATGCTGCGAAAGGCTAGGGTGGTGCAGCCAAAGTGGATGCAGGCGTCACTGTACACAAATGATTGTACCCAGACAAAGTGGCAGTCATGGCTAAGATCTGTTTAACAAACTCTTCGTTAATATGGGGTAGTTGTACATTCTCCATATTTTGACTTACTATAACAGAGGGAGCAATGGGTTTTTCCAAGAAACGTTTAGCCTCTAATTCCGAATGTAAAAGAAATGGGGTTAGTCCAACATATACAATGCTCTCTTTTTGCTCCCAAACCAGTTTCTTGATCAGCCTGGAATAGAAACCACAGGTCATCCTATTATTGTGAATGGTAGCCAATCTTACCCAATCAATGTCTTCCGAGCCTATTGTTCTTAGGCAAGGAATAGTATGAAAGGCTTTTAATAGTGAAGATCGATTCAAATTAGGTTAAGCATTGATTTTAGGATCGCTTTCCCATCCCAGTATAAAGGGCTGATCTTCATTGAAGTCATGATCTTGGGTGACATCATTTTGCTTAGTATTTAAACTGCATGTCACACCGACTATAGGAGGGGCGGCCATTTTCATGGGTGACCCAGTAACTTTTTCTTTTTGTATCACAACATTCATAGATGGTACACTTACACCATTGATGACAGGCAACACATTCATGTTGTGCAGTATCCCATTTGATCATGATGGATCTTTACCCAACACACCCATCATCCATGGCTCAACAGAAGTCAATTCATCAACTAGAGCTTCACCTAATACCTTCAACTTAAATTCTTTTGTTTCCTTTTCATTAGTTTTTCTTTTTTTACAAGACGTTTGCTTGTGGGAGATGGGATAGAATTGTGAGAGAGAAAACTGTAACCCCTCAGTCGAGATACCAGGAGGAATAGGACTAGTAGGTGGTAGAATTTTACATTCCTTTTTCCCCCTCTTTTCGGTAAGGTTTGCGCTGCCATTCTTTTTGGAACCTGCCTTATTAATTATCTTTTTTAGATCTTGATTTATGTGGGGAGGATTTAGATCCAACAGGACCCTGGATTCATCATTCAGCTGGGAGAGATCAATGACCGCCTCGTTCTCAAAAATGGCAGTCGTTAGTTTTAATTGGGCAATTGGCACTGCCTTTGCTTTTTTCTTTGTTAAAGCAAGTGCTTTAGCCCTCCTTTTCATAGCCCTCCCAGTAAGCCTTTTTTCTTTACGGGTTAGGACTACCTTATGTTGCGGTAGTGGGTCATATTCTTTTTGGTCAGGTTGAGTGGATTGACACTTGTCCAAGCACTCTTCAGAAAGATCAATCAGATCGGTCAGTGGGGAGGGACTATTCAGTCCTTCGGAGTTATCACCCACCTCCTCTACAGGATTAAGGATCTGGCTCATTGGTTGTGCAGGGCAGGAGTCAGCTTTCAATTGCTCCAAATGACGTTCAATTTTTTGGACAGAGGTTAGCACTTTAAATATTTCGTCAATATTTTCATCAGTCTGTGTATAAGTCATTTTTTGGACAATTGGGGTCAATATGCTCGCAAAAGATTGTGTTTTTATTGAAGGGATACCAAAAATCCCATCAAATTGGTTGGCACTATCGACCATAACCTTCTTAGAGGTATGTCTTTCAGAAAGGGCGGCCACAGCGTCACATGCAAACAAAAGACCTTCAATTCTATTTGTTTAATTTTTAAGTTCCCCAATTGCTGCTCTCATAATTCCAATCTCATAATGGGAGCGCTCATGCCCTTTATCAAGCAAGTCCAGAATTCTTGCCAATACAGGAAAATCAGGACTTAGTGATGGTACATTGAGAATAATACTCTCTGAGCGTACTTCATTATTGGAAACTTCCTTATCTCTATCGTTCAGACTTGACTGGAACTCCTGAATATCTGTAATCATTCTGTCATTTAATGCAGTTTGAGCGCTTTTTGCATTTGGGGAGCTCACCATAGGTTTTCTGGGTGAGTCATCAGTAACAAGGTCAGTTTCCCATACCACTTTGGACTTTTTGCCACCCAAAGCACCAGAAATGGATTTGGATGTGGTATTATTTTTTTTTGGCATGGTTACTCAACATAAATATGTCCTCTCGCCCGGCCAATCGTTGACTGACAGGCGTTGAAGGGCCAAGGGAAAGACGGACACGTTTGCTCAATTCGGCTTCAATTGTAGAGCCCATCAATGAGCAATCAACCTTGTCATCTTTATAAGATAAATTGGTGAGACTATACATACCGTTATCACAAGTTTGCAATGAGCTGATTTGTGAGGGGCCCATTTGGTTACTATTATTCAAGTCCTTTAACTTGAACTTCGTGTTTGTTATAGCAGCATCAATGTCATAATTGGTGCAATGAATCATAACGGGCACATTAAATTTAGATGAAATACCCATTTCTTCCATAATCCTAGGTCTGGCATCTAAGGATGGACTAGTTATAGGTGCACCCATTACCTCATCCTCATCGAATCTTGTAGCCGCTAGTGGCGTAACTACAATCCCGGCTGATGAAACAACTGGTAACATGGGTGGGACCTCATAATCAGTATTAGTATGCATTGGCCCTCATTACGACCCTGGCGGAAAGTAACTGACCTGACCGTCATAGCATAAATAGCGTTTCCGCCATTGCACGATGGAGTAAAGTGCGGCTAATTCTGACCCATCGGGCACGAGCACTACGCCATGGCGGAAGTGCAAAGTCCGCGATGGCGGAAATGTCCCCAAAACGCCCCTCACCGCCGTCGTACGGCGCCCTAGGTGCAATTCCGCCACCCATCATAGCGGTCACTGTAATGAGCGGTAATCGCAAAATACGGTGACCGTAAATATACGGAAACGGAAGCAAAAACATGGGGCCGGAACGGGAAACAGCACGCCGTACACCTATAAAAGCAGAATCCCAACACAACCATTAAAAATCCTACCCTGAGACACATCCCAACCCGTTAGCCACCCTAGTGCAAACAATCAAAATGGGAAAAGTTGCGAAAAAAAGCGTGCGACCGCAAGCGGCAGGTCCACTTCTCCCATGAGGAACTCACCGTGCTCACAGAGACCCTCCAGGAGAATGCTGCCGTCGTCTTCTCGACGCAAATGACCAGGACGGCACTTGCGAACAAGAAGGCCACATGGGCCCTGGTGGCACAGCGGGTAAGTGCGGTGGGGACCGCACCCCGCAACCCACAGCAATGCAGAAAGCGATGGGACGACTTGCGGATACGCGTACGGAGCATACTATCAGCCAACCGTAACATTGCCACAGCTACCGGGGGAGGATCGGAATCACCCATCAAGTTGACCCCCTGGGAAGAAATCTGTGCCTCCACCATTGGAATGGAGAGTATAGAGGGAGTCGGAGGGATGGAGAAAGGAGTGCAGACATCCGAAGAATCAGGTAGGTGGGCCAAATTAAACAATGCTAAATCCACAATGTCCAATCATGTGAAGTACCATGTGTCCACATAGTGCAACAGAAACACATGTCCAGGAGAACATCCACATACATTGGCCTGATAGCGCACTTTAAAAGTCACATTAAATACATAAATAATTAAAAATCCTAAAAACACCCTCTACACGTGCAGCATGCACACCCTAACTGCAGGCTGCAAAACAACTGCATCCTCAATCCACACAAAAATGAAACCACCTCCAAGGCCCTGACCCAAATCACTCTCAGGTACCACCCCAATGCATGTGATACATTGCCATTCCAATTTCCACAGACCCATAAATAACGCTCGCCCTCCTTTACTTCACCACAGGGTCCGATTCAAACGAAGAGCTTCAGAACACCCCTACCAGCACACCTGCAAAGAGGGCCAAGACCAACGGGCAAAGACCCTCCACCTCAGCTGCACGGATCAAGACACGGCAGCAGCACAAATCAAGTGGCAGCACACAGGAGGGGACTTCAACAGGCACCCCAGCAGCCAGCATGCCCACAACAGCAGCACCACAGGTCCCCCCAATGGATGCCACAGAAGGCACTGCTTCTGGTGGCAGCAGCACCATAGGTGACACTGCATTAATGGCAGCATGCTCCGACACAGAAAACGGTGCTGTCGATGTAGGATCCATCCATGACCTGTCTCAATCCCCCTGTTTGTTTCATCCCGTACACCATGAGGATACCACGCAGGGGCACCCACAAGACGACGACTGGTCATCCCCCACAAGCCCTGTGGCAAGGCAACATGAGGTGATCAGCCCCTCTGTGACACCACCGCAAATGGGCATGGCCCAGCAGAGGCAACAGTCCCTCGACCAGGTGATCGTGCAACAGCAGCAACTGGCCACGCTCCTCAAGGAGCATGCTGATGAATGTGGGGGTACTAAGGCAGCCATAGAAACATCTACTGAGACACTTAGGGCAGAAATGGAGAGAAGTACAGAGACACTAAGGGCACAAATGGAGAGAAGCACCGAGAGCCTGAGGGTACAAATGGAGAGAAGCACCGAGAGCCTGAGGGGGGAACTGCATGCGACGTCCAAAGACGTATGTGCTGAACTTGCCGCTGTGCGCCGTGTGCTCACTGAGCTCTCACAAACCCTTAGGGACATGCATGGACGTGAGCAGGCAGAGACATCATCCGTTGCAAGTTCCGTCCAGGGCAGCCCCCAACGTAGATCTGGGAGGAACCTGCGCTCCACAGACAGGGGTGCCCCTGATACCCGGAGAGGGGGCTTGCAATAGCGTCTGCCCACTGACAATGAGCATCTTTGGACACTGGTGTTCGGGGGGGAGGTAGGAGGGTGGAGGGGGTGTGTTGGGCTTTCTTTGGTGGCGGGTCGATGGGGTGTGTAACATAATTTCACATATGCTATAAACATTTCACAATCATCCAATGAGATGTGTGGACATTGATCTTTGTGTACGAGGCCTTTATAGGCGTACAGTCCATATTGTGCATGTTCCAGACACACACAGTGCCACAAGTCCCGTGTCCATGTATCAGCCACCAGGCGTGAGTGCTAGAAGCATGAATCTATGATATTCTGACGAATTTCATGGGCCTCCTGTGCCTCGCGGACTCCTTGAGGTGCTGCCACATCCCCACCCTCATCATGACCATCTTCAGGTGCTTGCAGTTCTGCGTCAGGGGGCATGGGCACATTTCTACGTACGCACATGTTGTGTAGCATGACACATGCCATGACCATCTTTGCAACCTTCTCATGGCGGTACAGGAGTGCCCCGCCAGACCTGCTGAGGCAGCGGAAACGAGCCTTCAGTAGGCCGAATGCCTGTTCTATGACTACACGGGTACGTGAGTGGGCATGGTTGTAGTCCTCCTCATGCTGGTTCTGTGGGTTCCGGAGTGGTGTAAGGAGCTATCTCTTCAGTGGATACCCGGCATCACCTGTATGTGGACAATAAAGGATGTTTGTGGAATGACATTGCTACGTACGCATCCCCCCCCCTTCCTGCCAGGTCATTGCCGCATCACATACCCCACATTATCATTCATGAAATGAGACTCACCGAGTAGCCAGGATCTGTTCCCTGCGTGTCGCTCCATGTAGCGTGGTATTGTAGAGTTCCTCAAGACCATAGAATCATGGGTTGATCCAGGAAATCGGGCACAACAATGTGTAATGATCCTGTTGGAGTCACACACCATTTGTACATTAAGAGAATGATATTGTTTTCGGTTGCGGTACTGGACCTCCATGGCATGTGGGACAACCAATTCCACATGGGTGCAGTCGATGGCACCAATGCAACCCGGTATGCCGGCAAGTGCATGGAATCCCACTTTTGTGTTTGTAATCTCATGCTCCGAGCGTGGTAAAGAGATGTAGTCGTCTGCGTGCTTCAGGAGGGCATCGAGCACTTGCAATAGTGTCCGTGACAACAGTGGCTGTGAAATGCCATGCAACTGTCCGACTGTGTGCTGGTAGGTGCCTGTGGCCAGGAAAAGGAGTACAGACACCACCTTCAGTAGGGGTGGGATGGCGGTTGGGGTATCTATCATGCTGACAAGGTCAGCGTGTGTCATATCCACAATGGCGGTTATGGTGTCCCGGTCCAAACGGTAGAGGGTGTGGATCTGCTCATCAGTGAGGTTGAACGGATGAGCTCGGAGGCGTGGGATTGCGGGCTGCCTGCGTGGTGGTAGTGGCTGTGCTGGTGGGCCTTGCTGGCCCTGCCTTGCCCTCCTCCTCCTCCTGCGTCTCCTCTGTGCGGCCGGTTGTTGTATAGTTGGTGTTCGTCTTCTTCTTGAAGTTGGAGTACTTGCAGTGCTATCAGGTCCCCCAGGGCCAACATCGCTAGTCCTGCCGGTAGCATTTTGGAGTGGGTGTGGTTGTGGGAGGGGGTTGGGTGTGCAATTTATGTGTTTTCAGGCTGTATAGCCTCCACCTGTGGTGATTCATTCCACCTGTGCAAGCTGCAATCCCCTTTGGGCGAGCACGTCCCGCACACAACGCTGCAATTTGACGCATGGCATCTTGCTATTACAATCATGTATTTAATCCCGATGGCAGTGAAATATTGGTTTATATGTTCATTCTGCTATGGTCCCATTGTTTCACATACTATCTTTGCAGTCGCGAACAAACTTGTGAAGGGTCAGTGGAATGTAGTACTCGATTAACGGTGGACCCTCATGCAGCACTGTACCGAGGTTCACCGACGGGCGGGGCGTCCCATTTGTGAGTGAAGCCAGTTGCCATTTTCACACACTGCCGCACTACATGGATGAATTTGTGATTTCAAGCGGTCACAGATGCCTTTTCGACGTGATGTTGCAAATGAGGAATTCGAAGGACAGCGCTTTCGGTTTTCAGCTAGCGGCGAGGAGACGCCCACAGGTCTGACTGCAAATATAACGTTCTATTGTTTAATGTCCTTCGGACAGGGGCCATGGCGAGAATGCAATGATTGATATGAATAGTATGGGATGCGCAATAGCGTAGTGGACGATAAGGCAGGACGTTCCCAAATACATGTTACTTCACAACACTGGAATTCCGGGCTGGAGCACAGTGGATTTTGCAGACTGCATTACGCACAGACTCAATGGAAATTTCACATGTTATGTGAGTAAATAATCAGGCGTTTTCATACCGGGATGAGGGAATGATGTATGGATGCATGGACAAATGATTTAATTGAGAGTTTGCCATGTACATGGCTTTTTGGAATCTATCCACTTCCCCTGCGCTATGTGATGCAGAGCTGCCATAGTGGGACCATCGTCTATCTGCCCTTGTTGAACCCTCCCTGTCTCGACGCGCCTTCAAACACTTATGTCTATGCACGTTACTAATCCCATCTAATGGATTCTGTTTCAACAGACGCATGCACACGAAGACTCGTTTGTAATAGTGTTTTCACCTCGATTAATATAGTTATGATTCGCAAGTGATTTTTGGGTGGGAATAATCCTTTTGAGTGGCCTAGCATGCATATGGCTGTAGATTTAGTGTGATCATTGAAGTGAGTAATTCAAATGAGGTTCTGATGCCCATACTATTCTTTTTCATTTCATTTGGGTGACAGGTATCTCCTCCCCTTTTGCCGCTGCCATCTGTATGCCACTCCTGCAGATGGCTTTTACTCCCGACACCTGCTGCTTCGAGTTAATCAGTGGAGCACCATTACGATCTTATGGGACGATCGCCAATGGGCCACATGCCCTTACGCAGTACTAGTGGCTAGGAGCAACATATCGACCTTTCAGCTGGACTAGTGCCTACCTAATGGGACCGCCCTGCGGTTCTAGGCGCTTCCATGTTGCCTTTTTGAACGTGAATGTAGCCCCTGTGTACCATGAAGGAACAGGGCATCACACAAGAAGAAGCTGGTCATTTATTGCGGATGCAGCACACAATAATGAAATATATTTTGGAGTTCATGACCTAATAGCTGTATGGGCTTGGTGATTTTGTTGTGCATTACATTTTTATTCTGATATTGACCGTGTAGCGTTATTCTTTGCAGGTAATGTAGCATATTCCTATTTGTGGAGCGATGTATTGTGAGAAGATCTGCATTGGGTTCCGGCTTCTGAGTATAGTTGCGTGGTACTGTACTGGCCGCGTTTGCCTACGAAGCCCATTGAGGTCAGGGATGGGGGCTGCCATTATGACTGTTTTGATGTTGTCATGCTCAGGGGCGTGGGATTAGCTTTTGTGTAACAGATGCCGGTCAGCCAGGTGGATTGGTGGAATGATGTGATTATCAGAATATGGCTGGTCACAGGTGCCTGTGTTTGCGTGCGTTTCTTGGAGGGAGACTGAGGTCATGTCCATTGGAATAGCTTCCGTCTTCGTGCCATCTGTGCCCTGCAGCTCCCATTGGCCCCTCTTGAGATGAGCCTGGCTGCTCAGTCACTCTGCCAACTTGTGTGGTACATGCTTATGCTGATGGTTGGTTTGTTTACTGGCAAGAGTACAGGGCTGGTGCAGTCTCCCTCAGGATACTGCTTTGAATGTTGCCTTACACTGGTGTCAAGCGATGGGGGCCTGTTGTTGTTTTGTCTCATATTTCAGTTCATATTGCTGTACTTGTACCTTCACATGCCTGTGCTGCATCAGTACGGCAATGGTGACATGCCAAATATGGATGGCCACTCACAAGGCACTTGGAGCCCCTACATTCATTTGTTCGTTGGCATGCATGGGTGACTTGTACATTTCACTGGTTGCATTGTGTGACTTCATTGCACCTACGAGGAGTTGTGCAATGTGGGCAGGGAGTGTTGTACAGGCACTCAGTAGGGCCATTTACGGTTGGTTCGCGATGCCGTAATTCTCACCATGGCGGAATGGTACTTTCCGCCATGCTTGATGGCGTTAGGTAAATGTCCGCTAGGGTCAGAATTCGCGTACCGTTGCGCCATGGTGGTAATTACGGTTTTGCATGGTGCGCGTGCGCGTACTTGGTGCAGTTAGCGTTGGCGTTCACTACGGTGTCGCTAATGGCATCGTACTTTACGGTGACGGGTCATAATCGCACCGAGCGCTATTCGATGGCGGTATTCCATTTCCGCCATCGTTTTTCGATTTCCGCCAGGGTCGTAATGAGGGCCATTGTGTTTTGTGGATCATCAAGTTTCCATCCACTTCGTAACCCGTTCACCATTCTGGGGCAATCGCGAATATAATATCACGTTGCCTACTTCCAAAGGGAAAGGGGAGCGAGTGACAAGATAGATCACAAATCAATTACTTGAGACAGAATTCCTATGGCCACTGATACCACAATTTGAGATTGATTATTCAGCCTAAGACACAATTCTAATACATATCATATTTTTGATTTTTAGCCACACAACACAATGCAACAACAGAATTTTACTTGCAATGGTTATGGTCAGGGGCCCCTTGCTCCCGCCGCACCGCCGAACAGCCCAACAGCCACACTTCCGGAGCACTTCGGATGTGCGCACGAGATGTGCGTGCACCGGTGCTTTTGAGGAAGTGGCTGAGAGTGGAGAGCGGACAGGAGGCGGGACAATGGGCGGGGCTGAAAAAATGAAACAAGGAGTGAGTTTCACGTTGTAAATGTCACTCGCGTGCAGACAGCAAGACCCGCGGGAGGTCTTGAAGAGTAAATTAAGTAAATGAAGGTCACCTAGATAGTGAGTCCAAAAGATAGTCAAGTATCCACGCGTTACGCGCTTTAAAGCAGGACGAACTTCCTCTTGCTGACGCAGTCGAGTGGGTGACCAAGTAAACAGTAGAATCAAGTCTCCAACCCAACAAGAGAAACAGAACTCCCAGCCCAACAGCCACACTTCTGGAGCACTTTGGATGCGCGCAAGATGTGCGTGCACCGGTGCTTTTGAGGAAGTGACTGAGAGTGGAGGGAGGGCAGGAGGTGGGACAATGGGCGGGGCTAGATAGTGAGTCCAAAGCGAGTCCAAAAGATAGTCAAGTATCCGTGCGTTACACGCTTTAAAGCAGGATGAACTTCCTCTTGCCGACGTAGTCGAGTGGGTAACCAAGTAAACAGTAGAATCAAGTCTCCAACCCAACAAGAGAAATGGAACTCCCAGCCCACAGCCACACTTCCGGACCACTTCGGATGAGTGCCTCATTTAACTGGAGGGTAGACCTCAGGAGAGTTGGACGGATGGTCAGAGGTTCGTGCCTGAGGCGCCCCTTTGGGTGGCTGATCCCATGGACACCGTCCCGATCAGGCCACGCTGTGTTTGTTTGAGTAAGGAAGGGACGCTGGGGAGGCATGGAGTAAAGTCTCGCGCAGAGTGTAACGATATTGCAGCCTTTTCCGGATGACTTTCTGCCAATGAGGGGCTGAAATCCCAGAGCAATATCCTCCAGTCATCAAAGGTAAAGGAGTGGCTATGTTCCAAGAGGTCAAGGAACTCAGGTGACCTAGCCCAGTTATTTATCTATTTATGAAAAGCCACATCCAAACACCCCTCTGTCAGAGTGGCAGTATTAAGGGAATTTAATTATTTATTTACCAAATGTGAATGGACTTGTCCCCAGGTGCCCCACTTGATGCTATTTGATTATTTGTTTACCAAATGTGAATGAACGTGGTCCCAGGTGCCCCCACTTGATGATATTTAATTATTTATTTACCAAATGTGAATGGACTTTTTCCCAGGGTGCCCCAAGTGAAGCTATGGCATTATTTAATTAACAAATGTGAACTTATTTGACACAGGAGTTAAAGTAAGGACGACCTGTATGTATTCACTTATTGTTTATACTTATCGAGAGCGCCTCAGGTAGGGCGTACAGGTGTTATATTACTTGTGTATACTGAGTGTATGATTTTACATATTCTGTTTCATAAAGAAGGCTATCAAGCTCATCAAATGAAATAAGGCTATGACTATTCTTTCACTATGTGCACTCTAATTACTGTTAGTGCCAGGGCTGACCTGCTCATAGGAGGAGGCCAAACCTCACCCCTGGGCAGCCCGCTCATTATTGAGGGCGGCCATAAACCCTCTGTGAGGGTCCGTCCATCATCCCCCTGGGTGTTCTCAATCGCACATGTATGCGGTAAGGTGTAAAAAGTATCCCATGTTCAGGACTCCTACAGGTTGCTACTCACGCCTTCTTTCAGAATCATAGGGAGAAACACCTTACATAAGCAAATACATTGGACAGAACAAAGTAGATGCTGATGTGGTATATTGAAAGTAACAGAAGTCCTGGTAAAGAGAAAACACCAGGCAGCTGACATTTGGGTGGAAAGGTACCTGACAGGGGAGAATACCATGGAATCTGTAATACCTCCAGAGAAAGGATTCCTGGCAGCAGAGTATACTAGGCAATCCAGTGAAATTGTGAAATACCTGGCAAGGAAATATACCAGGGAATCTGGAAAGTATTCCAGCCAAACCTTTAAGTTTACAGAACGAGAACTTTGTAAATTCAATATAAAAACATGTATGTTCAATAGAATCACTTTTGCAACAAAGGCATTGATGGATGTTTTCGGAGACATTGTGTGAACAAGAACTTTTTGAATCCAGTGTAAACTCTCAAGGAATTGTTGGATAAAGAGACACTCTTGCAATATATAAAGAAACTGTTGTTTGAAAGAGATACTTTTGCCATCCTGCCTAAAAGAAATCAGGAGAAGGGAATTATCCTCTGGTTTCAAGGATTTCACGTAGGAAAATATTTTTGGATGTATTTTTATGTTTTGATTATAAACACTTTCCACTAAACATATGTCAGAGACATTCCTGGCACCCTTAGCTGTTTGAATATAGTGTGAGGGTCAGTTTAGAAGGTTTTGGACATAAGGATGGTTTCTGAGTTACGAACTACTTTACACAGACGGATTCTTAGTTTTAGTTGCTTATGTAGGGTACCTCCTTTTTTTAGGATAAGGCTAGAGAGACGTTTTTCCAACCCATTTATTTTAAATAAAATGTCTGGCAATGAGAATACTACAACGTTGTGTCCGCCTCTAATTTTTGACCTCTCACAGCACTTTCCAGCTCAAAGAGTAATCTTCTTGGACCCCTCAGGCGTATCATGGGCATGGCTTGCCCTGCATCAGGGAGCGTAGACAAAATGTAGCTGTCACGTGTATATACATAGAACACTGATATTGTATCTGAATAGGTGATGGGAAGTACCGGGCCACTAATACACGTGCCGCTCCCAAGTAAATTGTTGCAGAGGTGAGGTCCCATTAGCATGGGACCTGCGGCAAAGATGACACAGGTGCAGCAATTGTATTTGTTCTTAACACGCCGAACCTTCCGTGACATCATTTCCTTTATTATCATTACATGGATTTGCCAGTGTCGTCACCACGGGTGCTTCATTAAGCAAGCTCGGTGTGTTACCTCGCACTCTGATCTCCATTCACCGAGTTCTACAGAACTCCATTGGGGGCTTGGCAGGAATAACTGCAGATGGTTATAGTACATAAGATAATTTAAACGTTTATGGAGGCAAGGTGGAGAAACTACCCCCATCCAACTGCTGGAGATATTTTCTCTACCTCCAAACTCATAGAATGGCAGTATGATAAACGTTGCAGTAATTCTGTTACAACCATTTTTAGTGCACCACGATACGTCTAAAGACCCCAAAGTCTACTCCCTGAACTAAAGAACCAGGAAAGCTGGCCTAAAAACCCAGCTTTTCTGCTTAATCAAAGTATGCAATCCTGGCCAAATCACTTTACATCCCTGTGTTTTATTTTCCTTATTTGCCAAAATTGTTACTTCCTTGAAGTGGTGGAAAGGTGGCTGAAAATGTCTCTAATCAGTCTGCGAGAGCCCCATGAGCATATGCCCACACACCCCCAACATATTGGGTGTTTTCATCCACCTTGGTAACACAAACGGTTGAGAGCTATATATGTAGGGACATACATTAATGGGATTGAGACTGAGATACATCTTGCAAATATAAGGCCTTACAAAAAAGCATGCAAAGACACAACAGTCACACTAATATAGAGAATGTTTCTATTAAAAGTGCATACTAAAGTGCTGGTTACGGTTACCACCTCAGCATGGTCTCCTTTTTAGTTGGGTACAGGATAGCTAGTTGAGAAAAACTCTCAGAACCACAGACCCCAATATTTTCGACTAAGCTCTTGTCTTGGCACCCACTGACCTATGCCACCACATGCTTGCACTCATACTTGCCAACATTCTGTGATCAAAAAGAGGTAGGATTTTTCAAGTTGCAAAAATAGTCATTACCAAAATGGTATCATCACAGGACATGACATCACACAAAATGTGCCCCTGATCAGATTACAAGACATGTCTAACTGGGATCATCGGATTTTTTGAGAAATCACATAACGAAGGAGTGACTGTGAGCACTGTGGTAAACCTTCTTAGTTTTGGCTATTAAGGATCATGTGAGCGCTGGCTATAAGTCAACCATTGGCAGGGACAGTGAAGATAGATAGGAGAGACCCAAGTGCTATGAAGAAACACAACCTGTTGGGGAGTCTGGGGGGAGGTTTGTCTTCATACCAACCCAGTCACCATGCTATTCCAGATGTCCATGAACACCCATTGCGTGCCCCTCCCTGTGCACAATACACATCAATTGGATTTGTATGAGCAAGCTTTGTGCTTGTAAGGTGACTTCAAAATTATGAATAAGTAGTCTATTGAAAGGCAATGGATTAATTTCAGCTGTAAACCAGCTCCTAGTGTGAGAAAAATGTCTTGAGCAAGTATGCCTTCAGATTTATAAGGAAATGTGTGTCTTTGCATCTGTTCCTTGCACTATATTCCTGTTAAAAACAAGCATTGGCTAAGCCAACAGTTTTGGATCTTTTATAGACATTATATAAGCATTTACCAGGCACAGCCATAATGTGCCCAGTTATTAAAATAATGTTCAGTTTGTTAACATGTTATGGCAGGCAGCAGGACCATTATGGAAATGCCTGAAAAGAGCCTATGGCATGCATACATAACAGCCAAAATGCCTCGCTTTGCCATTGCTCGTTTTCAACAGGAATGTAGTGCAATGTACAGATATTCTAGGACACATATTTGCTCATAAGCACATCTAACAGTTTTGAGTTTTGTGTAGGCATTAGTGGTATTTGCCAGGCACAGCCATAATGAGCCACAATATTGCCAATTTCCAACTGTTGATGTATAATGGGTGGTAGTACCATCATGGTAGCCCTTGAAAAGTGCCTGTCGTCTGCCTACAGAAAGGCCACAACATTTTGCTTTTACATTGCTTTTCTTGAAACATTTAGTAGAGAATCGAAATATAAACACAGGAACAAGAATGGATGTAACCACATGATGTTTCATTATAGAACCATTCAAACAGCCTTAAACAATACAGTTTACAAACCTTACAACCAGAGACAATAAAGGCCCAAAGATAAGTACATAAGAAAAGAAAATGAGACTATCAGAAGTTCAAGCAAAAGAATTAACCAACACACTGAATAAACATCATTATATATAGTAACACGTAGTGGGTAGCTATTAATCAGCCACAGATGTTATCACAGAGGATAGTGTCAGGGCATTCAGTTTACTGTGGTCAGCCGTAACCTCATTAATTAATACTTATTCATAAAATGTGTACTCCATCCACACACTAACACATAAGCAAACAAACACACCCACCATGGTATAAAACGCTCCTCTTTTAAACATGCTCATCTAGAATTTAACAAATATAGACAAAATAAAATATATATGCCAAATATCCTCCTTCCTAAATACTGATGCGCTTACCTTTTAGCCGAAAAATCAAGAGCACCACAATAACCCAGTCATTGTAAAAAAAAAAAAAGAAGTATGTTGCATGCAATTTAGTTTCTGCCATTCGGTCACTGTAAAATAATCCGGGAATAAAATACATTTGTTTCTTGCAGGATGCTAGCAGGCTCGGACTGGGCATGTGGTGAATATGGCACTGCCCTAACCACAAACTGAAAATGCTATTGTGGGTCAGTTTTTGGGGTCAAAGTGGGCCACTTTTTTTGGCCCATGTGGGCCAGTTTGATAGGTTACTTTACTATGCGGCTAGTAGTTTTGGCCACTGTTGCAGAATACATATTCGTTCAAATGCACCATTTGCATCAACTTTTATCTATAAACTTCTCCTTGGGTACAATTCAGTCTGTTACAAAAGGAACAAATTGCCATTCGGAACTGTGGGCCACTTTTTCATTGGTGTCCGAAACAATGTTATGCCCCAGTCCGACCCTGGATACTAGATGGGGTAATTACATTCCAATAACTAAATCTTGGTTGGCTTGTTCAAAAAATTGTGTGTCATTTTGTAATTGGTTATTTATGCTTAATTCTCAGAGTTTTCTAAGCACTACCCCAAGGGATTGAACCTGTGTTGCTCCGCATCATTTGGATTCCAAGGTGAGTGTGTTGCTCCTGAGCTATCCTCCTGAGACTTTAACTCACCTTGCTCAGAAAACATGGATATGTTGTTTTCATTACTATGGATATGAGACAATCCAGCCAGCATGTGAGAGCAAGAGGGGTTGCAGTGCTTTTGTGCATACATGACAATTCCTCTGTTGTTGTAGTCCGAGTCTGTCAGACGTGCGGCCACATCAGTCACTACTAGGAGTTATCAGAAACTAGAGAATAATGCCATGATGTGATGTGTCACAGCCTACACCAGTTTAAAAATGTCATGATGGTATGTGTCTCAGCCTACACCAATTTAAAAATGTGGTAGGATACGATAATGAAATCCGTAGGCGGTAGGCCTGTCTGAAAAGCAGTAGCCTATCGCCTAAATCCATAGGGTTTGCAAGTATGCTGCACTTATTTATTGGCAGCTGACCACTCTCACCAAAGTCACTTAACAGCTGCTTACATAGCTCTCAACTCACCCGCTTTTGGCGGGTGTCATCCGCCTTGCAAAGGGCTGACTCACCCGCCAAGCCTCCTGCACGCCCATTCATTCCAATGGGCGTCTCACCCGCCAAAAACAAAATCGGGTGATTTCACCCGCCTTTGAGAGACTAATGGTTGAGAGCTATGGCTGCTTACTCCCTATCACTTCCCTTTTTGGTACACCTAGCGCTTACCCCCACTACCTAATCGATTCTCTCTCTGCACTTGCATGTTCTGAATGCTCACAAAGCCTAGTAGGTCTGCCTCTATCTTTCATTGGTATATATCTTGGGAGGATAGCTCAGGGGCAACGTGCTTGCCTTGAAATAAGGTTAGATGGAGCACCACAGGCTCGATCCGCGGTCTGTGCTTTGAAACCTCTGGGTATGAAGCACGTTAGTCGCTTTTCTTTCCCATGTTCGCTTACTGCTGCCCTTTGGGCGCTTTGGAACAGAATTTATGTTAAGAATTGAGGTCCAAACCAAGGATGAATACTTTGATACTTTATTAAGTATCTAACATGACAGCAGGCACTGTCTCCAGACGCCTGCACCAACTCTCTCGATACAGAACACTCTCAAAGCACAACACTCTGAAACGAATGTATTACTTCACAATGACATATACATGAAATGAAACAAAGTACCAACTACTGATTGTCTGAACACATGTGACATTCTTAATCTGGACCTTAAATTAATTGATAAAAGTAATATCCCAACACATCTCCTCCCTTACAATGTTGAACTCATTTAAGATAATAATCTCTTAACCAGAGAGGTTTACTCCTCCTTCTCTCCAAATCCACATTTACATCGCTATCTTTTAATACATTATTGTCTACACTCTTGTTTGCATTTGAACTCGATAACATATTATCATCGTTGTCACCTTCAGTACCTTCACAATCCTCAACTGGCCCATTGTTGTTACATTTCACTAACCTTGACATGGACCAGCATTCACCTCCCTCCATGATGGCTACGTTTCCTCTCACTGCAGAAATTCTTTTAGGCCCAATGAATTTGCTTTCAATGCACTTAGGAGACATTCTCGGGTTTTTGATATAAACCATATCTCCTATTCTCCAAGCTATGGCTTTGGACTTCCTTTCAGCATTCGCCCTCTCCATATACTCATCCTGAGCCTCTCTTATGAGTGACATAACTCTGGCCCTGTCCACATAAGTACTCTTCGCCAAATCCAACCATCCCGGACACAATTTGGTCCCTGGTTGCCTACCTTTGAGTGACATAAATGGGGAAACTCTGGTAACCGAATGTGGGGTCGTGCAGTAATTCCACACCATTTCCCTTAAAACAGTTTGCCAATTTAGACCTGACACCATGGCTAACTGTAGCCCTCCTTTTATAAATCGGTTTGCCCTCTCTACCAAACCATTTGCCCTAGGCTGGTAGAGAGCCGTTCTGTAATGTTTGATACCAAACTTCTTAAAGAACTCCACTATTCTGTCAGAGCAGAACTGAACACCATTGTCTGATACCAGCTCTGTTGGGAATCCCACTCTATAAAATACCTCTTCAAAAAATGTAATCATTTGAGCAGTGGTAGCCTCTCTTATCGCCTTCCACTCCACCCATTTTGAGTGGTAGTCCACAAGAACAATCAAGTATTTAAAGTCATTTCCCAAATCTTGCAAGGGACCCATCAAATCTACCGCAACTTTTTTCCATGGCTCACTTGGAACACTCACGGGTCTTATGGGAGCCTCCCTGATAACTTTACTCTTATCACTCTTCTCACATTCTCTGCAACCTCTCACGCATTTTTCAACTTCACTATCGATTCCTGGCCACCAGAAGGATTGCCTGATATGTCTTTTCGTACCCCCCATGCCTAAATGACCTTGATGCGCAATGTTAACTAACTTGGACCTAACATTACAAGGGGGAACTACCCTTACTCCCTTCCTGAGCTGAAAACCATCCTCTGATAAGTTTAACTCTTCTTTTATTCCATAGTAACTCTCATATTTCTTCTCAATGAGATCTTTCCTGGGCCAACCTATTTTGGTCCACCTTTTCACTTGTCTTATTATTTCGTCCATATCATCAGCATCTTTCCACTCATCTCTCCCTATGGCTTCATATTCTACTTCATAAATGCTCAGACCATGTTCAACACTCACATCCTTACAGTCGTTGTCTTGCACAGGCAACCTTGACAAACAGTCTGCCACTATGTTGTCTTTCCCAGGTATATACACAACCCTAAAATCATAAGCTAGTAAATCTACCATCCATCTGGATATTCTAGGGGAACGTTTGGCCCACTCCACACTTCCTAATAATTGAACCAATGGCTTATGACATAGCTCTCAACTCACCCGCTTTTGGCGGGTGTCACCCGCCTTGCAAAGGGCTGACTCACCCGCCAAGCCTCCTGCACGCCCATTAATTCCAATGGGCGTCTCACCCGCCAAAAACAAAATCGGGTGATTTCACCCGCCTTTGCGAGACAAATGGTTGAGAGCTATGCTTATGATCCGTGCTTGCCTTGAAATAAGGTTAGATGGAGCACCACAGGCTCGATCCGAGGTCTGTGCTTTGAAACCTCTGGGTATGAAGCACGTTAGTCGCTTTTCTTTCCCATGTTCCCTTACTGCTGCCCTTTGGGCGCTTTGGAACAGAATTTACTTGATGTATATTCGCCTTACAAATGAACAATAAATAAGTAAAATAATAAAGATGATCCCCTGCAAATATGTTTATAGTGCTCAAAGTTATTTTTTACATGCCGAAACTTCACCTATGCCTTTATTTTACTGTTTGTTATGTTTTAATATCCATACCCCCCCTCAGCCCCCACTCCACAGACAGTTGCTATGTTACGGCCAGGCATGTTGTTCATAGTGTACCTACAAGCTTCTACTTCCTGTCATAAGCTTATAAATATACGTGCCTGACTCTGAAATGGTTAGCTCGGTCCCGCCCACACTATTTGTCCCTGCCAATACTTTAACAATAAACTGGCTGTTTTACTCTGTGTAGTTGCCTCTTTAGTCCCTTTTCTGTGTTAGTGACCAAGCCTCCTCTTGTCTGCTTGGAGAACCACGTATACAGGAACCTGCCGAAAGCTTCCGGGCCGCCTTCCGGTTTCCGTCACCCTGGGTCCCTGACCCGTTTCTGCTACTGCCTTCTGCACCCAGGATACCGCCTTGGGTGAGTCTATCTCCGACAGCCCCAACCCCGGTTCACTTTAGCCCGGTAGACCATTCGATATCTATCCCCGTCCGTTACCATTGTGTGCGAGATCGCACCGCCTGGCAGACTAGAGATGTACTTCCGTTGAGCCTTTGTATTTGTGGTCCACCAAAATACGGGACGGCTGCAAGGAATGTTATAACTCAGATCCGAATGGTGCAATTGCGTGTCCACATCAGTCAAATTGCGAATTGCTTGATCTCCCCGGGTGATCATGCCTAGTCGTTCTTGTAATGCTCCGCTACAGCCTCTGACTGTTGTAGCTTTTTCGCTAATGTGGTAGAAGCACAATCTCATTCGTGAATGTAATAATGGGAATGTGTATGTATATATATATATATATATATATATATATATATATATATTTTTTTTTTTTTTTAGAATGTATGTTATGAATTAACCATTTGGCATGATGATCCGTAGAACGTGTATTTTATTAAAAGACATCCAAGCGTGTTTAACAAAGATAAGTTGCCACTGACGTGTCTTCTCCCTCACCCAGCGAGGCATCATACGGGTTCATCATAAGATGTTGCTGGCGGCCAGGCCTGTGTGGCGGTTCCTCTGCTCCTTCGTTCTTCTCTTGGGTTATGCTGTCGCTTCGGAGATTACATTTGAACTGCCCGACAACGCCAAGCAGTGTTTCTATGAGGACATAATGCAAGGCACTAAGTGCACCCTGGAATTTCAGGTAATGTCAAAGCCGAACCTCTTATTGGTCCAGAAATGACACGCAACCCTCTATCTGTAAGCACAACCTTTTATCATTTTAAGCATGAAAGGTGCTTACTCTGTATCCCAAAATGTCATTCTTCTGCCTTACGTTTAATAACTTAAGCAGGTTACGTTGCTTACAAGGGCGAGGTAATAGCGGCCTGTCACCCCTCTTTTGCCAAACCACAGACCCACAAAAAAATCCAGTCCACCCTGCATAATTTTCCGTGATTTTCTTAAAAGTAACGAAACTGAAAGGTGCCCTTTACAACTCCACTTTCCGAAAATTTGATCATCTCTTTACTCTTTGTTGGTATGCACCCATTTTCTTGCAATCCGATATTAATGCATGTACCCAGCTGATGTCTGATGTCATTTTCCAACGCGCTTAAACCTTATTCAGAAGAGGATGAAACCTAGGCAAAACTGGATGTTTGTGTTTGCGCTCAATATAATATTGTTATATGTATAGCATGTGAGTGCATATTTTATCCCAAACTGTAGCAGCTAATAACTATTCTATCCAGTTACAATGTTGACAAAAGAAAATGTCCCCTCAATAATGTCACAGTGATAATGTAGCCCGTGAAGAATAGCACAAAACCACATTCTGGCAAAAAAGACAATCCAGGACCCACCCCTGAATTTACCGGGATAGGATTTGAAATAGTAACTGAAGTCCTTCCTAGAATAGGTGAGCGGTGCTTTTCGACTACTAAAACGCTCGCTTAGTATGAGTTAGCATGGAACTCTGTGTGAGCCTGTGGAATGTTTGGCTATGAGCCCATCTCTAGAGTTACAATCTTGACAGATTAGCCAGGGTGATGGGACCCAGTGGTATTCCCTAGTTGTCAGTTTATGTAATTTACAATAAAGAATCTATAAATAATCCTAAAAAGTCTACAAATCTGCTTTGTACCACTATTTCTGCTGCACTTTTGTTGACTTAAGGCATTATTTCCCTTTTCATTTTTTTGATGTAGAGATTTTCATCTGTAACCCATAGCATAGGTCCTATACATCATCAGCAATTGGTTCATAGATGTTTAACGGCTTCTCTTAGCATTTATTTTTTTCTTATTTAGTGCCAGGTAAGCATCTGTAGAGTGCCTGAGAAGAGGTGAGGCAACTTAATGGAAGGCATTGGAGAGTGTTGAGTACTTTTCAGATGGTTGACAGTGGAGCTGAGGTTTGCCGGAAAAATGTTAATGATCCCAATTGCAGAGGTGATGGGATCCAAGGCTGGGAGAAGTACAGTCAGGACAAGAGATAAGGTTTAGGGATGAGTGTAGGTTGCTGGAAGGTTGCTATGCAAGCTGTGGGGATTTGAGTTAATCTGGGAAGAGTATGGACGTGGCGGGCGAGTTTGAATTGTGAATCTTCCTATGGCAAACCAATGAAGCTAGAGAGGATGGCATCTATAAGGATGGTAACCTTTTGAGCAAAAGTATATTTATTTTATTTTTTGATTTTTCCTGATGGTTTTTAGCTTTAAGATACTGTAGAGTATTTGGAGATGTGAGCGATCAGTGTGAGTTCTTAAGGTTCTACGTAATTTTCCAGCTTTTTGAAGTTGCACATAGACATTTTATTTGGTCGATTTTTCTTATTTTGGGGGGGGGGGGGGTTTTGCGGGCCTCAAAGTCAAAAAAGCACACATGGCTGTGTTATTTTTTTTTTAAATTCAGCGGGGGGGGGGTTCACCCCCGATTTCTTTTTTTTTTTTTTCTCTCCCTTTCCTCTTGCTCCCCCACCACATAAACACAACCAGTTTCATTTCCCTCCTGCACCTCCCCTTCTCAGACATTCCTTTTCTCTCACACACAGACACTCTGGCTCACCTGTCAGCCCCTGCGCCCAATCATATGTGTCGCAGAGGCTGACAGTTTGATTTAGAAAGACCGCTCTGTGCGGTCAGAGACTTCTTTCTAAATCTATCTTTTCGGTAAAAAATGAAACTGTTTCACCAGTTCTTATGGCAAGGGATTGTAGTGACAGAGTTTTGAGAGCAACCGTTATAATCATCCATGAAATTATTGCATTAAGGCAGTCTGATACCCATCAGAGGCTTGGTGAAGCTGGAAGTAGATTTGGATTGCGTCAACAAGAGGTTTTACATATATGTTGAAAAGAAGTGGGGGATTGTGAAGAATCTTGACTCACTACACATGTCGAGTAGGCAGAGGTGAAGGAGCCAAATTTGGGTGTGAGAGTGACCTGACTGGAAGTTGTACCAGAAGACTGCTTCCTTGCTGAGTTTCATGACCAAGTCCAGGCAGTCTGAAAGGGTTGGTTATTGATGGTGTTGAATGCAGCAGAAAGATCTAGAAGGGTGAGGGCCACAAAGTTTCCAGAGTCTTATTCTGAGGTCCTGAAAAATGCGACCATGGAATCCAGACTCTTAATGTGAAACGTATGGTGGGATTTGAGATTAGTTCAGCAAGATTGTGAAGTTTTGGCATTTGGTATCTAATTTGTGGGAATCGTGGCATTGAGACCATGAAATAGGCGTGATGGCTATCTTTTCAAGAGTTGATGGAAAGAATCCTGAGGAAAATGAGGAGTTGATCAAGGTTGAAATATCTGGGAGGAGCATTGCAGCATACAGGGTAATAAAGGAGGGGTGGCAGTTGAGCAGCGAGGATGGTTTGAGGGCTTTGAGAAAATAGGAGGGGGAAGGGTTGAGTGGGATTAGACGGGAAATACTGTTCCTGATTTTGGAAACCTGGTCTTCGAAGCACTTGTGGAAATCATCGCAAAGAGCTTGCATGGTTAATATTGGAGTAGAAGGGGTAGTCTGATGAGAGATCTTTGAGAATTTTGAACTGTAAAGTGTCTCTTCATTGGATGGAGTGATCCTAATTGTTTTCCTCAACGTGGAGCCACCTTTTTTTCATAAAGTTCAGAGAACCAGTGGGGTTGGAGCGTGCCTCTGTTAAAAAAAAAAAAAAAAAACCCTGGGCCCCCACTGATTGCCATGGTGGGGAAAAGGCTGCGTGTGGGATTGGGTGGCCTGGTTAGATTTTATTCTAAGTTTGGGAGCCATCGTTTGGATAAGTGCATTAAGGTCAGGGAGGCCAAAGTATTCTCAGCAGTGCTGTACAGCTGCGAAATACAGATTGTGCTGTATTGGACCATATACAAAATGGTTTCTTGGAATTTGGTTTTAGGTCCTACACTAATGTCATTTAAGCTATCCATTTCTTTATGGCAGTTTACACATGCTTTACGTTTAAGTGGAAGTCATATGGGTTTATTTATTTTTTTCTCACTTTTACCTTTCTGGAATAGGGTAAGGCTTTCTCAGCTTGTATCATTTTTCACCTGGTTGGTACTGGGAGCAGAAGTTGAAACTTTTGTGTTTACCTGTACCCTTAGTAGATGGTGTTATACTAATCTAGACTTCTTGCTACATAGGCAAGTAGAAGAGTTGGGCATCTCTCACTCTAACTTTCCCAAAAGACTTGGCACTGGGCAGTGATCTAACAATGAAGACCTAGAAAAGCAAAACGCCCCAGGAAGTTTTCACAAGATGTCTGTATGAAACATGTTGTCCCTAACACCCCTTACAGATGTGCGTTCATCAGGCTGTTGGGAAATATAACCTGCTGCTGGTGGCGACCACCAGCAGCAGGTTATATAGTGTCTCCCCAGGTCTTACTTGGGAGAGGACACTGTACATTGCATCTTTCCAAACTATCATCATTACTAGGGGGTGGGAGTGGTTGCAACTGTCATTTTGCTACACCTTGTTACTGAAAGAGCATTGCTGAAGTGGAGGTGACGGTGCAGGGGTGGAAGCCTCCCGCCAGTGTTCTCAAGGATCAATTACTTTTTTTTTCTTCTCAAAACTACACTGCTGGGGATGGGAGGGAGGAATAGACCAAGCAAGATGGCCGCTGGGTGAATGAGCTCCGCTTGCGACGAGCCTTGGTGTGAAATATCCTGGTTCGCGTCCTCCGATCGTATCGCTGTTTGTGCTTATTTCCAGTGGAGTGCCCAGAGACGCTGACAGCTGAATTGGAGCTCTGTCTGACCTTGGATGCCAGAGAACCGAGACCTGCTGCCCGCCCCGGCCCCGCATGGGTCGCAACGGGCAGCCGATGCATTGCAGCTGCCTTTGGCCGTGTGGGTGTTGATGGATGGATGGATGTGGGCTACACATTTCTGCCAGATAGATCCACAACGCGAAACGAGTGACCCGGTCGACATCTTGATGCGGCCCGATGACGACAGAGGTCTTCTGTGCTGACCACATTGCATGCCTCGGAAATACCGTAGCCTGACTTCGCTGTCTGGTGGGCAGGTGAGGAGATATGGGGGGGGGGGGTTTGACAAGCTGGAGTTGGGTACACGACTGCCCCCGCACCCTTCCCCGTACCGAGCTCCAAGTGCAACGTACATCCAGCCTGCAGCACAAGATCACTGACCACAAGCAGAGGATTGGTAACCTGGAGGTCAATTATGAAATGTCAGCCACTGAACTTGATGGGGTCATTGCGGTGGTGCAACACCTGTTCACCAAGCTGGAGGAACAAGAGAATAGGTCCAGGGGCAACAATCTCTGTCTTGCTGGCCTCCCAGAGAACGCTGAGGGGGGCGGGTTTAGAGGGGTTCATCTATGAACTCCTACAGGGAAAGCTACACCTGAACAACCCTGCACCTATACCATTGAAAGAAAGGGTGCACAGGGCATCCATGACCAATCCTGCACCCGGGTACCGCCAACGCACCATTACAGTGCATTTATTGAACTTCCAGCACAAACTGGCATTATTGAAGGCGTTCCGGGTGGCTGGTACCCATACTGTTGCCTTTTATTTGAAGCGCACGGAATACAGGTATTATCTTGCATTCCTGGCAGCAGTGTGGTGCATACACTGTGTTGGGGGAGGGGTGTTTTCCTAACGTCCCACTTGGTAGTTAGACTTTAGTAAGCTATCCCAATTGTTTATAGATTTCTCCCCCCCCACATCCCTCCCTCAGCTCTTACTACTCTGAGACCTTGGTATAATGGCAGAGCAGCCAGGCTTATTTTAAAAGGAAGATGAGAGCTGTAGGTAAGTACGCTGAACCTAGTTAGTAATGCACATCAAGGAAACACGTGCACATACATTTATACTGAAATATAGATATATATTTACAAGTCACCGTTGAATACTTGGCACAATAATAAACCAACAGACATAGGTATACTTTACACATTTTCAAAAGGCCACTTCTTAGTTGGTAGTTGCTGAACGTGCACAATTGTTACAGGCGTTTGACTGGTCTACCGTACTATCAGTAATAGCGTGCACCCACAAAGTAATATGGTATTTAGTCAGCGCACACAAAAGAGTGATTTTCTGAGAACGAAAACAGTTGGTTAGTGTTATCCTATGAGAGTTGGTTTCCTTGCACAGCAAGTGTTACAACCGTAGCGAAAAGGCAGTTTGGGGAGGCTTAAAGTCCTGAAAAGCAGCAGAAGTCAAACGTTCCTGTGGATGTTTTCTAGTGTCTAGGAAGGAGGATACAAGAAGTCTTAACCAACATTGGAGACCCTGTGAAAGGACTCGCTGAAGTGACGCAAGCAGCAGCTTAGGTCGGAGGTAAGAGAGGGTTGCCATGGACACCTCCGTGCACTTCCACGCTGTGGAGCAACTTGGAAAAGGATAAGCAATACCTCTTCCCCCCCCCCCCCCCCCCACCGTACCTTTTTAGGTTTGAAGGAAACGTTTGTGGTGGATGCTTTGATGTTGCAGCTCTGGAACTGACCTCCAGATTCCTTGGTCTGATGACAAAAGGCAGCAAAATGGATGGAATCCGCAGCAGCTGTCTTGAGGGAGGACCCCTGGCACGGCTTTCATCAACTTCTCTGGGTTTTGGCGCCTTTTCTGCAGCACCAACAAAGGATGTGATTTGCCCAGTCAATCTTCCTTCCTGTAGTCCCACACTCAGATGAGGGGTCTGGATGAGTTGGATTTGGTCTCTGGAGTGTCCTAGAAGACTCAGCAAACACTTGAGTGGATTCAGCCTGTCCACGACGATGCACTCGAAATGGGCAGCAGGTCTCCTTGTATTGGGGTTCTTAAGCTCTGGAAACTCTCAGGATCTCGGGAGATGGCACAGATCAAACTTTGTCTTTGGACTTGCTGTCCCACTAGTCAAAGGGAAGGAGTCGTCCTCTTTGGAGTTCCTCTTTTGCACCGACACTGGGTGTTGCAAAGGGTCTGTAGGCGTTTCTTGTCTTCTTCGGTTACCTCATCTTCCAGTGGTCGACTTGCTTTTCACTCCAAGAGCCTCATCTTTTATACAGTTCGAGCACACTCTCCTCTGCGATCTTCCTCAGCAGTTTACAGAAAGGCACGTTTGGCTGTACAGAAAGAGGCCTTTGGCACACACACCCCCTCTCCCAGACTGGTAGAAGGACTGACAAATAACAACCACGCTAATAATGGCGAAAAAAGAAGGGAGGCCCAAGTTGGGACTATCGACATAGTCTGCGGTAGAACAGATCCATTGCCACTAGCCATAACTAGGACACTGTGACTAAAAAGTCACAGGAGCTGAGAGAAGGGGGATACTAGGTATCTCTTTGGCACTCAACATAAGGTGGGTTCTCAAACTATTAATTTTTAGGAGAGATGGTATGTCTCTAGCTGTAAGAACTGGAGTTACTCGAAGATGAAGAAAATAATCTTAAAGGAGGACCTTAAGGTTCCCCAGCAACACTGCCCATAAGGAGCTGTGTGCTGCAATAGTAGAATACAGATGCCTTTAAGAGTTGTGGAGAAAATGGACTCCATTGTACAGGTAAAAAGAATGGAGTTCCAAAAGACAGAGCCCATAAGAATGAATATGTGGAAAAAGGCACCATTCATTCAGGATTTCAGAAAAAGATCCCAAGTCCAGCAACATGTGCCAGGGGTCTCACTAAGGGCGGGAATGAAGCATATAAATTATAAATCTCCCTAACACACTTCAATTGGCAGTGGCACTCCTTTGAAGACCCAGACGAAGTGTGGAGATTCCTTAACCACAAAGTTGTCGCCACTGATTATGCCCTGGTTTCGGATAAGTATGCCTGTTCAGACAGACTGGGCTTGTCACCGCAGCATCAGCCTAGGGCTCAAAATGGATGGCAGAAGGTGGGGGGGGGAGGGCTTCATGGCATGGAAGCTGAGACTGAATGGGACCAAAACTTGAAGACCGTGAAACTCCTTGCCTATACATAAACTCTGTGCGCTGCTTAATATGACTTAAAGCACACTGTCTTTGACAGTGGCAACTACTGAGATGGTTGGACGAGTCAGGGGGACGATGCTGGCATTGCGCCTCTCGTTCGCTAAGCTCAGCACAACTTACTTGTTTTCATAGTTCTTTGATCGGATGCATGGCTTCTTCTATGCTCGGAGGGATAGATCGCAATACAGTGCTAGTCATCCGGAAACGCACCATCAGCCCCTTGAATATGCAGCTACAATGCAATGCTCAAGAACTTTCGATGTTTTCCTCCAGGAGATACTGATCCGCGGGGGTCAGGGCTTGGAGCTCGGTGGCCTTGTCCAGTTGCACCCTCGCATGGGCTGTCTCTACTCTTAGAGTATGTATTGTAGTTATAGTTTTGAGCTCCAGTGTTTGTGTTCTTGTGAAAGTTATGGTTTAATTAAGGGAACATTTGTCCTCCAAATACATGTTGCTGGACCTGACCACATGTTGCTGGACCTGACCAGATTATCTCTTAAGGACCCAGGAGGGTGTTGTTACTTGCTGCCAGATGGGAGTCCTTGCGCTAGTGTTATTCCGATTGAGAAAGGACCTTGCTCAACTGGATTTCACTTAATATTCCGGGGCTTGGCCACCCCATCAAACAGCACCGGCTGCCGAATCTTCTGAGCGATATGCAGGGGGAGAGGGGTATCCTTTTCCTGCAGGAAACTCACCTAGAGGCAGGTGAGTCGGACAAATTGTGCAGAGGCTGGGTGGGGACTGCTGTTCACTCCCACTCACATGGGTTGCGAGGGGGTGGGGGGGTTTATCTACAATAGTGCACCAAAGGGTCCTCCTTACAGTCCTGGCCAATGACTGACCAAGAGGGGCAGTTTGTGCTCCTGCAGGGTCTTCTTTTCCAGCAGCGTATCACCCGTTTCAATATTTACGGCCCAACGCTCGACACCCCCCGGTTTTATGTGACACAAGGGTCGCCTTACCCTAATGGGGGGGGGGGTGACCTCTATGTAGCATAACTACCAAAAGTAGATGGGTATTAACCCGCACACGTGCAGGGCGGACCCCTTCCTAGGAAAGTCCACACTCTCTGCTCCCTAATGTCAGACCTCAGATTGGTTGATGTATGGAGGCACATAAGAGGGACAACACATTCTGCTCCTCCCCACTATTACTGGCTACTTCTGAGCACCATGATGCACATGGTGGAGGCATGTTAGATTCTCCCCATGACACTCAGATCATGCCCTGCTGCTCATGCGAATTGCCCTTCCGAACACACCACGCACTGCTTCCACAGGGAGATTGAATCTTATGGTGCTCCAGTTCCCTGACGTGACTAGGCTTTTGGCTCCAGATTCTGACATGTTTTGGCAAGACTACTTGGTGGAGGGATACAACACACTAAAATGCTCGGATCCCTTCAAGGGATTCTTCAGAGGGCAATTAATCTCACAATGGGCTTTATAAGACAAGGGAATAGGCAGAGGAGAAGCCTCTACTTACCTCAGAACTGCAGAAGGGGGAACACACCCATTAGATCAATAGAGGTCCCCCCCATTCCCCCAAGTATACTCCTGCATGCTCAAATTATGAGCCAACATTGCACATATCGCCACACTGAGGGCCCAAAAAACCTTTTACAAATGGGCGCTTGACCTCCACGTCGCAGGGGACTGGCTCCTCTGCATGATGGCTCTTGCAAGGGGACAACTGATCACGTCAATCAAGGGCGCTGGGGGTGAAATCCTAACAGAGGATACACTGGCGTTTTACAGCTTATTATCGAGATTTGTGCACCGCTCTGCCAGAGAGGGACATGAACCAGACCATAGCCTTCCTCAGATTTCTCTCCCCACACTTGATCAGGAACACCTGGCTACTCTGGATGATGAAGAGGTTCTCTGGGGCATACCGGGACTGACCTGAAGGCGGCCGGACCAGACGGCCTCCCAATAGATGTTAATGCGGGATACGCTGACCCTGCGTTTGGGACAAATGTTTCGGGAGGCCCTAGAAACCCACCACCTCCCAGCTTTGCTGCTGAATGCCAATATCGTGGTTTTCCACAAGAAGTATCATGACCCTATGCTCTGTGGCTACTACCATTGTCCGATTTTTTTAAATTTTTTTATTTCCCCCTCATAAGGATGCTAAAGTAATACCAAAATGTCTACCGGGTAGGCTGGATCGGCTGCTCCCCGGGCTTATCCACTAGGATTATACCGGTTTTATTATGCATCATCACTCCTCTGACAACCTACGCCTCTTCCTGCACATCCTGCAGGGTGACTCTTGCCCAGACGATGTGGTCCTATGCAGCTTCTCTATCTTGCGCCTCAGAGCTCATCCACAATATCACAGCCGATCCCCTTCCCACACACAGTGGAACCCGCCAGAGGTGCCCCCCCTGTCGCCCATTTTATATGTGCTTGCAATTGAGCCTTTAGCCGCCAAACTGAAGGGGGGGATACCGGCTAGTCCGGCATCAACAAGGGAACATGAGAGCATAACGTTTTGCTGTATGCTGATGACCTGATATTGGTAATTTCACTAGATCCCTACCCTGCATGACTACTATCTACGCAAGTATGGTTGCATAGCCGGTCTGAGGTCCTGCCTTTACGGCTAGACATTCCCTGGGACCTGGGCGGAGTAGCCCCGTTCAAACTTCAGCCACAACATATTAAATAACTCGGGGTTTTGACCAGCTCTGAACTGCCAAACCCTAGCTGACAAAGACTACACACCTACGCTAGCTAAGATCATGCAGGACATGATCTCCTGGGACACATTGCCACTCTCGCACAGAGGGAGTATTAAGGCCCTAAAGATGAACTTGCTGCCCAAACTAATTTACCTAGCTTTTATGATCCTGATTTGTACATGGACTTTGACAAACACGTAATGAAGTTTTTATGGCGGAGTAAGAGGGTTAGACTGAATAAGACGATCCTGCAAGCCGCCAAGGCCGATTGGGGAGGGGGGCGCGCCTGCTTTGCCCTCTTGGAGGACATACTATATGTTGGCCCAGATTGGACGGGCCAAGCGCTGGCTACACACAGGGGACACTACCAGCTGGCGTCCAGTGGAGCTACAAGTACTACCCACCCCCGAGAGGTCTTGGGTATTCGACCCCCCCCCCCCCAACCCTCTCTGAGGTATCTCCCCAAATAAATATCACATTAACCTATACTTGGCCCTGTGCTCACAAGGTGGTGCAAGATGCATAAGATGTCGGGGACAGATACACACACACACAAAATACCCCATCATGAATCTTGCTGCATGCCCTTATGACACATGGCGCTTTAGATTTGTCCCACACATGACCTTAGAACCAATGACCTGTCAGAATAATGGACCTTTTTGAGGGCGATCAGCCCGTCCCCTTCTGACGCCAGAGACCGACTGAGACTAGCTAATTCTGACTGGTGGAGATACAAGGCTATACACTCGATCATCAATACATACACTACCAGGGGGTCTAGATTGAAGGAGCCCTTGCGTGCAAGGTGGAATTCGCAAGGGACCGACCCCATGGAATATCCTAGGAGTAAAACGTTTTATACCCTTGGTCGTCACAATAATTACAGAAGGAACTTAACTGTGGCAGATATGTGGGGGGAGGCTTGGGGGTGACGCTTATTGTAGGCAATGTTCATGATTTCTTTGCCAATATCCCACATGTCTCTTGTGACTTGGAGCACAGGGAGATAGTTCAAAATTGATCACAGGGCTTAATATACCCCATCCAGGTTGTATAGCATGGGGATTTCCTCGACTGCAGAATATTGGCATGGCTGTGGTAAGGTGGGGACCATGGGCCATCTGCTCTGGCTTTGCCCAAAACTGACACCATTCTGGGCATGTGTATCTCAAAACCTCTGGGTCTTGCATGGTATTGCGGTGGAAGTAACCTCGACATCCATGCTTTTTGCGATGGGATTGAAGCCTGGTACCCTGATGCACTGGCCCGCAGATTGATCCACATTGCTCTCTTCATGGCCCAAAAACTCAATTCCCTTGGACTGGAAGAGCAGACACCTGCCATCTCAACAGAAATGGCAGACACTCCTCTCCAAAGTTTGCGCTGCTGAGTGCGTGTTTCCACAGAACTGCATGTCCCATGCGGGCTGATAATTTTTGGGCACTAGCCGACATGTTTATTTTAAATTGTACGTCCCTGAACGCTGCAAGGACTATACTTTTGAAGGTCCACTCTTCTCGCTTCAAGGCTTAAAATAAGCAGTGTCGCATAGCAATTTGCTATGCAATTCTGCAAGATTGCTGCTCAAATTGACACTTGTGTAGCAAGGCTAGCTATTTAAGTTACCCTGTTGAATGAAAGCACAACTTGCCCTGCATTCTCCTGCCCTTGAGCCTCTCTTCGCCCTCTCTTCTCTGTTCACTGGAGAGGGAGAGGGAGAAAAAAAAAAAAAAGCAGTAATCATCTCCACTAAGTGCCCTGTTTGAGTGCTAGGCAATAATGTATTATTGTTTTTCAAATAATTGTAAACCAGAAGAAAAAGGGATGATACTTTTATTATGCATCATGTTGACGAGTGAACACTTTTGAAAATGTACATCGTCGAATGGCCAAATGCTTTCGATGGCAAATTGAGTTCTGCAACTTGCTGGATGCATACATCTGTGGAACTGGTGCTTAACACATGAGCTGATCCCATACTCCATGACATTCTATCTTATTAACCTGTTGCTTTATGCCATCTACCTAGAAAGTGTGATGGCCCACAAACTACGATATTCCCCCTAGTTTGTCCAGTTCTCTGCCTGCTACACCAGCCACTCTGCTTAGTCTTACTTCCTTTTCTCTTACATAATTAATACACAAAGCTAATAAGATGTTTACGCAAAGTGGTGATCAATAGTTCCATCCAGTCTGTACATCTACAGATTTACTGCAATACCATACACTGTAGTGCCTCCAGATCTCACTTTGCTCCATGATTGAATTATATATTAGTACCTGCAGGAGAGAGCTGCCAAAACCGTTTCAGCTAACCTTTTACATGTACATGTTATAGACACTCACCCAGGGCTAACAGTCTTCACCAACTTGCATATTCAAGTAGATTTTATGAATAACAAGTACCATTTGCAGTGAAAGTTTGAAGCTTTTATTTAACTTTTACGTTTTTGCAGTAAATATCAAATAAAGGTTTAAATGTGCACGGCTGATCTCTGGGTGGCAGCAGTGTGCCAAACAAAGCGGGTTACAGAAAGCAAATTTACATTTGTTGACATCAGTTGCCATGGGACGGGTGTATTTCTCTTGGGTGAAGTAGGTCAATTAAGTTACTCGACTTGCAGGTCTAGCAGAATTGTAAAGAAAGTGCAAGCCCTGATTCCTCTCACTAAATAAGGTCTTACTTTAGCAGTACACATGTGCTGTAATGTTGCTCGTTTTATGTCTTGGGTACAAATAACCTCTGATATTATATATTAGTACAACATTGCTAATCAAATGGGTTTGTTTGCTAATCAAGAACATTTTAATTAGCAAACTCTCCTGATCAATTTTTGAAAACTAATTTATGCCTTGTGCTTTTATTTAAACTTTTTATCTGCATTTTCAACACAAAACATTACAAATCATCTAAACACATTTCTACTGGCACTTTCATGTTGGAGTCCTTATCATTTCTTATCTAATCGATTCACGGCCGGGCCCCTTTCCTCCGTCCATGATGCTCCTATGTCTCATTGTGTATTCCACCTGTGTGTGAAGGGGCCGGCCGGCCTTCTCTCTCTCGACACATTTCAGTTTGTGATCTACAAGCTTTCTCAGTCGTCTGATTAGTTCTCGGCCCGGCCACCTGACTCGCTCATGCTATCTTTCATTGCTTCCAAAAAGATCCTGCACAAGTGTGTTCCATGCTAATATCTTAGACCCACTATTGCCTTCTCCCTTCTGTGTCACAGATGTTTTGGCTATTGCCCGTTTGTGCACCATCCCTCTATCAAGAGTCCCATGTTTGTGTTCCATGCCATTGCTATGCAGCGTTTTGCCAGTATTGTCATACGGTCTTTCATTTTTGCCAGGTGTTCTCTGCTTGTCTTCTCTCGGGAACATGCCCAGCAGATAAGAGGCTGGCAACCACGCCTGCATCCGGATATCTCCCTTCAAAGCTCTTTCCTTGATAGTGTCCCAACAGTTTGTTATTCTCAGGCATGGCCAGAACATATGCACCATATCTGCCAGCTCTGCCACGCAGCGCGGGCAGCTCCGGATCTGTCTGCTCCACGTTCGTTTTGGCGTTAGAAATGCTCTGTGTATATGAGAGCTCCATCTGTTTGAACCTTGCGTTCATGGACACTTTCTTTGCATACCGGAGGGCCCTATATCATTCCTCATCTGTGAAGGGTTTCTTAAGTTCTTCTTCCCATTTTACTTGTGCTTGTAATTCTCGCCTGTTGTTGGTTCCTAGTTGTTCGTAGAGCCTGGACACTGTGTCCCCCTTCAGAAATGTCGTACCATAAGTCTAGTGCTCCCATGTGTCGTCGTCCTCTGGTAGGCTCTCCCATCTCTTATCGTTCGAACCATATTATTATACTGTATGAATTGGCCCTTGTCTACGCCCTGTTCTTCTACCAGGGTCTGGAAGTCCACCCACTGCCCATTTTGCCACAGGTCTCCTATTGAGCTACTCCCTTGTCCTCCCACTGTGTTCTAACGTTGTCAGGTTTGCAATGCGGACATCAACCAGTCCCGCAAGAGGGATTTGCCTGGAACAGGGGTCTCTTATGTCTTGGATTTTCCATGCTCTTTTTCCATAGGGCTCGGCCCAGCTTGACCATACTCGGGAGTGTTTTGGCTGAGGCTGTATATATCTACAGGAGCGCTCTCGGGTAGTATTGCTGCAGCAACGTTCGAAATAGTATTGAATCTATGGATATGTCCTCGCCCAGCCATTGCACCACGAATTGGAGTTGAGCTGCCAAATAATAACGCTCAAAGTCCGTGAGCCTGATTTCCCCCCCCCACACCATTCATAATCCCTTTGTAGTGTAGCCAGTCCGACCCAGTCTCTCCCTCCGCCCCACAGAAACTCCCTAGCCATGGCATGTAACTGTTTAAAGAACGACCCAGGGATGTTGTAAGGAATGTTAGTGAAATAATACAGGCGGCGGGGTAGCACTGTCATCTTAATCAGTGCCGCCCTCCCTATCATCCCCAAAGGTAGTGTCCTCAAACTGCATGGCCTTGCCTATTTGTCCAGGGCCACCTTATTACCCTTTTGTGTCTCTTTAGTGTCGTGATGTATGTCCGCTCTTAGGTATCTGAAAGTACGTGGGGTCCATGTAAGGCCTAAATCCAGTAACCAGTCTGGTGTCTCACCTCTTGGGCCCTCCAAGAGGAACAACAAGGATTTTTCCTTGTTGATAGTGATTCCTGACAGCCTGCTGAATGCTCGCAGGGCTTTGAGCAGGTCCGGCAAGTGAGTCCGTGGGTTCTGGACATAAAGCAGCATATCGTCTGCATAGATGGTGTACTTCCCAGTCTACTTCCCAGTCTATCACTATTCCTGTGTCCTTGTACTCAGCCCTTAGAAAGGCTGCAAATGGTTCCAGGGCCAGGATATACAACATTTAGGACAGCGGGCATCCCTGCTTCGTACCCTCCGAAACATGCCTGTCCCTCTTCACCCTCGCCTTTTGGATCTTTGTTTAAAAGCTTAATCCAACGTAGAAACCCTTCACCTATCCCAAGTGGGCGAGCACTCCCATAAGCCAGTTCACAGTCTAATGCCTTTACGGCATCTAACGATGCCACTGCGCTTTCCCCCTCTTCCTGGTTCATGTTGTCTATGACGTAGTGAGTCTGCAGAGATTCCACGTTG
Source organism: Ambystoma mexicanum (assembly GCF_040938575.1). NCBI lineage: Eukaryota > Metazoa > Chordata > Amphibia > Caudata > Ambystomatidae > Ambystoma > Ambystoma mexicanum. The sequence goes on along the minus strand of NC_090935.1, from coordinate 909,801,144 downwards.
TATTCCTTGCTGGTACATACCCTGTTTGATCTGGGTGCACCAGCCGGTTGGCCAGAGCCGCTGTAAGGATCTTGGGATCTTGGTTTATCAAGGAGATTAGTCTATAGGACCCGCACTCCAGAGGCGATTTTCCCTGGTCTTAGTATTGGTACTATTACCGATTCCAACATGCTACTCTGAAGCCCCCCACCCCCTCGTATGCCTCCTCCAGTGTCTCCAGAAGTCTCAGGGCCAGGGTATCCTTGTATTTCTTGTAGAATTCACCGGGTAACCCGTCGACCATGGGGATTTACTGGTTGGTAGCTGGGCTGTGACCGCTGACGGCTCTTCCACTGTGAGGGGCGTATCTAACATCTGAGTTCGCTCCTCCATTAGTTGGGGAAGTGCGATTTCCGCCCGCACATCAGCTATATCTCCCGCCTCTGCCTCCTGGACCCGGGAATATAGTTTCTCATAGAATCACGAGAAGACTGTATTAATGCCTTACTGGGTCCTAATCACCTCTCCCTGTTCGTCTTTAATTGAGTTTATCGGCTCCTGCTTGCACTCCTGTTTGGTTAGCCAGGCCAGGAGCCTGCTGGGCTTGTCTCCCTCTGCATGTAGCCTCGGTATATATTTGGGTCATCCGGGGTGGGGGGGGGGGGGGGATTCCTGTTGTCCCGCTCATCCCTATCTCTTAGTTGCGAGATCCCTTGCTGGTCCATCTATTCTTGGGCCTCTGCCGTGGTCTCGGAGAAGTATGTCCTGCCGTTTTGTAACAACTTGGCTGGGTATAGCAGTATAAATCGTACCTTGGTGGCCCTGAGGCATTCCTTTGTTGGCCAAAATTGTGCTCTGCGCTTTTGCACTTCAGCTGTATAGTCTGGATATATAGTTATTATAGGTTATAGGGGGCGGGGCATGGGGGGGGGTGCCCCTGGGCGGGGTTTCCTGGTTAGAGCCCTGTGTGCGCGCGCTCCACCACGAAACCCTGGGACAGATGCCCTGCTCCAACCTCTTGGAGCATCAGGTTCTTTATATATTCTGCGGGGTTACTGCCTTCTTGGCCCTCCAGCACCCCCACTATGCGCACATTGTTGCATCTGGCCCTTCCTTCTGCGTCCTCCTCTGTTCCAGGGTCCGTATTCGTTCTAGTGCGCTGGTCATTTGGCTCTGGGTGGCGGCTATGTTCGCTGTGTTAGTCTGCTCCTGCTTTTATGCTGTGCCGACCCTTTCTGACAAGTTCCTTACATCTTGCCGTTGGATGCCCCCTTCTGCTTTTCTGGCATGTCTGTATTGGGGTGCCTTGTCTCTTGCATCGGGGGGGGGGGGGCCAGTCTTGCCTCTTAGGCGCCCCTTTTGCCTTTCACTGTGATACTCTGTTCTGCTGTGTGTAGGCTCTATTTCTGTAGGCCTTTATCAGGGCGTGGTCTTGCTCATGTCTTGATGCCAAGTTCGCCCTTTCTTGCCAGCCGATGTGTGGCTGTGGGCCAGTGGACTGTGGCCTCACACGTAACATCTATTTTGCCTTGCACAGCCAATCGTCCTTGTCTGCAAGTGTGGACACCAGACTGCGTGTCGATGCTGTGTGTTCGCAGCTTTGGGTCCTCTCGCTCTTGTCGTAGCCCTGCTACCGCTGTCCAGTTACCAGCCTTGTGCTCGTCTTCCCTGTTATGGGCCTGTGTTGGCGCCTTCATGCTCAGTTCTGTTGTGGGGCTCCTTGCCACTGAACAATCCGGTTACCCCTGGGCTTCCAGCACTACCTTCTTCCTCCACGTTGTTGAATGGACTGCTGCGTCGTGGTGGTTCAGGGTTTTCACCTTCTTGTGGTCTGTGCTCTTCCTTCCCTCCCGGGGCTCACCACCACTCCCAGTCGGCCTCCCTGTGGCGAGGGCCCCCTTTTCTTGGCTCCACCCGCTTGCTGCCAGCCCGCAGTCTGCCCACTGCTGTATGGACTCTGGGATGCTTGCCCTTCTCTGGTCTCTGCACAGCTTTCCAGGGGTCGTCTCGGCCTTAGCAGGCTTTCCTCGTGGCAAGGGCTGCGGCATCCTAATAGCTGGAATGTGCCCTCCCACGTCTACATGCTGGCCTTGCCAATGTCTGATTCGCCCAGCTTAGGTGTCGGGCCTCTGCTCACACTGCCTTAATGTGGGCTGTTTATGGGCTTATTTCCGGGCCCCTGGGAGTCCAGGCCCGCTCACTATGACCGGCTTGTATGAGGCTGTGTGCGGCTAGACTGTGGTCTCTCCCCTACCACAGGTGCACCCTGGTATGTCCCAGTCACCGTCTCACATACAGGCAGCAGTTTGACTCGCCTTATTATGGTGCTCCAAGGGGCATATGTGTCGCCCACCTTGCTCCTGGGGTTGAGTGCGGGGACGGTGGTCCTCCTGCCTCAATCCGCCGTCTGGAGAGGGCACCCAGTGCCCCCGTTTGCTCTGATGGGGCATTTGCCTGTCTTTTGTGCTGGAGGTCCTTCACCTCCCCTGCCACCCCCGGAGTTGGTGTTCATACAGCCCGCTGTGGGCTTTCTCCCTTGTAGGGTCTGGCTCTGGTCCTGCGGGGTTTGTTTATTTATTTTAGTCCCCAACCCCTGCTGCCCGGGTTGCCTTGGCTAGGCTGTGTCTCTTCCCTCTGCCAACTCGCAGACAAGCAGCTTGCTCTGCTGTCATACGCCGCCCCTCTTGTCCGCTCTGCAATATTCGTTGGGCGTCTCAGTGCCCTCTCTGCACCTCTCCAGAGATCCTCCAACCTCATATCCTCCGACATCCGGGTTTGGAGGTCCTGCACTCCGCTTCTCTTCCTCGCCTCACGGCTCTAGCATTGTGGGCTCTCCAGGGTGTAACTCGCTTGGCGTCCGCAACGTTGGGCCGCCTTCTCGTCCTCGGCTGGCGCTCTGTCGGCCTCCTCTGGTGCTCGAATTCCGCCTGCTGCCAATGTTTGGGATCAGTCACTCCTTGTGGTTGCTCTCCCTAGGTGCCAGCCGGTATTCAGCTCTTCACCCGGCTTATGCATCCCTCGCCCAGGGACGCTCCATTCAGGGCTCATCAGCTCCATGCGTCCGCCATTTTGCAAGGCGGCGCGAGTCGGGTCTCGTCGCAGGCTCTTCCCTCTCTCTCACCGTCCCTTGGAGGATTCTCTCCAGCCGTGCCTCGGCCCTTCCTCCAAATTTCTGGACTTGTCATACGTGTTGTGTATCAGCTTGTCGGATCGATCGCCCGGATCATGCGGGAGCTCCGAAAAGCTCAACTCTATCGCATGGCCGCCAAGCCATGCCCCCTCCTACTCGCTTATATTTGTGACAAATAGTTGGGGAGAGAGGGTAGAAGGGTGGGGGAGGGCTCGGGGGGGGGGGAATTTGGGGAGTTAGTTTGGTTTGTTTTGTTGCTGAATAGTGCAATATAAATACTATCTAGAAATTGTGCAGAATGTCTTCTGTGCGCTTTAGAGCTGGCTTGCTCACATTCTAGATGCACTGTTCGCTTCTGTTGTAACCTAAATGCAAAAAAAAGATTGAATAAAATAAAAAACTACACTGCTGAGGCGATATGTGCTGCATGATGATGCTGAGTTTCAGAGCCAGAACAGGCAGAATTGTGTGCAGACATTCTTAGAAAGGGAGTTTCAATCTGACTCTAGGTCCCCCAGTTTACTCATCTGAATGCTCTTCAGTGGCCAACAATAAGAACTAATGATGAGTAGTCTGAGAGGTGCGATTGTGGTGGCGGTGATGGTGGCAGACAGCAAATAGCTGCAGGGCCACTGCCCTGGTGAACGCAGAGCAAACGTGAAATATTTTTGACAGAGGGTTTTGTATGTATCCTTATTTTTTTGGGTAAGTATCCCAGTGAACAGCATAGGAAAGCCTTGATGGTTATTGGGTAGGAACTGTTGTCCTTGAAAATGCAAGCCTCCCTGCAATACCTGGAGACTGAAAATACTTCATGAGGGGGGGGAAACCATATGTTCACCATAGTTGGCAAGGTGCGGAGCTTTTTGTCTGGACATAAGAGGGACATTCATGGTGAAGGCCTTGAGGCAGGAAGGCTGTTCATTTTGGTTTTTCACTGCCATGTAATGCTCTTCGTTGATCAAGCAGTTGTTTTTGTGGGGCGAGGGCATGATGGCCTTGCACTTCATTATGCGGCCATTGAGTCTTTGTGATTGGAGTTTATCCCTGGGATGCACCCCAGTAATCTCCCTCCCCCCAACACCCACTTTCTTATCCTTCCTCCTGTGGCTGGTTGGGCTTGGAGGCTATTTGTTTCCCTCCCTAAGAAGGTTACACAAACGGGGATGTTGGCTCTTGAGGTTGGACTTTCGGGAGCTCAAGGATTTCCTGTGAGGATTTAATTTCTTTAGGAAACAAACCATCCCTGATTTTCAATACAAGGAGTTTGAGGGAAATTGTATATGAAACGGTGCTTTTTGTCAAAGATGCGTTTGAGAACAAAGCCCATAGATCCTAACTGGCCATCCCTGCATAACCTGTCCTTCCTAAATCAAGCTTTAATTTAGCAATGGAGATATCCCGTTTTCAAATTAAGGGTTATATTTTTTGATTTCAAGTAAACCATTCCAATCCATTGTAATGATTTTTTTTTTTTAAATGTTTTAAAAAAAATGTTTTGTGTCCTTAGCCGATCATCGACTTTTCACATTTAAAAAGCAATACAAAATTAAATTCATCTACAATTTACAAATTTGATAACTACGAGCAAAAAGAAAAATGGAACAAAACAATATGATTTTCTAATCACTCATCAATTCATAATACAAACAATAATTAAATTAACACATTTCTAAAATCAAGCATCCAGTTCATGATTTTGGCAATTTCTGTGAACATCAAGTCCATGCAATCAATAGGCGGGATAGGAGCTCAAAAGGGGCATACCATGTGAGCTTTAACTCGTTAGGTGGCCGCAGGCCTGTAAGAATTGGACAACATGGATTGTTAGCAAGCCCTCATGGCCAACTATTAACCTATCCCAGAACATTTCAGATGATAACCATTCTTACCTTTCCACAAATTGTCGTAGAAATGTCACCCTCAAATCCCAGGTATCCCCCAAATTCAATCAAAATATGTCAGAGAATGGAGGCTAGGGATCTCACAGTGCAGACACAACACTTGTAGTTCTCGGTCATTATCCCGATAGAACAATACTTGCCCTCTTTGAAGAAGGTTCAGTCGTACTCTTAAAAAGGCCTACCTCTCCTTCAAACTGGGTTGAGTGCCTTATATATCTAGGCAAATAGCCAACCTTTTTGTCAACCTTTTTGTCAGAGTGCAAGTGATATAGTCAGGATCAACCTATGCATGCTATCGATTGTACTAATCCAATCTGTGCGCTTCAGTTCTACCTTCACCTTCAGTGGGTAGGCTAGAAGAGTCTCTATATCGCTTTCACAAGCTGTTAGTAGACCGCTTACGACAGACTTCAGTTGTAAGAGGAATGATTATGGACGCTGTTCCAATGTCCTCCTAAAGTGAGTTAGCTTTAGGAGTCAAAATCGGTCTGTATCAGCCTTCACTCGACATATTACTTTACTGATTGCAGGCCTAACTCATATCTTAAACTTGCCATTGGCAAGCTTTGAGGAAGGTTTAGCACACTTTTCCACATTTGTCCCTCTAGTCTTGACCAATTTATTTTCCATGACAGAGCCTTAACCTCCATCCCATGGAGAATCATCAGGATCACTTTACCAATATAGAACTTGATGAGGGGCAATATGGAAAACTGGCAGAAGGTAATTGAGACTTTACGCATTTGTGTTGTTAATTGTGCAATCTTCCCACTAAAGTCCAGTTTGATTCTGGGTAAATGAAGGGGAGGCATACAGAACAAAGCCCAGACATACCACCTCTCACAACCGGGATTATGTGTTCTCCCAGTGACCACTTGAAGTTAACGGCCCGGCGTCCAGGCCTCTTGAAAACCATTCATTTTCTTTGACATCTTTGGGTTAATCAGCAGGTCATTTGCCTTTGCATAATTCTCAGTGAATTAAATAGGCGCTGCAGTCCAACAGCAGTGCGATCCAAGAGGATGTGGTCTTCCGCATAGGCTAGCCACTTAATGGGGCGAGGACCGATCTTTGGGCTACCCAACGCTGACAAATCCAGTGCCACCCCTAGGTCCGCCAAGTATAGGTTAAAGTTTTCCAACTTTTCCTGCAGCCGGTCCCTATTGACCGTGTTGAATTCTCTGGAATGGTCTATCCAGGCTCCATAGAGCAACTGCCCATCCTTTGTCCTCGCGGTTTCACTCAGAATTTACAACACTGTCCCATTCAAACCTGTTGAGGTGTTTCCGGAAACCTTTAAAGAATGTGATTTTGCCTGCCCGACTGTCGAGTTCTTTCTATAGTAGCCCTGCAAATATTTTGCTTTTCGCATCCTGGAGAGAGATTGGACGATAGTTCACAGCTTCTGTCCGATTGCCCCCTTAAAGTTTGGAATCACTATTGAGGTTTTCCAGGACAGTGGGAACGTTCTTTCTTTTAGGATCTTACGGAAGAGGAGAGCCAGCAGCCTTGACCACATATCAGTATTTCCCTTAAGGACCTGATGGGTGAAACCATTCACGCCAGCCTCCCTGGAGGAAGAGGACCTAAGGATTAATTCTGCTTTAACGCGATCTGAGCAGTCTAAGGCCCATGGTACATCGGGGGGGGGACGACATCTGATTAAGTAGTGCCCAAAACATTACGCAAGCTATAATACGGTCAACATCAGGTCACCGTCCGTTTTGGAAATGGAGGGCTCCGTCATTGTGACCAGTTCCTATAATTCCTCCTAAGGGCACCCACTCTTGTTATGTACTCCTCAATTTCAAGTTCTCTCCCCCAGGTCTCTAGACGCTCTACGTAATTCCCTTTTCCTTACCTAGGTCACCTCATCAAACACATGGCTGTGGGCAGGGCATACTTTCTACTCCATCCTGGCGAGGTGATCAACTGTCCACAGGAAATCTTGAAAATTCCATGGACTATACAGCCACTCGTCAGGATGTGCACACTCTTTTCAATGATACATTTTTTGAAGCCCATTATTCAGCCTTATTCCGTCCCTTACATATTTTACTAATCTGTTCCTACCATTGTTGGCGGCAGCTAATTGGCAATTAGGCAACCCTTTACCACAGTGGTCCTCTGTCATAGTTGCCTCCAAACAGCTGTGGTCGCTACTCCTCCACCCTCCCCCATTTTTAACCTGAAAGTTGTTACAACTCTTTTTAGAGGGGGGGGGGGGAACAAAATCAATGGCTGAACTGGCGCCCCGCCTTCTACAGGTCACTGCAGGTGGTACATCCCCACTCTATTTCTCCATTTGCCATAATCCGATTCCATTCGGAAAGAAATGTTACCCATCGTCTTCCTACGGCACACATTCTCTTAGATACCCATCTACCGCTACGAAGTATCATGTGAATGCATTGATAATTAAGATAACCCTGAGGTGAACATTCTCCCGGCGGGCAATCTAAATTCACCCTGGTCATTAAGTCTGTCGGGGATTCTACCGGGGCAAAGCGGAAGGTGTTTAAATTGTCCTGGGCGCGCACAGCTCCAGGCAAGATGGAGGAGGACAACAGACTGCAGGGTCTCCACACTGCAACACACTCCTCGACACTCTGATGCTCTCTTCGTTCATATTGCTGGTTAGTATAAATGTCAGTAAACCAGCATAACCACTTTGGACAAAGACAGATGTATTTCGTTATTTTATTAGATGTGTGGTCCTTTAAATACAAATGCAATGAATGTTGTGAATTGCTTTACTCCCTCCCTCTATATCATTAGTCTATCTTTTGGGATAGAGGGTGCTCCCCTTTCCTTAGGCAAGACATTTGGGACCCGTTTGCATCTGTCTGCCATGTCTTAAAATGGCGCACAGTTAGCAGTCCAAACCTTCGTATCTGCATTCTGTGACTTCCTTTTAAATTGACTTTTTTTTTTTCTCTTCTCTCTCCCCCCCCCCCCCCCCCCCCCCCCCCCCTCCATCCCAACCCCCCCACCCCATGCAGGTCATCACTGGAGGTCACTATGATGTAGACTGCCGATTGGAAGACCCTGATGGTATTGTGCTCTATAAGGAGATGAAGAAGCAGTATGACAGCTTTACCTTCACCGCTTCCAGAAATGGCACTTACAAATTCTGTTTCAGCAATGAGTTCTCAACATTCACCCACAAAACTGTTTACTTCGACTTCCAGGTTGGAGAAGATCCTCCTTTGTTTCCGAGTGAAAACCGCGTCACTGCTCTAACTCAGGTAAAGTTTTACCGCCTGATGTGTCGTTAAACCTTTGTTTGCACTCGATGGGTCGAATTATCCTACCTATTCTGTTTCTTTACATATACCAAGTTGGTGGAAAGAAATACCATTTTCAACTTTTGTAATGATGCTGTGCTAGTTTAATTATGTAAATGATTAAGCAATAGAGGAACATGTTTTTGCTATTAATGGATACTAGTCGAAACAAGTATGCAAGAATGCTTAATGAGATGGCAGCTCAGTAAATGACTGAACATGTGTTCTACATAGGTAGTCTGTGCCATCACCTGTATTTGTTTACAGAAAAAGCAAATCAGTACAGACCGTGTTGAAGGAGGCAGCACAAAACCAGACTGTTAGACCACAAGTATTACTCGGTCACTGCCATTCCCTTTTGTGGTGAACGTACTCGCTTTTGCTGAAAGCAGTCCGTGGTTAGTTGCAAATATTTGTTGCGTTAAATCTGTGCAATTTAACTGCATTTTAACAGTCTCGGAGGGTGGTGGAGGGGGGCCCGTGCTTCACTCATTGTCTTCAGAATTTTGCCCAGATGCATCGCACAAGTCAAAAGTTAGGTGGCTTATAACTTTGCCCACGTCCCCCGGACCAATCCTCACAAAACTTTGCAGAAAAAGTATATTTCCTGCCACATCGATTCTGCAGAGTTTGGTGAGGTTTTGTCAAGGGGGGTGGGGGGGGGGCAAAATTATAGGGAGGCGGGAAAGTTTCCCCCCCCCCCCCCCACACACACACATATGCACCCAAAACTCTGGATGGACAGATTTTCGCCAAATCTGCAGGAGTGGCGGCTTGGTCCTAAAAGCTGGCTTTTGTAAATTTGGTGTAAATCCTTCCAGTAGTATGTTTTTTTTTTTTTTAAACTACCAAAATGTAGGTCCAAAAAAAGTACTGGTGTCTGGGTTCGATCGGCAGACTCGCTTCACTGTTAGGTTCGCGGACGGGTCTCCGATTGGTCTAGAGGGTGACGTAATGTCCTCGGACAACAGGCGCACGCGCGGTTTGGTCAATAAACATGGTGCATCAGATTTTTGGAAATTGCAGTAAAAACATATTTTAAAAAAACATTGCACTTGTCAAACTTATCAAACGATCTCTGAGGTGATGAGGATGGGAATAGATATGGCCTTAAAAAACCAAAAAACGGGCGTATTTCTTCTCTGATGTCTGCGAAATATCCGGAACAGTCCTGTGATGTCCATGAACATCTTAGATGTTGGGGGGCATTTATGCTTATTTGTGCATTACGGGGTTGATGAAAAGCAGTTTTTGCATGGCTTATAACTTTGGCACCACTCAATGAGACTTCGGAATTTCTAGACCAAATTCTGAATAGTTTTGTCAAGAGGGAACAAAATTAGAGGGAGGGTGTCCCAAAATATTGTAAAGCATTATAAATGTGATGCCATTTGACGAATGTACACAAGTTTGCAGAAAGATTTTAGATCTAGATATAAATGTTTTTGCAAAGTTTGGTATTTTGTGAAGAGGGGGCTAAATTAGAGGGAGGGGGGGTCTCAACATTTTTATATGGCTTATAACTTTGTTGCCGTTTAACGAATGTAAACCAAGGTTTTCAGAAAGATTGCGACCCAACCTTGAAAGTTTATGCAAAGTCTGAATGGATTGTCAAGTGGGGGCGCAGTTATGACTATGTACGTACATTTTGACACTGTAAGAAAAAATAAAACCTGGGCAGATTTCCAGCAAATTTGCGTAAGCATTGAGGACCCGAAAGCCTGGTTTTGCAAATGTGTCAGCGTTTTATTTTTTGACAAGTGTCGTACCAAAAATAGTGATGTGACTGAGATGTAGCCTGTGGCCATGGGCAGTGGTGTTAGTCTTAGTAGTCCACGCTGGTGGCGCGAGTTATAGTTGCTTAGCTTACCATAACTGGCAAATTTCGGAGATTTTTCTGTTTTACTTGTAACCATAACGTCCCTTTTTTACAGTTTTTTTTTGTTTTGTTTTTTTTCAGTGAATATAGCAGTAGAGGCTGTGTAGTTATGGTGAAGATGCTCAACCTACAGGAAGAGCACTTTTTGGGTGGCTTGTAACTTTGGCACTGTTTGACTAATGCTCACCAAGCTTAGCAAATAAAGTATATGGCCACGAACGATGGTTATGCAAAGTTTGGTGCAGTTTTGTCAAGTTGGGGAGAAGTTGAAGAGGGGGTCCCAAAACTTTGGAAATCCTCAGAGACATAATGGGGAAATAATTGTACTCGTGCCTACAGCCCAAACAGCTGGACGGATGTGCACCGAGGAGCGGCGGCTTGGTCCCGAATGCATGCTTTTGATATTTGGTGTGATCGGTCGCATGCTTTTGATATTTCGTGTAAATGATGTTTTTTTTTTTTTTAAAACATTCATTTTTTTATGACCAAAAACAATGTCAACAAGAATAAAGATTTTTCATAATAACTTACTAGAAATTCTTGATTCTATTAAAGACACGGACGCGAGCATTATGCTTCTTTATTTTAATTAACCACATTAAGAAAGCTCAGCAACAAGGTATTTTGTGCACTTACATATCAAACAAACTAATTTCAAAGGGGCACTAAAAATACATAAAACAGAATATTTTAATGAACATCTATAGTCCAGAACATTTCCAGAGACAATAAAACTTCATATCCCATGATGCTCCTAAAGGTCATCCAGTGTCCATATGCATGTGATACTAGTCCTCCAATGGGCATACAGGTGCTCCCATAAACAGTCCTGAACAAGAAATAACTTCCTCTTTCGAGGCTGCGAACTTTGCTGTCCTTCGGTGCTATGAATCTAAACTTTGGTCAACCAGAAGAAAAGTCGTTGAACCGCGGATCAGGCGGACTTGTCTGTAGAGGCTGTCAAGGAAAGAAAAAGAATATATTACTTCATGCGTATGACAACCCTAGTTCCCAGGAGTTGTAATACTGCTTGAGGGTAGCGGGGGCCCAGCTCTCCTCAATGAGATGGATTGCCTTGCGGGACATGCCCGCATTTCTCCATCTTGCCCTGAAATCCTCCAAGCCGCTAGAGTCAGAGACGAGCAGGGGGTGAGCCTGTCTCCACGGATTCAATAGAAGATCTGGAGACTGGGGTAGAAGGATTGGAGAATCCGTGGAAAGTTCCAGAATAACTGGATACCAGGTCTGATGTCCAGACTGGGGCTATGAGGACCAGCTCTGTTTTGTCCTGACGGACCTTCGCCAGGGTCCTCGCTATCATGCAAAAGTGGGGAAACGCATAGCGAACGCCCCCTGTCCAAGGCTGTAGGAATGCATCTGTCGCTGAGGCTGCTGGGTCAGGTCTCCAGCTGTAGGACACAGGGAGCGGAGTGTTGAGACGAGTTGCAAAGAGGTCTTTGGACATTGGACCCCAGATCTGTTGCAGGCGGAGAAATCTATTCCTGCTGAGTCTCCAGTCACTGGAATCGACGTAATGGCGGGAGTGCCAGTCCGCTATCACATTCTTGAGACCCAGAAGATATTCCGCTGTGACGGAAATTCAGTGATTTAGGCAAAAATGCCCAAAGTCTTTGGCTAGTTCTGCTAGTGGACGAGACTTTGTACCACCCAGATGATTGATGTATCTTACGGCGGATGCGTTGCCCATCTTTAGTAAGATACAGCAGCCCACTTTGTTCCTGGCAAAGGAGCGAACTACTAATGATCCCGCAAAAAGCTCCAGACAGTTTTGTGCATCTCCAGCTCCTGCGGAGTCCAAGTCCCAAATGTGGCTACTGTGCCACATCTCGCTCCCCAACCGGAGCGACTGACGTCTGATTCGATGATGATATCTGGGGTGGAGCCGAAGATGGCCCTGCCGTTCCAGACCTCCATGTGTGAGAGCCACCGATTTAGCTCCGTCCACGCCTGGGGGGGACAGTGTCAAGTGTTGAGAATGAGAGGCTGCGCCTCAGGTGGTGACCCTTCAGTCTTTGCAATTCCCGGTAATGAAGGGCACCCAGAAATATTGCTTGGATGGATGAGGCTAGAAGACCTATTACTCTTGCTAGTTCCCGTAGAGAGATGAAGTCCCTCTGAAGGAGCCTGCGAATCTCCCTTTTAGTTGAATGTATCTTGGCAGCTGGAAGACTGAGCTGTGAATTTTGGGTGTCCACTACGAACCCTAGAAGTTCTAGATTCCTGGAAGGACAAAGAACTGACTTCTCCCAGTTAATGAGGAAGCCGAGACTGTGGAGCAAATCTATGGCTAGCTTGGCCTGTTCCTGTAATAGCTCCTAAGATTGTGCCATGGGAAAAATGTCGTTCAGGTAAATTATCAATTGGATGCCTTGTTCTCTTAGATGAGCTACCACCGGTCTAAACAGCTTGTTAAACGCCCAGGGAGCTGAAGAGAGCCTGAAGGGTAAACTCGTAAATTCCCAATCTTGGTGTTATCAAGAAAATCTTAGATAACTCATGCGTGCCTGATGGATAGGGACTGCAAGATATGCATCCTTGAGATCCAGACGCATGAGCCAATCGTTTGGTCTCAGAAGATCCCTGAGCATGTGGATGTCTTCCATCTTGAAATGCTGATAAATTATGAATTCATTGAGCGCTCTCAGATTTATCACGGGCCTCATTTTCTCCTTCCTGCGCACCAGATAAATTGGGCTGAAGAAGCCGCCCGGAGTCGAGCAGGGGCGAATCGCCCGCTTCTGATATAGGCTGTGAATTTCGCTGTCTAGTGCTCTCCGATCTATTTGTGACATTATTATGGGGGGAGGGGAACTGGTCTGAAAGGGTTGCGTGAAAAATTCTAGTCGCAGACCGCACGCAGTTTCCCTGACCCAGGCGTCTCCTGACAAAATGTCCCAAGCACTTGTAAAGAGCGCTAGCCCCCCCACTCCCCAATGGGTGCAAGCAGCGCAGGCACTATTATTAGTAGACTGACCTGAGGGTTGTTGGGCTCCGCTCTTAGGTCCTCTCTTCCAGTAGCGACCCCTGCCTCGTTCTCTGGGGATGAAGAAGTTATTGGTGCGCTCTTGCCAGGCATTTTGTTGCTGATATTGAGGTATTCTGTCGAAGGCATAACAGCCGGAAGAGCGACCTTGACCGGCCCTGGAGAAAACCTTCTTGATGGAGGCCTGGGCTTTATCCAATGCAGTAAAGGGGCCTACGAACTTGGACATTTCCTTCATAAAAGGATCGGCAAAGAGTAGTCCTTGAGTGGCGGCGCCAGACTGTTTGCTAACTCTGTTAACTTCGAGTCTATTTTGAAGAGAATGCTCTTCCTGCGCTCGGTGGAGATAGTGCAGCTCGCATCTCCCAGAAGGCAGATGGCTCTCTGAGCCCAACCGGAAAGAATGACTAGGTCAACTGGGTCTGAAGAGCTGGAGGCTCCTGTCATGGTCCAATCTTGAATCTTCCTTCAGGAGTGATGCTGGCCCACCAGACCCCCTAGATGTGCCAATTCAACAATCTCAAAAAGATATAATTACTAAACTGGCAAACCCAAGGGAAAAGGGGAATGGAGAACAAAACAAAAAGCAGATCTTCACTGGTATTCTATGTAGACCTCTTCTCTACTGGTTATTCATCTGGAACTGGTATACTGGCTAGATGCTTCTTCAGTGTTGAGTCTGTGAAGATCTAAACACATATAATATTCTATTAATATTACTCTAATTAATTTCAATTACTTTTGTATGTATTTAGTTTTAATAACATCTATGTATATATACCTGCGGCCTATGCTGAATTGCTGATAGGCTTATTATTGCTTAGTATCTTTTAAATATTTTCTTTGACCTCTTCTTTAAATTCAAACTGAAAACCTTAGTGTCTTAGTTAATTATGAAGCTAAAGTGTCCAAAAAAATACTTCAAAAATTTGACTTGGAAAATAAATGTCCTTGAACGAATGTTTGTAAACTTCTCCAAAATCACAATGAATAGTTTATGGAATTTTTTCTTGGTAACTTTCACTTTAACTGAGGAACAAATGTTGACAAGGAATAGGCTTCTATTAAAGTCCGGAAAATAGCGTGCTCATACCTTGACTGAAATTGATTCAGGAATCTTAGATGAAGATGTACACTATAAAAATAACGAAGCAAACGAAAAATAACTCGCCTCTAATCCAAACCGCGCCTTCATAAAATGAACCGCGCACTTGAAGAGGAGCTGCATACACCTCGCACTCTTGAAAAGCTCCGCGCTGTAGCAGATGACCGTGCACTGTTAAGGAGCTGCGCATGCCGGAACGGAAACACGCTGCTGAAGAAGACCGCGCACAAAAAAGGAGCCGCGCACACCACGCGATCAGGAAAAGACCTGCGCACCAAAGGAAATCCAAGTATCCACCCCGATGCCGCACCTGCCGCGCAACCGATTACACAAAATATTTTATGCGTCGCAACCAGGAAGTAAATATAAACAAAGAAGGACGTCAGATACACGTCTACTGGTCCGTTCCGCTAAATATCAAAAACGAATGTCACGCGAACATTAAAATAAATATTTTCTTTTGATTAGTGATAAATTAGTATTTTAAAAACTCTATTTTAGTATAAACACTATCATACAATATTGACCAAAGTTCAGCACATTTATAATACTAAACGGTAAATTAGAGAAAAGTAACTGCAACCGCAAGTACTAAAAACCAAACATTCACTTATCAGACGGTAAACAACTCGAGCTAGAGCACATTAAGTTCATTGCATTGTAGAATTATAGTTCAAAAAATATTTCTTGACTCAACTTGTAAATGTCATTTTGAATAATAAATATAATGATATTCCACTCATGGACTTAGCTTGCTTCATCTGTATGGAATATAGTTCTTTCAATGCAGGATAAGTTCTTCTTGAACTACTTTATCTTCTTAAGAGTAACTTCTTCTTAAATAGTTTCTCAAATTCAAATTTAGTTACTTTTTCTTCAGAGCTAAATTACCTTCCTCTAAGGAAACTGGAATGAAAGGCAGTTTAGAATCTTGGTGAAGTTCCAAGTTACCTCACAGCACTTCTCATCCAATCACTGTTGTGGAACAGACTCACCATCTTGGCTTGGGAAATTAGACACTTCCTGATTAGATTAACATTAAGGAAATGTATTTAAATAATCTAATGTAAAATTCAGAATCAACATCTATACCTCATTCAACCATGCTTCTACATATGTGTGTGATGGTGTAATCTCTTAAATGAGGATTTTCTAGTATAATGTCTCTTAGAACATGTGTAAATGTGCCATGGGATCCTGACAGCTCCTTCCGCCAGGTCCAACATGTTTGCAAGAGGACAAGCAACGTCCAGTAGCTTATCCTGGCAGGACTTCCAGGCTTGGTCGATTCCTTTCCTGGGATCCTTCACGTGCTTTGTTAAGAACGTGATCATTTTTGAGTCTAGTTCTGGCGTCATAGCTACTTTGTGTGGTATCTCAGGACATGGACATTCTGCCTGTAGTCTCTCCCTGATCTTTGTCAAGGGGTTTACGCAGCCTGTTAATCGTATAGTCGGTTGTTCTGGCCGATGGTTCCCAGTCGGTGGACCTGGGTTGAATTAAATCTTCGGGGACGAACATCCCCTTAGTTGGAGGTTGTTTCCCCTGGGGATGGGGGCTGCCGCATTCCTGAGGTCGAGGGTTTTGAATGCCAGATCTCAATATCTTCCTCTGAAGAAGTGTGAGATGAGTTGCCATCATACAATCTTGTATTTTGTTAATCTTCTACGCCCTGTCCTTCTCCCTCCGGGCTTGAGGGTCTAACATCCCTGTTTTCCTCTTCGGGGATAGAGGGTCTTTCAAAGGAAGGGGTTACCTTCCTACTCATAAAGGCTTATTTCAGCTTGGAGAAGGTGTCAGAAACGGCAGCAGTGGCAGGAATCAATTGGCTCGGGGTGGGGTCAGAGAGCTCTTGCTCTTACGAGCCGGACTACATCCCCCTTGATTAAGGTGCTTTCTCTTCTGGGTCTTTTTTCCCCTGATCGGAGAAGCCCCCTGCATTGTATGTCCTGTATTGGCAGGCGCATGCCTGTTAAAACCATTTTGACGCTGCTTTCAGCAGCGAATCCTAATACCTTTTGCAGGCTTTTCTCCATCGCCACTTTGTCAATATAACATGAATCCTCATCACCTTCCGTCCATTCCTGGTTTGATTGAGGGGAATATTGTGCTGCCATAATAAGCACCTTACTTCTCCTTTTTTTTTGTTTTGTTTGTTTTTTTTATAATTTCTTTTTTGGAGTATTCAGTTCACTCCAGTTGTTGCCTGATCCTGTTCCTTGTCAGGCTGCTGAGAGCAGACATCTACAAGTACCTCTCTTCTCTCTTTTTGTATATTTTATTATTATTTTTTTTTTGGACAAAGTATTCAAACAATTGCTCCGGCGCTCGCGCTCGTATTAAATGCTATTTCGTGGGCGGAAATGCTTGCGTGAGTGCCAGAGCGCTGAGAAAAGGACCAGGGAGAGCAGGAGCTCCTCCTGGTGGCTCGCGGGCGTGTCGCGCCTTGCTTAGAGCTGCGTTGTCCTCCCCGAGACCCGAGCGTGTGACTCCGGGCCGGGGAGGCAAGCGGAGGTACGGCGGACGCCGTGGCGGTGACAATGAGGCCGCAAGCAATAAAAGAAAAGGCGAACGAAAAAATGCTCGATCCGCGCACTAACTCAGTCAGCAGGAAGCAGCTGGTGTCGGGGGGGGAAAAAAAGATAAAATGCCTGACAATAAGGTCCTCAACTAAGCATGGTAAAAGCGTAACAGTCAAAAGTTCCTCAAATATACATAAGATCAATATGACCAAGTTAAATGGCGCAAATTGAATAAACAGTTCTGAAAAAGAACAAATTACTTACCAACTGGTAACGTTCTTTCGATTGGATCTTCCTCCAACGTATTCATCATCTTAGATGTGTTCCATCCAGCTTTGCTGCTCTTCGGAAATATTTTTGTCAGAGGGCGCCGTGCGTCTATATTGAGTCGATGGTCCCTCAAAGGCCTCCGTCGAGGGTGACGGCATCGGGTATATAAGTAGCACGTGCGGCACCCTTTGGCCTCAGTTCTGTTTTTCCCCTTTTTATCTTTGATTTTGTACTGTGTCGATTGTGCCGGCAGACAGGCATCAGCCTTGCGAGATTTGAGTTGGCAATAACCCGGAAAAATCTACAGAGGGGTAGGCTGGGAGGGCGATGAGGAATACGTTGGAGGAACATCCAATCGAAAGAACGTTACCAGTTGGTAAGTAACTTGTTCTTTGAATGGATTGTGTCCTCCAACGTATTCCTCATCTTAGATAGACTCCCAAAGCAGTATGTATAATTTCTCTGGAGGAGGGGTTTGATTTTTCAATGCCCTTAGATGGCGGAATAAAGCACTGCTTTTCCAAGACTGGGAAGCATCCAGACTATAGAATTTTGAAAAGGTGTGTAGTGAAGCCAAGTTGCTGCTTCACAAATGGACCTTATTGGAACACCTCTTTGAAGGGCTGTCGAAGAGGCGATGCCTCTGGTGGAATGAGCCCTTAACCCTTCTGGTGGGTCTTTTTTGTGCTAATCTGTAGCATTCTGAAATGCAAAGCACAATCCAGCGTGAAATTGTCTGTTTTGTCACCGATTGACCCAGTTTCCTTCCTGTGTAACCTATAAACAGCTGGTTGTCCACTCTAACTCTGGAAAGTCTAGAGATGTAAATGCTTAAAGCTCTTTTTGGATCCAACCTGTGTAATCTTTCCTCCTCCTCCTCCTTAGTAGGATGGGGTGGAGGATAGAATGCGGGTAAAACAATTTTCTGACTTAGATGAAAATCAGATACTACTTTCGGTAAAAATGATGGTTTAACCCGCAACACAACTCTGTCCTTATGGAACACAGTATAGGGTGGCCCATAAAACAGTGTCTGCAATTCGCTCACTCTTCTTGCAGATGTTAAAGCAACTAAGAAGGCAGTTTTCCATGTTAGTAATCTTAATGGACACGTGTGTATAGGCTCAAAAGGAGCACACATTAAGAATTTTAGGACTAAATTGAGATCCCAAATCGGTACTTGAAATGGGTGAGGAAGAAACACATTAGTGAGTCCTTTTAAGAATTGTATTATCAAAGGAATTTTGAAGTAGGAGCATTCTTCCGACAAGCGCTTTAAAATGGAAAGCGCCGCAAGGTTAACCTTTGTATTGTTCCAACATTCAGACCTCTATGTGCTAGGGTCAGAAGAAAAGATAGTACTTCCGGAATAGAACATAGAAAATGATCGACATTCTTTTCTCTGCACCAGTTGCAAAACTTTTTCAAACGGCAACGGTATAGAGACTTTGTTGCTGGCCTTCTTGCCGAAAGCAACACCTCCATAACCTCATCTGGAAGGTTCCAATCCCTGTATCTCAGCCTTGCAGATACCAAGCATGAAGGTTGAGCGTTTTGACCTCTGGATGGAGAACCTGACCCTCCATTTGAGAGAGAAGGTTCTCTCTGAGGAAGACGTACTGGAGGACAGATGGACCTGTCTAGAAGGTCCGGGTACCATGTTCTCCTGGGGCAATTAGGATCATGCGGCTCCCGAAGCGTCTCAGCCTCCTGATGACCTGAGGAATGATGGGAATCGGAGGGAACGCATACAATAGTGGGAAATTCCACTCCACCGCGAACGCGTCCCCCCAGGGCTCCTCTCGGGGAAATTCCCTTGAGCAATACCTTTCGCACTTTCGGTTGATACCGGTTGCAAATGGGTCTACTTGAGGGGTTCCCCAAACGGCGAAGATCTCTTGAATGACTTCCTGAGCCATTTCCCATTCGTGGGACACCATGATCTGCCTGCTCAGAGCATCTGCCGTCATATTCTCCTCCCCGGCTAGATGAATTGCCATTAGAGATTCCTTCCTGAATTGCCCAATACCAGAGCTGCATTGCCTCTCTGCACAGAGGTAGTGACCCCACACCACCTATTTTGTTTAGATAATGCATGGCCACTGTGTTGTCCGTCATTATCAGGACATTCTTTCCCCTGACAGATGGCAGGAAAGCCTTCAGAGCTAGTCTGATTGCCCTCAGCTCTAAAAGGTTGATGTGTAGTTTGGACTCTACTGGAGACCAACGACCGCTGATTGTCAGATCGTTGGCATGAGCTCCCCAGCCCATGAGTGAGGCGTCCGTCACTACTGTGATCGCCGGCCATGGTTGCCAAAAAGGTTCTCCTTTTAGGATGTTCTCTGTACAAGTCCAACATAGAAGATCTTGTCGAACTCTTTTCGGAATCTGGAGAAGATCCGTCATTTGACCCGAGAACTGGGACCACTGAGTCTTTAGAGCCCATTGAAGGGATCTCGTCCTCAAGCGTGCCTCTGGCACCAGGAAGATGCAGGATGCCATGAGGCCGAGCAACCTTAAAAAGTCGTAAGCCTGGAGATTTCGGGCATTTTGGAATTTGGAAACCATCTGAAGAATGTCTTGAGCCCTCGACTTGGGAGGCGACCTCTTACCCAAGGATGTGTCTAATACAGCTCCTATGTACTGAAGATGTTGGGAAGGTGTCATTTGCGACTTCTTGAAATTTAGGGAGAAGCCCAGTCTGTGGAGGAAGTGGCAGGTGACTTTCAGATGATCCAGTGCTTGCTCGGCAGAATGTGCCCTGATCAACCAATTATCCAGGTAGGGGTAGACATGAATCCCCCCCTCTCCTGAGGTGCGCTGCCACCACTACCATTAACTTGGTGAAGACCCTCGGGGCAGAGGTCCATCCGAATGGCAGGACTCGAAACTGATAGTATGCCTCGCCAACTACGAACCTCAGGTATTCTCTGTGCTTGAGATGAATCGGCACATGAAAATAAGCATCCTGGAGGTCCAATGACACCAACCAGTCCTGAAGTTGAAGGGCCTGAAGGCTCTGACAAAGGGTAACCATCTTGAACTTGTCCTTCCTGAGGAACTTGTTCAAGTTTTTTAAGTCCAAGATGGGTCTCAGTCCTCTGTCCTTTTTGGGGATCAAAAAATATGTGGAGTACCATCCCTTGTTCTCTGCTGCAGGTACTGGTTCTATAGCACCTTTCTCCAGCAGGTTAGAACTTCCTGCTGTAGCAGCGGGTCCGAAAACTTCAAAGGTTGTCTCCCTTGTGGATTGCTTTGAGGTTGCGTTAGAAAAGGAAGGCAGTAGCCTTGGGCTATTTCTAGAGCCCAAACATCTGAAGTAACGGCTAGCCATTCTTGCAGATGCTGTGACAGCCTGCCTCCTACAGGTGTTTTGTGATGCAAGTCCTCAAAGTGGTTTTGTGGCGGTTGTTACAGCCGCTGATGGCAAAGAGGCTGCAGCTGGAGCTGGCTTTTCACGTTTTGCTCGTCCACCGCGAGTGGCCTTTCTCTGGCCCCTTTGACTGGCCATTCCTCTCGCCTTTCCATATGAGGGGTAGTAACGATAGGATCGTCCCCTCCATGATTGTCCTGGCGCACGAAAAGGCTGAGGTTGCCTAATAGCAGCTCCTAAAGATTTGGCAGCTGCTTTTGAGGTCTGCAACCTCTCAAGACTCTCGTCAGCCTTGTTGCCAAAAAGGTCAGACCCGTCAATAGGCATGTTCAGAAGGTTGTTCTGTACGTCCGGTGCAAAACCCGACTTGCGTAACCACGCAAACCTGCGCATTACCGTGCTAGTGCCCATGGACCTGCTTACACTGTCCGCAGTGTCCAATCCAGATTGAAGGCATTCCTGCTGGCTTCCTTTCCATCTCTAACGATGGCTAGGAACCCTTCCCTTTCTTCCCCTTCTGGTATGTGCTCCGCCACCATTGCGATGCACTCCCACAGAGTGTACTAAAATTTTGCCAAGGCACATGTGGAGTTGTCAGATTTTAAAGCCATACTCCCAGCTGAAAATACCTTCTGTGCCCAGCCATCCGCACGCTTCTCGTCCCTGTCTGGAGGGATAGAAGGGTACGCAAGTTTGTTAGAAGCTGTGGCTGCCTGTATGACCAGACTCTCGGGGAGTTGGATGGTTGGACAGATAGCCGGGGTCGCTACTGGCCGGGCGTTATTTTGAGGTGAGGGATTTATTTACCGGAAGAATAGAATCCGGAGTTTCCCAATTCTTGGCCACCCTATTTTGCAGGGCTACATGAAAGGGTATTACTGGGTCTTCGGTGGGACCATGGTCCAATATATCTGTTAAATCCTCCTGGATGAATTGGGCTGATGGTCTAGCCCATCCTAAGTAATCTACTACCTTCGTCATTAATTGACGGTATGATGGACTGGCATGCTCTCCTGGTCTGCCAAAGTCATTTTCAGCAGATGTGTCAATGCCACTTGCATTGTGTAATGATTCCACCAAGTCCCCCATTCTTCTTTTTTCTGAAATCAAGCATTCTGGGACATTTGGGGTTCTATATTCTAGCCCAAAAGGTACATTCTCCTCATCAGATCTCTCCTGTTCCTCTCAAATTGAGGTCAGGGACTTGAAAAACTCCTTCTTGGGGAGAGGCTTGAAAACCTTCTCTGGGAGAGGAGGAGGAAGAGGTGTATTACAGGTCTTGTAACCTTATCTTTCCCTTTTTCTGGCTGCCCTTGCTTGGCTGGAGCCTTTGGCGCCGAGGGCTTTGTCAATAAGGGCGTCGACGACAGTGGTCATCGACAGGTTTTGCGTCGAGGCGCTCTTCGAAGATTTTCCCTTCGAGGTGTGATGGATCTCAGACGGCGTCGGTGACCTCAAACGGTCGACTCAAGCGTTTTTCGCTCGGTGTCCTGGAAAGTTCTCTATCCTTCCTTTTTCGATCACCCGGGCTCAAGGGCATGCGAGTGTCGGAGCGATGACGCTCCCGGCCGGCTTCCGAAGACGGTGCGGACCGAAGCTTCGCTTTCTCAAACACCTCCATCATTTTGACCCTGAATGCTTCCCACTCTTCGGGAGACTAATGTTTCGTGGGGCATTTCATCCTTTTCGGAGACTCGTCGGACGAGATGGAGGGAGACCTGTGGCGTTGTTTCTTCTATATATTTTCATTTATTTATTTTTTGGTCGAAGATGACGAGCGATGGGAATCGCTTCGGGACCTGGATCGATGCCTTTCGCGTAGAGATTTCTCCTCACGGGACCTCGACTCCATGCTAGAGGCTTTACGGTTTTGCAACCTACCTGTAGTTTTCCTCTCCTTTCTCGCAAGGCCTTCCCTGTCATCGCCTGACACTCCGTACAGGCCTCCATGTCGTGGCCTTCTCCGAGGCACCACAAACACTCTCACGGGTCCGTGATCGACATTTTTGAAACCCGATTTCGGGGTCGTGGTCTGCGTCGATGACCTAGGACATATTTCGTTATGTTTATTATCTTCACAGAAATCGAGGCGCGCCGAATCTCCAAAGCAACGTATACTGCAGAAAAACAGAACTGAGGCCAACGGGCGCAGCGGGTGCTACTTATATACCCGATGACGTCACCCTCGACGGAGGCCTTCGAGGGACCATCGACTCTGACATTGACGCACAGCGCCCTCTGCCGAAAAAGTTTCCGAAGAGCAGCAAAGCTGGATGGAATACATCTAAGATGAGGAATACGTTGGAGGACACAATCCACTCGAAATTAACTTATCTCTTGCTGTGAGCAGCAAAGAAAGAGGAAGTTATTTCTTGTTCAGGACTGTTTATGGGAGAACCTGTATGCCCATTGGAGGACTAGTATCACATGCATGTGGACACTGGATGACCTTTAGGAGCATCATGGGATATGAAGTTTTATTGTCTCTGGAAATGTTATGGACTATAGATGTTCATTAAAATGTTCTGTTTTATGTATTTTTAGTGCACCTTTGAAATGAGCTTGTTTGATATGAAAGTGCACAAAATACCTTGCTGCTGAGATTTCTTAATGTGGTTAATTAAAAGAAAGAGAAGCATAATGTGAGCCTCCGGTCTTGACATAGAATTAGTGATATCTGCATCCGGTCTGCGCACACCTCTGGACCAATTGGAGACCCGCGTGACGTTTGCAGCCAAATTGCATGCCTGCTGATTTGACAAACGTCCTATTTTTAATTTGACCAAACATTTGATATGGGCATCATTTTGGATTCGCAAACTGTGCCCGTAGTCCACGAACATCGCGGTAAATGCTAATAAAAAAAGCAGAACATTACACTTGTCAAACTAATTAAACAATGTCTGGGGAGGTGAGGGGTGATGAGGATGGGATTGGATTGGATATGGCTATAAAAAGCCAAAAATCTATTTTTTTTATTTTATTTTTTCATCTCAGAAGTACGTGAACATCTCAGAGGTTCATCCATGCGTATTTCTGCATTATATTGTCGGTGAAAAGCAGTTTTGGATGGCTTGTAACTTTGTCGCCACTCGATGAAACGGCATGACATTTTGCAATATGATTTTAGCTCCAACCCCAAATGGTTATGCATAGTTTAGGGCGGTTTAGCCCAGAGGGGGCAGAATTGGAGGGGGGGGGGTCTCAAAATATTTTGAAGGAAATGTGGTGCCATTTGACTAATTTGCACAAGTGTATGCAAAAGGATTTAAGATTTAGATATAAATGTTTTTGCAAAGTTTGGTGGGAGTTTTGTCAAGAGGGGGCTATATTAGAGGGGAGTCTCAACATTTTTAGATGGCTTGTAAGTTTGTTGCCATTTGACGAATGTAGACAAAGGCTTTCAGAAAGATTATGGACCCGATCTTGAATGTCTGTGCACAGTTTGAATGGATTTTGTCAAGTGGGGGAAATGTTATGACTATTTATGTTGTACATACATTTTGACACTTGAAAAAATAAAACATGGATGGATTTGCAGCAAACTTGTGCAAGGAGCATTGGCAAGGAGCCGAAAGCATGTATTTTGCAAATGTGTCAGTGTTTTATTGTAGTGTCATAATGTAGGTACAGAAAATAGTGATATACCTTTTGGTGACTGAGGTATAGCCTGTGGCCATAGCCCAGTGAATTTGGTCACTGTCCATTACCATGAGGGACCAGCAATGCGGTTAAATTGGGCATGGCCACCATGGGCCGGCTATGTGATCAAGTGTTTATAAATCGGGATTGGTTTGAATGGGAAAACAAATTCTGCTTGTGGCTACAGCCCAAAGTGCTGAACAGGATTGCAGCAAACCTGCACGAGGAGCATAAGCAAGGACCTAAAAGCATGGTTTTGCAAATCTGTCCTGTGTTTTATTTTTTCCAAAGTGACCAAATGTAAGTACACAAAATAGTAATATAACATTGGTGTCTGGCAGCGGGCCTGGCCTTGAGCAAGGACAAATGTGTACTCTAATTTGCTAATTGGGGTATGCGGCATGGCCGAAGCCCTAGGTTTGAATGGGGAAAAAGAATGGTTACAGCCCGAAGAGTTGGACAGGATTGAAACAAACTTGTACGAGGAGTATCATAAAAGCAGCGTGCCAGTAAACCGTGTTGGAAGCAGTTTGCACAAATTTTATGTTTTATATTTTCTGCATAGGCCTAGTTTTAACATTTTTAGAATTGTAAGCTGTATAGATTTTGTTGCCCAATATTGTCTAGAGAAAGTTGTTAGAAACCTAAGAAGCTTTGAGCAGCTTAGGCCATCTACTTCTTATTTCGCCGTTTCACGTAATTTTAGTAGAAAGGAAAGTTCTCTCCCCACACGTTCTAATCGGGCTAGAAACTACAATCCCCAGCAGGATTGTAGTTCCTGATTCGAATTTCCTTAGAAACCCGGCGCGAACGCGCTGGTGCTTACGGGCAGGCACAGTCTACTGCATTCTGTGAAAGGAAGCGGAAGGAAGCTTCCCGAGGTGTGAGCGATTTATTTAATCTATTCCCTAATTTTCACTCATACTCTTGTAAAATTTTGCTTGAAGACGCAAACTTCATCCTATTCCCAAATCTAAAGCTTGAAAGATATCCAAGCAATTCTAAAACGAGATTCTCTCCCCTACTTTCTCTCCCTCCGACATAGGAAACGTGTAGAGAGAAGTCCGGGAGTCGCTCACAGTTAGTAATTAGACCCTCAGCACTCCTCATATTTTGAAAAGTACTATGAATAACGAGGAGCCAATACAGGAAACGACCCATAAGCGTGACAAAATTGCGCTAAATTGGTTTGCTGAACACGTGCTCCCTCAACAAACATGCACACAGTGTCCACGACCTTATTATAGAAAGGGACCTTGACATTATGTGCATCACCGAGACATGGTTAAAAGACCCTATTGGTCCGGTAAGCATAAATGCCGTCCCAGAGGGGTACATATTATACAATAAAAGTAGAGACCAGGGACAGGATGGAGGAGTAGCAATCATTGCCAAGGAAGCGCTGCACCTCTTTAAAGCAAACTTTGACTGTACAGGGTGTGATACCATTCAACTTAAGCTAACTCACAGACCTAATGACGGTCTGAATATTATAGTGATATACAGGCCTCCCTCTCTGATCTCAGATTTTTTAAATGAAATATCCTTGCAAATGGATAAACTGGTTTCCAATAACTCCTCCACTCTATTAGTAGGGGATATGAACAGGTGGCAAGGAAACCCAGTTGACAAAGAGGCCATTGCCCTGGAAAATGTCACAAACAACATGGCTTTCCAAGTAGTAAACAATGAGCCCACCACCCCTCAGGGCAACCAGCTGGACTGGATTTGCACCAATAATCTACAGCCAACACAGATGAGGACAGAACCATGTATCTGGTCTGACCATAGTCTGGTGACTCTAGAGATACTTCTAAATCCCTCCTTGAAGCAGTTAGAGAACCCACATGTAAGAGTCATGAGCAGAAACTTTAAAAACATTGGAGAAGAGCAACTAAAACCTTGTCTACTCCAGACTTTGGAGTCTTTTGCAGTCAATGATGACTGCAAACATCTACTAAGTAAATATAACCACATCATGCAGGCGATGATAGATAAGTATACACCACTAAAAAGCAAGCTGATAAGGACAAACAGTAAGAAAAGTAAATGGTATAATGAGCACACAAATAAACTCAAACAAGTAAAACGCGCTAAAGAACGATTATGGCGCAAGAATCCAATTCAGAAAAACAAGGAAGACTGGAAATGCGCGGAGCAGGCGTATAAAAAGGCATTCAAAGAAGCCAAGTCGGAGTACTATAATAAAGAAATAGAGGCCGCGCCCAACTCAACTAGCAAACTCTGAGATACTTAAGGACATGGAAAAACCTAAGTTCCTCTGCCCTCCGTACATTCCATCAAAAGAAGACTGTGACAAAAGATATAAAAAGGCTTTGCTGCAAAAATATCTAAAGCAAGAGACATCATCCTAGCGAGAGACACCATCAATTCTGAGACCAACCCCCGTCCCCCAGTAGAAAATCTCAATCTTAACGGCAGGGAGAGTTTCAACTTCTCAACGGTTTCAGAGGAAGACTTCTGTTTGGTAATGTCAAAAATGAAACCAACCTCTTGTGCCGAAAACATTCTTCCTACTAAGATTATTATAGATCATAAAGAACTCTTCGCACCAATTCTGACAAGGATAGTTACTGCCTCCTTCTGGGAGGGAGTTGTGCCAGATGACATTAAAAATGTCACAATAACTCCACTAGTGAAGAAAGCGGGGCAGGATACTAAGGATCCAAGTAACCTCTGCCCCATTACAAACTCGAACTTTATCTTAAATATCCTAGATAAAATAGCGACAAAAACATGTTGCAACCGTAGATGTGTTACACGAACAACAATCAGGTTTCAGGGTGGCCCACAGCACAGAGTCAGCCATGTTAGACCTACAAACACACATGCTGGAACTGATTGAGAAAGCCAAACCGGGGCTACTCGTGCTGCTGGATCTCAGCGCTGCATTTGACCTGGTAGATCATCAGCTTCTCCAAGCACTGCTGGATAAATTGGTGGTGTGTTCACCAACAGCACAGGCTTGGTTAGCATCTTTCCTGAAAGACAGGAAGGCAAGAATACACTAGGGTGAAAACATTTAAGAAAAAAACACTGATACTCTTCGGTGTCCCTCCGGGAGCTAGTCTGTCCCCACTCTTGTTTCTTCTTTACATTAGAAGTCTCTGTTCACTGCTAGAAAGCATCAGCGTATTTTTCACCAATTACGCCGATGACACTCAGTTGATATTCGAATTAACAGGAGACTATGCAGTGGACAGTGCTAAGTTAGACGAAATATATCGCATCATAGACACCTGGATGCAAAGGCACTGGATGTGTTCAAATAACCCTAAAACCGAACTAATGGTTTTCGGATCAACACAGGCCAGATCCAAGCTAGACACCCAATACATGGCCTTTAAAATTAAAGAGGCCACCATACCTGTGGTATTTAAAGTAAAAACCTTAGGTATGATGGTGGAAGCCTCACTGGGATCCGGCACTCAAGTCGGTTACCTGCAAAAAAAAACAATCGGTACTACCTACGCCTTCTGCGGGCCATTAGACCTTTTTATAAACAAAATCAATTCAGCTACGATTGCTAGAGCAATTGCGCTGTCTCGTTTGGACTATGGCAATGCACTGCTATTGGGAGCCGCTAAGAAAAAGCTAAACAAATGCCAAGTATGCAAAACGATGCATTTCGCATCATCAAAAAGAAAAATCAGAGTGACCATATATCAGAAGGAAGAAAATAACTACACTGGCTTAGAATAGAGGACAGAGTAAAATTCAAGGCTATGACAATAGTCCATAGATGCCTCTTCTGAGAAGCACCGGCCTACTTTAAAAAACAATTCACCACGTCCGTGCCCTTAAAATGTCTAAGATCAGCAGACACGGGTCTTCTGACCATACCTGAGGTTAGACGAGTTACAGGAAGGGGAAGATCCTTTCCTGTTAGGGCAGCCAAATATTGGAATGGACTACCAACATCCCTCAGACAAGAGGGAAACTACCTCAGTTTCAGGAAGGCATTAAAAACCTTTCTATTCCAATAAGTCAGTATTCTCCTGATGCACCACGCGAAGGGAGGAGACCCTAACCTCTCAGATAATACCTGAACGTGATCTGCAATTCTCTGTGCTCCCCGCGCCCTGATGCCTGCGGGCTTTCGGCGCGTTATAAGCACAAAGACATGGACATAAGCAGGAACCTGAACACATGGTCTTGCAAATCTGTCCTGTGTTTTACTGGCCCTCAGCAAGGACAAATGTCTACTCTATTTGCTTATTGGGGCATGCCCCATGGATTTTGGAGACTGCCCATGACTGCAAGCCATGAGCACTGGCCCGTGGTAAAACTATGGAGGTATAGTGGACACTCAACTAGGATGCAGGGTGGCTACTGTGGATAACGGCAGTGGTTTGGTGGGGCTGGGGTCATGGCGGAACCTCATGCCCCAGGCAATTCAACCATGATTTGCATCCCCAGCGTAAGCTGCTGGTAACGACACACATCAGCATGTGATGTGATCTTTGATGTCCTAGATGTTGGTGTGTTAGCAGTGCACGATGGTGTGAATTTCTTGGGTTTTCTGATTTTATTAGTAGCCATAATGACCCTTTACATTTTTGTCAATGAATTTGATAGGTTTTTATTAGTGCAACTTAACCATAACGTCCCCTTTTTGAAAGCTTTGTTTCACTGAAATATATATACGTATATAATAGGGCGGCGGTAAATTGGACTCCCATAGGAACCACCTTAAAACTATATTGTTAATAACGTTTGATTCGAGTAATTAATTTGACTGACATTTTGAAAGTTTAGGGACTTGTGGGCCCCGACACCCCAGACTGCAAGTTACATTAAAAAATAAAGTTATTAAGAATCCGAAGTTGCAGCCTACTTCCCACATTTTACCACAAACTAGATAAATTTTTGCCAAGCGCACAGCCCAAACCACTCTTTGACCAGGATAAAACAACTAGGGCATGAAGTGTTGACTCGCAATCCATGCGTGGTTATTCTGTGCAGTAGCTATTTAAATATTTGAAGAGTGGCCCGGGGGCCTCTGCAAAAATGATTAGTTGGATATCCCATGGTGCATTGCAGTGTCATGGATTTCAGAAATAAAAAAGCAGTCTTATTTTTCTCGATGCTAGAGATATTCGGGGTTATAGTCAAGGATATGGGAAAATGAAACGCAAGAAAAAAACTATTTGCTGTAAAAAAAAATATATGCAAATGCCATCAGCTAGAGAGGGGGGGCTGGCTAGAAGGCACAGCGTGAAATTTGGGAGTTGGAAGGGGGACTGAGTTTGCAATACGAAGCTTTCTGTAGCCTCATCTATAGCTGCAAATAAATGACATCTCAAAGCAAACGGCGTCACAGACCGTGTTTGTTGTGGGGGAAAGTGAGAGGGCAGTTGAGGTGAGGAGTCCATCTGGGGAGTTGGGGGAGCAGGCAGAGATTGAGTGGGGCACTAGGTGAGGGCCTTTAAGCATTTCTTTCCCAGCCATAAAAAGTACTACTACTTACATATTTATTCTTTATTGTTCTACATACATGTTTTATTAGCACGTCTCCCGACATGACAAGGATCCACAACACCCAGAGTAAAGAGATTTATTACCTTGTTACTTCATTCTACAGAACAAAACCAGTATCTGCAGGGAATGCTCTTTCACTGATGCAATTATTCCTCCCACAGATTCCTTAGGTTTGAAATCTATCCTGATGCGGTCAGCTCCAATGGTGCCAAGTGCCTCAGAGGACAGCTGTGCAACGGGCCCTAGGTACTGAAAGGCTCCACAATCTCGTTTTGCTGAATTGCATTCTGGTGTTTGTAGTCTCCCAGTCAATAGTACAAAAAAATTATATTTTTACAGCAACAGGGAGTTTCCCATCCCTGCAGTAACTTTGACAAACCCTGCTTACCTTCAAAGCGAGGATGGGATCAGCCCCCTAAGGCCATGTTGCCTCGTAAATGAGCCCACCTTACAGGACCACTTGAGTAACGAGCCCTAAGGCAGGGTTGTCCAACATACGGCCCGCGGGCCACAATGCGGCCCTCCAAGCCATTTTATGTGGCCCGCGAGGCCGTATGTTGAACAACTCTTGAGCAAAAAAAAAAAAGTTTTTTAAAAAGTGTGCCTGTGCGTGAAACTACTAAGCCACGACATGTTCATTTGTTTATTTATGCAATGTTTGTCGGATATCCGACAAACATTGCAGAAATAAATAAATTCATCAACCCTGCTGGCACATCAAAACGCTGGGCGCTTCTGCCAGCTGCGACCAGGGAGGCTGCAAAAGGAGCACCAGCGTACTTGTGCCTGCAGAAAAGGGAAATGGAATCTCATAAGGCCAGAGGGGGGTGAGGAAACTACTGCAGCCTGGAGGGCCCGCACAGATGTCTGACTTTACCCAACCCCTCCGACACCTCTGCGTACCACTGCTGAAATGCTCCAGAGCCTTCCTAAAATCAACGTGGGCTTCATTTGGAAGCAGGAACACACGGGGCCACAACACATTGGGAGATAAGCGGCCGCAGGCAGAAACTGCAAACAATTGATGCCGCCAGGAGCATTGTGTGCTGGAACAGCAGAGGGAAAGCAGGTGTGACCCCTCGACACGGCAGGTTGTAAATTATACGACAACCACATTTTAAAGCGCATAGCCATCTGAAAAGAAGAAAGGGGAATACTGTGTGTACACAGCAAGCTGAAACCTCACTGGAACACCAGTTGCACGGCGGGCATACCCCATAGAGTTCTCTTGCGCCTGAGCCAGCACAAAGGGTGTCTGAAAGTCCCTACCCTTTTGGACATACTACGGTTGAGCAGCAAACTACACTTAATTATGGCAGATGGGGGAAAAATTTATAGAAATAAACACACGCATGCGGAACAAACGCATTTTCTGTATCAGCTCAGGCACAATTGGAAGCAGGACGACACAGAGCTGAAAACATTGGGCGCAGGTTGGTGCACAGTTCATAACAGAGATTTGAATAAGAATAACAATGTGACCAACACATTTTTTTTAACAAAACGCAGAGGAAGAATGCTGCCCCGACTCAAACCACAAGCGGCGGGGAAAAGGAACACCAAGGGCTAGCGCACAATATGTTACCCTAGTAGTGCCCCAATAACACACTGCAACCTGCAAATGGGCCTCAGTGGACCACCTGCCAATGTTTCTGTAAGTTGCTTATGAAGGTTACACATATTTTATTCAGATCTACATGGGGGCGGGGTGGGAGCTTGACATATCGCAGATGGGAGCCCCAGTCCCTTTGCCAATTCAGTCCTACACCTTGCTGTGATGTATGATATGATAGGTTATTTATAACGTGCTTAATACCCAGCAGCAGTGATCCCAATCATAAAAGTGAAACAGGCAAGCCCAACAGGTATAACTTATTTTCACTCTTTTGGTAGCGCAGTCTGAGGGCAGCCTATACCCTTCAGGAGAGGTGTGAGCTGATACAGTTGCAACACAAAAAACAATAGTACTGTGTTCCCAAAATACCTTAGTTCTTGTCTTTCGGATCTCAGCAGAGCCAGGCTTTTCAGCATCAGACCAGAAGTATGGGTGCCTTTGCGCTGGGCTGGGGTCAAATCGGAGAGCAGCAGCGATGGGCCCCAATGATGCAGTTCTGTTTGGCAGTGGTGCTGATTTGCGGGTAGAAAATGCTGGGAACAGTAGGCCGTGTCAAGTGAATGGCACTGGAAGACTCAGTGACCTCTGGGCCCGGACAAGGGAATGCTTGCCTTTGGCGCTGTGCAGGCTCGGCTGACACAACACGGCATATGTTACGGCAAAGATGTCAAAGCTTCAGCATTGTCATTGAGCAGAACTCTGAGATTCAGGGGTGGTGGAGCGTCGAGGTCCAGGATGATTATGATGGTGTCAATGGGGCCAGCGCTGAGCAGCTCCGCTCAGGAGGGCCATGGGCCCGTGTGGGGCCGACAGGCCAGTGGGCAGACTGCAACAGGCCTGCTCGAGCCATCCTGCTATTTATACAAATTTCGGGCCGAGCAGGGCCTGATGGGAGAAAGGAACTGCGCTACAATCTGCTCTTCTGCTGGGCACTGCCTGCTGGAGCTTCCCCCTACACGCGGGACAGGCAGCTCTGCAGATGCTCAGAGCTTCTGGGGGTGGGGGGTTGGGGCTGGGTCAGGGCCTGCCTTCTCACCCTCGCTTAGCGGGGCTTCCCAGAACTGACCCAACCCCTGCCCTCTTTCATGCAACTCATACTTAGCTGGCAGGGGAGAATCTGATCTCAAGGGCAGATCTCCCAGGGTGCGGCTTACCCATTGCACATCGGATTTGCTGACCCCTGCTATGTTCCCAAATGCAGGATACACGACCATTATTTCTGGTAGTGGGGGACTGCGTTCGCGGTCTCCCCCCGATTTATTGGTGAAAGAAAAGGTAAAGTGTGCACTAGGCCTGCTAGGTTGCATACTTTAAGATTGTGCTCACATTGCGTTTCTTCAATTAGGTTCACCTTTGGGTGATCGCTTTTCCACATTTTATCTGTTGAATTGAATTATGCTTCTTTCATTACCACAGAAGTAATGTGTATTACAGAGATAAGCTGCCATATGTATTGAGCACACTGCACATGCTCAGGCAGCATCAATCATGCTTTGTACAGGACAATGCTGGCCTAAATTGGGAACAGCCAGCATAGACAAGTTGCTACAGAGGCATATTTTGGGTACAACAAGCATGACAATGTGTTACATCAGTGACAGTGCTGTCTTACACTGTGGACACAGTGATCATTAAAATGTGTTGTGTTGTAAAATGTTCTTTTCTGCTGTTGGTGACATGGAATTTTCATGTTCCCCTTTAGAACCGATTGTAAACTTATGGCTTTTTGGTCACCTTTTCTGCTGTAAAATTCACCATTTCAACCCCATATTTGAAAATAAAATTCTGGGGGGGGGGGGGAAACCCCCCCAAACCCTCCCTAGATCCTTGTAGCTACCTCGCTACGCTCGGTCGCCCCCACCATTTCTGAAAAATATTAACACATAAACACTGAAAGAAATCACAAGCAACTAACCTTTGATCACTGCCCATGACACCAAAAGCTATCTTTGGGACTGCATGGCTATCACTGCCTGTGATGCTATTGTGTCAAAGGTCACACAATATCGCTTTTTAATATACTGCTTTGGTTGAGGTTGTTGACTTTTGGCTCACCGGCCCACTGGGTGACAAAAAGTTAATACTTCGGCCCCACATTCAAAAAGGTTGGACAATCCTGCCCTAAGGGGTCTGGATCCTTTTGCCCTTTGAAGCGAAGTATGGTCAGTCCCGGTTACTGCATGGATTGGAGACTTGACCCGAATGTTGTGTGTTCTTAGTTTTAAATATCTCATAAAATATGGCATCTACATTATTTTTTTTAAACCGTGCTACTGTCAGTCCTTGAACATTTTGCACTCAGACAATTTGTTTACCTTTTTTCCGAATTGCATTCTGCTGTTTGTAGTCTGACAAGCAAGATCGGGGGCATTGGGATGGAATAATGCCACAATACACTTTTTGCCTAACACAGTTCTATAAGGATTGATGTATTTGAGTGATACTATGGTATGTGTACTCAAGTTAACTGTTAACTTTATAAAGCAGAGTATTGTTGAAAGCCAGACATAAGGCGGGGGGGCGGCGGGTGTGAGGAGGGGAAATGATGAGAGGGCGAGTAAGTCATGAGTATATGTCCACGATGTGGCAAGAGATTTTGTAATCCTGGACACTGGGGCAGTTATTTTTCCCCTGATTGTGGCTGCTTTTCATTGCACCAGTAAAGGACACGTGGGTGGACGATAACTTTTTTTTCAGAGGGTGGACGCAACTTCTATTTGGGTACCAGGATTTTATTCTGGTTGTCACGTTCCTAGTGCAGACGCTTACCTACAAGACCACAAGCACTCGTTTCGTATTGGGAGTTTGTTTTCCATGGAAAGTTTCACCACAGATCGCTGGGTTTATGGCCCTGTCCGATTGATCCTGCAAAGTTTGGTGAGGTTCCGTCAAAGGGGGTTCGAAATTGTAGGGGGGGGTCCCAAAATGTGTTTTTTTTTTTCCCATAGATGCACTACAAAAAATACTTTGCTCACGCCTACAGGCCAAAGCTTTGGATGGATTTTTACCAAATTTGCGGCAGGAGCGGCGGCTTGTTCCCGAAGTGTGCTTTATTTTTTTTCTTCTGCTTTTTTCAACGACCAAAAAGTAGATTTAAAAAAAACACATTCCACTTATTGGGATGTCATCTTTGATGTCCTTGGTGTTAGTCTTAGCAGTGCACAGTGGTGGCGCTAGTTATCGTTGCTTAGCTTTTCTGAGGTTTTTAGGTTTTACTTGTAACCATAACGCCCGTTAACGTTTTTTTTGTGTGTGTGTGTGTGTGTGTGTAATATATAATTTCTATCCACTTAAAGTGCCCTTCGAGTGGTGCTTTGTAAAAGGTTAAGGGCTAACCTTGATTATAGCCAACTGGTGTTCTGCCTGTGTAAACTGTAACTGATATTCTATCAGCTCACATGGAAAACCAAAAATAACAAAGCACTCGATCCAACTTTAGCATGTAATCCTCTTTATTTAAATTTAAAACGATTCATAGTCAAAATCTTAGCCAGCATGTGCTTACAAAGTTGTTAAAAAATGAAACAATCACTCCTATGTGCGCCACGCATTCCACCCCTATGCAGGGACTTCCTCAGGCGAAGTGTATCGTTTGTTTAGTGCGAACCGCTTACTATTTACTGTTTTTTGGGAGGTACCTAAGTTTTAAATCCTGTGATTCATGTCCATTTAAATTGTGCAAAATATCGTGGCCATCTTGGACTTGTGTAGCTATAGCGATCTGCATAGGCATTCTTGCATGATCTTTAAATAAGTCAGTCTATTCATTTCAAGACATTTTAATTTATTCTCCCTTTCAGTAACTTTAATTGTACTAAATAGTGCTCCTTGATGTGTTCGCCAGGCCATGCGGAAATTATATCAAATATCACTGCAGTATAGTACTGCGTGTTGCAGAGTGAATGTAATTTCAAAACTTTCAAAGGAAAAGTTTTTGCTGCAGCGCTAGTTGGAACAAACTGTGGTTGGGGGGCAGATTGTAAAACAAGTTTAAAAGCCTCCTGCTAGGCTCAACTCTTCACGAACCTCCCAGAAAGACCTTTCTTCCGGAGATAAAACAAATCCTCCCGTGCCACTCCGACTCCATGAAACCCCTCATACACCTCAGAACTTCATCATCACCCATCTCTTCTATCCATTCTTCCTTTCCGATCATTCCATTTCGATTTATGAAGACCAGATCAGTAATAACCTCTTCTCTTCTCCTTGTCCACTCAATCTTGACAGGTGGTCCGCCAGGACATTCTCCTGGCCCAATATAACCTCCATCTTGAACTCATGACTTGCATATCATGACCCAGCCTGACACCCTCTGGGATACCTTACTCAAACCTTTAGACTCAAAGATGCTTTTCAACAGCTTATGGTCCGTCCTATTCATAAACTCTGCACCCCACAGAAAGTTGGCAAATTTGTCCACCGCCCAATGACTGGCTAGAGCTTCTTTCTACAACACTGAGTAGTTCTCCGCCCCTCTCATCACTCAAGAAGCATGAGCCACAATTTGTTCACACCCTTCCTCATCGCATTGCGACAAACCAGCAACAACCGCGTTGTCGCTTGCATCCACCGTAATGGCACTTCTTCTTGTATCAAAACCCCTCAGAGCCTTAGCCAGATCAATCTCCTCCTTGATCTGCGAAAACTCCCCCTCCCAATAACTTGTTCAACCCAAAAACACCTTTTTTAAGCAACTGCCTCATCTTATTAAACTTATCCGCAGAAGTCACGCACAAACTTCTGGTGAAACTCGACCATTCCCAAAAAAATTCACACCTCGCCTTTCGACCTCGGACTACGCACTTTCCTTATGGCACTCAGCATATCAGCCTTGGGTTTCATCCCTGCAAAAGATATCCCAGGCCCTAGATATTCCACAATGTCCTTGCCTAACACACACTTCTCCTTCCTCAATGTGACACATCTCTTCCAAAATACAAAGCACTTTATCAAGGATGGCATTGTGCTCTTTCAACTCTCCCAGAAACCAAAAATCATCCTGAAAGCGCATTACGCCATTAATACCTCCTAAACGTGTCCATCGTTTATGGAAAGACGGAGGACATGACACAAACCTGAACGGCATCCTTCTGTACTGGAATATACCCTCAAGTGTAATAAATGCTGTGTATTTCCTGCTCTCCTCATCCAATTCAATCTGATAACGTCAGCGCCATATCTAGCTTAGAGAATACTTTACCATGTCCTATCAAAGCTAACATTCCACCCACATTAGGGAAATGGTGTACCTCCAACACAACGGTTGTTCACCTCCCTCATGTCAAAACGCAAATGCAGTTCTTCTAAAGCCTTTTTCACCACCACTAAAGGAGACATCCACTGCATTGAAAACGCTCTCAGACACCTGTCTGTAACAACTTCTGCAGCTCCTTCCTGACCCGTTCGCTCATGTTTAATGAAACAGTAGGCACTTGCCGCAACAGGCTCCCCCCCCCCCCCCCCCCCCCTTCCTCAAGAAAATGTCATGCTGGATTCCTTTCACCTTTCCTATGCCCTCCATAAACACTTTCCTGAACGTTTGGCACACCGTTTCACCAACATTCAGCACCTGCTCCTTCGCATTGGGATCCAACCTTATTCTCAAGTTTGTTTGTGCTTGCCACCCTAAAAATGTGGCCCCCTTTTTCGTGACATACTCCTTCCGTTGGTACATCGTCCTTTTAAAATTCAGTTCGGCATCAAAATAACCCAGAAGTTCAATTGTATCTAAATTTTAACCCCCATGAGCAATATCTGCCCTTTCCATATCCCACACATTACCACTCAACTCACGTTCTAAGACATCTCCAGATATTAGGGATTCTTAGCTCCTGAATCTGCCATCGACACAGGAACACTATTCACATACGCAACGGTATACAGATGCTCACACTCATCCTCTACAACAAAATTAACAGTAAATGTCTCTCCATGGGATTCTTCATCACCAGAGGAGGACCTATGATCTTCAGTTACATAAAACACCTACCTCTGAAAATTCTTGCAAAATGACCCCTCCTCTTGAAATTGGCACAAACGGCCTTTCTCCCCGGACACACTGGGGACGCAGTGAAATGCGAACTACTGGCACAGCGAAAACAGTCTCTTGTGACTCTTCCTTTCCTTCAAGTGAAGCTTGTCTTCGCCCCACCTTTCTCTTTATCCTTCTGGACTTTCTTCTTTGTATTCTCCAATACCTTCAACACTTCCACCCTTTTTTTCAGACTTGATGAGTTTGGCCACATACGTCAGGGAGTGTTCCACTTTAGGGGCAATCTCCAGAACTTCTTCAAGGCTTGGTTCATCTTTGAGCCACAATTCTTCTCGGACCCTATTGTTGCAAAATTGAGTCATGAGCTAAATTGTTCGTCAAAGCTAGATCCAAACTTGCAGGACGAAACCAGATATCTCAGAGCTGTAACATACCCTTCAACCGTCTCGCCCTCTTTATTAACCTTAACTCTGTAACGTTCCAAAATGGTACTGGTTTTGTTGCTGAAGTGAGCATCTAATTTGTATAAAACCAGATCCAGTTAACTGGTCACATCACTTCTGCTAATATCCTCCCCCATATCAGGAAGTGTATTGTCAATCTCTGTCCCTCGTACCCTGTAAAATACATGAGAAGGGTCACTTTTCTCTCATTAGAGTCTTAATGTCCACATGCTGTTTTGAGGAGTTCCAGGAGATGGCATGAACATAATGGGACCTGGAACACCAGGCATGGCCATGTTGACTGGTAATTGCTTCACTCGCTATACTCCGTTTAGGTGGTCGCTTTCCAGTGTTTATACTCTTGTGGAACTTTTCCCAGCTTCTGCCACTCTCCTATCTCGCACTCTGTAGCATTTTAAGTGTGAACTGCCTGCAGCTTTGTATTCACACTGTTCGAAATTGTTGCGCTCATGATCCTTTTCACTTGTGCCGCTGCACTCTTTCCATTCCATGCATAGACATTGTTTGCTCCCTTTCTAGGAGACCGCAGACCACACCCAATATGGCTGTGCACACACCGTACTCCTTGATGGGGCCAGACTCAAATACAAGTATGGCCGCCGAGAACACAAACAATTGGCAAATCAGCACAAGGCCAAGCGCGAGATGGCTGCATGTGCTAGGGTTCTTTTCTCTGAAGCGTGCTGACGCTTGCGCTGCTTATCCAAGCAATAACAAATGTAGTTGCTGTCCGGTGACACCTACAAGTATCCCAATACAACTGAGCGGATTACCCACAATAGTGGAACGCATCTTGCCCCTCACCTGGTCCCCGCTCACTGGTCACAACCCAGGGCACGGAAAGAGTAGCCGAATACGTTGATGCGAAGCAGCAGCATGGGCTTGGGGCTGCTGACTAGTCCCCAGTAATATAAAGGCTGAGCACGGTTCAGGGAAGCTGAAAGAGGCTTTATTAAGTTACACGAAAGCAAGCCCGATATACAACCAACAACTCCAATGCAATGTCTCTACTGACATCTGTGGAATCTCGAGCTTGTCTAAATCTCCAACATTGCAGATAGCAATTCTAGCTATGACATCCCCACATTCCACACCAGGATACAAAAGAAATTACAGCAGTTTTACATTTAGTATTGTGCTAATTGGTTTTGTCAGTACCGCATTGTTGAAATTCAATGTTTAGGGTGGGTGTGGCTAGTAGGCTTAAATTTAACTGTGCTTTGGAAACTATTCTAGGCAGGGTTCAAAACTGAGCAAAGCTGGGAGATATTTAGCTCCTCCTCGTAGCCACAGGAGCCTGGTTAACTTGATACCAACAGCTAACAGGAGCTACTTTTGGCTCACCAGGCCAACTGAGGACGAACAAACACACGTATGTGAAGTTTACTCTGTGTTTGGGACAATTTATAAATGCACATTATGCATCTATGCAACATTTAAAGCATAAGGGGTATTAAATAATAGTCACAATATTATGTTTGCAACTGCGTAAGTTATATGTGCGGAACTAGTTCCCCAAGCTGCTGGTAACTAGAAAATGCTGGGTACCCAGGAGCTGCTTTTAGCGCCTACTTTTGCAATCTTGATTTTGACTCCTGCAGGTATAAATGCATGTTGATTGGAACCAAGGGTCACGGGAGTTCTCCCTTCATCATAACATGCAATCTACTGTTATGGTATGCTAGGTTATGGTCCAAAGTGCAGCAACTAGGTTAAGTTAGACTTTTGGAAATTATATATATTTTCTTTTAAACGCATGCACTTAACATTAGGGGAACCGTATTTCATCAAGTTTGCGTGAATTTGAGTCACTATAGATTTCACACTATCCGCTTGTGCTCCACGTATCTGTTTTCGTTTTTTTGACCTGTGTAATTAATGGAGTCATTGAAGTGCATTGGCTGGGTCATTTAGTTTGAAAACTGCCGAGTAAAGTGGGGTAGGTGGTGGTGTTGTCAAATTACTGCATATACTGTTGCTATTTTTTTCGTTTCGTTAGCTTTTCATGGACTTTGCCTTTTTTTTTTAAAAAAAACTTTTTTTTTTTTGTGTGTACATCGCTTACCAAGACAATTTTCTGTCACAAGCCACAATTGCTTATGTTTGGCTAAAAAGATGTGCGAATTGCAAAAGTTCTATTTACGATAACCTGTTTCTTTTATGCAGATGGAGTCTGCTTGCGTTTCCATTCATGAAGCCCTGAAGTCTGTCATCGATTATCAGACACATTTTCGTTTGAGAGAAGCTCAAGGCCGCAGCCGTGCAGAAGACCTCAATACAAGAGTAGCGTATTGGTCAGTAGGAGAAGCAGTCATTCTCCTAGTTGTGAGCATCGGACAAGTGTTTCTTCTCAAAAGTTTCTTCTCTGATAAAAGAACCACCACAACACGTGTCGGATCGTAACTAATATTTTGAGATGCTTTATCTCCACTTTAAGTCTGCCCAGCTGATGCCCTCCGATACCTACTAGAATAAAAAAACTATTGGTAACCTCTTTACCTTTTTACCCCATTCCCACTGTGGAAAACATCGTAAAAGTTGTAAGAGGGGACTATTTTATTTGTAACATTTGAAAAATAACACATTTGATGTGTGTTAGTATGTGACCCAATTGTTGAATTATTTGCCAAGATGTTGGTGTTAAACTTTATTTATCAATCTTGGTTTATTTTCATAAGCAACGATACAAAAACAATCCTAACATTTGGCTTGAATTTTTTGTATCCAGAATTCCAAAACACAATTGTATGCCATGTGAAATTGTTGACGAGCATATTTATTGGTATTTGATGGAGCGCTCTCTCTCATAGTTTTGGCAGTGCTTTGAATTGTTTGGGGTGCCAAGCAGGACTGTTTAATGTAAACGTATACAAATTTGAGGTGGCTCTAAATATAGCATTTGTGGAATACTGTTTAAACTGTCAAGTCACATTGCATGTAATACATTTTCATCAAATGGCTTGATTTCCTTGTGCGGAGCCTATTTAGCTCACTTCAGCTTTTTACACAAGGACAGTTCACTGAATTGTTTGTTCATTTTGCCATGCTTCCCCTTCCCCCCCCCCCCCCCCCCCCAATCTCCCCACTCTAGTTGTAATGCTAAATGCCTTGGGCTACAACCAGGTGCATCCCTAAAAATGTCTAAGATGTTTAACTGATTTGCAGATAATGTTTTTCAATAGGTGTCTTGTTAGGGTTGGTTTTCGCTTATCTGTCATATGTAGCAGTTTATTCTTTGACTACTTCTTAGACGAGCCTTTTAATATTAACAAAGCTATCTCACAAATATTCTGAAGGAACCAGGCCTCCTTGATGTCGGTACAGTAATTGTTTGGTAATTATAGGGGCAGAATGGAGTATGTGTAGCATTGCCGAACGCTTCTGTTCTGTGGTATTTTCATCAATACAGCCACACTTGCCTCTATCGTTCATGTAAAATGGACCATGATACTGCACTACATTAAAACTGTTACGAGGCCCACAGTGGTGGTAGCACAGTGTACACAAATATGTTCATGGTCTGTTATTTGTATCTGTTCTATCGTATCATTGCGAACGTATAAAGGCTTTGTATGCTCGGGATTAATGTACATCTAGAGTTGAAATCTGAAAGCTGGTGGATGGATACGTTCTGTATGCTATGTTGGCGAGGAGTAGAATTCACACCCCGGAATACCCAGAGTCCATTACCTTCGGCAAAGTTTAAGAGTTTGTTCTGCTATAAATGCTACAAAACCTGGCTGTCACTGGCTTGTACTGTTATGGTCTGCTAAACTGGCTTGTTTCTAAATGTTTTGCTTCTAAATGGTTTGCTTTAAGAAAATGTACCACACTTGGAAGGCACCTCCACGCTACTTCTTGTCGTGCTTTTTTAGTATGGCTAAGACTAATCACTGAGCACAGTGACAACCTATTGTGCTTTTTCTTGTCCTATCTTGTCTTGTAATGCCCCGTGACTGTTAGTCTGGTGCTCAATTACACTCTTGACTACTGGGCTCCAGTTTTACATCCCTGGAGAAAAAGCATGGCTGTTGTACTAGGCATATTTTTGTTGGGTTTCTTTGAATACTTTAAAAGCAAATACCTTCCAAGTGGACAATTGGGCTTCAAGAGAGCCCTAAATGAACCTCAGATTGATAAGCATTGACGGTGCAATCATTTCGTATGCCATGCAACACTAAATTATAGGATCGAGTTGTGTAGAATCTCGAATTCCAGGCATACCAGAGGTTCTTCATCTGCTGGTCTTTATTAAAGTTCATGTTTTCTACTTTTACTAATGGTAGATGGCAATGGAACTCACTTTTTCTTCCTCTAACCAAAAACTTAACTTCTATGTATGGGGAGGGATCCACTTTCTAAATTCTTTTTGACAATTACCACATCGTGGGGCATCTGAACTGTCATGGTTTTGTTTTAATATTTTGTTAAGCTTTGCATTTACACAAACCTTAAGCTGTTTATCTAGACGCATTTTGTTGAATTTTCTCTTTTTTGGAGCAAATAATGTTAAGGGGACTGCGTGTGTTCTTTATGATAAGAAATCAAATGTGGGATGATTTTTGGCTCTGTTTTACCGTTTATTTTTGTATTCGAGTCTGCACTTTCCTTTTTTTTTATATATATATGAAATGATAAAATGTGTGCAGATCACAAATTTGTTATCCAGAGCTCGATAACATGGACTGTATTCAACGGCAACGGACAACATTTTGAATATTATTTGGATGTTTTATTTTGGCTCTGTCAAGTTTTATGTTCTAATGTGTTGATCCTTTTTGAAAATGTTTTTAAACATTCTAATTTTGAATGAGACAAATAAGTGGACCCTGTGAATATTATATGGGAAAGTAAAACTTAATATATGAATGGAGTTCAAATGCTGAAGTTTTGTACAAATTAAACCAGGAACGTAACCTTTGTGGTTCAGTTGATTTACGCCTCATTTACTGTGACATTATTTTAAAATGGTATTGCCTTTATTCTCAGATGTGTAATTATGCTACTTAACAGGTGTTATTTTCGTTGCTTTGAGTGGAAATAGTTTCCTTAATCAGTCGTTACCAGTAATTCCTGCCCCACATTCAAATCCTTGCATATAAAGTAATGGCAGAGCAGTAGCAAGTGTTCAGGGACCACATGAAATGGCAACCAGAGCAGTAAGCCATGCTGTAGTAAACGACAGTGCTGCACAGCACACCCTACAAACTGTAGACCCATCGCCTTGTTGGAATGTTCTCAGGGGTTGGGATTCCTTTTATAGTTGTCCACTGGTGAGAGAACCTTTTTTTCACACCTAGAGATCCCAGCACCACATGCCACTGCCATAGTTGTTTTTAGTTTTTTGGAGTAGAAACAGGATAGCCTGACTTATTTTAAACGAGTAGAGGATTTTCAGGGTGATATGCCACATAGCCGTGCCTAGTTAGTATAATGTTCCCTCCAGTGTGTGCTATTGCAAGGGTATTGA
Organism: Ambystoma mexicanum; assembly: GCF_040938575.1. Taxonomy (NCBI): domain Eukaryota; kingdom Metazoa; phylum Chordata; class Amphibia; order Caudata; family Ambystomatidae; genus Ambystoma; species Ambystoma mexicanum. The sequence continues at coordinate 909,758,006 of NC_090935.1, read as the reverse complement.
TTTGCAGCAATTGGACGGGCATGCATGCACTCTCCCCTCAGTTCTCCACTTGTTCACAGCATACCAATCACCAGGAGTTAGGTGTCCATCTCAAATGTAAGTACACATTTTTTAGGCCTATGCTAAGAAGGCCTTGAAAATGATTTAAAATCCTGCCAGACCTGCAGGTCAAGTCATCTTGGTTTGTGGGTTGAGTGCATTACTCTTTGGTCAAGTAGATAAATGCAGCCGCGTGAATGTGCCTTTTCAATAGTCTCCTTATCCAGGTCACATTGGAACACGTTTCCTGAAGACTGCAGAGTACAAGATACCACATGTGATGTTAGGCAAAGTTTGAATACAGTACCCTCTGGGAACACTACAATCAACTATGACTACAGGTATATTCAACCCAACCTTTGGTATAAGCTTGTACTACACAGTTTGAGCAGCGTGTTGAGCAGCCAGGCTTATCTCAAGAGGGGAAATGTGAGCTGTAGTGGAGTTACACAAAGATTCACAGTTACCGGTATTCAAATAAACTCTTACACTCAAGGTTTTTTGCATAATTAATAATGTATTCATCGGTCAGTTATAAAGCCTTCTTTAGAAGGGAGCAATAGAATAGTAGCACACAAATATACTTCAATACTGTACACTGAGTTTCTGGATCAGACAAGGCCCTGTTGGGATGTCCCACAGACACCACCCACCGGTGACTTCAGTATCAAGGTTGCTGGGGACATTAATACCTTACTGTTGGCATTCAGAATACTCTCAATAGTTTGTAAAAGGCAAAGGTTATTAGAACACAAATTACAAATATTCTTAAGCAGGGCAAAAACTTTCAGATAACGAGAGATGAGTCATTCCATTCAATAGGCTAAGCCAAAGTCAATGGGCAAATATATTTTGTATAGGATGCAGCACTTCAGGTAAGTAAATGGAAAAGTCTTTGCACAAGGTCTTAGGAGTCTTTGATAAAAAGAACAAAATGTAGGGCAACAAGCTGATTAGACTTGTGAGTTGCAGAAGTTACAAGCACTTCCACAGTAAGAGGTAAGTTCTGAGGCTAGTTTTACAGTACCGTTAGTAAAGAAGAAAAAGATGCAGCAGAAGACTTCTGTTCCTGTAGAGCTCTGCAGATCTCCCTGTTACTGTGCCTCAGTCGTGGGGACAAAAGGGAGGACGTCAGGGGACTCCTGTACTGTATTGGCACTGTCAAAACTGGCAACCGGCAAATGTTACTTTCAGTGGCTGTTTCGTGTTTCAGCTCCTTTACAGCAAATAGCAATAAGTGTGGTTCCTGGATGTCAAGGTGGACTTTCCTCACTTCTGAGGTCTGTCAATCTGGAAAAGTGTGTGCTCTTCATTTGAATGACAGATGTAACTCGAAGGCCAACCGTCTTATGCACTGAATTATAGAAATACAGACTGCTATGCTTGACCAACAAGCGGCCATTTTAAACGTAGCAAGAATCGCCATTTTGCTTGTTAACCATTGCTCATTGCTTTCTGTCTAAACTGCTTTGCAGCTTGCAATTCTTGCGAATTCTGCTTACTCTGCTCAACTGTTAACATTGTTGTCTGAATACGAAAGGGCAAGGTCGCGGGACTGAGGAGTTTGTTAAACTCCTCATGAGTAGCCCAGAAAGGAATGCCCACACTCCCTCTCTGTAGCCTTGAGGGAGAGCTGCAGGGCATTTAATCATTTCACAGCTGCCAGCCAGTCTCGTACTGTGGTAGAATGTTAGAATAAAGCAGCTAAAGGCTTGAATTATGCACTTCTTACGGCCCTCCTTCGCAAAACCCTTTAGAGCGTGTCGGCTCCCAGGACACGAATAGTACCTCATAGATAGGAAAGCTTGGAATGTGACTTTCCCCCGTGTGCATCTTGCTTCCAAGAACAGAACCACCGTGTTCTGTTCAACAACTAGAAGATGCCTCCGCACTTTCTAATTGCACATTGTTACTAGAATAGACATCGAAAGTGTCATAATTGTCATACCCGTCGGAAATGTCCATCGTCATCCCGAGTTCAAAGAAACTTAATAAAGGGGGGGATGTTAAACATGACATAGCTGAGTGTATGATATGCATTTTGTATATATGTAAATGATGTACGTAATTCGCTCTCTTGCGTCCCTCGAGGTCTAGAAAACTCACGTCGCGGGGCGTGAGACCACAGTTGGCCAATTGGGACTATTTTTGCTTGCAATAAACCCTAGCATTGGGAATTTGAACCTCGTGTGTGGCGCATCCTTTCGTGTATGGTTATTGCCTTGTTTCCATATCGCTAGGGGCCCCTTTCAGGTCAGGCTTGGTCAGTCCTGCTTTGTGGGAGTCCGGAGGATCTTCCAAAAACCTTTCCGCCAGTTTACAAGCAGCGCACACAATGAGGTGTCCCTCTCCCTGGCTCTTCGGATTCCTGCAGCACTCTGAGGAAATGCAACCAGCTCCAATATGGGTGTCCAGGTGCCTTACTTGGGAGTTGATTTGTCCCACCAACTCAAAGGGAGAAGTTGTCCTTGCAGGGCTTCTCTGTCGATGCGAATTTGGCGATTCGGACCTGCAGCAGGGCTTCACCAGGCAAACCAACGGTCTAGGAGTTGCAGCAGCCGTCCTCTTCAAGTTGTTCTTCGGGTCCTTCGTCCATTGGTCGACTTTGCCTTCCCAGCCAAGAGACTCGCCTTTTATTCAGTTCTCACCCATTCATTCTAGCCTAGCTGCCACTCACCCAGCAGGGTGGCTGTCCTTGCCGGACAGTCAGCCAGCCATCGTCACAGTGTGTTTGGGTCTCCTAGGAGATTAAGCACAGAGTTTCGGGCACCTACCTCACTTACTGCCTACCCCAGACACACTGGAGCCAGAGGCGGGTTTCACTCCTGAAGCCCGCCAAAGGCAAATCAACAGAGACCAAACCTGATTTGGCACGCAGAGCAAAACTCAAGGGACCTTTGCACAAAGAAATGGCGAAAAAAGACGACCGGGAACCATTTTAACAAAGGAGGCTCAGCGCCATTTTGAATAACATGGCTGCCTCGTTTTAATGTTACCGGAGCTGCGCTGGAAAACAGTAGTTGATCCCAGAGAAGGTATTTACACCTTGGGAAATCTGAAATACTTCCCTGTGGCACTGCACTGAAGGTGCTGTGTGACACAATTGTAAAAGATGATGCCTATGGAGTTGGTTAAACTCCATAACCAAAAAGAAACAGTGTATAAAATCACAGTAAGATACATGAGAGAGTGGGGAAAAAGGGTCTCGCACTCTCCAGGTTAAAAAAATCAAGTCCTCAAAATCCAGCGAAGTTGCTGGGGGTCTCTAAGGTAGAGGGAATGAGCACATCTTTGAGAATTCTTCCTAACATGTGAGGTGCCATTTTTATAAGCAGGGTAATCAGAAGATTACATTGTTACACAAAATTATATCAATTTGTTTTTAATGACAGGCTTAGAGTTTGCAATAGCTTGTTGGATCGAGCTAGCGTTAGCATGAGATGTTACTATTTGAATTCCGGTTAGAATAAACAACCCTGCGCACAGTGGGCCACAGGTCGATGCCCTGGGTAGGGCTGGCGTTAGTGTTGGGACTTAATAAATACAAGGTTGACTAAATGGTGCAGGATGTAACCAGAAAGAATATAGTTGACTGCAGACTGGTGTAGAAATACAGTAACTTATTAGTGGCCTGAGTCACAGTACGCAGCAGTGGTGGCAGAAGGCACACAGAATTGGCAACAGGCTTCATCCTATTCCCCGTTCAGTAATCTCATGAAAATGGATTAGCATAGCCATTAGTTAAAATATAAGTTGGCCACCTTGGCGGCAACTATACTTGAAGGGCAACAATGTACATATCTTTTGAGGCTCAACATTGAGGAACTCTCCTACCCTTTTCCCATAGGGGGGAGGATTTAGGATATTGTGGCTGCATGAGCCAACGATGGCAAGGGCACTGCGCTGTAATGGTGCTGCTGCTGCACCTTGCCCCCTTCCTTCACTTCTGATCTATCTTGTCAGGAATGTACAACCTTAAGACCATATATCTCTGAAGTTTGCAAGTAGTAGGGACAATGCATTGTCGGCACAGAATTTATATTCTCAGTATGGTGCAGTGTTTCCATTGGATGCTCAGATAGACTTTTCTTTGGGACCTTACGCCCCACAATAAACTGATAGCAGTTGGGGTAGTGCTCTGCTGAAGCCACTGAGCTCAGAACCTAGGGAGCTGAATTTGTCAGTCTGCCTCACTCAGACGGGTGAAAACTAGACTTCTGCTGATGGCTGTGTCCAGCAAATCTTGGCCACGTACATCTGGCGCCACTTCCCAAGCACCATTCTGAGCTTCACCCACACCGTCAGCAGACCATTCCAACTCCTTGGACAATGTTTTTGTTTTTCAACCCCCTACCCCCCCACAAAACCTTTCAACGCTGTTCTTCAAATCCCTCACAATTTGTGCCTGAGCACTGGAGCTAGGGTTGCCAAACATGACACATTCTTGGGTTCAAGCTTTTTAACTCCAAATATACATGCGCCAATAGAGAATCATTGTTTGAACTAATTATCAATGCTATAACACATTTACAAAACCTAATTTTGTGCAGGCATGGATCACATAGCTGAAAACATCACCCAGCAAGTTGGAGTGTGGGAGTTGGAGTATATCGACATATTGACTAGTGTAATGAGATCTTTATTCTAACACACAAGTTCTATTCCACATGGATACCTTTTTTGTGCCACTTAACAGTTCTGTTCGTGCTCACTTCTTAAATGTAGCCTCCATACAGGTGACTCCCAAGCAGGCATACCCCTTGATGCTCGATGAACGGCCACCTCAGAGCTGCTCCAGACCCCACACCTCTAGACTGTGAACAGGTTTGAGGAGCAGACAGCCAAGGAGCTGTTATTAGCTGCTGCCACCTCGAGAGCAGCTGTACAGGGTGCAATTAGTGCATACAAATATTGAAAAGGAACTCTCGACTACAAGATTGAAGACCCAGAAAATGGTACTTGGCCCTCCTAAAAGGTACTACACAATGCTAGAGGCCGAGTGAATTTTGCATGTCTGGGCTATTGTATACAGTCATATTTCAGTGGAATGAACAATACCATAGTAAGGTCTCAGTTAGGACAGTTTTTCTGAAGTCCAACTAAGGGCTTAGTAAAACCATTCAACTGTGACGAGTCAAGGCTCCACTTAGTATAAGGCTGTGCCACCTGAGTATATGGTAGCGTGGACAGAGCAGCCAGGCTTATCTTGGGAGGGGGAGAGGGCTGTAGGAAGGTACAAAGATCTTGCAGTATACCAAGGGTTCAACAGACACGCTTAAAACCAGAAGTATTATTAAAAAAAAGTTTATTATAAATACAGTTAGGCCAAGTTAAGTCTTGCGGTAAGTATTTTGTCAAAGTCATAAACACATTATAAAAACACAACACATTGCTTGGCGGTACACAGACCAAAGCATAAACCTTGTTTAGAAAACTAACAATCTCTAGACAAGTCATACCTATCAAACACATTTAGTATAGGACACGCCTATTCATGGGGAGAACCATTGGTTACTTAATGATTACATTCAGTAATACAAGTGTAGTAGAACCTAGCAGCGGTGCTCAGTTAAGGAATCACTTAGTAAACCAACCTGCAAGTATACTTTTCTGAATAGTGGAACACTCATTCAAGGGACAGTAGAAGCCTATAACCATGTTCAGGATAACCCACAGTTGTACTAAGTGTGTAAGCCCTTTTGGTATAATATATGATATGGCATTTGTAACGCGCCTATACACAAGTGTTTCAAGGCGCGACGAGGCAGGGAGGGGGGAACAAGGGGAAGACAGACAACGATCCTACTAGGCCAGGTGTCATTCAGATGTAATATACCATTACAGTTGCTTTACAGCTCAGTGGAACACAAACTAAGGTCATTGATAACTTTATAACTTATTTTAGGATGGCCCAAGGTAAGTAAAACCCATATACTTTTTAAGGAGCTATCAGCACCTTAAAGGTAGGTATACACCTAAAACTGTTTTATCATTTCTATAAAACAGTCCAGGGAAAGCAAATCCCAATGTTACACTTTATGAATGACTCAATGTTATTGAAGGTTGGTAGAACCCCAAGCAGACTTAGTTTAGACAGTCTATCATGCAGGTCAGGGGAAGCAAGACCCAGTTGGAGAACGTACACACTGATATTCTGAAAGACATGGCTCTGCAAAGCCAACAGCAATACTTGTGGGAGGAGGCACAACCAATTCACAGGTAAGTAAAATAACCTTGCATATACTTTTCAGAATGGCACAGCACACATTCAAGGAAAGTAAGAAACTTTGTAACTGCTCATTCTGAGTTAAAGTTGCCAACTAACTCTTTCACAAGTAAGTACACTTTTAAACACTTTTCTCAAGGCAGAATCCTTTTCTTATCCAGTCCTTCCCTATTCTATTGCAGGAGTTCTCTGAGGCAGAAGAGGGTCCCTAGTGGTCTAGGTGCCAGCTGTAGGCAGCATGTAATGGGGTTCAGTTGCAGAAAAGGTCAGAGTTCCTGTGGAAGACTGTTCAAACAAGTAGTTAACTTTAGAGTTTGGGTCCTTGAGCTTCTGAGAAACACCCTAGGAGGATTCCAGCAGTGGGCCTGGGTGAACTGATGAGAGACTCACAATCACAAACACCCCAAAAGTGTTGCAGAAATCTCACAGGTTTAAGGTAAGTAAATACCCCAGCCAACACAGTGCCTCAGCACAGAAGAAGAGTTGCAACAGGAAGACTTAAGGATCTGCAGCCAAAAACCCGGTTGATGGATTCCTTTATCATGAAGACAGGACTTTGGAAGGGATTTTGCAGCAAGGATCAACTGGTAAGGCTCCTGGCAAGAGTTTCTTCATGGCTGAATGCAGCTCTGTGGTTTTGGCACCCTCTTCAGGAGCCAGGAGACTGAATATTGCCGGCTGTATTACTATCACTGGCAAGGTCCAGCACTCCGATGTGGGGACTTTTTGGTTTCTATGGAGGTCATGCAATATACCACCAAAGTTTCAGTTTGATTCGGAATTTGGAAGACTGCACACTGGCTCGAGGTCCCAGTGTATTTGGGTATTGCAGCCCTGCAAGGTCGCAGGACGACGCGGGGATAGCTCAAAATGTGGCTCTTGAGTCCAGTGGATCTCACCAGGATGTTGTTTTTGGAGTCCCCAGGTCACTTGGAAGGAAGGGTAACTGCAGGCTCCGATTACACAGGAGGCTCTCTGGTCGCTGAAAATAGTCTCTGCTGCATTTTTCTTCATCTTCCTCTTTGGATTCAGGTCCAGTGGTCGACTGCCTCTTCAGCTTCCAGGATCAGACTTTTATGCAGGGACACAGCCAATCAGACAGTTGTGTAAAATTCACAATTTAAGGGGGCGGGGGGGGGGGGGGAGGTTGGCAGTCCTTTCAGGACAGCCAGCCTCCCAGTTTGAACTGGTGTCTCGCTGTCCGGCTGGAAGACAAAGGGCTGCAGAGTTTTGTACTCCTACCTAGCTTCCTGATTTCACAGGCACTCTGGAGCCTGGGCGTGCTTGACTGAGGTCTCCCGCCGAAGATGAGGGCAGGGAAAAGACCAAGAAGGGACAAAACGTGTGAAAAAGGCAAATAAAACTGGGGCAATTTGGGTAAAATGGGCACCCTTGGGTGCCTTTTCTGCAGCTGTGCAAACAGCCACGGTGAAGGTGCACTGATTTCGTCAAAGGGTTCACTGCCACTAGCCATTTAAGGTAAGCTTGTCCCTGTAACACAATTGTTACTGCTCGTGAGGAAGGGGATATACTAAGTTGGCGTGTGCTGGTTTCTCCTAAAATAATGTAGAAGGGATAGAAATATCCTTTCTACCGGTGGGAACTGTAGTTCTCACAAGGTTAGCCAGAGAAAGTAAAGGGGACCACAAAGGGCAACCCTGTAACAATAAAAAGGTATATACCAAAAGTTGTCAAAGATGATAAAATTAAAAGGACACTGTGGAGAGTCTTAAAAATGACACCCATAAAAAGGGTGAAAGGTTCTGTGAGTGTGGGAAAAGGTTCCCTCTCACTGAGGTATAGGGAAAAAGAATTACCAGTCCAGCAAAAGGTTCTGGGGTTATCACAAGCGAGGTAGATTTAGGACTAAGGTTACCATCTTACCTAACAATCTCAGCACATGCTGAATATTTCCAAACATGCTGCAACTTGTGTGGCAGAGAAAGGGACCACCATGTGAAACTGTGAATGCTGATGATGGTGATCTATTGGGTCTGCCTTTGGAGTAACTGTTTTGTGTCTTCCAAATGTTGCTTCTCCTGAAATGTGCATACCAGTAAATCTACTGCTGATTTTGTATTGTTCTTATAAAAAAATGTTTGCATTATGTGTATTTGCAAATGTAGATCACTCAAAGTCTATAACATTCTGGTATCTACTGTAAGTTTCATAGGGGACCGGTCTCCCTTTGCAGGTTTTTCACCTTTGCTTCCCACCCCGGCCTCGTTCTTATGTTTTCTTCTTTGGTCTGTCGTCTCCTCTGTGTGGAAAGTCTTACGTTCATTGCATCTTCGTTTCCTCTTGTAGTTTACACACTGGCTACTGCTGCCTCTTTTTATTTTCTAGATCCATGGCATTCTCTCAATGTGTGCGTCCTGCTGTCCTCATGATTCTGTGTTCTATTTTCATCCTGCTGTTATTCTTTTGGCAGCCTAGTTAGAACACGTTCTGTGAGGTTGCATTTCTGGTAGAATTCGGAGGCAGGATGTTTGGGCAGGGGATGTATGGTAAATGCACATGAATCCCATGCATGTTCTGCAGTGGTATGTCCCTTTGGAGCTTGGAATCCTTGGAAGCACAGGCTCCAAGGTGATGGAGATGATACATGGTGTTTGTGTTTCAGTTGAAAATGCTGGACTCCACAAGCAAGTGGTTTTGATTTGATAATATTGCTGTTGGATGGATAAGAAAGCATAACTGCTTTTGCTGTATCTGTATTTGCTGCCGGCAGGAGTGATTGCATGAATATCAGTATTGAATCACGTATACAAAATTAGAATAGTCTCCTTAGACTAAAATGTGAAATTAGAATATTTGAATTCTTGATTTTAGAAAATAATATGAATTTTACCCAATGGCTATGTACATTTCTGTCAAGAGTGAAATATTAACCTTTGCATTTAATTAAATGGGATTTAACAAACATGAGGATGTATTTGATCATCCATAGAAGAGAGCAGTGCTTGGCCACCAGAGTTCTAGTGGATGAGTGGGGGGGAGGGGGGTGAGAATCATTAACATCAAAAAAGGGGACGTTATTGAGGCATCTAAAGTGTCCCCCTATGAATATGTCTGCCAACATGGTGCCTGACTCATTCAAGAACAAGTCACGTCCACCATTGGCTTCAGACATTAAGAATGCAATTGCCATTGCAACAGTATTATGAAAGCTGGGACTAATTTAGGCATGGCAGTTCCTTTATCCATGAGGGAAGGAATTTATCCACTTTTTCCAAACCCACAGGGATTTCGTGTATTGATTTGTGCTTATTGGGCACACTTCTTCCCTGTATATTGACTCGTGTTATGACGCCCTCCCTGCTCTCAGCCTTCTTAAGAGTTATGTGACTGGGTACGCCCCAGCATCACCATGTATGATCCCACTGTCCGGTACCCTGCTCTATGTGAAGACATTTCGTCTCTAAATATTACAAGGAGAAAATTACTCCCTAAGTGGGGATTGAGTGTGGGGTCATTTGATTGTGATTTTGTGGAGGGGGTGGATTATTTGCTTCTCAAAGGCATAAAATAAAAGCTTTGATGAGGCGAGCGGACGGTGTCTTGGGCCAAACATGAGGCTCCTTTAGCAGATGGGATGGCCCAAACTCTTCTCAGTATGAAGGAGACCTGCGCCCGGTGAAGAAGGCCAACTGCATTTGAGCCTACAAACTAGTTTGCTGGATCCAGGAATGAGATGCTTGGTTTGGTTGATGAAGTGAGGACCTTGCAATAGAAGGCTGAAATCCTTACAACCTACTTGGAGAAATTACACCAAAACTGCCAGTGGAGCTAGTGACACAATCACTCTACCTCAATTAAGAGGGCAGAACTGTCAAGAGTTAGAATTCCCAAAGAAAGGGCTTTGGGCTTTGGATTGGAGCGTGAAGCTTGGTTCCTTAACTGCTCCTGGCCTGCTCCAGGCAACTATGCCCTGAGTTGCAGCGAAAAGGGACACGTATGATGAAAACGCACCGGCTGTAACAGGGAATGCTTGCGAGAGCCGCTGGTGCAAAGTGGAGGTGAGCAGAACGGCTCGCTCCAAAGACTTTGATCCCGTTCCCCTGACGCCACTGATTCCAATATGGTGCCTCTAAACTCTGCAACCTTGCCAACCAGTGGGTTTGCCTGCAGGCATCAACCCAGTGCCAGGCAGGCCTGAAATAGAGGTGGAGTGTGCCTGTGGGTGCTGCCCCCCCACCCTCTTGCTGTGATCGCTGCCGGGTGAGCTCACAGACCTGATATCAGCATCTCTGCAGCACGGCGCAGCATCTGGGGGAAGGGGCTTGTGTATGCACCCAGTGTGAAAGGAAAGGAAAGCTGAGCCCCTGTGTCTCCCTTGGCTACCTGACAGGCTGCCTGGTGTGGAGCCCTGGTAAGTGGCACTTGGTTGGATCGCCAGTGTCTCTGATGGGGGAAGGAGAGGCTGTGGCGAATATCAAGGAGTACTGCCTGAGTTGGGGGAAGCGGGGGGGGGGGGTGTTTGGAGTGCTTTGCTTGGTATGAGCCTGTTTCCAGCCAAAGGAGCAGGGAGGATAAGATAACCAGCCTGCCAGTTGGGGTGGTGTGGGCCCCCCCTCATCTGTAAATGTATAGCTTTTTGTTTATTATTTGTATGGCGCATCGAACCCGAAGGTAACTGGGCGCAAGCAATACAAGAAAACTTTAAGCTTAGGTTACATAATACAAGGTACCAAGGTTGTTTACATAGTGCAATGTATCAGATAAGTCTTCAAGCTAGGACTGTTGCAGCTTTATACTTGTATTTGTGCTAAGTAGTGTGTGCCAGGAAGTGAAAACATTATTTCAAACAATCGAGTCCACCTAGATTTGAAACCTCACTAGGTTGCTCTTCTTGCTGCACCCTGCAATCTGCATTGTACGTTTAAATAGAAACTTCAGCTAGTGGTCTGTACGGATTTCTGATAACCTCTTGCCTTGTAAAATTGTTGCAAGCTCCGTTTAAGGATCATTACAAGTGGTGTGTTCTCTCTCGCCCACTTGTTTGCACTGAACTACGCTAATAAGGCTGGAAACTACAGTTCGTATCTGCCCTTGTGCATGTAGTCTTAGACCTTGTGCACCAGGAATAAGATGGCCATCGGACGCCTCTTATGCTGTGATCTCCAGGTTAATTTCGACTCTGTCACTGTGACCTGCTATCTAAAAATGGATCTGCTATCTAAAAATGGATCTCCTATCAATAAAGTATTTACCTATGTTGCGAATAAGTTGCAGTGGCGCAGCGCCTTCCTAAAAGCTACCCAACTACGTCTTCCGGAAACTAACAGTGTTCTTAGAAGAGTCAGGAGGTCTTTCTGCTTGCTCTGCCTGTGGATATTTTCTTGCAAATACTATGGGCTATACAGAGGGTCTAAATCTGCTTCTTGCGACACAAAAGGCAAACCGGCTGGAAATTGTTAGGCAAACATTTACAGGCACGACCCTCTGAAGCATCGGATCCTTCCCTCCCTCTGTTATCCCTGCAGCACTCCCACAGCCCGGGCCTCCCCCTAAACTAGTGGAAGAAACCCTAACGTGCTTAAGGGTTTGATTCTGAGCAATTGAAATAAGTACTCCCCTTCTCACAGATTTTTTCTTACCCCCCCTTCCCTGCCAATACCCCCGTGGCAGACACGGAACTGATCCCTGTTGGAGACCAGACCACCCTGGGCTATGGCTCCTCAATCTCTAAGGCTCTACTAAATCTAGCCATCAGTCTTCAAGGGCTCCAAGAAATCCTAGGAACAGCAAAATAGATGTGACCCCCATTTTCACTGAAGGACTTAGGGAGACACTGGCCCTTCCTCAGTAATACTTAATAACTCTCTGGAAAAGGCACTTCTAAACACCAGGTCCCTCAACAAACATGCCCCCAACATTCATGACCTTATCCTAGAGAGGGATTTGGATATGCTGTGTTTATCTGAGAGATGGATTATGGAATCCAGTGGACCCTTGATTGCCCTGGCTGTTCCAGAAGGTTATACTATTGCAAGAATTGAGCCCTCGGTTGGAGAGGAGCAGCCATTGTTGCAAAAAGCAAGTTCAAACTTTTTCCTGCACCATGTACCGGCCAAGATTGTAAAATCCTTCACTTAAAGATTACCCACTTGGATCGCGGCTGTGTCAACTTAGTCTTGATTGACAGTCCCCCTTCGGAAATGCCAGGTTTCAAATTAGAAATCTCCCAGATTATGAGCAAGACTATTGGACCAACTTGTTCTTTCCTCCTTTTTAGGAGACTTAAACCGGAGGCAGGGCAATAAGGCGGATACAGATGCCATTGACCTGGAATCCCCTCTTAACAATATCAACTTTCGAGTATCTAGTAATGACCCCACTACAGCCAAAAACATGCTGGATTGTGTGGTGGCAAAGAACTTAACTGTGCACATGGATAGTACCTCCTGTGCATTTGGTCCGACCATTATACCGTTGAGTTCCATATCCAATTACAGGATCCACTCCCAAAAATGAGTAACATTGCAAAGAGAGCCAGTCAAAATTTTAAAAAAAATAAAACCTTTATTCTCTGACCTCCAAGGGTGCTTGGTAGATATGATGAACACCTCATACTCGGATTATGCAAAGATCCTTGTGATTACTTATAACAGTTCAGTCTCAAAGCTCCTAAATGGAATTGCCCACTTTAAAGCTAAGGCAGTCAGAGATCACGCTGGCCATCAAAACTGGTTTACCCCAGAACTTGCTCCCTTAAAAAAAAAAAAAGATAAATAAAAGGACAAAAGAAAACTTGAATTACATTGGTTAATAAAAACCTCGCCAAAAACTTGAAAAGCGTTATAAAAATGCCATCTTGGATACTAAAAAGTTATTAACAGTCCGAGAAAACTGTTTGAGATTCTTAAATCTATGAAATCACCCGGAGTCCAAACAATCCCCTTAGCTCTGTCGACTCAAGATTGTGTTAATGTGCAGATAGCTTTCACGTCTAAAGTCACCAAACCTTGCGACAAAATTACGGAAGACCTAATCAATGCTAGGCCTATGAGCAGCTCTGCTCCCAGTGCCGCTACAAACAAGGAGCCTCTGAAATTCAAGTTCTCACTTATTTCTTGCGCTGACATTGAGAGAACACTCAACACCATGCGCCCCATGTCCTGCCTGGAAAATATCTTGCCTCCAAAATTGATTCTGGAACATAAATGGGCTTTTGCTCCTTTTTTCATCTGCTTTGTCAACGCATCGTTCGATAAAAACGTTCCAGATGCCATCAAGACTGTATTGGTTACGCCATTAGTCAAAAAGCCTGGTCTGGTTCCAAAGGATGCATCTAACCTACGGGCCATTACCAACTTCAACATCTTCTTAAAAAGTTTGGACAAAGTGGCCACCTCACAGTTCCAAGCGTCTATAGAGGGAAGTGGGCTTCATAATAGACAGTCAGGCTTTAGACCAGTGCATAGTACTGAGACTGCCCTCATTAACCTTCAGACATATATGTTGAGCATCCTTGACAAAGGAAAGGCCTGACTATTGGTCCTACTTGATCTGTTGGCAGTGGTTGACCTTCTTCACCACAAACATCTGCTTGAAACTCTCGGTGACCGTGCATGTCTCTGATCCTCTTTAACATTTATATTAGACCTCTATGTACATTTCTAGGAGAGGGGGCTATTTTTCACAATTCACGCTGATGAGACAGCCGTCCTTGAGATTATTGGAGGCTATGAATCTGACACGGTCAATGTTGAACTTATCATCTAGTGGAGTCTTGGATGACCAGTAACTGTGCTGCCTCAATGGGAGTAAAACCGAACTACTTATTCTTGGGTCCAGCCTAGCAGCAATTAAATTATCCCCGGATTATAAGAGTCTCAAGATTCAGAAAAGCGACATTCCCGTCTTGAAATGCTGGGTGTTTACCTAAAGCTCTCACTGAGTGCAGAGATTCATGTCAGCCAGGTGTCTAGGACTTGTGCATATCATCTCATTTGTTCTAACACTGCTTGTTTCAAGTGGCTCTCTTTCTCTCCTTTCTAGCACCTTGATGCCTCTCGGTCTTTGTCTGCACTCTATGAATACTCATACAATACAATCTCCGACTGCGATGAAACATCCTTCCCAGTTTCCTCTCCCAGAGGAATTGCAAAACTGAAGCCAGCGCAACCATTCTGTCAAGGCTGGATTATTACAATGCCTTTTTCATCGCAGCAAATACGTCTTGTCTTCATACATGCCAGACTATCCAAAATGATGCTATTTGCATCATTAAAAGAATTCTGAGGAGAAACCATATCTCTGACCACAGGAGGGACCTACATTGGCTGTCTGTGTCGGCTCGCATCCAGTCCAAGGTCGCTGTACTAATCCATTGATGCCTTTATGGCTTGGCCCCTACTTATCTAAAATCACTAGTGTCAAGCTACACTCCAGTGAAAACTTTGTGCACATCAGACTTGTCCCTGATCAAGTGCGTAAGATTTAAATGCACAACTGGATTGGGAAGCTCCTTCCCATTCTACGCAGCTAACATTTGGAGCTCTCTTCCTCTGAACCTTATACAGGAGCAAAACCTAACGACTTAATCGATTGTTTAAAGCATTCTTATTTGATTAGTGAACCTTCCCTCCCTCTGGCTTCCCTGATAACTGTTCTGTCATTGCTGTTTTTATACTTTGTGTGAATGTGCACCCTGATGCCTGTGGGCTACTGGCACATTACAAATAAAAAATTAAATAAATAAGAATGTGACAATGTCTGGTAGCCCTCCTGGTTCTGCCCGCTGAATGATTCTGAATTCCTGGTAGCACTACGCAGGGCGTACTGAGACCCAGGGACCCTGTGTGCCTGCATTTAACACAGCAGCCACTGCAGGCATGCACGGCTGAGTTTATGAGACCACTATATCACACAAAGGCTGCAGACGGGTGGGAGAGTATTGCTGTCCCTGTTGTTGCCATGCAGTACCACCATAGGGTGACAATGGCAAAAACAGGGTAGCAAAGCAAGTGGATATTGCAGCCCCCCGCCCCTTCTTCCTCTACTGGAAGTGACCAAGACTGACCTGCAGGATCTCCTGGCCCTTATGACAAAGGAGTATCAAAAAGGTACAGAGGAGCTACTAAAAAAGATCACTTGCATGGACAAGCGTTTTGAGAGCAGAATGGTGGAAATGGGGACTCCCCTTTGTGAGCAGTGCTACAAAAGAAGTGGGGGGGGGGCAGTAGGATCATCGTGCTGGGGGCCAGGTGTGAAGCCCTAGAAGCAAAGCAAGAGGATGCTGAGAACAGCTCCTGCTGCAATAATATCCGCCTGCGGGGCATTCCACCAACGGCCTCAAATGCAGACGAAGCAGAATATGTGCTGTATAACTTATGCTTTGTCCTTGCCCTCCCTGGAGTTGGATAGAGTGCATTGCATCCAGCTGCGAGACGTGGGGCTGCTCCTCTAGACGTCCTGGCGAGGGTCCACTTTTACAAGGTCAAGGCAGACATCATGAGGGTGGCGAGGGACTCGCCCTGGTGCAGTTCAGGGATGCCTCCGTCACACTGTACCAGGATTTAGCAGCCTCCATGTTTGCAAAAAGGAAGGACTTGAGATCGCTCACAGACTGGCTGCAAGAGAGGAAGATCACATTGATGGGGGTTCCCTACAGCTCGGATTTTCGTAGCAAGTGACAAGCCATGGTGAGTGCGCTCGAAGGAGGAAGCGGAAGAGCTACTGAACCTGGAGGCCCCAAGTGACGTAGCACTCTTGACTCTGCGCTTGGCATGGCACCACATGGGGGGCCTGGGGAGTCTTGGGCTTGAGTGAGCATGAATAGGAAACTCAATGGTCCAGCCTGCAAGAACAGAAAAGGCTCCATGGGCTGATGAAGCAAGAAAGACTGTCGGAGGCAGACAGCAGTTTCTTGCTCTGAAGATGGGGGGTGGGGGAGTGGGAGGGTGGGAGCTAGAGTGGCTTGATGCAGTGTGGGAGGACAGCGATATTACTCCTGGTCAGTGTGGCCTGTGGCGAGGACTCCCGGTGGGAGCTGGAATGGGTGATGGCTATAAAATGTTAATTGTTGAGTTACTGCATTGATCTTGAAGAGTTATAGGCTGCCCCAGTCAGGGTGTGCTAGGGGAGGGATTGCTGGAGGCAGTTTGGCGTTATTATTTGGGGCCTGGTTGCCAGGGTGGGGCTAGTTGCCCCACGTAATGTGGGCTTTGCTCAGTTGTTACCATGTTGGGAGGAGGGACACTTGTTGGGGAGATTACCTACATCACATTGCCACCAGCGAGGCACTCCATCATGGGACAGGTTGAGAATCCTGCAGCCGCAGAACTCCATAGTGGTAGGCACAAGCCAATGGAAGTGTGCACCAGACCTGTAATGAGCCATGGCTGACAGCAGGGTAAAAAAGCTCTGCATGGTAATATGGAACGTGCAGGGTGTTAATTTTCCAGCAAAGCAAAAGTCTCCTGCAGGCTAATGGAAATACCAGCAGACATAGTCTGCCTGCAGGTGACGCACCTCTTGGCCACAGATGAGGCTTGTCCAGGTTTTGCCAATTTCCTAGATCGTACTTCACCATGCTGCTCAGCAAAGCAGTACATTTAACAGAGGTCATTGTTAAATGGGAGCCGATGGGCAGATACATACAAGTGAAGGGACGGCTGTGAACAGACACTTGCGTCAATCTGCTGTTCGAATAGTGCACAGGATCGGTTCCTGTGAGCCATCGCCCCAGACATCATCACTTTTGCAGAAGGCTGTATCCTCATGGGGCTGATTTTAATTTGGTCCAGCAGCCGACAAAACTCTCCTGTCCACTAGGGAAGATTACAAAGCGGTCACAGTGTTCACAAGGTTCCTTGGGGGAAGTTGGGGTGGTGGACTCTTGGAGGATAACCAGCCCAGGGGTTTGTGATTATCTGTTTTTCCTCTCACGTCCACAGAGGTCTCTCGAGAATCGACAACAATCCTCATGTCCAGCGCACTTTTCCTCTTCCTTGGGGAGTCAACATTCTGCCATGGGTAATTTGGGACCATGCCCCGGTGGTTGCCTGTATTCAAACTGCCGGCTTCCCAGCCCTGCCCCAGAGGCCCTGGAAACTGCAGGATGTGACAATTCGGCAGGAAGTTTTCGCCACCTTGGACAACTACTTTGCTGATAAATCCTCTGCCGAGTGCTCGCTCACAATTGTCTAGGACGCCATGAAGGCGTTTTTATGGGGGTGGGGTGGAGTTCATTAAATATGCTCTGCAGAACTAGTAAGTTGCAGCAAGTGCAGTTAGAAGACAGGGTTCAGGCACTAGAACGGGCGCACACGATCAGTTGGTCCAACAAAGAATGGCAGGACCTGAAAAAAAGCAAAATCAATCCCTGCTGGAGCTGCACTTAACGAGTCATTCCGCACAAGGACACTCTCTCTCTCCCGCCCCCCTTCCCCCTTCCTAGTCCGAGGCTCACCATCCGTGGAGGGGTCTAGAATGGTGCTAATCCTCTAACTGAGAAAGGACCCGAAAGACTGCAGCTCTTACAGGCCCATTGCATTGATGAACAATGATGCGAAAATCTTTTCTAAGATCCAAGCCTCAAGACATTCTTGGTGAATTATAAGCAGTTTACTACTGCACTTGGAATCAAAGGGCATAGGTCTCCGAAACTAGAAATCTTGTGGGAAACTCTGCAGGGCTGCCCCTTGTGTCCCCTAATTTTTGCACCATCAAAGGAACCCTTTGCTACTAGGATCCAAGTGAACCCGCAAATAAAGTGACTCCAGGTTGGGGGGTGCCACTATAAGATTGCCTTGTACACTGACAATGTACTGCTCTCCCTTACACAGGTGGGCTCTTCCCGTGAGGCCTCATGGCAGTAAATCTAACTGTATGGAGCAGCCTCTGGCTTTAATTTATCTATTTTATTGGTTTTATATAACACACCTAATACCATACCTGAGTTTGGTTCCTAAGGGCAGATCCGGGATTCGAACCTCTGTTGCTCTGTGTGGTCTTGCTTCCAAGACCAGTGCGTTGCCCCTGTGCTATCCTTCAGGGTTAACTTCTGTAAATCAAGTGCCATGGGGATGAGCATCCCGCTGAGGCAGCTAGAGCAGATCACGAACAATAGCCCAGCCCCCTGTGGGTAAAGCCAGCATCACCAACTTAGGTGCCCGCTTCCCAACTAGGGTCACACAAGTCTTCCAAGCCAACTTCCTGTGTTTATTCAGGGCCCTGATGGATGACCTAGACCACTGGCATAAGCAAGAGGTCTCGCGGCTTGGGAGGATTGTCACTCTTAAAATGAATCTTGTCCCACAGCTCCTTTACCACTGCCTCGCTCTGCAGTTGAAATTCCTGAAAAGGACCTGGGCAGGTTACAGAGAGGGATGCTGAAGTTTATATGGGGCAGGAATAAACCACGGGTGGTGATGACGTTTATGCTCAGAGGGACCTTGGGGGATGAGGGGGTGGGCCTAGGGGGTCGCAGATGTTTCCAGGTGTTGCCTGGTTGTGCAACTGTTCCCTGCCTTTGCATGGCAAGACACGGATGACCCACCCAAATGGCGACACATCGAAGAATCCTGGGCTCTGGCCCCTCTTTTGGCACTGTCCCATCTCAAGCTGCAACAGCAGGCTCCCAGGCACAGGCCCGCTAGCTTCGACCTAGAACAACGTTTGATGCTGGAAGAGGGCGGTCAGATGATGGGGCGTCAACTATTCTTAGGACCACTCACCCCAGTCTAGGGGCAACCCAGAGTTCACACCAGGCGTGGGCCGGGTGGAGTTCCATAGATGGCGGGAGGCTGGCTTGCCTCAGCTGAAAGATTTCTTTATCAGTGGGGGTACCCTGTCCTTCGACGCGTGCAAGGGAAAGTTTCAGATCCCAGAGGAAGAGAGATTCCCCTCTACAAACTGCTGGACAGGTCAGACCCCTCCCAGAAGGAAAGCTACATGGCCAGATGGGAAAGGGACCTGGGGAGGGAAGTGGAGGAGTGGAATCGGATCTGGGCCTGCACTTTCAGAAGCTCCAGATGCATTGCAAACAGGGAAGGGGCAGTGAAGGTGTGCTTTTTATGGTACATCATGCCACAAATCCTGCACAAGAGCAATACTTCCCTGTCCCCATTGTGCTGGAGAAGATGCTCGGAGACGGGCTTGCTGTTCCACCCCCTGTGGTCTTGTGGGAAGTCAGCCTGATTCCAGAAGGAGGAACTAGCACAAATTAAGCAGTTTACTGGGTTGGTGGCCCCTTGGTACCCTGGGATAGTGCTGCTAGGTGATACAGAAGATGGGGCTTTTCCCCTGTCAGACACCATGGCGGAGTTAATTATGCACCTTCTTACAGCGGTGAACATCACTATATTGCGCCTCTGGAAGCCACCAAGCCTCAGATGGTGCACAAAATACTGACCACGTTTGGGAGGTGGGGGCCCTGGACTGGCCCGTGGCTGAAGGCTACTTTAATCGCTGTATGCAAGCACTCTGTCACCGTGAGGACTATAAAGTCGTCAAGAGCACTTCATTGGCAGTGTGATTGTACACTTGTATTGGTTTGTGTCCCCTTTTGTTGTATCTTGACCTTAATAATAATAAAAAGAACCCGTTGAAAAAAAAAGTTACAATGCCCTACTTCGGAGGAAGAGAAATTGAAGAATGGATCTCCTCTTTAAAGAATAAGGCCCGATTACTTGTCTGACTTAAAAAAATAAAAAACTTCAAGTTGTTACTGTTGGGCATAATGGTAACACTTTCTAATTCCTTCTCCCTATCCCACTCGGTAACTCCACCTATGACTGTGTCTTCCACTATGTTACTTCTAAGCTACAAGATGGCAAAAGATGACTGTCTTTGCTTCCCTTTCAGGGCCTGCCCAAACAGCATTTATCATCAACTGGAATACTCGCGAAAACATTGGGAGAGTCCTTAATTTGATAGAATAGGTAAAACACTTGGTGATGTTTATGGAAATGTTAGCATTAGATGTAAAGGTTTTGACAGAATTGATTGCAATTATATGCACCCATGATTCAAGACTTCGGCCCCATATTCATCAATTGTATAAAAAACTATTTTCATAAACTGACAACTAGAATCTGAGTAAATGGAGCCTTCACTGCCCCCATATGGACCATAGAGGAACTCTTCAAAGCTGCCCTTTATCACTGTTGGTCTTTGCTTGCTCCATGGAGACTTTCCCACAGTGGGTTCCAGGGATGGAAGACCTATGAAGTGGAAATTTGGCAAATAGCACTCCATAAACTGTCTCTATGCAGATTAAGTCCTCTTGAACATGATGACAACACTCCCTAAAGGAACAGGAGGAATGATCAGTGATCTCTGGTCTCTCGAACATCGCAAACCTCCGCATCCCCATGTGTTAGCTCTCAGGTAGGTAGGCCACCTACCTTGTTGGGATCCAAGGGGGAAGGAACCCTTTCCTCTACTCCTACCATTGTATATTACTGGAATAAAGTACTTCGTCCTTTGGGGTGTAACATCTGGTTTGCACCTTATCCCTGGTCGTAGGAAATTTGAACTTCTCCCCATGCGTATCAAAGTGGGCCTTTTTTGGGGCATGGGAGTGGAGTAAGCTTAAAACCGTATCTCAACTTTTTAACTAAGGAGTCCCAATGAAGTTTGAAGATTTTGAAAGAACCCTCATCAGATGAATGAAAGAGAATGGTTTTGCTATACCCAAATTCGTTAATGGAATTCTCGTCCCCTGATCCAGGCAGCAGATATGCAACTGACAAGCACCCTTGGAGCTTATGTTTATCCATGGAATTTCAAAAGACTGTAGTCCTACTATCTGGGGAGCAGAAAAGAGTTTGTAGATGGGAGCCAAATCTGACCCTCAAGCCCCCCACATGATCCTCAGCACGAAGGCAGAGAAATGACAGATGTGCCTCACTTCTAGGCCCTGACTTGGACGACATGGAAATGACATTGATCAAGCAAGTCGACTGACTGCAAAGACAGAATTAAATGACATCACTACGTAGCTGCATTATACATGAAGTACATATTCTTCCATTCATGAAGTTACACGAACATGCATTAGTTTATTGCATGTAAGCACGAAGCACATGCTTATGGCACATGTAGGTAAGAGGACAGATACACGTACATACTGCTGTGTTCATAGCTATCGCTAAAGCTGTAAACGCAAGATGCAAACAGTTCATATATTTAGCTTGCACATACTTGACTGCTATTGACAAGGAGAAGCCATAGGGAATGATATAGAAGCTATAGGACTCTGAAATGGATGTCAAAGGAGAGACAGGCTTCAAGCACATGGAAAGGCTGGCACGATTACCGCAGGCAGAGGCGAGCAGAAACAAGGCACTCAGCCAAGGACAAGTGAGACAGAAAAGTTCCAGATACCAAGACAATAAGCCACCGTCAGAAAGTTAGGCTGAAATCCACATAATTACAGGCAAGAGGGCTTCATTTCGTGGTCAACAAGTGTTGTATCTGTGTGTTCAACTGAATGTACTCTCACAGGTTTAGGTGATCAGAGAATGGCACCATTGGGGAGCACTTCGCACCTTCATGTTCGTTCCCTTTGTCTTGAAAAGGTACACTCAGCCTGGTAACTGTCCAGCGTCCCAGGGATGGGAGGACACACACTGACCAATCCAGATTCACATTTCACGTGGGGATAATTTGTTGCAAGGGCAAATGGTCTCTTTGTGACCCTGGAACATTGTATATGGATACTAGTAGGGATGGTTCTAGGAGTGGCTCCTAGTCATGGCTATCCAATCGTAGGACTAACCTATATATTCTCTATAAGTAACCTGCTCCAACTGACAAATGTAATTGGCTTATGGGTTTTTTGGGTTGGAACATGAATTTGTGAAATCACACTGGGATAAAACAGGGTGACACCTGCTTAGACGCAGAGAGCTCTGGAGAATATTTGCTTTTCTGGTGTGATCTCTTTCATTTTTGGTTTTGCTAATAGAAGAAGTAAAGCTTTGCCCCATGTCTGCATCTCCCGTTCTTGTAGCTGGGAGTCATTGATGGGCCCGAGTATTCACTGCCATTAATTGTGGCGACTGCTAGAAAGTCCCAGCTACGCTATACAAAGTGGTAGCAGATCACGGTCGCTCGGTTTCTTTCGGTGAAAAACTGTCACGTCCCTCTGCATGCCTAAGGGGCTGTGTGTCGACCTGCAGTAATCGATTCATACAATCACACGTGTGTTAAGAAGAGGATGACAGAGCTGCCTTTGATGAGAAATTACTGCCTGCTTCCTGCAGGAAACCTATCAGACCGGACGGCAGAGTGGCAGGTTGTGGGAGAGTCGGTGTCCGAAAGACCTCAGCGGATCACGGAGCGTAAGTATAGACTCAGCTATACAGCAAATGGGGGAAAGAAATGCCCATTTGGTGTCTTTGGTTTAAATCTTTGTTTTATGTAGAGATTTCTGTTTATTAGGCGGTCAGCTTAGACAGCCAGCTTAACTTTGAAAGAAAAAAAATAATGGTTTCCCCGTGACTTAGGTAAGTAACCTTGGTTCATCGATAATTGTTTAATGGTTTACCTGGGTATATTGGTTAGCAGAATAAGCTACCTTATATCGCAGAAGGTGGTTTCGTTTTTTACCTCGCAGCAGTTGATTTCTATAAGCCGACACTAGAAAAGGGACCACAAGACTTATTGGATTTCCCGGTTAGGAGACAGGAAGGCGGCCACATATATGTGGTAGTCTGGTTTGTTATTGTGTTTGAGGCAGGTCGTAAGTGGACACATTTGTTGAATGCTTGAGTTTTTGGTTTTGTGAAACTTCTTCCTCCATGGTAGTGATGACATCACTGATGAGGTTATTCAATAGGACTTGAAATGTACAGAATGCGGTGGAACCTGGTGGGTATGCTGATTGAGACTTGAAAAATTATGTTGTGCCATTTGGGCGGAGCTTGCGAAGCTTGCATGTGGAGTTGTGTCTTGAGCCTTTAGGGCAGAGGAAACCGCAAGAGGGGCGGTGTGCGGAGCACGCCTATGTTTTCGTTTTGATGGTGAGCCTGAAAGGCTAGAAAAAATGTTTGTTATATTGTATTAATTTCAATTGGATGTGTTGAAATCCCGATTTGAGGTCAAGTAAGTATTGATAAAGTGTTAAATAAGGGTGACGAGAATGAGGGATACACCTCTTCAGCGTTTGTGCAAGTACCTCCCATGGTATCAGGACAAAATACGCAGGTACAGCGCAGAATGGACTTGCGACACAGAGAGCAGATTGGCAAGCCGTGGCCCAAAGAAGGAAGGTTTTCCAACTGTGTGCAGCAACAAATGGTTACTTATTTGCAGGCAGCTTACAAAGAGAATGAATTGAGCAAGTGATTAGCCATATTTGAGCAACGTAAAATGTTTTAGGACAAGGAAGGGGACTCGGTTTGGCGGCATTGGATGCTGAGCCAACAGGACCCAGGGGACGAACAGCACTCGGCTCCTCCGCCTCCTCATCCTCAAACAGCGGACGTAGACACAACCGCAGTAAACTGGACAGAAAACCAGTCGTTGAGACAAGGCACTGAGGGAAGGAATTCCCAAATAATAAAGACACAGGAAGAAGCTAAAGAGTGGGCAGAGATAATGGAAGAGGTAGAAAGAAGGAAAAGGAGGAAAGTGAAAGATCACAAAGAGAGGGAAAGAAAAAAGCAGAAAGAGCTAGAAGACATAGCTAGGAGAAAAGCCGAAGATGAGCGAGAAAGACAACTGCAAATAAAGAAAGAAAAAGGTTAGAAGTCGAGCGGCTTGTTAAAGAATGCTGACACAGAGAAAGAGGGGCACAGAAGCGAGCAAGATAAAGACAAGAGCAGAGAAAGACGCCCTCCGAAGGTGGTAGAAATCAAGATGGACTTGGTACGTTTAGATGACAAGGAAGTGGAAGGTATACGAAGGATAGGAGAACTCTATAGGCGCCAAAAAAGCAGCATGGTTACCCCCACAGGTAGACAGAAGTGCTGAACCCTCGGTGATGGGGGAGCGTGAAGTCACGGACCAAACAAGGGTAAAATAGCGTTAAGGAGACAGCTTTGATGAAGACAGACAAGGGAACAGTGACAGAAGCATTGGGATCATGGGGTCGGATGAGGATTCACAGGGGAGCGAAGACATTCTTGTAGATCCAGGGAAGTCAGCCCAGACAGATACACAATATGGGAAGACAGAGCGAATATGGGCAGAAGAGAAGAGGACATTGCAGGGCAACTACCACAGTCCGAGAGTGGGTCACGAAGCTCAAACAATATCACTCTGTTTGCACACAGGCTCAGGGCCCGGCCAGGATGCTCACCACCACTAAAGGCATGAGATGACAGGACGGAGATGCGACACTGATGCAATTCTCGTTACTGGAAAAGGGTGGCGGGCGACCTCGGAACATACCATGGCAGCAGTTGGACAAAGGCAATATAAGATGTAAGCTGCCTTTGTTAATGTTAACCGCAGGGGCTGGCAATTGGATTTATGAGATAGAACGACTGACAGCAGAAACGACACTAGTGATAGGGGACATGAAGAGTTTACTCTCAGCCATTCTTGCAGAGGTAGCTGACGATGTATGGAAAAGGGTGGGATATCCTGGGGTAATGGCACAAAACACGACACATGATGGTGTGCCGTTCAATAACTGCCGAGCGGCCATATGGCAGGCTCTAAGGGTGCAATACCCATACACGTCAGACATCAGCGCGATCATGGAATGCGAAACGCGCGAGGATAAAGCCCCACTTCGATACATTCAACAAATTCAAGAGTGATGGCGTCTAGAGACGAGTGAACCGGGGGACAAAACAGTGGGGTTACTCTATCACATGCTATGTCAGGGGTTAGCTGAACAAGTGCGACAGCAGCTTAAGAAGCTAGTGGGAATGGAGGCTAAGGCATGGTAAGAAATCCAGCAAACTATAGTGCGCTATTGTGGGCTAATGCAAGAGAATGCGAGAGGAGAGGAAACAGGAAGAAGCAAAGTTAGTGCAGAAGAAATTATCTAGGTATACACTGGAAGAGGCGATGTTGGCGAGTGGTGGAGTAGTTGCTCAGCAGGTGCAGAACCGACCACAGATGGCAGGGGGGGATTTCAGGACGAGGGAATATGAATTGCTGGCTAAGAGGGCGAGGAAGGATACCTCTGGGAAGAGGGTTTAGATACCCAATGAAGAACGCAGGAGGATCTTCTGGGGACAGCAAAGAACGATTTGGGTGGGGGGTCCTGACAATGCTCGGTGTGTGGACAAATGGCCCATATCTCAAATTCAGGGACATATGAATTGCAACCTGCAGCAGGTGCCAGTTCAGCAGAACATGATAAGCAAGACACATGCATGCCCCACAATGTTGGCTCCCGTGCGAAAGCTAGGAGGGGTGACTGTTTTAGGCGCAAACCATTCACAGGGACGGGAATGTCACTATATCACTATATCCACAATAGGAAAGCCCACACACAGATCTGATGTGTTAAATCGTATCTGTTGCACCCAATCTGGCTGTGGAACCACATACAGGCTTGACGATGTGGGACAAGATTTTTTCCTTTCTCGTGATACAGTGGTGAGTAGGCCTTTGTGTCAGAGAGGGGAGATATCCAAAGTCAGACATTGCCATGAAGGTGCAGGGATTCTTTGGGGCCACGGATTTGGTTCCTTGACGGACAAATTGCCACTTTCTGTGGAAGAACAAAACCTGACCATGTCACTCTTATATTCCCGACAGACACCAGTCAATGTAATGGAGCGAGACATGATGAGCCAACTTAATATGACTATTTAATTCACAGACCAAGGGATAGTATGTTTAATGCCAGGGATTCATTACATGAATGTGAGGGAACTCATCCAAGCTTATTGCGTCCTAACGGTACAGAGGGGGTACCAGTAGACATTGAGCTGTTTTCATATGGGATAAAAGTAGTAATACCATGGCTTTCAGGGATACAGGGTAGACAGTTACGCATACCAAATGAATGCTTATTCAGACCAGAGGTTCCTTCAGATGAGAAAAAAGGAAAAGTTATCCTAGTAGAACTCAAGGCAGTTATAATAAGAGACGAGAGAATAGTATTGCATGGAACTGATGATACAGGATGAGCATGGAAAACTGTAATTGCAATGGGGGAAGGATACAGGTTGACTGACATGACAGATGAGGAGTTATTCCAAGAGGACCGATCAGATAGCGAGGTGGTGTTTGACATAAGCATTACACACTGGGTGGAAATATATTACTTGGAAGTACCGCAGAGAATGGCTGTGTTGCGAAAACCACCACCACCATTTCTCGAGGAAGACTTAGGGCGGGTACCAAGTGTTTTATGGACCAATAATCCCTATGACATGGGTCTGCTAAAAGGAATAGGAGTGGTCAAAATAAAGCGTAAACCAGGAGCTATTCTATGGAGGGCCAGACATTACCCCCTATAGAGGGAAGCAGACAAGGGCATTTATGAAACGATTGCTGCATTAGTGAAGCAAGGCATTTTAATGCCTTCAGAGTCACAGTGTAATACTACAGTGTAACCTGTGAAAAAGGCAACAGGGGGATCATGGCATTTTATTCAGGATTTGCGTCATTTGAACCAAATTGTTGAAGCAGAATTCCTGTTTGTTCCAAATCCAGCGACAATTCTGTGCAGCATCCCAACGGAAGCTACACACTTCAGAGTAATAGATTTGAAGAACGCCTTCTTTTCTATACCACTTCATGAGGAATCACAGGACTTGACATCATTTCTATATAGAAACCTGAGGTGGAAACATACAAGATCACCACATGGGGACTATGAGTCACCTTCCATATTTAATACTGTCCTTCAGATGGAACTAGGCAACCTACAGATAGCAAGCACAGTCATACAATACATGGACAACATTTTAATCTGTAGTAAATAAGAAGAACAGTGTTGCAATGACTCTGTATATTTCTTGACAGCATTGGCAGAGAATGGTTACACAGTGGATAAGGCAAAATTACAATATTGCCAAAAGGTAGTGCTATACATAGGACAGTTGATATCACAGGAAGGGTGAAAAGTAAATCCAGAACGAGCTGAGGCGATCAGTAGAACGCCTATGCCAAAGACAGTGAGAGAAATGCAACAGTTTCCGGGCCTTTGCAATTATTGCAGAGCTCGGGTGTTTGACTATAGCACATACACAAGACCATTTCTGAGTCGACTGAGGTAGGCACAGAGAGGGAAAGGTAATTTAGTGTGGACACATAAAATGACTGAAGTCTTTAAAGAGCAGAAGAAAGCAATATGCACAGCTTCAGTACTAGGGATCTCAGACTATCATGACAAATTGTATTTGTTTTTGCACTCCAATGGAGTACTAATGGTCACGGTACTCACACAGAAGACTACCCTAGGGCACAAGCCATTAGCTTCTTATAGCAGGTGTTTAGACTAAGGGAGGAGCGGACATTACCCTTGTGAGCAAGCTCTGGCTGCAGCTGCTTTTGTGGTAGAGAAGTCAGCGAGTATTACCATGGGATGCAGCACCATACTTTATGTGGAGCACGCCCTCTTTGCAATTCTCGAAAGACCCAAGAGTTCGCCAACCACGCAGAAAGCTTCTGGATATGAGGTAATTATCTTAAAAACAGCGATCAAATTAGTGAGGTGCAGGATTGTTAATCCAGCAATATTTTTAGCTGAGCCAGTAGAAGAGGGAAACTATGTACATGACTGCACTACATACATAGAATAGTATGATGACCTTCTAAAGGTGGGGGAGAAACCACTTGAGGAGGAGAAGTGCTTTATATTGACGTCATCGACAGTAGACCAGACAACAGAGGAAAGACACACTGGGACCGCAGTGGTAAAACTTAAAGCAGATGGTACAGCAGAACCAATAGCCAGCGGGAGATTGCCTTCAAATGTTTGGGCGCAAGCAGCAGAATTAAATGCTCTCATAATGGCATTCGAAGCGCACAAGCAATCAGTGTATTCAGATTCAGCCTATGTGACGTCTACAGTACACTTTGGGCTGTCACAGAAGCAGAGGAGGGGCTTTAGACATGCTCAATGGACACCAGTGCAGAACGTGCCCCTGTTGGTTAGACTCATAGATGCACTTGAACTCCCAGCAGCAATAGCGGTCGTAAAGTGCCAGGCCCGCACGAGGGGGGGAGGACACAGACTCCAAGGGCAATGAAGCAACAGATACAGAAGCAAAGCGTGCAGCATATTTTCCAGGGATAACAGACTTCAATACCCCATCTAACACAAGTATTTATGTACGCAACATGATTATAAGGGGAAGGTTGAAGGTGCAACATATTACCAGCCACACATATAATGGAATTTCTGGGGAGGGCTCCTACATAGGAGAAGGATCTATGGGTACGAAGGGGGTGTTTAAAATACCCCCAGGATGCTCTGTGGTGACAAGAAAGCACTAGTACTCCCAATAGCGTTATTAGAAATTGCGCAATCAGCCCAGGTCTGACCATCACTTAATGCCCCATGAGGTGGTGACAGGACGGCGCACCCCTGGCTCCTCCCACTCGAGCATTGATGGTTGCATATGCAACCTCTGATGTTTTGGGTAACTAAATGTATAAATATGTGGCTTCTTTGATGGCTAGTGCGTCTTTTATTTCTCGTCAACTGCAGGCACAGGGGGAGAGGTCGAAGAACAGTGAGGAACATATTTGCCCAGCCACAAGTGAAAAACTCCTCAAGCAACCACTACTTTATCTGGGGGACACAGTCCTACTGGAACTTCGTAAGGGCCTGGTTCAAGCCGGATATGAGGGCCCCTGTACTGTAGAACAAGCAACAGAGCATGCAGTAAAACTGTATGGGAAAAAAGCGTGGAACTACATTGGGGACGTTAAGCCCTGCCGAGGTGAGACCTCTCCCCATCTAAGAGATGACGATTTGATGCAAGGAGAAGATAAAGACAAAGAAGAACCATGGATGACGTGATGTAGAGTTAGAGAGCTAGGGAGAGACATTATACACACACCTGTGTTTTTTGCCAGTCTGTACCAAATTCGAATCTAGCTGTTGCTGTACCCACCCCCAGTACGCATGAATGTCCTTCTGTTTCAACTTGCCTGCATTGAAAACGATTTTAACTAGCTTTGAGATTGCTCTAGTGATAAGCTTTTTTGGCCAGATTGTATCAAACTTGAATCTAGACGGTTGTATTCTGCAAATTTATACTAGCCCGTTACTACACCATACTAGCTAAACTGAGTCCAGCCTACTTCCTGCACTGCTCCAACAAAATGAAACTTGCCCATCTGTGCATGCCACCTGCACACCAGAAGTAGTTACTTGTTAGACCACTAGTATAACTTGTCCACCCTGTAAACTACATAGACTAAGCTGTACCCGTACACGCCTAACCGCTTGTAACTGCCCATGGTGCTTACATTCATGAGTCCAGCCAACAGTATTTAGCATCCCTTTAGCATCACGACCCAACACTGCCTCTGAACTATGCCAGCCTGGCTCATCCTCATCATGTTCCCCTTCTGTGTCATGCCCAATTACACGCCATGTAGTAGAAACAGCTACATCTCGCTCAATAATGGTCTAGCCAAGCGTGGCTGCCCTAGACACCACCCCATTCCCTGCCCCACACCCTTCCTGCCCACCTTGCCTCAATTCCCCCACAGTGCCCCTTCATACCACACCGCTAGAATTAGCGTCACTTCAGGCAACCCTCCACCCAACCTCTCTGACCTCACCAAAGATGTCTACACCGACAACAACCAGAACTCCCTCAAAGTACCAGAACATCGCCTCACAGCCAACCCAAACCTCATTACCCGTAACAATAGACTAGGCTGCAGACTTCTCACCTTACCCAGCAAAGTGCCCACTACCCCTACGACTAAAGCCACCAACAAGATTACCAATGCAAACACTGTGTCACTAAAAGGAGCCTTACTTAATGTCAGATCCCTTGTTGCTCTCCCCACCGAAATCGCCGACATCATCCGCTCAGCAGATCTCAACCTCTTTGCCACCACAGAAACATGACTTCATGCTGCAGCAGGTCCTTATCTAACCCTTGCGGTTCCTGACAATTACTCCATCCTCAGGGCCAACAGACCCAGTTCTCGCACAGGAGGTGTAGCTCTCATATTCAAATCCTAGCTTGACATTAGATCTGTTACCTCCCTTCCACTAAAATCATGCAAGCACCTTTCCATTAAAATTCAAACTACCCCTAAGAATGCTATCACCCTGGAACTAATATACAGACCCCCTGGCCCCACAGGTACCTTCGAGAAAGACATAACCTCCCTCATAGCAGAGAAATCCAAACCTCTCTTGCAAAATATTATTCTAGGAGACTTTAACCTGGGATATAATGATCCTCATGACATCCCTGCGTCCTCCCTTGCTAACACCCTCTCCGAACACAACTACACTCAACCTAACACCCTACCTACCCATCAGAAAGGTAGAACCATAGACTGGCTCGCTGCTCATAACTGTAACATCATCTGCAAGGACCCCCAACCACTTGTATGGACTGACCATCTCCTCCTATCATTTGACATTAGCATTAATAACCCGTACCACAAACAGTGCCCCCCTGCACCAGCATGTCTGACTAGAAACAAGTGCAACATTACCGTGGAAGCCCTCATTCCACTGGTTGTACCTATCGTAAACATGATCCCCGACACATCGGATCTCAACCTACTAGTAGACACCTACAATGGCGGCATGACCATAGCTATTGACACCGTTGCCCCACTAAAATTACGGAAAGGTAAACCCAGAGCCCATCTTAACTCCTGGTACACATGAACTCAAAATACTAAGAAATAAGAAAACCAAAATGCAAACCCTATGGAAAACGAATCTATCGGTGGAACACAAAATCAATCTTACAAATGCTTCCTCGCTCTATAAAAAAGAAATAATCCGCACAAAAAAGGAAGCCTACAATGTAGGAATAAACAATGCAGGCTCCAGTGCTAAAGAACTCTTCACCATCTTGAAGGAGCCAGAAAACCCCAACCCACCGACGGACATGTCCTTGAAAGACCAACTATGGTGCACGAGCATCCAAGATGCCCTTGCGAATAAAATCACTGGCCTGCAAACGAAAATTGAAAACAAAAGACTACAACTTTCCAGTAGTAACCCCCGACCCCTAGCTTACCCACCACCCCTAACACTAACCTCGACTTCACCTTCAAAAAGGTCACGATACTAGAAGTGCAAAAAATCATAACTTCTCTCAAACCGTCAAACTGCAAAGGGGACAGCTGCCCCGCACAGATTATAAAAGATGCAGCAAGAGACCTCTCCCCATTCATCTCCAAGCTAATAAATGTATCATTCTCCACTAACTCAGTACCCAACAATTTGAAACAATCATGGGTCCTCCCTCTTCTAAAAAACAGACCTTGGACCCAGCCATTCCCACTAATTACAGGCCTATCACCACAGTTCCCTTCCTGCTAAAAATCCTTGACAGAGTTGCCTACCTGCAAATTCAGGATTACTTAGAGTCCAACCAACTACTAGGATTGCGTCAATCTGGCTTTCGACCTCAACATGGAACAGAAACCGCCCTTGTTGATCTCAAAAGTCAGATTGATGACATTAAAGATAAGGGTAAGGCTGCCATCCTACTTCTCATAGATTTCTCAGCAGCCTTTGACCTGGTCGACCATAAAATACTCTGTAACCACCTCTCCTCTGCTGCCCATTTCTCCTCCTCTGCTGTCACATGGATACAGTCCTTCTTGGCCAACAGAACCATTAGGGTATTTTCCTCCGTGGCAGCAGCAGACCCCATCACCTGTGGTGTCCCACAAGGTTCATGTGTTTCCCCCACCATATACAATATATTTACAAAGCCTCTCTTTGATAAACTGGATCGTCTGGGTGTCCCCTACACAAACTACGCGGATGACACCCAGATACTCCTCACCATCTCTAGCAATTACAATGCTGATGTCACTAGTATCAATGAAATCTTCTCCGTCATTCAGGCCTGGATGGCCCTGCCTGAATGACGAGAAGACTGAACTGCTCCTTGTCGGTTCACCCAACAACTTACAAAAACTGAGCCCCAACTACTCCAATATCATCATCGATGGCAACACCACCCCTGTCGCTAAAAATGTGAAAACACTCAGCTTTTATCTTGATGCCAATATTAACCTCACTAAACAAGTCAACTCGACCGCCTCAGCTACCGCTTATACAGGGAAACTAATTAGAGCCTGCAGACCCTTTCTCTCCACTAATAGCTGCCTTACACTAGCTAGAGCTCTCAAACAATCTAAGCTAGACTATTGCAACACCCTCTACCTAGGTGCCAACCAATCTATAATCAGTAAACTCCAGGTTCTTCAAAACAATGCGCTACGAGCAGCACTAAACATTCCTAGGCGGGAGCATATTTCCGCCACCAGAATCACATGCAAATGGCTCTCCATTCAACAAAAAATCGATTTAAAAACTCTGCCTCATTTACAAAGCCCTCAACCACCTAGCCCCTCCCTACCTTACTAACAAGTTCACCATGAAACTGTCCATCAGAACCACTAGATCCTCCAACACTTTATGCCTTACGGTGCCCAGATTTATTTCTAAAAGAGCCAGAGGCTTGAGCTTCACGGTCCTCGCCTCCCAACTCTGGAACACCTTGCCCTTGAACATCAAATCGTCCAAATCCTTCCAGTCATTCAGGAAACTTGTCATTGGGTGGCTACTGACAGCAAATCAACCTTAAGCTAGACCTAGCTATAATCTGTATATATTATACATGCCTCACCTATGTCATTACTGTAAGCATTAACTACCACTGTCTGTACATACTGTAAATAACCTTGCTAATGTACCAATGCTAATTACTATGTACTGTGCCTTGTAACCTGTCCTAAGTGCCCTTTTACTCCCGGGTCCGGAGCGCTATATAAATAAAATAAACAAACAAACCTAAAATAGGCACCCTATTTCATTTTGCTTACAATAGGCATTCATCGAGAAAGTAAGGCCAATTCAAGCTATATGGTGCTCATTAGACGGAACTGATTCCAGGAGTGTTTCATACGCTTTGTAAAACGGATGGAACATGAGAGAATGATACCACCACAATTGTTTTTTCAGTCCTTCATGTTATATGTTGCCCACATTTATCCACAACTAACTCGTGGAAACCCATCTGTCATCATTCTGCTTGGGCATTCGAGAATCTGTATATAGTGGGAGCGCTTGTTCTTCACAGCACTCACCCAATACTATAGGTGTAGGGCTTAATTTAACATAAATTAACACAATAATAGTTTCTCAGGTTTTCCAGGTGAGTTGCACAAGCCCTCAGATCAGCACAGAGGAGCACTCAAGAATAACAACATGGGAGTTTTAATTTGTAATTTTGTGATAATGTTTTGTGTCTTCTGCTGTCTCTACCTCTTCACACTCCTTACTCGACGAAGACTGTTGTTCGCAAATGCACAAGATTTTACCCTTACTAACGTAACCCCAGTCCATGCTATTACAGAAGCCATGTTTGGGCAGACAACAAGCACTGCTAAAAAAGTAAAAAGAGTTGGGTGCAGTACAGGAGTAGATTCTAATCTGGTTAATTCCTATATAACTGATTCAGCCTGTATATCAAATAACATGTGGTATAGCCACATGGCCAAAGTGGGGAAGCAAACGACAAAAGAGAGCTGTTATATCTGCTCTCTCATTCCCTATGCCATGAGTTCAAACAGAACATTCGTAACAACTGAAATTCTAGCAGCAAGAGCACAATGTCTCATGAATTTAACGTTATGCACCACAAGAGGACGATTTCAAGGGAATTTTGCCACACTAAGGTGGATGTCCAAGAAAACGTTCCCGTATTAAGATAATTACATGAAGACACAGGAGATGTTAGAGGATTACTGGAACACAGATAAAAGCATAGAGTATATAACAGGGGGTTCGCGCAAAGGGGAG
The DNA here is from genome assembly GCF_040938575.1 of Ambystoma mexicanum. Lineage (NCBI taxonomy): Eukaryota > Metazoa > Chordata > Amphibia > Caudata > Ambystomatidae > Ambystoma > Ambystoma mexicanum. Next base: position 909,723,840 of record NC_090935.1, on the reverse strand, counting down.
GTGCAGGCAGTGACACAGAAGGAGTTACACTGTCCCAAGACAGGAGCTACTGAAATAGCAAGAATAGCAGGATGTTGGTGTTGTAGGGGAGGATAGGTCAATAAGACCTCCCCACTACATGTCCTACCCTGGTAAAGACTCATGACTCGTCGGCAGCCCACCGGCCCCCAGGCCCAGGCGGCAGGCGTGGCTGCAGACTGACACGTGAGGCTGCACCACCACGTTATGTGGTAGAGCACAGACGCCATCTTGTACTAAGACAACTCCATTTTGTTAGAAACGTTTAGACATAACCCAGGCAGAGCCAACGTGCACACTGAAAGCTGCAGCTTGACCCCCACTCGGCTGCACTCACAGAGGCCCACACTTCCCCCACCCCCCGCCGCATGGCATATCCACTGAGGACTCGTTCTCACGAGCTACCAGACACGAACAAACAACAAAATAAAACACTGTAGCTCTTAACCTTCTGCAGTACATCATTGCCCCAGCCATGAACGGGAACATTAGGAAGTAATTGAAACCAGCCCAAAACCCGCATGCCCTGACCCCGTACCAAGCCCCCCGCCGTTAGACTGTGTGGCGCCCTACACCCCTTTCTACCCCGAGAACTCTTGTAATGTGTAGAAATCATTCATGTAATATATGTCATGTTGACCAACGTTCGCTGATAACGTGAAGAAGAATGGGTAAAGAGTAATATGCAACTGATATTGTTTATAATGTGAAGATGTACGAAGACTGGCCAACTGATGACAATATGCAATAACATGTGTTGCTCTCTTTACACATAGACCTGCCTAACACTACCCCATGTTCGTATGTCAACTATAGGTGTGAATTGTTGTGCTAAAAGGTATGGCTCCCAGTTAGTATCCCTCCAAATGCAAATACATACAAGTCATCTTAGAGACCCCACATGTTGTTATTCGCCCGACACCCAAGGGACAGTACACCGCCTTGTGCAGAATGCTGCACACAGATCTGCAAGGCCATCTCCCCCTCCCCCGCCCCGGCCCTCCTGAGATAGCTGGTGTTCGAACAGCACAGCCTCGCCTCCCCTCCCGACCCTGCTGGACCCATTTCAAGCATCCGCCTCCCCCATGTCAGAGGCCGCCACAGCCTGACTCCATGACTTACGAGCTACCTGGTCCTAAAATCCCACCGTCTCTATGCTCCCCACGGGCCAGTGGTATCTCCTCCAACTCCAAGTTAATGGCCCTAAAAAGGGGGGCGCCCACCCTTGCACTAACAGATCGTAAAACCATCCCTCACCGAATCCAACAAGACAGGATGATCGAGTAACCCCTCCCGTGCCCCTGACCATGCACATGGAACTAGCCTGCTTGTACCCAAGGTATCTTTATAACTGATGTATTGGGACACTTCCTATTGCATATCAATGTTCCTGCCTGCCTATTTGACCTAAGGTCAGTGCTACACGAATTATAAGCCAACGGAAGCATGAAGTGTAACAAATGGATGTGAATGTGTGGCCACAAGGGCATATGTCAGTTTAGTTACCAATCATCACTACAAGGCATGTCCAGCCCGGCACTCCACCCCGATGAGCCCAGCTGACCTCCCAACCCCACGTGGCGCTGCACCAACGTCCGCCAATCCTGGAGGAGCAACTACCTACAGTGTATACCCCAAGACATCTCCACCCAATCCCCACGATTATGTTTAATCTATGAATAATTTATAATTTATGAACCTCACTGCCTCTATCTCCAGAACCAATTTACCCATGATGGCCTCACTTTGAGGTGCCACTCTAACTATGGCTACTCTCCTCCCTCTGTTCCAGAATATCTCACTTCAGAACTGTGCCTACACAACCACACCACTTTACCCAGACTTACTATCTCCAGCGGACTGGATAAACAGATTCGCCAGCCCACATACACCCTTAATACCCTGTCCCACACCTCTTAGAAATACAAGATTAGCTTCTCGCCTTGTTGTACCCTCTACCACCTTCTTGAATGCAGCCCCACCGACCATGATTAGAAACGCTAGACTCAGCCATCGCACTAATCCTGATGTAAAACTCACCAGAATGCTCACTAATCAGGCTAGCAATCTCACACAGCCCCCCTCACTTACTGACCCTCCACCGAGTCACAAGCCCGCAACACCTCACCCACCACCACACACGAAAGTCAACCTTCCACTGACCTCCATCAAGGGAGCTCTCATCAACGCACGCTCATTGGTAGCCCACGCTACTGATGTCGCCGACATTATCTCCACCAACCACCTAGACTTTATCGCTATCACGTAGACATGGCTCCACCTAGCAGCCGTTCCCACAATAGCTCTAGCCACCCCAGATAACTACACCATCATCCGAGCTGACAGAAAAAATAGAATAAGAGGAGGAATAGCAATTATTGCGAAATCCACCCTAAACATCAGAGAAGTAACTAGCACAACCCTACCTTCAGCCGAACTCCTGTCCGTCAAACTCCCATTATCTGACACCCAACCTATCCTTCTCCACATTATATACAGACCTCCAGGACCTCCCTGCACCTTTGAAGAAGATATCTCTCCATTACTCACTACCAACCTGAAACCTAAATCTCAAATCATCATTATGGGCAACATCAACTTGGGACTTAATGACCCCAATGACAATCAGGCCACTTCCATTAATGACACCATTACTCATCTAGGCCTCACCCAACACATTAATAAACCTACACATACAAAAGGAAGATCCTTGGACTGGCTTGCAGACGCCAACTGCAACCTCTCACTGACCGACATCACTCCTTGTGCTTGGACTGACCACCACCTTATTACCTTCTCTCTACTCAGATCCATACCATCTACCACACTACCCACTAGGTTACCTCAAATAATCTCCAGAAATAACCGCAACATCACTATAGAGAACCTTAGACCTCTTCTCGTGCCTATCAGTAAAACTAATCTACCTATGCAAAATGACAACCCATCAGCCATTGTAGACCTATACAACAATACCCTAGAACTAGCTCTCAACCAGATAGCGCCTCTTAAACAATGAAAAGCCAAACCCATTGCCCACTCCAACAAATGGTCTCAGCAGAATTAAAGGCTCTCCGCAATATCAAAAGAACTGCAGAAACTAGCTGGAGAAAAGCCCCTTCTCTTTCCACTAAAGATAAGTTCTCCTCAGCAGCCTCCACCTACAAATCCGCCATTTTAAATGCTAAAAAAGAGATCTATAACATGAGAATACAAAACGCCAAATCTGGCACCAAAGAAATATTCTCTATACTAAGGGAACTCGAATCACCACTGCCTCCTTCAGAGGACTGCATTAAAGACAAGGCCTGGTGCAATAATATCCAGGTGGCCCTCGCTAATACAATTGCCCTCCTACAAACTAAGATAGAAGCAAAAAAAGCCAACCTTGCCTCCAAACAGAATCCCATCAGCATAATAAACCACACCACCCCTAATTGCCCTTCCTTCCACTTCTCACCAGTCACAGAAGAGGAAGTAATCAAGATAACCGCCAGTCTCAAACCATCCAACTGCAAAGGTGACATTTGTCCCGCCTCCGTCATCAAAGACGGGGCTAATGAGTTAGCCCCTCATCACCTCCTTGATCAATGCTTCCTTCAAAAACTCAGTGGTCCCCAATAACCTTAAAGAAGCATGGGTCCAACCCCTGCTCAAAAAACCCAACCTAGACCCCAACGTCCCCACAAATTACAGGCCCATCACCACAGTCCCATTTCTCCTCAGAATCTTAGACAGGGTTGCCTACCTCCAAATACAACAACATTTGGAAGACAACAACCTCCTAGGCCTGTGCCAATCCGGCTTTAGACCAAGGCATGGGACTGAAACTGCCCTCTTGGATCTAAAAATCCAAATGGATGATGCCAAAGATAGGGGCAAACTGGCCATTTTGCTCTTGTTGGATCTATCTGCTGCCTTCGATCTGTTTGACCACTAGATCCTCACTCAACACCTCTCCTCGGCTGCTGCATTCTCTCAGAATGCCACTAAGTGGATCCAGCCATTTTTGTCTGACAGGTCGACTAGGGTCTTCTCCCCCCACCGCGGCTGCGGACCCTATGCCAATCACATGTGGAGTGCCCCAAGGCTCCTGAATTTCCCCCACACTTTACAATATCTTCACAAAGCTCTTCTTTGACCGTCTTGACCATCTGGGTGTCAGCTACACTAATTATGCAGACGACACCCAGGTCCTCATCACTCTCACTGGCAGCTATGAAGAGGATGTCGCAAAGCTTAATGAAATCTACTTAGAAATCCAAGCCTGGATGGCCACACACAGTCTTTGCCCCAACAACGATAAGACAGAACTGCTTATCGTAGGCTCCCAGGCTCGCCTCAACAAACTAGACCAAAGGTATCAATCCTTTACCATTGACGGCAACATCATAAAAGTCTCTAAAGAGGTCAAAACACTAGGGGCCTCATTACGACCCAGGCGTTAAGTTACCGCCTGGGTCGTACCCTTACCACCATGGTGTTAACTATGTTTACACCATGGTGGATGGCGGATTTACCGCCCCATTCCAAGGTGAGTGGGGCGGTAAATCCCCATTTCCCATTTACCCTTCCCCATTCCCATTTTTGCCCCGTAGGGCATAATGGGAGTGGGGAAGGCGCTAATTACGCCACCGTAAGTTACGGTGGCGTAATTAGCACCATGGTCCCTTAGCGCCATGGATTTTAACGCCTGCAAAAAGCAGGCGTTAAACTCACCATGGCGCAAAGGGACCTCGGAATCAGGCGTTAAGGGTCGGCGCCGTTTACGGCGCCGTTAACCCCTTAATGCCTGACTCGTAATGAGGCCCTAGGTGTGTACCTCGACTCCACCTGGTCACTAAAAAAACAAATAAACTCCACCATCTCAGCCACCACCTACACCAATAAATTGATCAATGCCTGTAGGCCTTTTCTCTTCACCTCTAGTTGCCTCACCTTATCAAGAGCATTGATATTGTCTAAATTAGACTATTGCAACACACTCTACCTAAGCACTACCACAAAAAACTTGAACAGGCTCCAGATCCTGCAAAATAATGCACTAAGATGTGCCCTTAACCTCCCGCGCAAGGCTCACATATCCACGGGCAGCAAAGAAGTCCACTGGCTCCCGATCCGCGACAGAATCAAGCTAAGAACCCTGGTCATCACCCATAAGTGCCTGTCACGCACCGCCCCTCGCTATCTCTCAGACAAATTCGCTAGACATTGCTCCTCTAGACCCACCAGAACCCCTTACCTGCACCAACTAAAGATCCTCAACTATAACCTAAAAACAGCAGGAGGTTCAAGCTCCCCAGTGCTCGCAGCACAATGCTGGAATACCCTCCCTCTTGCAATTAGATCGGAAGCCGCATTCTGGCCATTCAGAGCCATGGTGAACTCATGGTTACTAGCCTAAACATCCAATCTCTCAATGACACGTTCGGCCAGCCGCCGTTCACCACCATGTAGTAATGTTCACCCTGGCTTTATCCGATTCAGGACCACCCTGTAACCCGGTCCTCACTCTCCACTGTAACTATCTTGTACCCTGTTCTCTGTATACTTTATTCTTGTATGTAACTACTCAGAGCCCGGACTAATGTATGCTCTGACTGGTATATTAAGGTGTTTGTGTAACGATATGTAACTCTGCTGTGCACATGATTATGCACCCAGCTACCTGAGGGTTCGGACGTGCTTTATAAATAAACAAACAAAACTAAACTATGTGCCCCCTATAGCTTGTGTCACCCATGACGTGTTTTCTAAATAAGTAGGCCTGTCTTTGCTATTTTCAGACAGAGCGCTCTCGGAGTTTGAACAGTCCTTTGCATGCCCTATATTGATTTATAAAGCCCTTTTGATCTCACCCACACTTGGTCCTGGTCTCATTCCCCTCCTGGGGTGTGTCCTTTATTGCCTCTCGCTAAGGGGGGTGCGTTTCTGGGGACGCTTACATTCAGTGTATGTACAAGTATACACAACAGACAGGTGGAAAGAAGGCGTGGTGGGGAGCAAAGCGCATGCTCTAACGGTTCCAGTTGAAGTAGTACAGCAAGAAAATGACAAGTGCCTCAAAGAGTGGGAATCAAGTACAAAACTGCTCACATGGGTAGAAAACGAAGCAGGCCCATCATACCGCTCAAGGGAGCAGCTTCAGTTTTCCAGAATGATGGTGAAGTAGAGGTTGGAGAAAATAAAGGATGCAAGCAGATTTCAAGAATGCCAGGCAAGAAGGTTGGAACAGTAGTGCTCATGAACCACCATTGGGCATCAATAGTTCCAGTAGTATAAACTAACATGAAAGTGGCTCCAGATTACGAGGTGGGAACTGATGCAGACAATAAACTCAACCGTGAAGGAATTCAACACCATCAACGAGGAGCTGAGAGCAGTTGCACTGATGGCCCTCCAGAACAGATACGTTCTGGATGTTCTCGCAGCCATGGAGAAAGGCGTTTGCACCAAGATCGGGTCTTCTTGCTGTACATTCGTTCCTCCCAATGACGAAGGCAATGGGACATTGACAGAGGCCATCCCCAGGCTCTCTGAACTTCACACAAAGATGGAGGCAGAAACGAAAAATGTTGGATGAAGGCTGGCTATCTTACATATTCTCATGGATGCCAACATGAATGGCCAATGGACTGAAAGTACTGGCAGCAGCCTTGATATTGGTGTTGCTGACAGTTTGTGTTATCAAGATAATAATCAGGCAATGTAGAAATAAAACTGAGAAGACTTTAGGGATGGAAGTGCTAATAGACGTAGAGACTGAAGAAGATGAAGAAACAAAGAAACATAATGCACTGAAAACACAACTGACACAGTGCCCCCTGTTCCCGACAGGAATGATGTTCCAGTAGCCGTACAATACCCGTGACTGCTGGGGAAAATGGGTTTGGTGCAACCTTGATGGGGACTGCACCTACGTGACATGGAGCTTAGCTGATCATGTAAAACACTATATTGGAGAGATAACAAAGGTTTGGCTCCTGAAGCTATAGATAAGAGCATGGTACAGAAAGTGTGGTATAGATAGTGTGGTCAACAGGTCAACCAGAGGGGGGATTGTGGATGGGGGGAAATCTGATGCTCATGCCCTCCATACGATCCTCAGCACGAAGGCAGAGATACAACAGATGTGCCTCACTTCTAGGCTCATTGCCACGAACTTCGATGTATCGCAGGTCTTAGAAACGCTATTCACTCTCACAACCGTTCAGACCAAACCTGATCGATGACTTGGACGATATAGAAATGACATTGATCGAGCAAGTCGTCAAAGGCAGAAATCAATGATGTCATCATTGACATCATGACACAGCTGCATTATACAAGAAGTACATATTCATCTACTCATGAAGTTATATGAACATGCACTAGTTTATTACATATAGGCACAAGGCACATGTTTATTATCCATTTAGGTAAAAAGACAGATACACGTACATACTGTTGTGTTCATATCTTTGCTGAAACCGCAAGATGCAAAGAGTTCAAATATTTAGCTTGCACATGCTTGACTGCTTGACTGCTATTGATAAAGAGAAGCCATGGGGAATGATATAGAAACGATAGGTCTCTGAAATGGATGGCAAAGGAGAGACAGGCTTCAAGCACATAGAAAGGCTGACACAATCGCTATGGGCAGAAATAAGGCACTTAGCCATGGACAAGTGGAGACAGAAAAGGTCCAGTTACCAAGTTAATAAGCCACCTGCAAAATGTCAGGCTAAAATCCTCATAATTACAGGCGAGAGGGCTTCATTTTGTGGTCTCAGTGCACATGACCCAGTTGAGTAGGACAAAGCTCATTCAAACAAGGTAGACGAGCGCCGTTCCCGTCGAACCAAGAGAGAAGAATCTACAAGTGTTGCATCTGGGTGTTCAACTGAATAAACTCTCACAGGCTTAGGTGATCAGAGAATGGCAACATTAGGGAATACTTTTCACATCCATGTTCATTCCCGTTGCCTTGAAAAGGTACACTCAGCCTGGTAACGGATCAGGTTCCCAAAGATGGGAGGGCACGCTCTGACCAATCCAGATTCACATTTCATGTGGGGATAATTGGTTCCAAGGGCCAATGGTCTCTCTACAACCCGGCAACGCTGTAGATTGATACTAGTACAGATGGTCCTAGGAGAAGCTCCTAGACATGGCTTTCCAATCGTAGGACTAACCTATATATTCTCTATATGTAACCTGCTCAAACTGACCAATGTAATCGGCTGATAGGGTTTTTGGGTTGGAACCTGAATTTGTGACATCACACTGGGATAACTGCAACTCAAAAGAGGTGATGACCGGAAGGTTTAGAATTAATCTTAACCCCTGGCATAGCTCTGGGCACCCCTCCAGACTATTGTTCTTCGCCTGCCAAGCCATTACAAAAGGGGAAAGACCATATGCGAATCAGGCTTGGTCCCACCCCAAAAGGGGCAGTCCAGCCCAAACTGCTTGGTCGCATCCCTTCTGCACGAGTCCACAAGCATCCCCAAACATGTTTTGGGCCTCATCAGTGAGAAGTAGCTTGGGTCTCTAGGCCCAGCAGGCATGGGTCCCATGTCTGGCCAAGGCAGCCGGTGGGTAGTGCCACCACCTATTTAGCAATTTCAGGGCCTGATGTCTGTATTGCAGGGAAACCATCAAGCTCAAGACTCTCCTATACATCCGCGCCCATAAGGCATTGACGATATCTTTCCCCAAGTCTCGTCCCATCTGATCCTGGCTGGGGGCGGATCCCTGGCTTCTGCCAACAGTATTGCCCTGTATATCTGAGCGATAAGCCCCCGAGAGCTTGCCTTCACGAGAAGGAGCTGCTCAAAGTCTGTCAACCCCCTCCGCAGGTCCTCACTCCATTGACCGTCCATCAGCACTCCCTTCAATTGAAGGGAGCAGAACACAGATAGCTTTCCAACACCCAAGCATTACTCCAGCCTACCTAAGGAGATGAAAGTCCCCCCTTCCCACATTAGACCGGCGCTGTTCAGCCCTGCCTTGTACCAAAGCTGGAATGCTAGCGGCTAACTGACCCCACCAGATAAAATTCAAGGGCGGTGGCCATGTGGTGAGCCATCTAGTCCCCTCCCCCTCCTTCCATATGGACCACAGGACCTCCAGAACTGGACCGCAGCTCCATCCTTGTGTTTCAGGACCTGGGTACCCACAACCATTCACCCAGAGAGGCAGGGGCCAGGATCACATTATCCATTGGCACCCATTGCTTGTCGGATAGAGTGTCCATCAAGACACACAGAGCTGGGCCGCCTTATAATAGATTGAGAGATACAGCAACCCCACCCCCCCTTCCTTCGGTAGAATCATTGTCTTGTAAGCAATGCTATGGTTGGCTCCTGCCCATAGGAATTTCAACAGTGCCGCCTTAACGTCGTCAAGAAAAAACTGCAGGACCACCACCAGAAGCCTTTTGAATAAGAACAGGAATTTGGGCAGCACCACCATTACAATTCAGTTCAAGCGCACCATTCACAAAAGCTTCAACCTCGCCCACCCCTCCATATCCTTCTGCACAGCACACCTTAACAGCAAGTAATTCTTAGTAAAGAGATCCCTGTAGTAATGCAAAACCTGTATTTCCAAATATCGAAAAGAGTCCTCTTGTGTCTGAAACGGCAACTCCTTGATGTATTACCTCTCCACCACCGACAGCTCCCCAGTGATGTAGGCCACAGATTTCTCCAAATTGACTTTAAAGCTGAATAGTTCCCAGTATTGCGCTAAACTCTTCAGCAAACATGGTTCTGACTGTGTTGGGTTAATGATGTAGAGCAGGGTGTCGTCTCTAAAGTGAATGAGCGTGTATACTAGCCCCCCCTTATCGGGGACCACCCTCAACCCTATGGCCCACGGCTCCATAACCATTGAATAAAGCAACAGAGAGAGCGGAAAACCCCTGTCTCGTACTCCCCTGTAGCGAGAAGGCCTGCTAAGTTCTCCCATTCACCACGGGCCCATCCCTATGGCCGAGAGGACTTCCCCCATCAAAGCCCAACTCACCCAATTGAAAGCCTTCTCGGTATCTAAGAGAAGTAATAGGGCCCTCTCTTTCGCCACTGCTGGCGTGTTGAGAATGTGAGGTGTCTTAAGCAAGTCATCAGCACCCTACCTGTGCATAAGGAAGCCCGTCTGGTCTGCATGAATCAACCGGGAGAGGCAGGACTCCAAGCGAGACGCAAACACTCTGGCGAAGAATTTTGCATCCACATTTAATAGAGAGAGGGCTTGTATGAGGCGCAATTGGTATGATCCTTCCCTGGTTTCGGGATTACTGCTATTAAGGCCTGGAGGAAAGTCAGTGGTATGGTGCCTTCGCCAGAGTTAAACAACTTGGCCAGGGGTGCCACCAGGAGGGACTGGTAATGTTTGTAGAAGTCTTCGGTGAACCCATCCTCCCAGGGGCTTTGCCCACATTTGGATCGACCGCATAACTTCTTCCTGTGTTACCTCCCCTCTAGAGCTTCACCTTCTGCCCTCGACTAGCCCCCTCTCTTCTATGCCCCTTCTGTGATAAGTAATCCCCTGACCGTAGCCTTAGCTGACTCCCATACTGTAGCCATTGGCACCTCCCTGCTGTCATTGGCTTCAAAGTAGACCCCAAGCTCCTTCCCATAGATGTCCCGGAACACCTGATCTCTCACCAGTGAGTCGTTGCATCTCCAGCGCAGCTGCCGCCGAGGTGGTTTCTCCACAAGCTTGTGATCCAACTAGGTTATCACCTCAACTTTAGGTCCATTACCTCTCCCACCTGCTCCCGCGGGACCAGCAGTAAGTTTATCCTTGTGTATGACTGGTGCAGAGGGGGAAAGAATGTATAGCCCCCCCAGCCCTGGAAAGTGACCCTGCCAGACGTCCACCCAGTAGTAATTTTATAGGAGGTTCTGAAAGTCAATATTTTCCTTAGCCACCGTTCTCAGGATTCCCCCTTTGCTGACCACCAATCCAACACTGGGTTGGCCACTAGATTAAAATCACCCCCTGTGATGCTTGAGCTAAAACATGGCACTGGTGCACAGTGCATTCTGGGGGCACTCAGAGCCATAATGGACATTTATTCCATGCCTCAGTGGAAGCTGCACTTGCTGAAAAACATGTTTTCAACGTTATTCGTTGCTGAGACTGGTATACATGCCTCAGCCAAGGACACAGCGCTGGGAAAGCTAGGATCCACAGGTGCTGGCTGGTACCAGATAAAAAGGTTTGCTATGGTTTGCTATGTCTGCGCCAAGGTCTCAAGATGAGTTATGGAATTGTTTTCTATGGTGCTTTAGGAGAGGGAAGCGCTTTGCTCCTTGGGGTTACTGTCGGCTGACCTGGCCGGCAGCCAACGGTCACTCATCAATGCGCAAGCGCTAATGCCAGATGGTTCGAGAAATTGCCACCCCTTTTGAGGAGTGCATGTATGCGGAGCTCTGGAAAGGTCAGGCGGGAAAAGCACAAAGACCTCAGTCGGAGGGGGGACGCCTTGTTCCGACATACCTGTGGGCCGTTGTGTTCTCGGCCTGGCTGTTACCGGGGTCTTCCAGCCGCTTCTGGCGAGATGAGGAATTCAGTTACGCCCATGGTGATGTATTCTTGCTAACTTACTGTCTTTTCTGTGATTTACTTCTGTGTTATCACTTATTGCTTTATGTATGTTTAACTATGAATAAATAGCTGTATAAGTGCTCCTTATCTTCTAACTGCACGTGTGGGTGTGAGTTATTGTTCCGTCTACCTGCGTTCAAAGTATTTGCTCTGATCTGCAAATGTGATGATGATAAATAACTGTCTGTGCATTCTTGGCGAGCAATACACCCCCCTAGGATCGTGGCCCCTACTGCCCAGCCTCCCAATGCCACAAAGATCTGATGCAGGGATGTCACCTGCAATACGTTGGGTGCGTACAACGTGGCCAGTGTAATCCGTACTCCCTCGTAGAAACCTGTTATACCCAAGAACCGCTCCTAAACACCCTCTTAATGTGGACCTCTGTCATCCTAAAAGCTTTTCCCAGTAAGATACCTACCCCTTCCTTCTTGCAGAGCTTGTGGGAGGCACCAATACATCTTGCTGATGTCTTTACCTTTTTTTTATTTTTTATTTGTGTGTGTTCGCAAGGAAATTTACAAAAGTAAAAGTTCTGAATTTGTATCCGAAGTGACTAAACAGGGTGGTACCTTGGACATGTTAACATTTTCATTGTATGTTCTAGGATTTTTACAGTCACTAGAAGCCAGGTTATTCGATCGCCACCTATCAAGCTGTTCCACCATTTCTCTTCATCCCACCCGTGTTCATCCGCTGTTAAATGTTTGAGATGGGCGAGTCTGAGTTTCTGGTTTTTAGGACATGCCAGAAGCAGGTGTCGGGTGGATTCAGTTTCAGTCTTGCACAGGCGGCAGGTGCTTGATTCGGAGAAGCCTCTGATACTACGGATTTCATTAGTATCCAGTAAGTTCATCCTTATCCTTAACAGAGAGTTGCGCGCCACCCTACTGGGAATTTTTTTTTTTTTCAAGAAGTTTTTATTAACAATTTTCCAAAATAACACGAGGCAATTGGTAAACTCCCCTTTGACTCCTGCCTACCCCCCTCAGTTCCCCACTTCCCCCAGATCCTCCAGGTTCGCCGACAGCTCAAATTCAAATACTAAGTTGAATACATATTTCTCATCAATACAGTCCAGTAGCCCAGGTAAGGTTTTAAGCCAGAGAAACCAAACGAGGTCCCGCAAAGATAAAAAATAAATAAATAAATAAAACCCTACAGAAGCAACAGTATATAAGGCCTCACAGGTCCGATTCATCTTGAGGGCGAACAATACCCAGTAGTTCCATTGCCTTGGGGCACCAGACGCGGCGAGCTCCCGCTTTCAGATATGACAACAGGTTGGATCAGTCCGAATTGAACCTCAAGTGAGACCCCTGGATCGAGTAGGTAAGCCATTCCATTGCCACCAATGCCCACAACTTCGCAACCCACTCGTGTTCCTGTGGAGGGTCTTTTGACTTCCACTTCCTGGCCAGGACCAGGGCAGCCGACAACATCATTATCATATACAGTTTACGGTCCGCCCTTGTGGGCAAGGTTGTCAACAATGCATTAAAGTCCAATAGATCCCGCCCCCCACCGTGGCCCTGCTGGACACCCAACACCTGGACGATCGCTCGCTGAACTAGTGACCAGAAGGGATCAAGTTTTGGGCACTCCCACCAAATGTGAGCCCAGGAGCCAACTGCGCCGCAATAAACTGACACCGTGGGGTATATTTTATTTAACCTGAGAGGGGTTAGATGCCACCTCAGTAGCAGCTTCAACCAGATCTTGCGGAGTTGAATAGATCTAGCAAGTTACGGGAGTTGGGACCACAGCTTGACCCATTCCTGTTCCTCTATACTCGAGCCTAAATCCTGCGCCCATTTGCTCATGTAGGTCCTAGAATATATAGGTTCCTCCCGTTTTATAAGTTTATAAATGGACGAGACCACCCCCCTGTCTCCTGCATCCGTTTCGAGATACCTCTCAAACTGGGTGAGTGGACGAGAGCCCGCCATCCTTACAGATGGATGGGAGATCCAATGTCTGATCTGGAGATATGAAAACCTCTGTTTCTTCCCCACACCGAAATCCTTCTTACACTGCTCAAAGTTCTTCACACCCCCCCCATTAGCATATCCCGTAGCATCCTGCATCCCCCCAGGAACCATGGGTCAAAATTAGGGTCGCTTATGACCGCTGGAGTGAATTGCGGATTCCCATGCAGGGGCGAGAACGGAGAGGGGACGGATGTGATTTGAGCTCTCTCGATGGCTTGGTCCCAGGCATCTCCTATTGTTGCTGTTATTGTGCTGCAAAAAATTCTGGTTGGCCTGTCCCGTTTCGGCATCCACAAAACCCCTTCCAGGTCCTTTCCAACTACTGCCCTGTCCATTGGCCTCCAGACCTTGCCCCTGTCATTCCTTTGCCAATTCCTAATCACCCTGATCTGAGCTGCTAGATCCTACTGGGGAATTTTTTTAAGTATCTCATTGGGTCATTGAGCTTGCAGTACGATTGAGGAAGGTGGTGGAGTAGTTTGTTTTTTGTTGCACTTTCTTGTGTTTGAATCCAGTCTAGTTCTTTCAGTTTCTTGTACACTCTTGCTGGATTGGTGATGAGGTCATCTTCCGAACAGGCGACTGACTGGAGTAAGGCCTTGTTTGCGGCTTTCCAGATCGATAGCATTTTCACCTTGTCTGTTTGTAGCTCCTTATTTAGCAGGCTGTAGATTTCATCGCTTTCGTCCATAATGCATTTTCGATATAGACGCAGGGCGTTGATGTTTACTGTTGCCTTAAGCGAGAGAAGACTGAGTTCTCGCCGAATCGCTGCGATGGTCGTGGATTGTGGAAGGGAAAAGACCACCTTCCAAAACTGTCCTTCTAGTTTTGGCCAGATTTTGTTTGGAATCAGAGGCATGGCCTCCGCGCCATAGGTGATCGAAGGGACGACATTTTTCTTATAAAATTCTATTACTGGGATGTTTGAGAATTTTCCAAATTTTGTGTCAATCGCCTTTCCTTGTGATGCCAACTTCTTTATTTTATTTTGGAGGTTTACCTGCATGGAATTTTCGTGTTTCGAACTATCCATCAAGACACCCAGGTATTTGTATTCAGTGACCTTCTCAATCTCGTTTTCCTCTAGACACCATTTGTATCTATCTGTTCTTTTTTTCTGACCAGCCTCCAGGATCATGATTTTGGTTTTGTCTTTGTTTATTTTTAGGTTGTTTTCTGAAGTGTAGAGAAGTAGGTTTGATAGCTGTCTCTGGAGGCCAATCTGGGTCTGGTCAAATAAGATGAGGTCATCTGCATACAGTAGATGACTTATTTTGACGTTGGCCACAGACGGTGGAAATGTGCGAGACAGGTCTTCCGAGTCTCTGTAATCGCCAATGTAGGCTAGGAACAGCGCTGGGGCTAGGGGGCAGCCTTGTTTCACCCCTCTTCCTGTCTGAATTTCGGCCAAGAGGTTACCTAGTTGGGACAGACGCACCCTACGAGTGGGTCCATGTGTAGTGCTTTTATTGGCTGTAGAATCTCCTGAGGGCAACGCCACCCCTCCAGTTTTTCCTAAAGGCGATGCCTGTCAACTAAGTCGAAGGCCTGGGAGAGGTCGATGAAAGCCATAAAGATCTGCGGTTTGCCCTCCAAAAACTTGCTTTTGAGGGTGCTGATGGTTAGTATATTTGCAGCTTTGCCCAAATTTCTTTTACAGCCCGTTTGGAACCTGTCATTGCAGGGTGCCGACTTTGACCAGGATTGAAATCTTTTCAGGAGCAGGCTCCCAAATACTTTTCCGATGCTGTCCAGAAGGGCTATGGGGCGGTAGTTTAGTGGGTCTGTGATATCACCTTTCTTGTAGATTGGGACGATGATGGCTTTTGTCCACGAAGGCGGAATGGATTTCTGGGTGGCGCATCTCGTAAAGTAGTTCTTGATGAGCGTTGCCCATTCCACTTGATTTGTTTTCAGATCTATGTTGGATATTCCATCCGGGCCCGCCGCTCTGGAGTTCTTCAGCTTTTTGAGGTGATCTCTGATTTCCTCTTGGTCGTCCAATTCCAGCCATTTGACGACTTCCAGTGGCCTTTGAGGTGGACCCAGGACTAAAGGCGCTTGGAAAAGGGAAGTAAAGTGGTTGATCCATTTTTGTTCTGCCATAGAATTTATGGTCGAGTTGTTATGTGATGGCGCCGCTGTCTTTAGCAAGGACCAAAACTCTTTTACTTTATTGCCACAAATTGCCTTTAACATGGTTTCTGCATTCTGCTGATACAGTTGGTGTCGGTGGTTTTTCGCCCAGTTTTTGTATGTTTTTGTTGGCATCATTAGTTTTTCTTTGTTTTGAGCCGAGTTCCCAAGCCTTCTTTTCATCCTACGCAGCTCACGTCTTTTTTCTACCAGTGTGGCATCGAAGGTGTGTCTTGGTGTGTTAAAAATAGAGGATGACGCTTTGGTTTTCGCCTTGTATTGTACTAGAAGAGGGACATAGTCCAGAATTTCTTTCCTTTCGGGGCTCCCACCAGGAGCGTACTTTGCCGTCAAGTTTATGACTGATTCAGCTGTTAGGTTCAAACGGTTTCCCCGAGAATTTGGTTCGACCCCCAAGATATACGGGGCAGGTCGTTTAAAGCTGTTGTACAACGACATTGTGAGCTGGTTGTGGTCACTAGCATTTGTTTTGTGAACTTCAAAGTCTTTCGCCTTTGCCAAAAGGATGAAGTATTGTAAGATGTAATCAATGGTGGCGTGAAGGGATCCTTGTTCCCAAGTAGGGAGACAATGTTTGTTTAGGAAGGTTGAGTCAAGGTTCACCAGTTTTCTTGAAGCCATTAAAGAAGACCATTGACGCCCTCTTTTAGCGGCTGGAGTCATAGGTGAATTTGGGCCCGTCCTTGATATCGGGTCGTGGCATTGGGCATTCAAGTCTCCACAAATTATGATCGATGGAACCTGGTGTATAGCTTGAATCTCGTCTAGGGTTTCTTCCACCATGGAAAGGTAAGTGTATTGATTTATGGCCGCCGGATTCCAGTATGTGTTAACGATTGCTATTTGCGATTTCCTGGGGTCCTTTTGCTCATCCCAGTCTAAAAGCACTGCCTGAATTGATTGGTTTGATTGGAGTGTGTCCTTTATCTTCAGGCTGATTCCCTGTCGGCACGCTATAAGGAGCCCAGAGGTAGGGCGACCCAAGAGACCTTTGTTGGCGGGAGCCAAGATGATATCGTACCGGAGCAAGGTTGATTTGTGGTCGACTGTTTGGGACGTCCTTTACCCCTTTGGGCCGACCTACGCATTGCTATTTTTTTGTTTTAGTCAAGGCCCTTGGGAGCCAAGCCCAAAGGCCCTGGAGTTTATCTCTTGGTTGTTGCTTTGACCCTAAACCTTCTTTTACTGCTGGTGGGCTAGCGATTTTCCTCTGTACTTGTCGATGGACTGAGTTGATTTCAGCGTTTTCATTTTGGGTAGAAACTGTACTATCCACCAAGGACACAAGTCTTTTCTTCAAACTTTGCGTCGTGAATTGTTTCTGTGTAGCGTCAGTAAAGGTTATTGAGGACTTGTGTTTGTGTCTTTCAGTTCTCGAGTTGTTGTCGGTGTCTCTTCTGTTTACATTCCTATTTTCGTTTCCTCGTTTTTTTTCCTGGCGCCCTCTTTCTCCCCATGTGTTTTCTGAGTCTTGATATTGGGTTTTCGGCTTTGGATTTTCAGAGTGTAACCGAGGGATGACAGGTCCTCCTTTGCACGTGCTATTTCCTTTTTAGCGCTCGTGGAGGCAATGTAAATGTAAGCTTTTGCTCTGTGGTTTGAGTGGTAGGGCTCCACTAACTTCAAGTCTGCGGATTTTATCCAACGTAGAGATGGGACTAGACTGAACAGTGTGAGAATGCCCCTTCTATTCAGAATTATGTCATCCTTATTATCTGCATTTTGTTCCAGTTTTATAGGTGACTCCCTTGGGTGTTGTTTTTCCTTTCGGTATTGCTTGGTTTTGGAGATGTAATGCGGTTTTGGGTGAGACAAAATTTCTTTGTTTTGACTTTTCCATATAATTTGGCAGCTTCTTGTCTTGAGATAACGGTCATGGTCATGCCCACCGTTCTTCTGATGAGGGGATTGGTTACCGGACATCTTCCTTTTGCTGACGGGAGAGGAAGTGGACATCGAGGATGCAAAAGAGACCACTCGAAAGCTGGGAGGACTGGATATCTTCTGTCTTTGGGGCTGATGAAGTTTTTTTCTACGGTCTTCCAAGGTGCTGAATTGAGGCAAGGAGTCTTCTTCGTTCAAATTTTCAATGGTTTCGGCTTCATCCTGGTGGCAAATTTTCACGGGCGAGATGTCTTTACCTTTTATTGTTGATTCCGCCCCCTGCTTATAATGGGCCTTCTGTAAAAAGAGGACCCCAGGTGCTGCTTATGGAACATGTTGCTGGTTAACGATCTCTTATTTTGGGAATTAAGCCCATTTACGTTTAGCGTGCTACCCTCAGCTCAGCCATAGCCCTTCCTTATCTTTCGCCGTATGTCCTTATGTGAGGGGATGCAGGGCGGACAGGATATGCAGAGCTGACTGGGGTAGGGTTGATAGAGAGGAGAACATTCCGGCACAATTCGCGACCTATTACCGAAAGCTCTACACCAGGCCAGTAGAGGCAACGGGAGAGGGTATGTGCAACTACCTCAAAAGCTTACAGCTCCCCAAACTCACGGCGGCGGAAGTTGAAGCTCTAGAGGGGAGGTAACACAGGAAGAGGTACTGCGGTCAATCCAAATGTTAAAGGTGGGCAAAGCCCCTGGGAGGATGGGTTCACCACAGACTTCTACAAACATAACCAGTCCCTCCTGGTGGCACCCCGGGCCAAGTTGTTTAACTTTGGCGAAGGCACCATACCACCGACTTTCCTCCAGGCCTTAATAACAGTCATCCCGATACCAGGGAAGGACCATAACAACTGCGCCTCATTCAGGCCCATCTCTCTCTTAAATGTGGATGCAAATATCTTCGCCAAAGTGTTTGCATCTCACCTGGAGTCCTGCCTCCCCCGTTGATTCATGCAGACCAGACATTATGCACAGGCAGGGTGCTGATAACTTGCGTAAGACACTTCACATTCTCAAAGCACCAGTGGTGGTGAGAGAGGAGACCCTACTACTTACCTTAGATACCGTGAAGGCTTTTGATTGGGTGAGTTGGGCTTTCATGGGGGATGTCCTCTCGGCCATAGGGATGGGCCTGAGATGGATGGGAGCGATCGCATCTCTATATTCGAAACTGAGAGCCAGGGTGGTGATGAATGGGAGAACTTAGCAGGCCTTCTCGCTACAGGCGGGTACGAGACAGGGGTACCCGCTCTCTCTGTTGCTTTTTTCAATGGTTATGGAGCTGTGGGCCATAGGGTTGAGGGATTAGGGGGGGCTCCCGATAGGGGGGCTAGTATGCACACTCATTCTCTTTAGAGTTGACGCCCTGCTGTACATCAGTAACACAGCACAGTCAGCACCGTGTTTGCTGGAGAGTTTAGCACGATATGGGGGAACTATCTGGCTTTAAGGTTAATTTGGAGAATTATGTGGCCTGCATCGTTTTGGGGCTGTCGTGGTGGAGAGGGAATACATTGTTGCCGTTTCAGATGGAAGAGGACTCTTCGATATTTGGGGATATAGGTTTTGCATCACTACAGGGATCTCTTTACTAAGAACTACTTGCCGTTAAAGTCTACTGTGCAGAAGGATACGGAGGGGTGGTCGAAGTTGAAGCTTTTGTGGGTGGTGCGCTTGAACTGTATTAAAATGGTGGTGCTGCCCAAATTTCTGTTCTTATTCTAAATGCTTCCATTGGTGGTCCCGCAGTCTTTTCTTGACACCATTAAGACAGAGCTGTTGAAATTCCAATGGACAGGAGCCAAGCATGGCATTGCTTACAAGACGATGATTCTACCGAAGGAAGAGGGGGGAGTGGTGTTCCTGGATCTCTCTACCTATTATAAGGCGGCCCAGCTCTGTGTCTTGGTGGACCCTCTAACCGACAAGCAATGGGTGCCAATGGATAACGCAATCCTGGCCCCTGTCTCTCTGGGGAAATGGTTGTGGGTACCCAAGCCCCGAATCCCGAGGAGGGTGCTGCAGTCCAGTTCTGGAGGTCCTGTGGTCCATATGGAAGGAGGGGAAGGGGACTAGATGGCTCGCCACATTGCTGCGTCCTTGAGTTGTATCTGCGTGGGGTCGGGGAGCCACTAGCATTCCAGATTTGGTACGAGGCAGGGCTGAGCAGCGCCGGTCAAATGTGGGAAGGGGGGACTTTCATCTCCTTAGGTAGGCTGGAGGAATGCTTTGGTGTTGGAAAGCTATCTGTGTTCTGCTACCTTCAATTGAAGGGAGTGCTGACGGACGGTCAATGGGGTGAGGACCTGCGGAGGGGTTGACGGACTTTGAGCAACTCCTGCTCACGAAGGCAAGCTCTCTGGGGCTTATCGCTCCGATATGCAGGGCAATACTGTTGGCAGAAACCAGGGACCCGCCCCCAACCAGGATCAGATTGGGACAAGACTTGGGGAAAGATATCGATGATGCCTTGCGGGCGGGAATGTGTAGGAGAGTCTTGCACTCAAAAGTTTCCCTGCAATACAGAAATCAGGCCCTGAAATTGCTACATAGGTGGCACTACCCACCGGCTGTGTTGGCCAGGATGTGTAAGAGGTATGACCCGCACTGCTGGAAGTGTCACTGGGTGAAGGGGAACTACAGTCACATGTGGTGGGGCTGCCCCAGCGTGCAACATTTTTGGAGGGAAGTTTTATCGTGGATCAAGGGAGTTTATGGGATTCATAGGGAGCTGCCACAGTGATTTCTCCTTTTTGAGGTGAGATTAGAGGAGAAGGAAGAGGTCGAGGATGGATATATGGTACGGGTTATGTTGGTAGCCACCAGATGCTGCTTATCCCAGCTGTGGAAGAGCCTTTGTTTGCCGGTGGAAAGAGAATGGGTGGCTAAGGTTCAAGCCATATACGATATGGAGTTCCATACCCACCTTTTGGATGAGTCCCGGCTCAATATTGAAGGTCTGTGGCTGTCCTATTTTGAGAAGTATGGCCGGTGGACAACACTGGGGCTCAGGGGGTTTAACTCTGTCGGGCCGCCTGGTTTGAACATACAGCCGCAGACATCACTCTGTAAACGTGCCTTGTTGTTAAACAGCTGTAAAATCAGCCCTAGGATCTTGAGACTGTCCTATCCCGAGAGGGTGGATGCCCTCGGTATGAACCTACTGTAGTCGCTCAGAGTCTGCTGCATGGGGGTGGGGATAACAACAACTGTTGGGAAGGGTGTTATGCCAGGTTGGCTTTTGAAGGAGGTGTGTGAAACGGTGTGTAATGCCTTTTTTGGAAATGCTAATACAGTTCAATTTTGAAAAAGCAAAAAAGATAAGCTGAAGGACAGGTCCTGGAGCAGAGGACACCTCCCGTCCCAGGAGCTGAAGCAAACTAGGCATGACAAAGCAGTCCTCCAGGCGCAAGGAAGCAAGAAGAAAGACAAAAGATGCCAGACTCAAGGAAGGCTTAGGGGCCCAAGGAAGCTGTGAGGCCTGGTAAACCACAAGGATCGGAAAGTACTGAAGAAGCTGAGGGGTCTAGACATGCTTGGAAGCACGAATGAGAGTTTGGCTTTGAAAGAGCTGAAACGCCTGAATGTTTGGAAAGCCTGACCCTTTTGGAAAGACTTGGGGAAGCTGGGTTTTGTGCTGTGCACACTTTCCTGTGAACCAGGCACAGCCACCCACAGTGGATTACAAAAAGTGAAATAGGCGTTATATCTTTGTGACTGTGGTAAAATAAAAAGCACGCTGGGGGCTATATCCCTAGGACTGTGATTGGGGCAAAGAAGTGAGCAGGCACTACATCTCTGTGAATGGGCCTCATTATGAGTTTTTAGCGGCATAGCTACCCCCAAACCTGGTACTGGGTCCGGGTTCCAGTTATAGGGAATTACCGGGCCATTCCGACCTTGGAGGGCCTGGTAATTCCCTTTCCTGGGACCCAGACCCGGTACATCTCCATACCCATTTGAGTCCCCATAGGGCTCAATGGGAATCGGGAGGATGCTAACAACGGGCCCCTTAATGACAGGCCTGTTGTTAGCATCCTGGTCTGCCAGCGGGTCCTGCTAAGGACGCCTGGTCTGACCAGACGTCCTCAGCTGGACCCGCTGCAGACCTCGTAATGAGGTGGCCCGGAATGAACGGTGCCGGTCCCTTCCGGCACCGTTCATTCTGTGGCCGCACTCGTTGTAATGAGGCCCAATGTGTTAGAAATCTGCTGGCCGCTATATCCCTGAGACTGTGAGTAGTGGTGCAGAGTGAAATTAATATCCATATTTGAGAGAAAACCCTGACACCTTATAGTTTGATCCTGCGTGACTCCTTTTGCTTGGATTGTTCTATAGTTGGAACATTCTTTTAGGTAATGGATCAGCCCTTTGGTGTTGTGGGTGTTTCTTCTCATCCTGAACCGAATAGCAGTATTGAGAAGCCTTTACTTGAGTACCAATGGATGACCTCAAATCCCAAGGAAGCACTGTAGTCCAGTAGTCCAACAACCCTGACACCTTATAGTTTTGCCATTCTGGACACTTTTTGCCCAGTTTAGTTCTGAGAAAGAAATGACCTTTTTAGTTGTAGCTCACTTCCTATGCCTTATAGTGGTGTATCCCAACCTGATCTTTATCAGAGCTAAGCCTGTCTTCTGCGTCACGTTTTGTCACTCTGATACACAGCCTCCTAGGCGATACGTCACCACAGAAGATCTACTATGCTACTAGTAAAGATTTAAAATAGGATAGTCAGCCAACTCGAGCATCCTTATGGAAATGTGAAGTTATACATTGGTTCCATTGAGACAGTATGAGTCTACAAAGAGCTTGACTCTGGAGTTCGTTGTACAGTGGCCTCTCAGAAGCTATAAACCTCTATCAGTAGATCAAGCAACTATTTTAAAAAAGCCCATTGCTTCTCCTGTTCCCTTGTGGAGTTTGCTAGGCTTTTGTGGGGGTAGCATGGCAAATCCACAATCGCAGTAGTCTGGAGAGGGTTCAACAGAGAGATATTGCAATTGGGAGCTTTGTGAATGCTTTTTATTTATTTTTTAATTGTTTTCCGTTTGTATTTTCTGATGTCTGATACCTTTTAATTGTTGCCCCTTCCTTACCTATGTATCCCTTAACCGACATGTCACCTTCATGCCCTTTTGCTTCTCTTTCTTTACTTTACTGACTGGCTGCCTTTAATTTGCTGTAGAGGTGAATGTGGGACTGGGATATGAACCAGAAAGGGATTTATATGGAATTCTTTGTTTTCTTTTCATCAAATGCATGTTGGCATTAATGAGCTGGTGGGGTACAGCAGTTAATTGCTGCTGAGCCTGACTGCAGCCCCTTGGAAGGGGAAGAGATGGATATGGTCCCAGGGGATGGGGCAACCTGTGGGAGGCAGCTGATATGAGATAAAACAAAGTGGGGGCAGATGGGGTGCAGGAGGCAGCTGTGTTGGCTGCAGTGCTGAAGAGGGCAGGACTGGAAGATTGCAGCTCTGCTGTACTGCTAGCAATCTGAGCTATGTTTCCTTCCCATCCCTTTTGGTGGAAAAGTGCGCTGTGGCTCAATATGGGAACAACTTGCAAGATCACCCTTTCCAGTAAACAGGCCTATGTCTTACATGTGAAATCCCAGTGGATTAACACTGCAACCTTCAACTGGTAATGTGACCACTTGTGACACATCTTCAACTAACCTTGAACAGTTATCAGTTTTGAAAAGTGAGCAGATCTGCTGGCTCACAGCAATAATTCCATTTACAGCCTGGCAGTTGCGGACGCAATGTGCTGCCACTGTGTGGGAGTACTTGGGAAGAAGCAGAGCACGTGCATGGTCTGACCAATTCTTAAGGTTGCAGGGTAATTCGAGCCATTGTCGGCTGCTGAAATTCCCAAATCTGTCCGGGACATAGCCTTTTTGCCCCAAACCCTATCTCGCCCCCGTGCCCTCTCCCCGATGTCAAGTTGGTCCTTGGGTTTCGCCAACAAAGTCTTGCCAACTCACAGTGGCCTGTTGACAAAAATCACACTTTGGCTTCCTGAAACCCTCACCCTCTATTATTCGGAGAATGGAAGAAGGGAAGGTTGCCCTGTGTGCCAATAAGGGCCCATTTGCTGGTACATTGTCTAGTCATCCATATTCCCATGAAGTTCTGAACTTTTATACCCTGGGTCAGTCCAATGGAGAGATCAGAATAATGTTTTAATGAGCAGTAGCTAAAAGCAGCTTCTCCGTATCAGGCATAATCTGGTAAGCAGACACTGACTCTAGGGTGCCTTGAGTTAGTTTGCTGCAAATCACAATGTCACATAAGATGCAAAATATAACTTTGTATCCATTATATGTAACCTATTCTGCTTTTAATGTCTTACAGATGTGTTTTTATGCTCCTTTCCCAAAATAGAATTAAAGGGGAAGTTCTCTCAGGAATGTTATTGGCCCAATCGATCGGGCATGTGTTTTTGCGCATATATTGCTCTATTTGTAAACAAAATTCCAATGCATTTACCCGTTTCATGAGTCTGAAACCGCCATCTTGTGATAATCTTAACCGTTGATCCAACTCCCTAAATTCAAGTGCCCTCCCGGCAGTACATCAGATCACCCGCCCCTCAAGTTGACAGCGACATGTCAAGCCAATATGCTCCACCTCATCTCATGACGTTGGTGCACAGCATACCTAAACTTACCCTCTCATCACCTACATCATCCAGTTCCCTAACGAAAAATCAGGAAGATCAACAAACACACACACACCCAGCATAAAAGTTGACTTTCTTTTCACAAAAAGAAGAAAACTTACACGTTTAAGAAAATGCTAATCATCTGGATTTTACTAAGTCGTTAGATATTTTTAAATTCAAGTTAAACATAGAAGATTAGATCAAAGGAATCATTGAAAACGTTTGAGAATATAATGATTGCAAGAAAACGTTGTTTACTACAAGGCATAGTTAGACTGTTGCATTCCATTCAAAGGTTTCAGATTGCCGTCATCGATCTGTACTTGAATTGTGAAGTCAAAATTCTGTGTGATAAATGTCCCTTATTCGTTTTTTGTATGGATGCACATATTGTTCCATTTGTCACAAAAAAAGGTCTCGTTTCATGTCAAAATACAGCACTTTGCCATTTGCATGTATTCATACCATAAATGTTGGCATGTTGCTCTGTATTTTTGCCAGCGCAAATGGGAAAACTAGTGCCTGAGGATCGTCCCAGAATATGGATATTACTGTTCCGTTACTCTCCAGTCTGGTTAAAGAACCCATCCAGAGGAAGATTGTATCCATGGCACACACAAATCGGAATGACTTACCTTTGTACATTAGGGAAGGCAAAAATATATATCAGTACCCATAAAATTAGCATTATCGATTAACAAATAGCCGCCGTACTGTGAGGTCGCATGCTCACGCTCGCTCACGCTCTCTGGCGAGGCCTATAGCAGCAGCCCCTCGGGCCATTCTTCTGCATCAACATCCACCCTCAGCAAAAGCAAAGCAAGCCCCAGTGACGAGGAAGAGCTTGTCAGGGCAAGCCTATCAACTCTGCTGCATCTAAGGCACTTAGGAGGGACGCAGCAGGGGAAACGGAGCCGGACTGCAACAGCAGCTGAACTCAGTGTGGCAACTGACACCTGCAGGGCTCCCCCAGACATCAGCGGCGCCAGTGTAAGGTGGAGTGAGAGAGCCGGAATACTCCTCCTGTGAAACTCGGTCCATAAGATATCTCCCAGGCCCTGTGCACAGCATGGAGCCGTAGCAGCACCCTGCAATCCCACGGGAGGGTGCGGGGGGGGCAAGTAGCCAGAAGCTCGGGTCAGACCTGGTCCCTGAGGTGCCCAGTAACACAAAGACAGTAAGTAGGAGGAGGAGCCGCTCCTCAGCATATAAGGCAGCCTGGGGACACGGGAGAAGGACATCAAGGACTTGGGCCCTAGAGGCGAAAATTGGAGCTGGCCTCGCCGAGGCAGCATCTACATAGTGGGGCATATCAGGGAGGAGAACACCTTTGGGGGGAGTGGAAGACCTGGAAGGAGCGTGGGCCAGTACACATCCCCCTTAACCCCTGCAAGGCAACAATCTAGCAGAAGGAAGAAACAGCCCCCCAAAAGAAGAGATCAAAGCACCTCCAAGAGGTCACTGGGAGTCTGTTAGCCCCCACTCGAGCAGACATAGGGGATTGACCTGGGGAGAGGGGCAGAAGAAGTACTGGATGCCCCCCGACAGCAAAGCACGACACAGGGTCAGTGAAGCTGGAACACCTCTCCTCCATAAAGTTGGAGCCAACAAAGGCGAGTGGAGAAGGGGAGAAATTAATATGGGAGGGGATCCAGGCCATCTACCAGACCACATGAAGGAGGAACAGTAGTGCCCCCCCCCCGTGCAACTATCTGGCAAGGATGCAAGTGGTGTAGTGGAGAGGAGATATTGGGGCACAGAGAACTTGTAGCATTGATGAGCATACAACATAGGATAAATATACATAAGGAAGGGCCCAGGTATTGGACTTGAGGAGGCCCCTTCATACGAGAAGGCAGAATATAGGAGGGGGGAGATACCCAGATGCCAAAACCCAAAGAGAAGGACACCCCATCTTCAAGAAGGCAAAATCAAACCAGACAAGGACAACTGGAGCGCTGTTGGCAGCAGCGAACTGAGGGCATAACAAGGGCTAACAAAAAGGATTGTGTGGAGGAAAAAGGGGACGCCCAAGAGAGAGAGGAGATGACTCTTAACAAAGATGATCTGAAGAAATGCCTCAGTGCTATGGAAGGGAGACTTGCAAATGCTTTCCAGGATCGATTCCCTTCTCTGCGGGACAAATTGAAGAACTCCCAGTCTGAAGTTAAAGGGGAAGTCAAAGTGATGGGCGAAAGAGTTGATGTGACAGAACAGGATCTTGCCGAAATATCAGATGAGGTACGGCAGAACAGTGAAGTTTTGGATCAGTTGGCTAGGGTTACGCATAATTTGGAATTGCAATCACAGGACTTGGAGAACCTATCGTGCAGGTCCAACATTTCCGTGAATGGCTTAAGTGAGTCTATACTGGATACTGATTTAAAGAGCAAGATCCAACAATGCTTTGGGAACTTGGTGACGGGCATGCAACCTGAAGATATTGATATTGACTGAGTGCATAGAGTGGGTCCAAGGAGAAGGGAGCCCAGAGCTAGACCGAGAGATGTACTGGTTGCCTTAACCTCATACAACCTAAAAGCGAACATTCGGCGAGCCGCAAGAATGGAAGGGAACATATGAGTAAATGGGGGCACAGGTTCAGCTGTACCAGGACCTGGCTTTGGTGACATTACAAAAGCGAAGAGGCATGGGCCAAGAGACACAGGGCCTCATTACAGGTCGGGCGGTCCGGAATTAACAGTGGTGGTAAACCCGCCGCCACTGTTAATTCCGGACCGCCGGATCCCGAGTCCTGCAGGCGGGAGGTGATCTTCCCGCCAGGTCTGACCTGGCGGGTTGAACACCTCCCGCCTGCAGGCAGACGTGGAAACACCAGCACCATCACGAGATGGTGCCGGTGTTTCCACTTCCCCATTCCCATTGAGTCCTATGGGACTCAATGGGAATGGGGATTTACACCATTCCGCCTCCGGGATTCCCAGGACACCAGGGTCGTAATGCCCTGGTATTTCCGGGAGTCACGGAGGCGGAATGGTAATATGAGTCCGGCGGTAACCAGGCGGTTTTACCGCTGCAGTTACCGCCGGACTCGTAATGAGGCCCACAGGCTTTAATTACGAAACAGATTTCATATAAATGGACATTCCCGTTTAGCTTACTTTATAACTTGCAGGGGGTACAGCACCGAATCACATTGTGTGCGGAGGGACTGGCACTTCTGAATATGGAGGAAGAAGTGGGGCACGGAGATCGACGAAAGAGGTCCTCCTCCCAACGTGGGGCGCGAGAGTGGGACTGGTCTATGGTGCCAAGACAGTGGGTTAAAGATAAAAGGTCTGCTTGGGAAAGGTCAAGGAAGAGGAGCGGAGGGGGGCACGGGACGGGGTGCCTCCTAGCTGTAGAAGGGGCATTCGAGTCTATGGTGAAGAGGGTGAAGATGGACATTATTATATGGGCCTTGAGCAGAGGGCCGGTGGGTAATGTTTTGGAATCAGGAGGAGGTGTTAGGATACTTCCCAGTGGGGATGACCTC
Organism: Ambystoma mexicanum; assembly: GCF_040938575.1. Classification (NCBI taxonomy): domain Eukaryota; kingdom Metazoa; phylum Chordata; class Amphibia; order Caudata; family Ambystomatidae; genus Ambystoma; species Ambystoma mexicanum. Next base: position 909,696,014 of record NC_090935.1, on the reverse strand, counting down.
AGGTTTTTTTCTTAGGCCAGAGCTCTGCGGTTGGTCCCCGAGGGTATAGCAGGATCTTTGGCCTAGTACTGGAATGGTTTGTTGGGAGGGTCATGGCTGGGGAAATTGGGGGAGTCGGGGCAGGGAAGGGGGGACTGAGGTTGCGGGAAATTGCTTTGTTTTGAAGGAATGGCGACAATATAAGCATGGCATAAGCAGGCCAATTGTGCATAAGCATTCAAGGTTGTATCATATAATGTGAGGGCGTTAAATTCCCTGGTAAAGCGTAAAAAGATGGAAGCCCTAATAAAAAAGGAACGTGCAGATGTTATTATGTTGCAGGAGACACATATTAAGAGGGAAAACAAGTCAGCATTGAAATTACGGTATTTTTCTCGAATTTCTCAGTCCAATGTGATGGGGAAAACATCTGGAGTTTTGATAGGGCTCAGAGATTCATTGAGGGCTATGGTTTTGCGTGCTCTGGCAGATGCTGAGGGGAGGTATCTATTTGTATTAGTGCAGATAGAACACAGACAAATCACTTTGGTAACGGTGTATACACCAAACACAGGGCAAGTTGGGTTCTTGCGGGAGATAGTAGCCAAGTTAGAGGGATTTGCAGTGGGGGAAATTATATTTACTGGTGATTTTAATTTGGCTTGGGACCCCACAATAGATAAAAGTGGATGTGCGGGGAAAGGAACAGGGCTCTTAACTCGGGCACTGAAGGAGAGCTTTGAATCATTGAATCATTGACATTACACAAAGGTTGGTGGACTAAAAGGGCTGAAGAAATGGGCAATACTTGCTTTTCGCATGTGTATCAAACTCTGTCCAGAATTGATTATGTGTGGGTAACAGCTAGGCTAATAGGAGAGGTAAAGGAAATAGATCTGGGTTCCATTTCATTGTCTGGCCATGCTCCGCTACTAGTGATGGTTAGAGATGCAGGGCCACGTAGGGAATTATGGGCTTGGGCGTTTCCAACCGAGTTGTTGAATGATGCAGTGGCAGCTGAGGAAATTGGGGACAAGATCGAAGAATATTTTCATCTTAATCATAATAAAACTGTCTCACCAGAAGGGACCTGGTAGGGACCTGGTATGCTTTTAAGGCAGTGATGCATGGGGAAATGTATCGCCTTGCGCTCTCAGCGTGAGAAGCAGAGAGGGAGAATGGAAAAGGATTTGGAGGATCAATTACGGTAAGTCCAACAAGCTATTACAAAGGGTAGAATGAGGGCTATGTATAAAAAATTGAAGGAACTCCTTAGTCAATTAGAATTGCTGCTGACCCGTAGGGTAGAGAGATCCTTGCTGATGCCTAAACAAAGGTATTATGTGCAAGCCAATAAAGTGGACAAGATGTTGACTCGGCAGCTGAAGGGATCAGAAGCAGCTAGAAAAATATTGCAGGTAACACAATGCGACTGCTCGAATACTACTGAATCGGAGGCTATATTAGAGGCCTTTGCCAAATACTATAAATCGTTATATGCCTTGGGGCATCCGGACCCTCGGGCAATAGATGGGTATCTCTCGAATAGAACTTTGCCAAAAATAATGTTGTCGCAGAAGGATGAGCTATAAAGAGATATTAGGCAGAAAGAGGTAGAGGCAGCCATTAGGGCACTTCCCTGGAATAAAGCGCCAGTACCAGATGAGTTCCCAGCGGCTTTTTATAAAAAAGTATGCCTGGCAACTGATCCCCAGGTCAACAGGGTTGTTCAATACAATGGCGGCTAGCGGGGGAGTAACATCATCCATGACTGAGGCAAAAGTGGTGGTATTTGGGAAACCACCCAAAATGTGGGTCCTATAGACCTATCGCATTGAAGAACATTGATGCGAAATTATACACAGTTATTTTGGTGGTGCGATTGGCACCTTTATTTCAGGGCTTGATCAACACTCATCAATCAGGGTTTATCATAGGTGGACAGACCTGAGACAACACTAGGAGGATCATCCATTTAATAGAGAAGGTCAACACAAAGCAGATTCCATCAGTGCTTGTGTCGTTGGATGCCGCGAAGGCACTTGACCAGGTGGAGTGGCCATATCTATTTTGCGCAATGGGGTGAATGGGAGTAGGAACTACATTTATACGGATGGTACAGGCAAATTACCCGGCCCCTAACATACGCTTGTCAATTGATAACCAAATGTCTCGTAGCCCCTTCTGTATGCAATATTTCTAGAGCCATTTTTGGAAAAAGTTAAACAGAAGTCAGCGATACAAGGCATTTGGCAGGGAGGAACATAAGATAGTGGCCTTTGCGGATGATATGTTAATAACACTGACCCACCTGGAACTGTCCGTTCCGGCACTCGTGGCGGAACTGACAGTAATAGAAAAAATGGTGGGTCTTAAGGTTAATGTCGGAAAGTCAGAGTTATTAGATCTGGATCTCACTCCAGAGCAGAAGGGATTATTACCTTCCTTTTCTCTGTTTGTAGCCGCTGATAGATGTATTAGATATTTAATGGTTAAATATAACCAGGGTGGTATCACAGATGTTTGATAGCATCTACCTGCAAGTGCTCCAACAGGTTAAAGAGGATTTGGGGAGGTGGACCCCACTCCGTATTTCATGGCTGGGTAGGGTGCCCACCATTAAGATGGTGACCCTTCCAAGAGTACTCTACACCTTTCAAGCTCTCCCGATATCAGTCCCACTCTCGTTCTTTGTGGCACTGAACAAAGTGGTCTCAAGGTTTTTATGGCGTAATAAAACCCTGAGAGTGGCATACGTACTTTAATGGCACCAAGAGGTGGGGGCGGGGTGGACCTCCCGAACTTTATAAAATATTATGAAGCTGCACAGCTGCAGATGCTACGAGAATGGTTTACGGGAGATACCTCGAAACCCTGGGTTAGGATGGACAGGGCGGTGGCGGGTTGTCCATTGTAGGGGGTTCCTTGGTTGAATAGACAGGATAGGCCGAAGAACATGTGTATTATTCAGGTTCTGGCAGTGGTTTGTGATGTATGGGATTGACTACTAGAAAAAGTATCTCTATCCACATGCCTGTCTCCGTTCACCCCATTTTTTGGGAAACTGAAATTCCAACCAGGGACAATACAGGGAGCGTTTAGGCAATGGCAGAAAACGAGGTGTACAAAGTTGCGAGATCTGTACGTTTGAAGAATGTAAACAACTGGTGGGTCTGTCTGAGAAGTATAGATGGGAGTATTATCAAGTGAGACACTGGATAGCTAGTTTAAGGGGAAAAGCAGTAGTGGGGAGAGACCTTACAGAGTTGGAGAAATGTATAACCACACACACGGGTAATAAGCAAATGGTGTTGAAACTATATTCCATTCTGATGAAAGGGGAGTTGGGGCAGTATTGGGGATACATGCATAGGTGGGAAAAGACATTGGGATGACTCTCCCAAGGGAGCATTGGGAAGACTTATGGGCAAATATCCCCAAACTGACTAGGTCAATCCATGTTAGGGAAGCGTGGTATAAAATAATGGTTCAGTGGCATTATACCCCGGAGAGATTGCACAAAATGTCTCCTGCATCGACAGAAGTGTGCTGGAGGGGATGCAGAATGAAAGGGGACTGGCGGCATATGTGGTGGGAGTGCCCACCATTTGCAAAATTCTGGGAAGAAGTAACAGCCCAGATACAGACAATGGTAATCCCCAATGTAAATTTGACACCCAGAGAATGGATGTGCACTTTGTTTCACTCAGAGATACGCCTGCCCACTAGAGCACATCGCAAAGCTTTTATGTTAACAGTAAATGCGGCATGGCTGGTGATAGCGTATTGCTGCAAACAGAGGCGGCCACCCTTGATATGGTACTGGCTGTTTAAATTGTGGGGGTTTATGGCAATGGAATGGATGACTTATAACCTGCAAGGGGAAATGTCGAGATTCCAAAGTGACTGGGCAATGGTTTTGGAAAGTTGTTTCATTTAAAAATGCCAATAAAAAAATATTTTAAAAAAGGAGCATTTGCGAGAGTATGGCAGTGAGTGTGGTCTGCTGTGTGCTCTGTGAATTTGGAGCACATTTGGGAGTTTATTGTCCCTTACACCTTGGAGGCAGAGTTCTAATCATCTCAACTCAAAAAGAGCATCCCAGAGCGATAGCTCAGCAATGAGTGTGGTCTGTTGTGGTCCGCCGGGGCATGGTAGGCTGGCTCTCTGCGATTTGTGTGCAGGGCACTTTAACTGACATTCAATTTGGTGCCTGGATAAATGCTGCAAGGCGGTAAGCGATATATTGCTGTCTTAGCTGGTGCACGCCCATAGAAATGTATCTCAATCAAGTCCATGTGCAGTAGTGTGAAATTGACGATTGTCATGCTATGAGACAAAATATAGCTATATTTGCTTTACAAAGTGCAAACCTTTGCTTCATGTAATCTTATCTATTGCTAATTTGAGAAACAAACAACTGCATGATAAGACGGTGCCCGTTAACTGTTGTTTTGGAGCCACCCATATATTTAAAAAGAGTAGTTGAGGGCGTGGCTTGGCGCTGTGAAGAATGGCCACCTAGCGTTTACGCTCTGCTCCGGTGAAGCCTCTTTATCACTTTTCTGCTTGCTTACCTTAATTTATTCACTTAAAAGACCTGTGTGCCCTTTGCTAATCCCCCCAGACATCCGAAGCTGGTTTTGGCGGAGTGGTGCTGTGGTCGTTTCTTCTCATGTGGGGCTTCCGGAGGCTGGGCCTAAAGCCGCGTCATCCTGTGCGGGGGGGGCGGCGTCTCCTGTCAGCTGAGCGGATCCAGTGACGTGTGCTGCCCGCTATATGAACGGTAAGACTTTTTTATGCATAACACCGGCTATTACATTAAATAGCCCTGTAATACAAGGTTTTCTAAAGTTTTTGAAGAATTTATTTTTGGCTGGATATTAATTTTTCCTCCTTATTATAAATATACTGCTTGCCTTACTTGACAAACCCTACAAGATATTTTGTCCTCCCATTCTAAATTAGTCATTTTGTGGCTACTATTACCATATCCGTTTCTTCATCCTTATTTTTGCCACTCCACTGACTGGCCTTCTTTTCTTCATATCAAAAGAACTGATATATACTACAATTGCCTTTTAGATTATGCTGCTGCTCTTTTTTCACTCTTTTTTTGTATTATATGACTGCACCTCTTTTCTTCTCAAGCGAATTTACCATAAGCCAATACATAAGGTTGATTCAGAGGTGAACTTTTAAATATTGAATAACTGTCTGTCATCTTTGTTGAAGAGTTTACAACTTGAACTTCCTAGTTTTATATATACGCACATCGTATAATGACAACAAAGAAAGCACAAATAAAAGAGGGGTCCTCCTCATCGTCTGCTACTCGTAAGGGACAAAAAAGTGAATCTCCTACTCTGAGAGAAGACTCAACAGACCCTTTTATGCAAACCATTTTATCTGAAATTAGAGCTCTTAAACCCTTCATGGAGGATACTAATGCCAAACTGCAACAACTTGATAACAAGTGGACTATCTTTGAGGCTAGGATGAATGATGTTGAAAGGCGAGTTGGAAATGTGGAAGATATCTGAAATAAAGTTACCATTCTAGAAACTGCTGTAGTGGCTCTATAACAAAAAACAGAAAACCTTGAAAACAAAAAAAGAGCACACCAAATTGGTCCTTTCAGATCCTCTGGAAGCTCCAATGACTCATCCAGAACTCTGATACTAGCTCTCCTTGAGTTTACCCATGTCACTCTCATTATGGAAAAAGTTAGACAAATTAAACAGCTGACATGGGAGGGAAAGATAATATCTATCACACAAGGTGTCTCCAAAGCAACTGCTGCAAGAAGGAAAGAGCTGCTAACCTTTAGGCCTGCCCTCAGGCAGTTGAACACTAGATATGGCATGTTACATCCAGCTATCCTTAAAGTCACCCTAAATGGACAAACCTCAACCTTCCAGAACTCAGCATACTTAAGAAGATATATTCAATCCCAGAAAAAGAATGACATGGACACGTCGAATCCCATCACTTGAAAGATGATTGTTTCTTTGCTTAAGATTCTTACTTTTCCTTCTTAAACTTTTACTCTCTCCACTGGAGCGGGGTTTTGGGAGCCTAGTTCTTTTTTTGGCTCTCCGCCCCACCCTTTCCCCTCCCACCACATTATTTTGTGCAACATGGACTGTTGTGGCTGGTTTTTGTTTGCCACTTGTTTTCCTACAATTCTTAGAAATCTCTTACTCTTACCAAGTTCCATGTTTTTAAACTCTGTTGTGTCCATTCTCTTATGTGTTTCTCCTTATATGTTCTCATCTGTTACACTGGATGCTATACTAATATGTGATGCAGTCTTATTCAGTTTGTATCATAACATTGTAATTATTTATTTTCACTCATGTCTCATGATTCATGATCTCACCCCCGATACTCATGCCTCTTAATATAATTTCTTGGAACATTAAAGGACTACATAATTCAATCAAAAGACAAAAAGTACTATCTCACCTTAATAGACTAAGGGGGTAATACATAGAATTTAGCGCACAAGTGGCGCACAGAGTGCGCGTGCGACAGTCGGCACAAGCTGCGTGCACCAAAACCCATTTTAGCACACATCGTATTCATGGATACTAACATGCACAATCAGCTGTGGCGCAGGGTGGTGCAGCGACCCTGCAGCAGCACCAGGTACGCCCCCAACCCCGCCCCGTGTGCCAAAAACATTGCACAAATCCAGTACATTGCGCAAAGGCCAGTGGACCAGCATACAGCCCCCAACCACAAAATCGCGTGTAAAAATCCACATGCACCCCTCGGAATACACGTACCCTGCTCGTGCCAGCGGAATTGCGTGTAAAAATCCACGCGCACCCCTCGGAATACACATATCCCGCTCGCGCCAGCAAAATCGTGTGTATAAATCCACGCGCACCTCTCGGAATACACGTACCCCGCTCGCGCCAGCGAAATTGCGTGTAAAAATCCATGTGCACCCCTCGGAATACACGTACCCCACTCACGCCAGCGAAATCGCCTGTATAAATCTACACGCACCCCTCAGAATACACGTACCCCGCTTGCGCCAGTGAAATCGCATGTAAAAATCCACACGCACCCCTCGGAATACACGCAGGCAGCCCATCACCCTTGGGCATGCCCCACAGGCAGCCCATCCACCATGGGCATGCCCCGCAGGCAGCCCATCCACCATGGGCATGCTCCGCAGGCAGCCCACTCCCCGGGGGGGACTTTTTCCATGTGTTTTCACTGGCGCAACGTCACTTGCATCATGTCCCTCCACAACACATGGGTCAGTGCAGGCAACACACATGCAGGAACAGGAATGACACATGCAACATCCATTGGCATCCATGTCCAAGGCACTGTAGATTCATCCAATGGTGGGCTGATATTCACATGCATCATGGGACATGCTGGTCACATGCACACACATCACCGGAGGTTCATGCATCTGGCCCGGTATACCCCCAGACACAGTGGATACAAAGATGACTAGGCTGTATCAGAGAATCAACACATCGTCACGGACATGTGTCATGCATCCATGGCGCACACAATACTCAGACACACAAACATGTACATCATGCATGTCCATGACAGCAGCACACATCTCTCACACCCCAAACATGTCAAAGTACAGACTCAGGCATGCATGCATGTGTGCGCTCCGCATGCTGCTCCGCATGATGCATTGTAACACATACACCATCCATGTGGGTCACGCATGACTGGGATCACATGCAGCACCATCATGTCCCTGCACACGCACATCCAAACATGACCCATGTCACACATGCAGCCAAGTATCTAACTACCAGCACACTGCAACATGCCCTTTTTTAAACGTGAATGCATGGCCACCTCCCGCTCAACTCCAGACGGGCCTGCATCACTGGGCGAATGCGCTCCACGACCCTCATCTGTTGGGTGGTAAGCTGGACCCAGCGCCCCACTGCATCCGCTGCTTCCAAGAGGCACCGGGCCTTCTTCACGGTCCTGGACTTGTAGTCCTCCCACCGCTTCTGGACGTGTTTGATGTCGTGGGGTGCCAACCCGTCCGCGTTGATGGCACCCACTATGTCCTTCCAGATCCTCTTCCATCCTTCCTTGTCGGTGTGAAGAGGGCATCATAATGCCCCAGAACTTGCTCCACCAGGATACCAACTTCCTTTTCACTGAAGTTGGTAGCCCTCTGCCTCTCTGCTGGGGGGTTGCCACTGGTGCCGGAAGGTGTTGTGTCAGACATGGCAACCACCGAGGCAGGTGTGGGTGGGCAACTGGGTCCTGGGGCTGGGCTGTGGAGTGATGGAACATCAGTCAGGAGTCTTCTGTTCCAGCAGGGGTGGTCACAGCAACTGGACCCCTGCAGATGGCAGATGTGCAGGCACCAAATGGCAGGGCACAGTGGCAGCAGGCAGGCAGGGAGCAGCAGATGGCTCGTGGGAGGCTGCTCAGGAGACCGGGGGGCAGTAATTCGGCCTTCTGGGCAGAAGCGTGGTATTCCGTGTGTTGTCGCGTGGCCAGCTTGATTTGGCTAGATTGGGCACGTGAAAAACAGCACGTTTGTGTGAATTCCGAGGAAAGGCCCTTAGTGCGTAAGCATGTAGGTGATGTAATGTGCGCACGGACATTTCCCTCGGCATGGGTTGAATGTCCCATGTGGGTTTCCATCGCTCTGTAGGTGCTTTTCGTGGAAAGCGGTGCGTGTGTTTTCCAGACGTGGGGTTCACACGCGATTACTTTACAGCGGCTACAGTGCGTACTTCTTCTTTTGGTGTGGGTGTTGGTGTAACGCTTACCTGAGCTCTGCTGGGACACCTACTCCTGTCTGCTGAACCTTGGATTTCTTCTCTGTTAGCGTTGTTTCTCCTTTCAAGATTCTTCACAACACTGCAACAGTAACCCTGTGTGATACACAGTAATTCTCAATATTGCCTTTCATGAACAACAGAACTAAATTAGCTTTTCCCAACTGAATTTCTGGTCATCCTCTCACTCTCTAGTTAATACCTTGAGTTTTGGTTTGATGGGCTCTCCATCCTGCTTCAGCGCAGGGGCGCTAGTTCTAAAGAGTGGAGTCCTGCTGTAGACGGTCACAGGAAGGATGGGACTACTTCCTAAATTAATGATGACTAACTGGAAGGATTCTGGAGGGAATGCACAGATGGAAGGAATGACAATTCCCAGGAGGTTAACTATCCCTGAACACCCAATATCTAACTAATGGGTTACTGTAAACTATTCCCGCTGTGTGCTGCAATACAGTGATGCACTAAGCCTAGCCAAACATGGTTACTTAATGACTCTGAGCTGAGTGCGTGGGAAAAGTAATGTGGAAGGGAACCACCCTGTCACCGTGATGCTGCTTGCTACGTGTGCCCTCACAGAACTTGAAATATTTAATAAACCAACCGCAGCAAAACGTAACAAGAAAACACAACGTAATGCAGATAACTGGTAATGTCATTTAACCTTGGACATACGATGGGCTTTCAACTGCAGCAAGCATAACAAAGGAAACAATGTAATGCAGACAATTAATATATGGCTGTTTACAGTTTGGGCATGCAAATGGTACTTGCAGTGAGGCGGCGAGGAGCCGAGCTGCTTGGATAAGTGAAGCCGCCAGATAACGAGCGTGCGGCTTCCCGAATACGGCTGTGACAGAAAGTATCAAATTACGTCAGGAAACCTAGTGGAACACTCCCTAGGCGAAAACTCTTAATGGCTGAAGAAAACTATGAACAATAACATGTAGGAAGGTTACTATGGACTATTACTGAGGAGAATTCCAATCCACAGTAAGCGTTCTCTACAACTGTACAAACGAACGCGAAGCACGGAACTGCAAAGGGGAGGGGCTTAAGTAGTAAAGGAAATTAAACCACTAGAAAGCACAGCCGCTTCCTAGAATGGAAACTAAGCGGCTGTGTTGGGCAAGGAGGAAGTTACTGTAAATCCTTACCCAAAGCCCAAGAATGGAATGCTGCAGTCCACGAACTTCTGAAGGTCCTTTTAGGGGCATGACAAGGAACACGACCTGTGCTCATGACAGTACTCCCCCCCAAAACCTCTCCTAAGTAGGAAACCCCCTTCCTTGGTTTGCACAGGTTATTTTTATGAAAGGCCTTTAACAGTCTAGGTGCATGGATATTTTCTATGGGTTCCCATGTTCTATCCTGAGGACCATACCCCTTCCAGTCTACTAAATAGTATAACTTCTTTCGTGCAATTTTAGAGTCCAAAATTGCCTTAACTTCATACTCAGGCTGATCATTCTCCACTTCTACTGGAGCTGGGGGCTCTTGGATTCGAGTATCCTGACAAACTGGTTTTAACAAGGACACATGAAAAACTGGGTGTATTGTCATATTCTTTGAAAGAGTCTGTTTCATGGCCACTGGGTTGATTATTCTTTCAATTGGGAATGGTTCCAGAAACCTAGGAAGGAATTTCCGAGATCCTTTCAATGCCAGATTCTTAGTAGCAAGCCACACCAAATTTCCCACCTGGTATTTTGGGGTCTCACTACGTTTGCGATCCGCAAATTTCTTCTGGGATTCTTTTGCCTGGGACAATTGTTCGCGAGCCTTGCCCACCGCGGTAGCGATATTTTCATGCAGTTTTCACTGCTGGCATTTCCAATGATGCAGGTGGGTCATAGACAGACGTCCGTGGGTGCCGACCATGTAAGGTGTAGAATGGGCTGAAACCTGTGGAGGTGTGAACTGAATTCTTGTAGGCATATTCCGCGACCCACAAAACATTTAGCCATGTATCTTCAGTCTGGTGAAGCATGCACCGGATGTATTGTTCCAAGGTTTGGTTTGTGCGCTCGGTCTGCCCATCGATTTGTGAATGGTGACTGGTGGACAAACGCACATCAATCTTAACTAACTCACAGCACTTTTTCCAGAATTTGGAAACAAATTGACTTCCTCGGTCAGAGACTTGGATTGAAGGGAACCCATGTAGCTTCATTATGTTCTCCAAGAATGTTCTCGCCAGATCGGATGCAGAAGGTAACCCTTTCAAGGCCACAAAATGTGCCATTTTAGAAAAAAGGTCCACCACAACCAAAATAGTATCAAACCCTTCACACATGGGTAAATCGGTGATGAAGTCCATCGAGAGCGTGTGCCAGGGAGTTGGTGGTACACTCAAGCAGACCGGCAGGTTTCTTTTTCTGAGCCTTATTTTGCGCGCAATTCCCACATGTTTTGATAAATTGCACCACATCTCTTCACCACGTAGGCCAACAATAAGACCTCTTGATTTTTTCCGTCTTGGTGATTCCTGGATGACCTTCCATCATGGAGCCATGGTAATTTGCAATTGCTTGGTTCTGTAATTGTTGCACGGGCAAATACAAACATCCTTGATAAAATGGCAACCCATTCTGAATGCTAAAATGTTCTCCTTTCGTCTCCCAAGCCTGCAACTCTGCCATAGAGAAACTGATTTTGACCTTCTCTCTTAACTCTTCAAACGACGAATCAGATGTGCCCACAACTCCGAGCATTTTTTCTCCAGAGATTATCTCCACAGGATCTGGGGCCACATAACCTTCTTCCCCTTTCCCAATTCGAGAGAGAGCATCGGCCTTCCCATTTCGCAGACCTGGCCTGAAGGTGATGATGAAGTCATACTCTGCAAAGAAAAGGGCCCACCTTAATTGTCGAGAGGATTGTGCTTTTGCGGAACGCAGATATTGCAGATTTCTATGGTTGGTGAAAATGGTAACTGTGTGTCTAGCTCCAAGTAGATGATGCCTCCATTCTTTTAGTGCACATTTGATGGCCAGTAACTCTTTATCAGTGATGGTATAGTTAAGCTCTGCAGCGGAGACTTTTTTTGACCAAAATGCCACTGGATGCAATTCTTGGGAATCTGGATTGCGCTGAGACAAAACTGCACCCATGGCCACATTTGATCCCTCTCTTTCCACCACAAATGGAAGATCAGGTCGTGGATATTGTAATACTGGTGCTGCAGTGAATTTTTCCTTCAATTTTCTAAAGGCCTCGTCTGCTTCCGTAGTCCAATTGAATTTTCTGTTCTTTTGGAGCATGTACGTGACGGGGGGAACCAATTGGGAGAATTTGGAGACAAATCACTGATAGAAGTTTGCGAATACTAGAAAACCTTGGACTCCTTTGACTGATGTGGGCGCGGACCAGGTGAGAATTGCATCAACCTTTCTGTTGTCCATCTTGACTCCGTGTGTGGATAAAATAAATCCTAGAAATTCCACTTCTGGAACATGGAAATGTCATTTCTCCAATTTCACATAGAGAGAGTTATTCTTGAGTGTTCGAAGCACCGAAGTCACATGCTTCACATTTTCCAGAGGATCATCAGAAAAGATGAAAATGTCATCCACATAAACCACCAAGCAGATGTCTAATAGTTCCCAGAAAATGTCATTCATGAAGGACTGAAAGGCCGCTGGAGCATTGCACAGCCCGAAAGGCATCACTTGGTATTCAAAAAGTCCATACCATGTTCGAAAGGCGGTTTTCCACTCATCTCCTTCCTTGATGCGGATGAGATGATATGCACCCCTGAGATCACGTTTTGTGAAGATTTGCGCCTTTTTAACTTGATCCAGCAAGGTCGAGATGAGGGGCAAAGGATAACGATTTTTTTACAGTAATCTGATTTAGGGCCCGGTAGTCTATACAGGTTCTCAAATTCCCTTCTTTTTTAGGCACAAAGAAAAGGGGTGACGGTGCTGGTGATTTAGATGGTCTTATGAAGCCGTTGGCCAGGTACTGATCAAGGTAATTCCTTAAGTGGAGGTTTTCCTTTTCGGTTAATGCGTAGATTCTACTGCACGAAAGCTGGGCTCCTGGAGCTAAATCAATTTGGCAATCGTAGGGTCTGTGCGGGGGTAAAACTTCAGCTTGCTTCTCCTCCTGAAATACCTCCTGAAATTCCCGGTATTCTGATGGCAAGGAACCTATAAGGCCCAATGTGACTTCAGCTGCTTGTTCAGGCTGCGCTAATTCCACTGAACCTTCCATCCAGCTGAATAAAGTTCCTACACTCAGGAGCAAAGGTCAGGGTTCTGGAACGCCAATTAATTACTGGGTTGTGCTTTTCCAACCAGGGAATTCCTAAAATAATCTGAAACTGTGGGGCTCGAATTAGGTCAAAAGAGATCCTCTCCTTGTGTCCTCCCTGGCAGAGCATCGTCAGATAGTTAGTGCACTGTGTTATGGGGTCTGACACTAATGAAGTGCCATCCATCCCCAAGACATTCTCGGCTTCTAACTTGTCCATTAAGAAGAATCCCAAATTGCTGGCCAGATGTAGATCCATATAGTTGCCAATTGCCCCACTGTCAATGTAGGCATTCAATGAATGCCTTTTTGAGGGAGTTCCATGATAAACTAAGACAATAGGAAACACAAAGTGCGAGGTCACTGAAACCCTTTCCATGCTCGACAAGCTGACCTCTAAACTTGTTGGGCACTGGAGTTTTCTGAATTTTGATCCTTCTGGTCTTGATTGAGTCCTCAAAATGGCCTTTTCGATGGTTTCACTGGGCAGTCCTTCAAGAAGTGACCTGCCTTACCACAATACAAGCACAATTGCTGTTGACGCCGCTTGTCCCTTTCCGCCTGAGAGATTGGACCTCTAATTACACCCAACTGCATGGGTTCAGGATGAGTCTCTGGTCCTGACCTTCCAATTGGTTTTCTAGGACAAACAAAGTATGCTCGACCTTCCGGGCGAGCACGATCATTTCTACGGTCCTGCAACCGATGGTCTAGCTGTATGGTCAAATCAATGAATTCTGAAATGTTCTCTGGTGGATTAACTACTTGTGCCAAAACATTCTTTAACTCACTGCGTAGGCCTCAATAAAATAATGTTGTTCTTTTATCCGTTGGCCAGTTGGTTTCTGCCACCAATCCATTAAAAGTAGCCACATACGCCAATAATTCTTGGTTACCTTGTTTGAGTGACAGCAGTTCATTATCAAGTGCCTGTCCTTGAGTGTGACGGGCGAAAAGTTTTTCTAACTCACGTTGAAACTCATGAAAATTCCGTAACACTGGATTGTCCCTATTCACCTTAGGTATGGACCAATCAGCCGCATAACCACCCAAATATGACAGTACAAAGGCCACCTTGGATTGGTCTGTAGGAAAAACTCCCGGTCTACACAGGAAATGTAACCGGCACTGATTTAGGAATACCGCAAATTTCTTAGGATCTCCTGTGAAACGCTCCAGAGCCTATGGAATATTGCCGGGAATAACCACTTGAACAGGAACTGGAGGTGCTGGGGGAGCTGAGTCCTGAATGTTATTCAAAGGTAGCGTAACCTGTCCCGCTTGAGTTTGCAACAGCTGACGAGCAAATTCTTATATCCTGTCTCTATTAACTGCTAGCTCTCTTCTAAGAGCACTGGTTTCGGAATGGGCTGCGTGAACTTCCGCTCTGAGCTCTCCCATAAATTGCACCAACTGATCAACCTCAGGAGTACCCATGATGTCCAGGCAGAGAATTTTCTGCACGTCTTCGCGTTCTGTAACGCTTACCTGAGCTCTGCAGGGACACCTACTGCTGTCAGCTGAACCTTGGATTTCTTCTCTGTTAGCGCTGTTTCTCCTTTCAAGATTCTTCACAACACTGCAACAGTAACCCTGTGTGATACACAGTAATTCTCAATATTGCCTTTCATGAACAACAGAACTAAATTAGCTTTTACCAACTGAATTTCTGATCATCCTCTCACTCTCTAGTTAATACCTTGAGTTTTGGTTTGATGGGCTCTCCATCCTGCTTCAGCGCAGGGGCGCTAGTTCTGAAGAGTGGAGTCCTGCTGTAGACGGTCACAGGAAGGATGGGACTACTTCCTAAATTAATGATGACTAACTGGAAGGATTCTGGAGGGAATGCATGGATGGAAGGAATGACAATTCCCAGGAGGTTAACTATCCCTGAACACCCAATATCTAACTAATGGGTTACTGTAAACTATTCCCGCTGTGTGCTGCAATACAGTGATGCACTAAGCCTAGCCAAACGTGGTTACTTAATGACTCTGAGCTGAGTGCATGGGAAAAGTAATGTGGAAGGGAACCACCCTGTCACCGTGATGCTGCTTGCTACTTGTGCCCTCACAGAACTTGAAATATTTAATAGACCAACCGCAGCAAAACGTAACAAGAAAACACAACATAATGTAGATAACTGGTAATGTCATTTAACCTTGGACATACGATGGGCTATCAACTGCAGCAAGCATAACAAAGAAAACAATGTAAGGCAGACAATTAATATATGGCTGTTTACAGTTTGGGCATGCAAATGGTACTTGTGGTGAGGAGACGAGGAGCCGAGGTGCTTGGATAAGTGAAGCCGCCAGATAACGAGCGCGTGGCTTCCCAAATACGGCTGTGACAGAAAGTATCAAACTACGTCAGGAAACCTAGCGGAACACTCGCTAGGTGAAAACTCTCAATGGCTGAAGAAAACCATGAACAATAATATGTAGGAAGGCTACTATGGACTATTACTGAGGAGAATTCCAATCCACAGTAAGCGTTCTCTACAACTGTAGAAACGAACGCGAAGCGTGGGACTGCAAAGGGGAGGGGCTTAAGTAGTCAAGGAAATGAAACCACTAGAAAGCACAGCCGCTTCCTAGAATGGAAACTAAGTGGCCATGTTGGGCAAGGAGGAAGTTACTGTAAACCCTTACCCAAAGCCCAAGAATGGAATGCTGCAGTCCACGAACTTCTGAAGGTCCTTTTAGGGGCATGACAAGGAACACGACCTGTGCTCATGACAGTTGGCTACGCGTTCTTCTTCTACACGCAAGGCAGACGGTGAGTCGCACATGCTACTTTTCCTACTGCGGGTGTCCCTATTAGTCGCGTACCCCTTTTTTCGGGTATACTAGCCTGCGTGTTGATCACGTACGCATTTTTTGTGTTCCTGGCTGCCACAGCGTACTGCATGTGTTTTTTTACACGCACGTGGGATACCTTGGTCGCGTATTTCTTTTTCTTGCTTTTTTGGGATGCCTGAGCATTGCGTGACATGTCATTTCTCCTAAGGGGCCACAGAATGGGACATTCATCGTAGCTGTATATACGTGCTTTGTTGTTTGTGCGCCCTTTTATACTGTGCGGGGACGCTTCTGCCTGCCTTTGGGTGCCGGACGTGTTTAGGCCTGTGCGTGTCTTTTGGCGTGCGCGTGTTTCCCCTATTTGATTCCATGAATACGTGTAGTTCGCGTGCGTGTGGGCATTCCGTGTATTTCACAGCAGTACTTCCCCAGTTACGCCCGTATTTTCACGCGTTGTTCCCCATTCCGCGTGTTCCGCCCCATGTACCGCCCCCTTTTTGGTGTGTGCGCTAACGTTGTGCGCTTTCACTGTGCGCATCGCGGACAGCGTTCGGGATGTTGCAGTGACTTGTGCGCCCGTGTGCGCCACACGCGGATTTGGCGCACATCCCGGGGAAAACACGCACAAGGCCTTCCATGAATCGCACGCGTGCGTGTGCGTTTGCTTTTTCACGCTTGCGCCAGCTTGGCAATGGATTTCGGCGCACATTTGTTCCATGAATCGGTACCTATAACCATCAATTGCCTGTATTCAAGAGTCACATCTTTCTAATGAAGAAGCAACAAAACTTAAGAGGAATTGGGTGGGTCAAGTTTTCTCAAGTGCTGCAAATGGTTAAAAAATTTGAGTTATCACACTAATTAACAAGTCTCTTAAATGTAAAGTACTATCAAATGAATCTGATGAATTGGGAAGATGGGTTTTGCTTAAATTGCTAATTAACTCTAACGAATACTCTATACTCAACGTTTATGGCCCAACATCCCCTGACCCTAATTTTTGGAGACAACTCAGGAACCATATGCTTCAGTGTAGTCCCCATAATTTGATTGTTTGCAGTGACTGTAATCAAATTATAGACCCCCTTTTAGATAGAAAATCTAGTGTGCGATATATTAACACTACCTCCCATAAGCAATTCATCAACTTTATATTAGAGTTAGGTCTTAGTGATACATGGCGTCTGATTCACCCTACTGATTCTGATTTCACTTTTTATTCTACACCCCATAACTCCTTTTCACGACTTGATTATATTTTTATTCCAAATTCCATGGTTAGTCTTCTTCTCGCAGCCCAAATAGAATCTATCACAATTTCTGATCATGAACCTGTATATATCCAGCTTGAATCCCCCATTAATTCTGAGCACTCAAATAGATGGCGATTCAATACTTTGCTAAAAATAAAAATCAAGACACGTCCATTACAAACAATTGGGATTGCTGCAAAGCTGTTCTTAGAGTTAATATTATATCTTTTGTTGCCAATAAAAAGAAAAAACTTAAATGTGAGTCGGAATCCATTCTCAAACAATTAAAACCCTTGGAATTACAATTTGCTAGTACCAATTCCCCCACTATTCTTAAAGATGTTCTAAAGTTAAGATTTCAATATAATAAAATTGTCACTCAATAATCTTGTGCAAATATGCTTAAATATAAAGCAAAAGTATATCAACTTTCCAATAAAGCAAGCAAATCTCTGGCTTTTTACCTTAAATTCAAAAAAGAAAGATCCAGGATTGTTGTTCTTAAAGATCATCTAGGTAATAGAAAATGCTCAGACAAAGATATCATTCAAATCTTCTCAAAGTTCTATTCTAAACTGTACACCTCAGAAGCTACTCCTAACTATGCTTTTGTTGATGACTTTCTACATAATATACCCAGAAACTCCTATTTCCCGATAGATCTTCAGTCACTTCATGCTCCAATTATTCCTTCTGAAATACTTCTAGCTATTAAACATCTCAAGAAAGGTAAAGCTCCAGGTCCGGATGGCTTCCCCTCTGACTTTCTTGCTAATTTTTCCAATTTATTAGTCCCTAAACTTAGTGAACACTTTTCTCACTTTATATCAGAAGAAAAAGCTCAAGGTTCATTTCTCGAGGCTAAGCTTATTGTTTTTCCCAAACCTAAAAAGATCTGGAACTCCCTAAAAATTATCGTCCTATTTCCCTTATAAATACTGATAGTAAGATTTATGCAAAGATACTGGCCAACAGACTCCTCCCTTTTTTGCCCAACCTCCTTAAACAGGATCAAGCTGGATATATCAAAAATAGAGTGTCTTCCTCCAATATTAATGTAAGAACTTGTCAACACCAGAGTTGCTCACGTAGAGTAGTCGATGAGTTCTTCTGAACAATGTACCCCTCTAGGTGATAAAACACACAGAGGAGTCTATTAACAGGAAGAAAGGAACACCAGCCGCAGGTCGGGATCTTCTACCTTGAGTACACCACCAGAACCTGGTCGTTAAGAATGTCAGCGGTGCAGGTCAGCCGCAGACTACAAAATGGAAATATCAAGCAATCCAGTGGACATGAAGCATGAAAAAACCTCTAAAGGTGAAATGACTTACTGGGATAAGTAAAACACAACTCTGGAAATAATGACATCCAGGGGCCAGATTACAGAAACTTTGCCCCGGTGCAAGTGCAAAGTGTGCACGGTATTAGCACTAGGCCAAAGTTTGCCCTATTTTTAAAAACACTTGGACACATTAAAAAACCATTGCACCTCGACAAGTGCAGTTTGGCATATTAAAATCACCAGGGCTAACATTGCCCTAGTGCTAAAAAGATACATTGTTGATGCCTTTTTGTATCAGGGCAAAGTTTGCCCTAGTGCTAATACCATTCCGTATTAGCACTAAGGCAAACTTTGCTGTGGTGCAAAAATGCAGTGAAAATGCATATTTTTTGCACTAGAGCAATGTTCGCCCTGGTGCTTTTAACATGCCAAACTGCACTTGTCGAGATGCAATGCTTTTTTAAGGTGTCCCAGTGTTTTTAAAAATAGGGCAAACTTTGCCCTAGTGCCAATACTGTGCAAAGTTGGCACTTGCACTGGTGCAAAGTTTCTGTAATTTGGCCCCAGGAGGACAACGGCTAAGGTGTATTGGCGTTCCTGCGGAAATAAAGCAGGATCCATCAGTACCCTAACATGAAAACAATGGATAATATAGGTATAATGAACCAGACTTAACACTGTAGAGAAATTTCCAGAAATACCCAGTTTTGGCAACTCCACCTAAATAGCTGTCCCGACGGCACGCGGACGCCTAAACTAGGGTGACCCAGTCTCTAGTTCCAATGGGGTTAGCGGCCCCGCCAGCACGCGGACGCCTAAAACTGACACGCACACTATCAGTAGTCACTAGTATCTGTGTGCCAACATGTGAGCCACCAACAACCAGAATGACAAGATGAGTATCCAAGAACCAAATCCAAACAAAATCCAACACAATCCACTAGGAGTTCCAAGTCAGTCCCAGATCAATATCCAATGAAAAACAGTAACCAAGAAGCAGTCCGAGAAGAAGTCCGGGTCGAGGCAAACTAGCAGCAGAATCAAAATCGAGAGGCAGAGGAATTCCAAATAGAATCCATGGTTGGCACCAAAGTAGGACTTCAGGGGCTAAGCGAAGCAATCCAGATAACAAAATAGCAGGGTTCGGCAACAGAGAGGTCAAAAAATGCAAGAAAACAGGATCAAAGTACTTCCGTTGAAAAACCGCAATCAGAAGCACTGAACACGAGTATTGCCATGATCTTATTGGCTGAAAAGGTCACATGATCGGGAAGAAGGACGGGATGTGCAGCGTGAACGTACGGAGGAAGCCAGTTACCATGGCAACCTCCAATGCTAATAAATCTTGTCTGTCCCGTCACTAACACCCGTGAGCTGATCCCTCTGCGTTTAGCCGCGGTAAGTCCTTTGCTGTTCGAATGTATGGATTTAACCGCTGTACTGTCCCTTGCTAACATACCAGAGCCAAGTCTATAACGGCTGTGAACACTTGCAGTTCTCTGAGCGTAATGTAACCTGACAGTTAGACTATTTTTAGACATCATAGACCTAATAAATAATTCTAAAGATCCCCATGCTGCTATAGCTCTCAGTGCAGAAAAAGCATTCAATAGAGTTGAATGGGATTTTTTATTTAAAACTCCTAAATGGCATGGTTTTGGTCCCCCCTTTCTATCTATGATTAAAGTCCTTCACTCGATGCCTAAAACTGCAACCTTTGTAAATGGACTACTGTCCCGCTTTTTCCCCTAACCAAGAGGAACACGCCAAGGTTGTCCCCTTTCTCCAATCCTTTTTATTTTAGCACTTGCACCCTTTCTGGAAGCTATTAGGCAACATTAAAATATCTTAGGAATTCAATGTAATCATCTTCACATCAAAACAGTAGCTCATGCAGATGATGTCCTTCTCTTTCTAAAAAATCCAGAACAAAGTGCTCAGCATTTACTCGATATCATCTCACAATTCTCTAAAGCATCTGGTTATAAACTTAATATAGACAAATCAGAGATTCTTCCCCTTAACATATATTGTACACCACATCATACTTTTTCCCTAGGAATTAAATGGTGCCCCAAAGGTTTCAAGTATCTTGGGGTTCATATCTCAGCCTCTATTAGTGACATTCGCAAACAGAACTCGGAAATTATACTTGCCATAATCAAAGAACTAGTAACATCATGGACCCCCCTTTTCTCTCCTGGTGGGGCAGCATGGAAGCCATCAAGATAATGATATCCCCCATTATCCTGTATCTCCTATACAAGCTCCTTATTTCCCTCCCCTTTCCTTTTTCAAATCCATAGACTCCTGCTTGATTAGTTTTCTATGGGGGAGGAAGAAACATAGAATCTCATTAAGTAAATTAAAAATGTCCCACTCTTTAGGTGGTGTCAACTTCTCTGATTTTAGGAAATATCACATGGCCTTTGTCATTAAACAAACACAGATGTGGTTTTCTCAAGGTGAATTACAATACTTACCTAATTGGGTACATCTGGAGAGAGCCATGGTTTCCCCAATTCCCTTGGCAGACGTTTACTTTATTAAAGGTAAAAACAAATTTACTAAATACTCCTGTATTCGCCAATCTACACTTTTTCTCAAATTTTATTTGTTCCCATCCTTAACTAAATTGTCCCGGTTTACTTCCCCTTTCATATGGCTTAATCCCTTAATAAAAATTAAAGGTAAATCTGTTCTTTGGAAGCAATGGCTCTCTAGAAATATTTAATTTTGTAATCAATTTTTCCTGCAGAATGTTCCCTTTTCCTTTAATGACTTTGCTATCAAGTATCGTATACCCGCCTCTTTCCTGAAACAATATTTTGACATTATTGCTGCTCTTTTTGAAAATTATGAATTACTCGTACATAATTCCAACATTCCTGATGCGCAAAGGTTATTACATATGCTGAACTCCACTATTATGGCCACTTCCTATTATAAAACATTGATGTCATGGTTTCCCACTCCAATGGCTGACCTCTTGCACAATGACTGGAAGAATAATTGCACAATACCAGATCTTCAATTATGATTCTGATTTATTTATAACGCACTCCAAATGGACTGAACCGTATAGTGGCTCTCACAGTGGAAATGCATCTCTAAGAGTACTTCTTCAGCCAGTCTAACCCAAACCCTTTTCTTCTTCCACCATAGAGCCTTCATCAACCCTGTTTCCATCTTCAAATTTGGTCTATCACCTGATGACTTTTGTTGGAGCTACTCACACGTCCAAGGCTACTTTAAGCCTATGTTTGTGGAATGTCAACACGTTAAACCTTTTTGGAATTGTGTGTGGCACACTATTAAATCTATTTTTAAATTTCAACAAGACTTTTTGCTTTGACTTCCTTATTTTTGGAAGCTCCATTCTTCAATCTACTCCAGCTAACACATAGGCACATTTTCTCTTTGATTTATGTTTAATGTTGGCAATCCAAACTATTACCATTAATTGGAAAAACTTAAATTGTATTCAGTATAATTTTTGGTGGAACAATATCTGTAATATTCATAGATTAGGAAATTGTACAGCATCCTCTCCGGATCTTTTATGCAAACATCAATTGAAATGGCAACCCTTTCTTGACTTCCTATCCAATATTGACTCCCATTAATGTTAAATAAGTGTCTTTTGCCATGATTACCATGTATCCCCTCATTCCCTCCCCTTCTTCCCCCATTGTGTGTGTCATGTCCTGTTATGTCCTGTCTTTTATTCATTTTATCTGTCTTTTATTGTCACCCACCTCTCATACTCACACAAATTCTTCAAGCTGACTGTACCCATGTTTTTAGTCATACCTGGCCCCAATATATTGTCAATGATCTGTTCACTAGTTATTCTGTTATCTGCATCCTGTATACATTTATCATATATGTTTACGGTCTATTAATTGCCATGTATGTTTATTCCTCATAATAAAACCTGTGCAATAGTGACTACAGTTCTTATTGGCATTTGAGCTGCTCTTGCATAACAAGTGAACCTGCTTTAGTATAATTAAACAAATTAGTATTGTTTCAATTTGCAGCATAATGCCTGGGAAAATGAGCTTGCGTATCGGCAAACAGAGGACTGTGGCAAAAATGTATAAAACCACACCCCGTGCTGAGACAATAATTACTACAAGTTTGGAAACTGCTTCTAAACTTGAATTGGCAAAATTTATAAAATAACTGACTTTTTAAAGGGAAGACGGCGACAATAGATGTTCACCTGGTGCCTAAAGTATGTGAAAGTCTGAATAGCGCTTTAGCCTGCACTACAGCAAAATTTGATAATTCATTATTGAATTTGTGCTATTCTTTACATAGTTAAGTATGCAGCTGGAAGCTGGTTTAGATATTATTAATACTGTCGAATAATAATAATGAAAAAACAATTATTGAGGTTAATGAGCAATCAGCTATATCTACTGTGAGACTTTCCTGCTCACCAGGACTTACTGGGATTAAGGATGAAAATCCCAAAATAACAAGTGATTTTCTCGACTTTCCTGAAGCTGCAAGTAGTCATGCAATAATTGATAGCACTGATAATGAAAGATCAAAGGAGCAAGGACACACATAACCGAGCAACAGGTTTTGCGCTGAAGATCTTATTATAGTTTAGACATAATATTGCCTGCCATGTACAAAAGAATGCTTCCCTTTTATCTGAAATAATACAAATAAAAACAAAAGGCTGTGATAAAGGAGTCAATATTCAACATGCTCAGGGCACTCATAACACCAATTGTGCCATTCCTAATGAAAGTCGACCAGTAACTCATTCTGAAATAATGGAATCTACAAAGGTGGAGATTCTTGTTAGCAGTGATGAGGAATATGATTTTTATTTTTTTTATTTTTTTATTTCTATATCACCAAAAGCGTGCAGGCATCGGGGCGCTGACACAGACACAAAAGTAACCAACAAAAAGACAAGACAAAGAGTGAGCAATACTAGTATGCCCTTACTGAGAGTAGGTACATCCTAAACATCCTGAGAAGTTAGGTGAAAAGGTGAGTCTTCAAAGCTTTCCTGAATTGACTCAAGCTGGAGGTCTCGCTGATGAGCGGTGGTAAGGAATTCCAGAAAGATGGAGCCAATGCCCAGAAAGATCTCCCTAAACCTCTGATTCTTTCAATTCTCCCTGTAGTAGTGAGAGGGTAGAGGATCGCAGTTCTCTGGCTGGTTTATAGAGCATGATCATTTTATTAGGTACTCTGGTGTTTTTCCATAGAGAGAGCAGTGAATTGTTAGGCCCATTTTGAACTCAATGTGTTGTTGCACTGGTAACCAGTGCAGTTCTCTCCTAGTATTTGGGATATGAGCTCTCCTGGGAATGGTCATGGCGATACAGACAGCGCCATTTGGGATGGTCTGGCATGTCCCAAGAATAGACTTTGAAGCTCCGCACAGCAATATGTTGCAATAGTCTAACCTCGAAAGAATCATGGCTCGGGCGATGGTCACTGAATTCCTTTTGTTGATAAAAGGCTGTATAGTCCGGAAAAGCTTCAGGTGATAATTGCATGTTTTGCAGAGATTTTGTACCTGAGCGTCCAAATTCAAAGATGCCTCTAGTACAACCCCTAGGGTCTTTAGATTGGGTCAGGATCTTGTTGCCTTGCAGCATGAAGTTAGCATATGCTGGGTCTAATTTAGAGCTTGAGAGGAGCCAAAAATCATTAGCGCAGTCTTATTGCCATTTAAGCAGAGCCAGTTTGAAGACATCCAACCTTTAACAGTGTTTTAAATGGTCTTTAATGTTAATGTATCTCGTTGGTAATCACCGCTTAGCTCGATGACAAGCTGCGTGTCAACAGCTTAGTTGGTAAAAAAAATCCCTAGCTCTTCCAGTAGAGTACGAAGCACGCACATGTACAGATTGAAGAGGAGTGGCGATATTGAGGCTCCTTGCGGGACACCAAATTTGATCAAAGTTACCGGGGATGTGTATATGGGATTCCCGAATGGATAGGAAAGACATAACCCTATTAACCACCTTCTCCGAGCAGTCTCCCTGCTTTTGTAACCGTTCCAGGTGGCATTTGAGATCGGCAAGATCGAATGCCGCCGACAGGTCTAACAGGATCAGCATCCCTGCTTTCCCGCTGTCGACAATATCGAGCATATGGGTTTGGAGATCGACTAATGCAGTCTCTGTACTGTAAGTAGGTTGAAATCTACTTGATTACCTTTATCAAGAAGAGAAAAGAAAATAATGAAGAGTAGAAAGGCTAAACCAGTAAGAAAGCCCCATGCCACGGAAGGAAGCAATGGCTTAGCAGGTGGGAAATCACACTTCCATGAAAAGAGCTAGGAAAAGAGCAGCAAGAAGAGCAAAAAGAGCTTCTAATCTAGGGAACCCAAAAAAGAAAACTGGGCTGCAGCATCAAGAGGTATCATCTAAATTGGAACAAAGTATGAACAATGACACTGAAACATAATTTGAAATTAGCATCGCAATCACTATTGCAAGTGCTCATCACAACAGAGCCACCAAAAAACGAAAAACTGGAATAATGACTTTCCCTAACAAGTTAGATTAAAAATCAACCAAATGGGTTGGAGGTCTCAAAATGTTCTCCTCAGGCTTTGATTGCTCTTCCACCTACAGAGTTTACCATTGTGAGCCTATTTGAGGGCTCTAAACAGCCGATAAATAGAGGCTGTTTGCTTCAAATATTTAGTAATCTCCTTCCTCTAAGGGTGATAAAAAGTAGTGATTTTGTTTTTTTTGAACAATTGGATCCCTGTCTGTATTATGTAACTAGGGTACATTGTTCATCTTCCAAAGCCGTCAGCCTAATTAGGGCAAATTCTGAATCTCTCCTTAAATGGGGATACTAATTATATTATGTGATAAATGAGAGAGTTATATCTGAAGACCAAAACAATTATAATAAGGTTGGAATGCTGAAGGATGTAACATCTAAGAAAGTTGTGGAAACAAAAACATCTTTAGAGGGCTGTGACCCTGTTATTAAATTGCACTGGGAATGGCTATGTTCATTTCTACCACCTGCAATGACGAAACCCTTATCCTGTATGGAAATCAAATCTCGGACTACCAGGGGGCGTGTTCAACTATTCAGTCAAGATGGCTCTTGTAAAGATCTTTATCAGGCTGGCATTATATTACTTCAAGAGACGTGGTTGTTGGGGGATGCATTGTTTGACAGGTACACAGCACACCTTCTAATAAAGGGGATACAATTCACCCTTATGGTGGCTTAGCTATTTTAGTAGCAAATAACTAGAAATCCAAAGAGTGCTTAGAAGTTCATAATGACAAGAATGATTTAGCTGTGGTAGTGCAAATTGACCTTAATCAGAAACTGCTTGTGATAAATATTTATGATCGACCTGGAGGCTCGGCAACTATGGATATCCAACTAAAAGTGTTTCAATTGCTGGGATCGCAGCTAGCAGCTTATAAGGATATAAATGTCATCATTTATGGGGACCTTAATGCCATTGCCTTATATTGAAATCCAAAAGTGCATTGATTATGAATGTCACTGATGTCTATCGCAGATGTGATTATAAAAAGAAAGCTTCAAAGTGGATTTTTTTTTAAGAAGAATTGGACCTGTTAATGCTTAATGGCTGTGTGAAAGGGGACATTCCCTCTGTCCCAACATGGTGTAGTGGTAATATAACTTCCACTCTAGATTTTTTCCACTTATGATTCAGATGGTTATTGATCTCCAATTTGCATCTGTATATTTTAATGTACCATGCCATATTGTCATTTAGATACCAACTTACTGGTATACTGCATAGTCATTTTGATAAGGTTCGTTCTGCAAATGTGAATGCTGGTGGGAATAGGCTCAACTAGATGGATAACAACCTTAAAAAAGTAAAGAAGTGGGTGAATGAAATCCAAAATGAATATCTCTATATGACTAGTGCTAATGGTATTGTGTCTTGGTTATCATCTCATATATATAGTTTTATGCCAATGGGAAATTGTAAATTTTTTAAGGCGGGAAAAAACGCTGGAAGGTCCCATGATCAATTGAAATATGCGGGGGGTAAAAAAGGATGCGTCCAGAGCTACGCAGTATTATAAGATCTGATCATCCTGAGGTTGAAAAACCGGTATGGAAACGAAAGGTGAGAAACGGGTATAATAATTGGCTAAAAAGGTACAGGGCATCCTCCCGCAATGTGGTTTGGCAAAGTATGATCATGGTTCTGGCAACTGGTGATGGTTTATAGTGACATTTTCGAATGTCACAATTTCGAATGCATTTTTCTCGAATGAAAAATGTGGGGGGAAAAAATGTCCCATTTTTTTGTTTTTTTAATTTTTTTTATGGGGGGGTTCCCCCTAACGCCCTGTTTTTTTTATTGACCCTTTTTTTACTAACTAAACCTAAAAAAAACAAAAACGTCACAATTTCGAATGCATTTTTCTCAAATGAAAAATGTGGGGGAAAAAAATGTCCCATTTTTTTTGTTTTTTTAATTTTTTTTATGGGGGGGTTCCCCCTAACGCCCTGTTTTCTTATTGACCCTTTTTTTACTAACTAAACCTAAAAAAAACAAAAAATATATATATATTCGACATTTGTTTTTCAACATTTTTTTTTTACAAAAAGGCATTCGAAATTGTTCATTCGAAATGTTAACTGGATACCACTGTGATAGCAAAAAAAATATGGACCTCGTTTAAGGCATCTTCTAATAAAGCAAACAATGAAGTGATCTGTTGTATTAATGAATTATCATGGAAAGATCATTTAGTAGAGACATTTGCAGGCAGTGATTATGTTGTGTAAAAAAATCAACCATAGGATTTTTACTAACTAAACCTAAAAAAAACAAAAAATATATATATATTCGACATTTGTTTTTCGATTCGACAATTTTTTTTCGACAAAAAGGCATTCGAAATTGTTCATTCGAAATTTTAACTGGATACCGCTGGTGATAGCAAAAAAAATATGGACCTCGCTTAAGGCATCTTCTAATAAAGCAAACAATTAAGTGATCTATTGCATTAATGAATTATCATGGAAAGATCACTTAGTAGAGACATTTGCAGGTAGTGATTATGTTGTGTAAAAAAATCAACCATAGGAATTAAGTTTGAATTAGAATATCTGGTTGAAATAATTGAAGGTCTCAAGTCATCTAGAGCGCCAGGACATGATGGTTTGTGTCATTTAATACTGAAAGCCAACTGTTTACTGTGGGCAGACATCCGGGAGACCTTGTTTGCGAAAATAACCAGTAGCGGAAATGTCCCTGGCTCATGGAGGATATCACATTTTATCCCAGTTCATTAAAAAGGGCAGCAAGACATTTCTGCAAACTATCACCTTTTAGCCTTTACGGATGTTTCCTGCAACATTTTCTGCACTCTGTTGTTAAAATAAATGAATAATTGGGTCGAATATAAGGACATTCTCTGTAGCTTCCAGACATGCTTCAGAAGGGGGTTTTCTACAAATATGAATATTGTTGTGGTAAATACCATGCTGGAGCAATCCAAAGTGAAAAAGTCACTACCTCTATATCTTGTGTTTGTAGAGTGTATGTCTGCTTTTGGCATAGTAGATAGAGCTAAATTGTGGGCCAAATTGAAAAAACTGGGAATGCCCTTACATTAACTATGTGCCTGTCAGCTGCTATATGACGATAACTCAGAGAGAATAAGATTGAGTAATTTGGGAGAACTGTCAGAACAAATACCTATTAAGAGGAGAGTCTCGTGTTTAATTTGTACATCTCTGACTTTGATGATGCATTTGTAGAAAAAAATAATGCTTTTCCCAAAATAGGTGGAAAGAAAATAAGATGGCTTGGATACGTTGATTATCTGATAATCTTTGATAACACCTTTAGAGGTATTGGTAACAGTGTCCAAGCCACCATAAAATATGCTGAACTAAATGGTTTGAAGGTAAAGTTAGAGAAACCCCAGTTTATCGCAGCTGGCCAGAGATGTGCCGGGAGGTACTTTATTTAGTAGTCTGGGCATAGTGGAGAGGGTGCCTAATTATAGACACTTGGGTTATGAATTGACAACAGAGAACAACAACACATTGTTATTAAGAAATAAAAGAGTCAAAAAGCCCTATCGACTATGTCCGCCATAACCCATTTCTCTAAGAAAACTGCAGGATATAGCTTTATTGGAATGGTAAATATATACAAGCAAAAACTGTCTGCCGCTTTTCTGTATGCCCTTGAGATTCTATGGCGACATAACAGACTGGACGGACGGATTAGAGGGTCTAATATGGAGGAAGATTCTGGGCCTAACTCATTACACTCCAGTACCAGCTATACACCCTGCGTTAGGCCATGTCTCACTATCTACGATAGTAAACATCAATAGAGGAAAACCTTATATTAAGATCCAGCTGGCCAATGACAATACGCTATTGGACATTGTTAAGTCTGCCTTGAATGATAATAAGTGTGCTACATTACATCTTACAGCTTTACAAAATAAAAAATGAGGATTTCTTCATGAAGATAGGGTGGAAACCACATTGGGACTATGGGGAAGGAGCATTATTGAAATCACTTACGGTGATTGCTGAGAAATGAGAATGGGCAAATAGTCATGATAAAGTGGCCTCAGTATTACATATATGTGGTCATCCATTCTGCGATACATTTTATGGCACTAAGATTTAACAGACTGGAGGTTCTTGATGTCAAAAGTGCATCATCAGGAATACCAAGAGAAAAACGCCTTTGTAGGATATGTAAAGATGACCAACAAATAGAATCCATTAGCCATGTAATAACATCCTGTGCCGCAATGAATTCTGTGTTTGTGCTATATCTGAGCAAAACAAAAGAGGTGATGGTTGGAAGGTTTAGAATAAATCTTAACCTCTGGCATTGCTCTGGGCAACCCTCCAGACCATTGTTCTTCGCCTGCCAAGCCATTACAAAAGGGGAAAGATCATATGCAAATCAGGCTTGGTCCCACACCCAAAGGGGTAGTCCAGCCCGAACTGCTAGGTCACATCCCTTTTGCACGAGACCACAAGCATCCCCAGACATGTTTCAACCTTGTTGGCCGTCATCAGTGAGGAGTATCTTGGGTCTCTAGGCCCAGCAGGCACGGGACCCACGTCTGGGCATACCCGTCCCACTCGGGGTGACAAAAGCAAAACAAAAGAGGTGATGGTTGGAAGGTTTAGAATAAATCTTAACCTCTGGCATTGCTCTGGGCAACCCTCCAGACCATTGTTCTTCGCCTGCCAAGCCATTACAAAAGGGGAAAGACCATATGCAAATCAGGCTTGGCCCACACCCAAAGGGGTAGTCCAGCCCGAACTGCTAGGTCACATCCCTTTTGCACGAGACCACAAGCATCCCCAGACATGTTTCAACCTTGATGGGCGTCATCAGTGAGGAGTAGCTTGGGTCTCTAGGCCCAGCAGGCACGGGACCCACGTCTGGGCATACCCGTCCCACTCGGGGTGACAAAAGCAAAACAAAAGAGGTGATGGTTGGAAGGTTTAGAATGAATCTTAACCTCTGGCATTGCTCTGGGCAACCCTCCAGACCATCGTTCTTCGCCTTCCAAGCCATTACAAAAGGGGAAAGACCATATGCAAATCAGGCATGGTCCCACAGCCAAAGGGGTAGTCCAGCCCGAACTGCTAGGTCACATCCCTTTTGCACGAGACCACAAGCATCCCCAGACATGTTTCAACCTTGTTGGGCGTCATCAGTGAGGAGTAGCTTGGGTCTCTAGGCCCAGCAGGCACGGGACCCACGTTTGGGCATACCCGTCCCACTCGTGGTGACAAAAGCAAAACAAAAGAGGTGATGGTTGGAAGGTTTAGAATAAATCTTAACCTCTGGCATTGCTCTGGGCAACCTTCCAGACCATCGTTCTTCGCCTGCCAAGCCATTACAAAAGGGGAAAGACCATATGCAAATCAGGCTTGGTCCCACACCCAAAGGGGTAGTCCAGCCCGAACTGCTAGGTCACATCCCTTTTGCACGAGACCACAAGCATCCCCAGACATTTTTCAACCTTGTTGGGCGAAATCAGTGAGGAGTAGCATGGGTCTCTAGGCCCAGCAGGCACGGGACCCACATCTGGGCATACCCGTCCCACTCGGGGTGACAAAATCAAAACAAAAGAGGTGATGGTTGGAAGGTTTAGAATAAATCTTAACCTCTGGCATTGCTCTGGGCAACCCTCCAGACCATCGTTCTTCGCCTGCCAAGCCATCACAAAAGGGGAAAGACCATATGCAAATCAGGCTTGGTCCCACACCCAAAGGGGTAGTCCAGTCCGAACTGCTAGGTCACATCCCTTTTGCACGAGACCACAAGCATCCCCAGACATGTTTCAACCTTGTTGGGCGTCATCAGTGAGGAGTAGCTTGGGTCTCTAGGCCCAGCAGGCATGGGACCCACGTCTGGGCATACCCGTCCCACTCGGGGTGACAAAAGCAAAACAAAAGAGGTGATGGTTGGAAGGTTTAGAATAAATCTTAACCTCTGGCATTGCTCTGGGCAACCCTCCAGACCATCGTTCTTCGCCTGCCAAGCCATTACAAAAGGGGAAAGATCATATGCAAATCAGGCTTGCTCCCACACCCAAAGGGGTAGTCCAGCCCGAACTGCTAGGTCACATCCCTTTTGCACGAGACCACAAGCATCCCCAGACATGTTTTAGCCTTGTTGGGCGTCATCAGTGAGGAGTAGCTTGGGTCTCTAGGCCCAGCAGGCACGGGACCCACGTCTGGGCATACCCGTCCCACTCGGGGTGACAAAAGCAAAACAAAAGAGGTGATGGTTGGAAGGTTTAGAATAAATCTTAACCTCTGGCATTGCTCTGGGCAACCCTCCAGACCATCGTTCTTCGCCTGCCAAGCCATTACAAAAGGGGAAAGACTGTCATAAATCACCAATGTATCAATTGAAAAGGATACGGTAACCAAAAAAGGATACAATTGGTAGGGCTCTTCCGGATCCTTTTTCACACGACTTGATTGTAGGTAAGTCAAATTAGACCTTCCAAATGATACAACTCTCTGACTGATAAAACAGGCAGAGAGATGGATCACTGGAAAGGGCGTGGGTATTGTATCGTAAGTATGCCTAGGATAGATAAAGTATCATAAGAAACTGTCCCAAACTCAAATCACTATGATAGCACAGTATTAGCATTAATTCAAAACACTGACCTTATGGCAAAACTAAAGAATTCAACGAAAGTCTCTTGAAGAAAACCAGGATTTGAAACAACGATAAAGGAGGCGAAGATTAGTAAGGGAGACTTATCCCGAACGGCACGAGGCTCACGCTAGATACCGGGTTGGTGCACCACAGGATAGCGTCCAAAGTACTGTGCACAATCACCTTCCAATAGTACATGAAATACTTCCTATCCCACGAAGAACAAAATTAGATTTCACCTATTAACTGTCACAGGCACCAAAGGTTCAAAGTAGTTCAGAAAACCACGTGCAGGATTGCACGCGCCAGCGTACACACAGCCAGGCCAGCCGCGCTTGGAGACAGCGTTTCTGCGAGGAGATTTAGCAAGCGAACAGGATACACGCAGCCCAGGACAGCCGCGCTTGAAAACAGCATCCGCGTGTGGAGATTTGGCACGCGAACAGGATACATGCAGCCCAGGACAGCCACGCTTGAAAACAGCGTCCGCGTGTAGAGATTTGGTACACGAACAGGATACACGCAGCTCAGGACAGCCGCGCTTGCAGACAGCGTCCGCGTGTAAAGAATTGGCACGCAAACAGGATACACGCAGCTCAGGACAGCCGTGCTTGCAGACAGCGTCCGCGTGGCGATTTGGCACGCGAACAGGATACACGCAGCTCAGGACAGCCGCGCTTGCAGACAGCGTCCGCGTGGAGATTTGGTACGCAACCAGGATACACGCAGCTCAGGACAGCCGCGCTTGCAGACAGCGTCCGCGTGGAGAGATGGTACGCAACCAGGATACACGCAGCTCAAGACAGCCGCGCTTGCAGACAGCGTCCGCGTGGAGATTTGGTACGCAACCAGGATACACGCAGCTCAGGACTGCCGCGCTTGCAGACAGCGTCCGCGTGGAGATTTGACACGCGAACAGGATACACGGCTCCAGGAATAAGCGTGTGGAGGAAAACACGCTCAAAAAAGGCCAAAGAAGTTGCTGAAGGGAATGCGAGGACGCAGGTCCGGAGTTCAGCTACAAAACGCCAAAAATTAATTAATCAGAAGCAGCGATCGACGTTTCCACGCTGCTTATGTACGAACTGCCGTGATACATGTGACGGAACTAAGTCACGTGAATTTTAACGACATGAAAAATGCAGACGTCGTTTCCCGGGCAATGCATCGAACAACCTCCATTTCGAATAGAATGGTCTAGTGGTTCTATGGGCGTAACTCATTTTGTATGGAGAGGTCGTTCCTGGTCCAGAGATATGTCCAGCAGGCATGTCAAAGACCATATGCAAATCAGGCTTGGTCCCACACCCAAAGGGGTAGTCCAGCCCGAACTGCTAGGTCACATCCCTTTTGCACGAGACCACAAGCATCCCCAGACATGTTTCAACCTTGTTGGGCGTCATCAGTGAGGAGTAGCTTGGGTCTCTAGG
Source organism: Ambystoma mexicanum (assembly GCF_040938575.1). Taxonomy (NCBI): domain Eukaryota; kingdom Metazoa; phylum Chordata; class Amphibia; order Caudata; family Ambystomatidae; genus Ambystoma; species Ambystoma mexicanum. The sequence continues at coordinate 909,663,040 of NC_090935.1, read as the reverse complement.
CCCAGCAGGCACGGGACCCACATCTGGGCATACCCGTCCCACTCGGGGTGACAAAAGCAAAACAAAAGAGGTGATGGTTGGAAGGTTTAGAATAAATCTTAACCTCTGGCATTGCTCTGGGCAACCCTCCAGACCATTGTTCTTCGCCTGCCAAGCCATTACAAAAAGGGAAAGACCATATGCAAATCAAGCTTGGTCCCACACCCAAAGGGGTAGTCCAGCCCGAACTGCTAGGTCACATCCCTTTTGCACGAGACCACAAGCATCCCCAGACATGTTTCAACCTTTTGGGCGTCATCAGTGAGGAGTAGCTTGGGTCTCTAGGCCCAGCAGGCACAGGACCCACGTCTGGGCATACCCGTCCCACTCAGGGTGACAAAAGCAAAACAAAAGAGGTGATGGTTGGAAGGTTTAGTATAAATCTTAACCTCTGGCATTGCTCTCGGCATCCCTCCAGACCATTGTTCTTCGCCTGCCAAGCCATTGGAAAGACCATATGCAAATCAGACTTGGTCCCACACCCAAAGGGGTAGTCCAGCCCGAACTGCTAGGTCACATCCCTTTTGCACGAGACCACAAGCATCCCCAGACATGTTTCAACCTTGTTGGGCGTCATCAGTGAGGAGTAGCTTGGGTCTCTATGCCCAGCAGGCACGGGACCCACGTCTGGGCATACCCGTCCCATTCGGGGTGACAAAAGCAAAACAAAAGAGGTGATGGTTGGAAGGTTTAGAATAAATCTTAACCTCTGGCATTGCTCTGGGCAACCCTTCAGAACTAGAGATCCAAGCTACTCCTCACTGATGAGCCCCAACAAGGGTGAAACATGTTTGGGGATGCTTGTGGTCTCGTGCAGAATGGATGTGACCCAGCAGTTTGGGCTGAACTGCCCCTTTTGTGGTGGGGCCAAGCCTGATTTGCATATGGTCTTTCCCCTTCTGCAATGGCTTTGCAGGCGAAGAACAGTGGTCTGGAGGGTTGCCCAGAGCAATGCCAGTAGTTAAGATTCATTCTAAACCCTCCTGCCATCACCTCTTTGTTTTTGCTTTGTCACCCCGAGTGGGACGGGTATGCCCAGACGTGGGTCCCGTGCCTGCTGGGCCTAGAGATCCAAGCTACTCCTCACTGATGAGCCCCAACAAGGGCGAAACATGTTTGGGGATGCTTGTGGTCTCGTGCAGAAGGGATGTGAACTAGCAGTTCGGGCTGAACTGCCCCTTTTGTGGTGGGGCCAAGCCTGATTTGCATATGGTCTTCCCCCTTCTGTAATGACTTGGCAGGCGAAGAACGGTGGTCTGGAGGGTTGCCCAGAGCAATGCCAGTGGTTAAGATTCATTCTAAACCCTCCAGCCATCACCTCTTTGTTTTTGCTGTGCTATATCTGAGCCAACATGTTGAACAACTAGAGGATATCATAAGTGACTTATTCTGGCTGAGATGCTTCTCTGGTTACAGCAGGAGTCTGTTGATATCTGTAGTACAGGTTTGGAAAGTCGTAGCAGGTCAATTGTGTACTATTGAAGAAGTTGGATGATTTTAATGAACAAATGTTTATTAATAGTTTAATAAGGATTGATAATTTTGTACTGATTCATTTTTCTTTCTTTTTTAACCATCTTTTGTACCATTTAATATTTTTAAAATATTTATGTTTGATGTATATAAAAAGTTTATATGAACTATATACACAATTAAAAAAACATTTAAATGTAATTTTCATTAAAATTGACATTTACGATGTACAGTCTTTGCGTCAACTTGAATATCAATGCAGCACATCGTTAATCATGAAGCATACAGTTGCATGAATAATATGTAGAAGTTTACTGTCATCATTTGCTGATTTTCCATTCTAGCAACGTAAACTTGAATGACCATCTCGCTGGAAAGCTCTTATGAATAGAAACGTAACTTTCATACATTACATTTCATTTTAGTGAGTCTTATAATTTCTTTGAGGTTACTCGCCACACTGTACCCTTGAAAATGTTAATACGGGGGATTGAGGGACAAATAACAAAGAGACCATTTATTGTGTGGTCACCTTGCCAAAGTATGGTTTCGTTTTTGGGAATACCACTAAATGAAAAATATGATCGTACATTTTCAATTTTGCAAGCTGTGCTGTGAAAATAACAAAATGATTGGGGCGCTGTTACGCACAATCAAAAATGGGCACTGTACCATAGAGCTCTGGCGACCCAGTACCTAAGACAGCCACTATCTGCTCCTATAGACAAAATACTCAATGCCTAAATGCCGATTCGGGTGTCGGAAGGAGTGCACATCGGTTTGTGCTGTCCGACATCCCGTGGAATTGTGTCTCCAGCCCGCTTTCTTCGACTGAAGTCCCAGTGAGCTGCGGGGCTGAAAATGCCGGTGTAACGTCGAAATTTGCTCACTGTCGAAAAATGCTTAGGGTGCTTACTGCGCATGCGTGGTGTTGGTGCGCATGCGCAGTAACTGACAAACACTAAGCATTTTTCGACGGGTAGGATGGAATGATTTCGGTTTCGGGTATGTTTAAATTAATACAGCGCTGCCCAGCGCGACCCCCGCCCCTCCACCCCAAGTGCCCAGCGTCATTGCGCCCCCCCCCCCCAAGCGCCCTGCCAGGCATTCTAATGGTACATTTAAATAAATACAGCTCTGCCCAGCGCGGCCCCCGCACTGCCCCTGCCCTGCCCCGTAGACCAGAAAGCATTTTCTGACGGCAGAAAGCATTTTCTGACGGGTTAATGCTATGCTGCACTGCCCTACACAACATAGGGTTAAAATAGATAATATGCCCTGTGGAAACATAGGGTTAATAGAGTTAATGTAGCACTGCCCCTGCCGCCCCTGCCCCGTAGACCAGAAAGCATTTTCTGACAGCAGAAAGCATTTTCTGACGGGTTAATGCCATGCTGCACTGCCCTGCACAACATAGGGTTAAAATAGATAATATGCCCTGTGGAAACATAGGGTTAATGTAGCACTGCCCCTGCCCCTGGCCCCGCTGCCCCTGCCCTGCCCCCGCTGCCCCTGCCCTGCCCCGTAGACCAGAAAGCATTTTCTGACGGCAGAAAGCATTTTCTGACGGGTTAATGCTATGCTGCACTGCCCTGCACAACATAGGGTTAAAATAGATAATATGCCCTGTGGAAACATAGGGTTAATAGAGTTAATGTAGCACTGCCCCTGCCCCTGGCCCCGCTGCCCCTGCCCTGCCCCCGCTGCCCCTGCCCTGCCCCGTAGACCAGAAAGCATTTTCTGACGGCAGAAAGCATTTTCTGACGGGTAAGCAAAATCCGACGTTACAGTACCTGTGGCGTTGGCCCTTTAAGGGCACGCACGCGACGGGGTGACGTTCACTCCGTCGCGTGCGCAGTTAAATAAACGGGGCATTCCCCGTGACGACACAGTCACCGGGGAGCCCACACTTGCAACACCGCTGTCTCCGTGTCTCTGTGTCACGGGGGGTGGGGGGCTCACGACGGCGGCATCCGGAGACCGCCAACAGTGGCGACGAGTGCCGGGATCACTTCCTGGAACAGGCAGAGACATTTGCTGGGAGCGTAGATGATCCTACGTGAACGCTCCAGCGAATTCTGACCGCGGAGAAGGAAGCGACACACGCGGCCGGCGGCCATCTTGATGAATAGGCCTCGGAGACTCACGGCTTCATAGCGAAGTGTCGGTGAGCCATCCGGACATAATTTTTGGATATTTCAGCGGCGGACAGTCGCTGGAAACAGCACGTGTCAATTTCAGCATGATTCATTGACATTTTCACTGTTTTTCACCGAGTAGATGGGTGAGACTCTATGGGAAGCCTGCTGAATGCACTAGGGGTCTTTCCCCCTGCTCAATTTTTGGACACTTCATTGTCTGCCTGCTGGCTTGAGTGATACATCTGCGAGGAGTGCGCCTGGTGAGAGGCAGAATTCAATCCATCTCTGGAGGCTGACTGCTGGTGGTGAGTTGCGGCCCCATCAATTATATCTTCTGGGGTGCCTGTGCGCTATCCACCATGAGCCAAGCTGCTGCTGCTGCTGCTGCTGCGCCTCCGCCTGCTTCCCCGCTGAAACCACCTGGGTCCCTACAGCCAATGCCTGAGTTTGATACCTCGGGTGCTCCATCAAGCCTGGGACAGAGGTGGAAGATGTGGATGGATAGGCTTGAGATGTACTTCAGGGCCACAATGGAGACAAGCGACGACAGCAAGCTGGCCACTCTCCTGTACTCTGCTGGCCCAGCAGTGCATGAGATATTTCTGTCCCTGCAGCCGGCGGATGGGTCGTTTGCGGCGGCAAAGGATGCACTCCATAATCATTTTCTGCCAATGGCCAACGCAAATTATGAATGTTTTCTCATGGGAACGGCTCGACAGAAGGATGACGAGACTCTGGATGTGTTCTATGGGCGGCTGCGGAGACTGGCCGCGCCATTTGCGTGGAACGACCCTGAAGTCATGATTCACAACCAACCCATTCAGGGGTGCGTCTCTGGGAAACTGAGGCGCCAGATATTGCGCGAGCCTGGCATCACCCTTCCTCGCATCCTAGAACTGGGAAGGTGCCACGAGGTGTCGGAATTGCGGGCGACCAGAATGGAAGCTGGTGCCCGCCCAGGCAAGGTGGAGGAGGTCTGCGCGGTCGGAAGAGGTCGTGGAGCGAGGCGCCCCATGAACACTCAGAGCCCACGCCCGCTTGGGACCACTTCCTCGTGCCCAAAGTGTGGGTACGATCTCCCGCACCCAGCTGAATGCCCTGCGACTGGGGTTAAGTGCGGTAGGTGCGGAGGCGCGGACCACTTCGCCAGGATGTGCAGATCTGCAGCTCCCAAGATAGTGCCTAGGGGGCCTGTTCGAGCTGGTTTCTTCCGACCCCAAAGGACGTCCAATGTCGCTCAGGTGGACCAGGGTGACGAAGGGGCGCCTCAGGAAGAGGAGGAGGAGGAAGAGGACGAGGAAAACGTCTTCTTCGTGTCCAGTGTGAGCATGCTGAAATCCCGCTCCAAGAGACAGCCCAGGTGCAACGTGCTTGTCAATGGTGACTCTGTACCAATGCTAGTGGACACCGGTGCGTCCGTGAATGTGATGGCCAGACAGCACTATGATACCATGCAGGCCCCGCCCACGCTGACCGCACCGAGAGCACGCATATTCGCCTTCGGCGGCGATCAGCCCCTCCCTCTGGACGGCGTATTCGTGGCTGATGTTCAATATGGGGACTCACACATCCGGGCCAGATTCTATGTCACCCCGGTGAGCGACAACACCTTGCTTTGCTGTGCTGCGGCTGAGGCGCTGGGAATTTTCACATTTGCATATTCAGTGTACTTAGACGACATTCAGGTACTCCTGGCCAAACATAGCTCCTTGTTTGAAGGCATCGGACAGTTGGTGGGTGAGCCGGTCCGGCTCCACATCGATGAGTCAATCCAACCAGTGGCGCTGAAGCACCGGCGAGTTCCGTTTCATCTCAGGGATCTGGTGTATCGAGAACTGGACAATCTGGTGGGGCTGGACATTATTGAAAAAGTTGAGGGCCCCACCCCGTGGGTGTCTCCCATTGTCATCGCGCGCAAGCCCAAACAGCCGGATGCGGTGAGGATCTGTGTGGGCATGCGACTCCCCAATAAGGCCATAAAGAGGGAGCGACACTTGACCCCTACCATCGATGACATCATAGCAGAACTGCAAGGGGCGAGGTTCTTGTCCAAACTGGACCTGAGAGCAGGCTATCATCAGGTGGTCCTGCACCCCGAGTCCCGCTACATCACAACCTTTACCACTCATCGAGGTCTTTACCGATACAAGAGGTTGAGTTTTGGGGTGTCTTCCGCGGCGGAGGTCTTCCAAAACATCATAAGAGGGGCACTAGCGGATTTGGATGGAGTCCTTAATATTAGCGACGACATTTTGGTGTATGCCAGGTCGGAGACGGAGCATCTGGCACGCCTGGCCAAGACCTTTGAACGCCTGCGCTCGCTGGGACTCACCCTGCACAAGGACAAGTGTGAATTTCTGAAAACAACGATCGAATTCTTTGGGTTCGTGTTCAAGGCGGATGGGGTGTCGCCGGACCCCCGCAAAGTGAGGGACATAAAGGAGGCGCGTCCGCCAGAGAATGTTGCGGAGGTGAGGAGCTTCTTGGGGATGGTTACTTACTGTGGCCGTTTCATCAGGATTCTGGCGTCCCGTTCAGAGCCGTTGAGATCGCTCACAAAGAAGGACACCACCTGCAGTGGGGCCCCCTTGAGCAGGCAGCATTCGATGACATCAGAAGTGCCTTGGCGGCGGACGACACCATGGCGTTCTTCGATCCGAGTCTGCAGACAGAGATCGTTGTGGACGCCAGCCCATATAGACTGGGGGCAGTACTTACACAAGTGGGGAATGACCAGGAGATTCGACCCATAGCATACGCCAGTAAGGCGCTCTCCGACACCGAGCAAAGGTACTCCCAGATTGAGAGGGAAGCCCTGGCGGTGCTGTGGGGTTGCAGACACTTTTGCCTCTACATTCTGGGGCGCCCCGTGACTGTGGTCACGGACCACAAGCCGTTGTTGCCGATCATGACGGGCTCATCATCCCGTCCACCAGTGAGAATAGAGCGCTGGATGCTCGCCCTGCTCGAGTATGGAGTGTTGTTGACCTATCGTCCAGGGGCTAACAACGCGGCAGACTACCTCTCTCGACACCCAAGAGGGGACTCGCAGGAGTCTGCATTAGCGGAAGAGGCCGACGAACATGTCCGCCTGGTTGTGGAGACGGCCACCCCAAACTCCATGCAGGTGGAAGAGCTCGAGGTTGCATCAAAAGGCGACGAATGTTTCACCATCCTGAGGGAAGCCATGCAGAGGGGTACCTGGAAGACGGTACTGGAGGCCGTGGAACGCAGGACATGTGAAGCCAGAGTGGCCCTCGAGCAGTTATGGAGAGTGAGAGAAGAACTGACATTCTCAGAGTCGGGGCTGCTACTGAGGGGTGTAACGCTCACCTGATTCCCACGGAGGCGCGGTTCTTGGCAGGAAGCTATCTGTGACTCGAAAAGTGATGTGCAGGATTCGATTGGCTTCTGGGGTCAACCTCTTCGCACTGTGTGTCGGACTCGAAGAGTGAGGTTTCTGCAGGTGAAAGAATATGGGGGTTAATGGTCTGGGTTGTTGAATGTCCCTCTCTCTCTCTCTCTCTCTCTCTAGCTTTTTCGTAGAGCCCCCAGGTCAACGTGCTCACCTTATATAGGTGAATGCTGGGCTCTCCATCTGCGTCTGGTGCAGGGTGCCGTTGCCAGTTCCTTCACTGGTGAAACACAGGCCTCTTGAATTCAGAGGATGGTTACCGTCGTTATCTGCACGAGCGGTGAGTTTCTGGACACCTTTGTCTTTATAGTCTTTACATGCGTGGCACGTTTATATGCAGACTCTGTATAATGCCTTTCCCTTATGTATTGCAGGGCTCTTGAGATGAAAGATGAAATGAAGCGCTTGGAAGTTCGTAAGTATGGCAAGCGCTCTAACTGTCTCTTTCCTTGCAGCTTAGTTCGTGTTAAAGAGACGCCGGAGAATTCGCAGGCGTTTTATTGCGACGAGAGTGATGGACCTGCTTAATGTCTTTTCTTTTGCCTTTCAGATGTTGGGTTGCAAGGCCAAAAAAACATTTAAATGTAATTTTCATTAAAATTGACATTTACGATGTACAGTCTTTGCGTCAACTTGAATATCAATGCAGCACATCGTTAATCATGAAGCATACAGTTGCATGAATAATATGTAGAAGTTTACTGTCATCATTTGCTGATTTTCCATTCTAGCAACGTAAACTTGAATGACCATCTCGCTGGAAAGCTCTTATGAATAGAAACGTAACTTTCATACATTACATTTCATTTTAGTGAGTCTTATAATTTCTTTGAGGTTACTCGCCACACTGTACCCTTGAAAATGTTAATACGGGGGATTGAGGGACAAATAACAAAGAGACCATTTATTGTGTGGTCACCTTGCCAAAGTATGGTTTCGTTTTTGGGAATACCACTAAATGAAAAATATGATCGTACATTTTCAATTTTGCAAGCTGTGCTGTGAAAATAACAAAATGATTGGGGCGCTGTTACGCACAATCAAAAATGGGCACTGTACCATAGAGCTCTGGCGACCCAGTACCTAAGACAGCCACTATCTGCTCCTATAGACAAAATACTCAATGCCTAAATGCCGATTCGGGTGTCGGAAGGAGTGCACATCGGTTTGTGCTGTCCGACATCCCGTGGAATTGTGTCTCCAGCCCGCTTTCTTCGACTGAAGTCCCAGTGAGCTGCGGGGCTGAAAATGCCGGTGTAACGTCGAAATTTGCTCACTGTCGAAAAATGCTTAGGGTGCTTACTGCGCATGCGTGGTGTTGGTGCGCATGCGCAGTAACTGACAAACACTAAGCATTTTTCGACGGGTAGGATGGAATGATTTCGGTTTCGGGTATGTTTAAATTAATACAGCGCTGCCCAGCGCGACCCCCGCCCCCCCACCCCAAGTGCCCAGCGTCATTGCGCCCCCCCCCAAGCGCCCTGCCAGGCATTCTAACGGTACATTTAAATAAATACAGCGCTGCCCAGCGCGGCCCCCGCACTGCCCCTGCCCTGCCCCGTAGACCAGAAAGCATTTTCTGACGGCAGAAAGCATTTTCTGACCGGTTAATGCTATGCTGCACTGCCCTACACAACATAGGGTTAAAATAGATAATATGCCCTGTGGAAACATAGGGTTAATAGAGTTAATGTAGCACTGCCCCTGCCGCCCCTGCCCCGTAGACCAGAAAGCATTTTCTGACAGCAGAAAGCATTTTCTGACGGGTTAATGCCATGCTGCACTGCCCTGTACAACATAGGGTTAAAATAGATAATATGCCCTGTGGAAACATAGGGTTAATGTAGCACTGCCCCTGCCCCTGGCCCCGCTGCCCCTGCCCTGCCCCCGCTGCCCCTGCCCTGCCCCGTAGACCAGAAAGCATTTTCTGACGGCAGAAAGCATTTTCTGACGGGTTAATGCTATGCTGCACTGCCCTGCACAACATAGGGTTAAAATAGATAATATGCCCTGTGGAAACATAGGGTTAATAGAGTTAATGTAGCACTGCCCCTGCCCCTGGCCCCGCTGCCCCTGCCCTGCCCCCGCTGCCCCTGCCCTGCCCCGTAGACCAGAAAGCATTTTCTGACGGCAGAAAGCATTTTCTGACGGGTAAGCAAAATCCGACGTTACAGTACCTGTGGCGTTGGCCCTTTAAGGGCACGCACGCGACGGGGTGACGTTCACTCCGTCGCGTGCGCAGTTAAATAAACGGGGCATTCCCCGTGACGACACAGTCACCGGGGAGCCCACACTTGCAACACCGCTGTCTCCGTGTCTCTGTGTCACGGAGAGTGGGGGGCTCACGAGGGCGGCATCCGGAGACCGCCAACAGTGGCGACGAGTGCCGGGATCACTTCCTGGAACAGGCAGAGACATTTGCTGGGAGCGTAGATGATCCTACGTGAACGCTCCAGCGAATTCTGACCGCGGAGAAGGAAGCGACACACGCGGCCGGCGGCCATCTTGATGAATAGGCCTCGGAGACTCACGGCTTCATAGCGAAGTGTCGGTGAGCCATCCGGACATAATTTTTGGATATTTCAGCGGCGGACAGTCGCTGGAAACAGCACGTGTCAATTTCAGCATGATTCATTGACATTTTCACTGTTTTTCACCGAGTAGATGGGTGAGACTCTATGGGAAGCCTGCTGAATGCACTAGGGGTCTTTCCCCCTGCTCAATTTTTGGACACTTCATTGTCTGCCTGCTGGCTTGAGTGATACATCTGCGAGGAGTGCGCCTGGTGAGAGGCAGAATTCAATCCATCTCTGGAGGCTGACTGCTGGTGGTGAGTTGCGGCCCCATCAATTATATCTTCTGGGGTGCCTGTGCGCTATCCACCATGAGCCAAGCTGCTGCTGCTGCTGCGCCTCCGCCTGCTTCCCCGCTGAAACCACCTGGGTCCCTACAGCCAATGCCTGAGTTTGATACCTCGGGTGCTCCATCAAGCCTGGGACAGAGGTGGAAGATGTGGATGGATAGGCTTGAGATGTACTTCAGGGCCACAATGGAGACAAGCGACGACAGCAAGCTGGCCACTCTCCTGTACTCTGCTGGCCCAGCAGTGCATGAGATATTTCTGTCCCTGCAGCCGGCGGATGGGTCGTTTGCGGCGGCAAAGGATGCACTCCATAATCATTTTCTGCCAATGGCCAACGCAAATTATGAATGTTTTCTCATGGGAACGGCTCGACAGAAGGATGACGAGACTCTGGATGTGTTCTATGGGCGGCTGCGGAGACTGGCCGCGCCATTTGCGTGGAACGACCCTGAAGTCATGATTCACAACCAACCCATTCAGGGGTGCGTCTCTGGGAAACTGAGGCGCCAGATATTGCGCGAGCCTGGCATCACCCTTCCTCGCATCCTAGAACTGGGAAGGTGCCACGAAGTGTCGGAATTGCGGGCGACCAGAATGGAAGCTGGTGCCCGCCCAGGCAAGGTGGAGGAGGTCTGCGCGGTCGGAAGAGGTCGTGGAGCGAGGCGCCCCATGAACACTCAGAGCCCACGCCCGCTTGGGACCACTTCCTCGTGCCCAAAGTGTGGGTACGATCTCCCGCACCCAGCTGAATGCCCTGCGACTGGGGTTAAGTGCGGTAGGTGCGGAGGCGCGGACCACTTCGCCAGGATGTGCAGATCTGCAGCTCCCAAGATAGTGCCTAGGGGGCCTGTTCGAGCTGGTTTCTTCCGACCCCAAAGGACGTCCAATGTCGCTCAGGTGGACCAGGGTGACGAAGGGGCGCCTCAGGAAGAGGAGGAGGAGGAAGAGGACGAGGAAAACGTCTTCTTCGTGTCCAGTGTGAGCATGCTGAAATCCCGCTCCAAGAGACAGCCCAGGTGCAACGTGCTTGTCAATGGTGACTCTGTACCAATGCTAGTGGACACCGGTGCGTCCGTGAATGTGATGGCCAGACAGCACTATGATACCATGCAGGCCCCGCCCACGCTGACCGCACCGAGAGCACGCATATTCGCCTTCGGCGGCGATCAGCCCCTCCCTCTGGACGGCGTATTCGTGGCTGATGTTCAATATGGGGACTCACACATCCGGGCCAGATTCTATGTCACCCCGGTGAGCGACAACACCTTGCTTTGCTGTGCTGCGGCTGAGGCGCTGGGAATTTTCACATTTGCATATTCAGTGTACTTAGACGACATTCAGGTACTCCTGGCCAAACACAGCTCCTTGTTTGAAGGCATCGGACAGTTGGTGGGTGAGCCGGTCCGGCTCCACATCGATGAGTCAATCCAACCAGTGGCGCTGAAGCACCGGCGAGTTCCGTTTCATCTCAGGGATCTGGTGTATCGAGAACTGGACAATCTGGTGGGGCTGGACATTATTGAAAAAGTTGAGGGCCCCACCCCGTGGGTGTCTCCCATTGTCATCGCGCGCAAGCCCAAACAGCCGGATGCGGTGAGGATCTGTGTGGGCATGCGACTCCCCAATAAGGCCATAAAGAGGGAGCGACACTTGACCCCTACCATCGATGACATCATAGCAGAACTGCAAGGGGCGAGGTTCTTGTCCAAACTGGACCTGAGAGCAGGCTATCATCAGGTGGTCCTGCACCCCGAGTCCCGCTACATCACAACCTTTACCACTCATCGAGGTCTTTACCGATACAAGAGGTTGAGTTTTGGGGTGTCTTCCGCGGCGGAGGTCTTCCAAAACATCATAAGAGGGGCACTAGCGGATTTGGATGGAGTCCTTAATATTAGCGACGACATTTTGGTGTATGCCAGGTCGGAGACGGAGCATCTGGCACGCCTGGCCAAGACCTTTGAACGCCTGCGCTCGCTGGGACTCACCCTGCACAAGGACAAGTGTGAATTTCTGAAAACAACGATCGAATTCTTTGGGTTCGTGTTCAAGGCGGATGGGGTGTCGCCGGACCCCCGCAAAGTGAGGGACATAAAGGAGGCGCGTCCGCCAGAGAATGTTGCGGAGGTGAGGAGCTTCTTGGGGATGGTTACTTACTGTGGCCGTTTCATCAGGATTCTGGCGTCCCGTTCAGAGCCGTTGAGATCGCTCACAAAGAAGGACACCACCTGCAGTGGGGCCCCCTTGAGCAGGCAGCATTCGATGACATCAGAAGTGCCTTGGCGGCGGACGACACCATGGCGTTCTTCGATCCGAGTCTGCAGACAGAGATCGTTGTGGACGCCAGCCCATATGGACTGGGGGCAGTACTTACACAAGTGGGGAATGACCAGGAGATTCGACCCATAGCATACGCCAGTAAGGCGCTCTCCGACACCGAGCAAAGGTACTCCCAGATTGAGAGGGAAGCCCTGGCGGTGCTGTGGGGTTGCAGACACTTTTGCCTCTACATTCTGGGGCGCCCCGTGACTGTGGTCACGGACCACAAGCCGTTGTTGCCGATCATGACGGGCTCATCATCCCGTCCACCAGTGAGAATAGAGCGCTGGATGCTCGCCCTGCTCGAGTATGGAGTGTCGTTGACCTATCGTCCAGGGGCTAACAACGCGGCAGACTACCTCTCTCGACACCCAAGAGGGGACTCGCAGGAGTCTGCATTAGCGGAAGAGGCCGACGAACATGTCCGCCTGGTTGTGGAGACGGCCACCCCAAACTCCATGCAGGTGGAAGAGCTCGAGGTTGCATCAAAAGGCGACGAATGTTTCACCATCCTGAGGGAAGCCATGCAGAGGGGTACCTGGAAGACGGTACTGGAGGCCGTGGAACGCAGGACATGTGAAGCCAGAGTGGCCCTCGAGCAGTTATGGAGAGTGAGAGAAGAACTGACATTCTCAGAGTCGGGGCTGCTACTGAGGGGTGTAACGCTCACCTGATTCCCACGGAGGCGCGGTTCTTGGCAGGAAGCTATCTGTGACTCGAAAAGTGATGTGCAGGATTCGATTGGCTTCTGGGGTCAACCTCTTCGCACTGTGTGTCGGACTCGAAGAGTGAGGTTTCTGCAGGTGAAAGAATATGGGGGTTAATGGTCTGGGTTGTTGAATGTCCCTCTCTCTCTCTCTCTCTCTCTAGCTTTTTCGTAGAGCCCCCAGGTCAACGTGCTCACCTTATATAGGTGAATGCTGGGCTCTCCACCTGCGTCTGGTGCAGGGTGCCGTTGCCAGTTCCTTCACTGGTGAAACACAGGCCTCTTGAATTCAGAGGATGGTTACCGTCGTTATCTGCACGAGCGGTGAGTTTCTGGACACCTTTGTCTTTATAGTCTTTACATGCGTGGCACGTTTATATGCAGACTCTGTATAATGCCTTTCCCTTATGTATTGCAGGGCTCTTGAGATGAAAGATGAAATGAAGCGCTTGGAAGTTCGTAAGTATGGCAAGCGCTCTAACTGTCTCTTTCCTTGCAGCTTAGTTCGTGTTAAAGAGACGCCGGAGAATTCGCAGGCGTTTTATTGCGACGAGAGTGATGGACCTGCTTAATGTCTTTTCTTTTGCCTTTCAGATGTTGGGTTGCAAGGCCGGAGTCCGCGGAATGCCAGTAAGTTGTTTACGATACTTTGTCTTCACAGGCGGCGATGCAGAACGAAGAAATCCGGAATTCACAGCGTGCCGGTAAGTATGGCAATGCTTTTGTTCTTGCAGGTGGAGATGCGGCGTGAAGAAACGGCCGCAGCCGATGGATCAGGTAAGTAAGCACTGCGTGTAAAGTTCACCTTGCTAACCTGTTGTTTCTGTTCTTTACAGGTGCTGATGATGTCTGGATACTGAAATGGTAAGTAGGATTCTTGCAGGTCCAGGATCGGAAGAAGAAAGGCCGGAGCAGACTCGGTGAGCGTTCTGCTGCAAATGCAGAATAACGCGAAGCACGCTTCATCTATCGGGTGTGGTTTAAATAGCCTTGGACTGATGAGGCGTCTTCTTCCACGGCCCCGCCTAGGTAAGAAAAGAGTTCCAGTTTCCAGAAGAGTTCCAGTGCTGTATCCAGGGAGTGGAGCTGCCCCACCCAGGTAAGAAAGTAGTTCCTGTTCTCGGATGGCTTCTAAGTGACTGGTGAGTAAGCAGCATGGTCTGCTGCAGGTAAGTCCACCCAAGCATCTTCACACCTATTATGAGCCCGGCGCTTCCAGTGCCGGGACCAATGGTTTTAATGAGCCTGGTGCCACCGGCGCCAGGACAAGGTCCAAAAGGTCCCAGTGGGGACCGGCTGGTGCTTAGGATTAGGGTTAGGGGCCTGCTTCCAAGGACGTTGGGCTGGTCCTGGCTCCGTGGAAGCAGTGATCATGACAGGGGTGAGAGGATCGTGGTGCCCCAGGCCAAAATTGCACAGGTCATCACCTTGGCGCACCAGGGTCATCAAGGGGCGCCCAAAACCAAAGCTCGCCTCCGCCAGAAGGTGCGGTTCCCGCAACTCGAGCGGAAGGTGGAAGCATTTGTGGTGTCGTGCGTATGGTGCCAGGCTGCGGCACCGGCCCTGCGGGAACCATCCATTGAAGCAATGCCCAGAGGGACCAGACCATGGGAAGTGGTGCACGCACTCCGGGTCCACGTCGAGAGGCACTCACTTCCTAGTTGTGGTGGACGAGTGGTCTCGATACCCGGAGGTCGAGTTCATAGAGTCCGTCGCATTTGAGAACGTGGTGGTGGCGCTGGAGAAGATTTTCGCCACCCATGGCCTGCCCTCTGTGCTGTGCTCCGACAACGGGGCACCATTCCAAGGCGAGAGTTTTGCCGAGCTCATGAGGGAGTATGGCATTCAACACCGGTGGGTAACCCCACTGTGGCCCAGGGCCAATGGGGAGGCGGAGCGCATGATGCGCACCCTCAACAAAGTGTTCAGGATCGCCCATGGAAAGGGCGAGTGCTTGCAGAGGGCCCTGTACGTCTTCCTGCGGGGATATCGGACCACACCTCACTCCTCAACGGGGGTGGCCCCGGCGGAGGCTCTCTTCCAGAGATGCCCGAGAGACGTCATACCGGAGGTGGGGGACAGGGACCCTGCCGTCATTGACAATGAACAGGTCGAAGAGGACAGACGAATCAGGACGCAGATGGAAAACATCGGAGGGGCCTGAGACCCCCGCACATCGCGCCGGGAGATGAGGTTTTGGTGAGAAATCGCCACCCACAAGGAAAGTTGTCCCTCACGTATGAACCCGCTCCTCTAGATGTCGTGGCCGTCAAGGGCTCTATGGTGACAGCCTCTGACGGGACGACGTCTGTAACAAGGAATGCTTCATTCTTCAGGAGGATTGGCGACCCGAGAGTGGACAGCCCGGACAACCGAGAGGGTGAGGGTGCCTTGAATGAAGGTGGGGGTGAAAGCCCCGCCGTGGACTCTCCGGCTCGAGGCAGACCAGGTCAAGAGACACCGGCCAGGGACGTTGGCAGGAGGTACCGCCTGAGAACAGGGCGTGGGAAACCTGCCCGTCTCACAGACTATGTGACAGACTAAGCTGGGGAGGCTGACCGGGGGTAATGGTCAGGCCGTGACAGGTACCCGCGGGGGATCCAGGGTGGCTGTGAATAAATGGGGTTTTTTGGAGTTGACAGAGTTGTGTGCTTTATAAATGTGTGATAGTTAGTCCCTCCTGTTTCCAATTTGTTGTTATGGAAAAGGAGGAGTGTGGCGTTGGCCCTTTAAGGGCACGCACGCGACGGGGTGACGTTCACTCTGTCGCGTGCGCAGTTAAATAAACGGGGCGTTCCCCGTGACGACACAGTCACCGGGGAGCCCACACTTGCAACACCGCTGTCTCCGTGTCTCTGTGTCACGGGGGGTGGGGGGCTCACGGACGGCGGCATCCGGAGACCGCCAACAGTACCGTCGAATTTTGCTTTGCTATTGAAATTCACGCATGCGCGGTAGCAGCCTTAGCATTTTTCGACGGCTGAGCAGATTTCGACGTTACACCGGCTACCAGGTGATCACTGTAGAGGAGCCTAACCCAGCGCGAGTACAGATCGTTACGTCTGGAGGAAGGGGAAGCCTGCATGGCAATCTGCCACTGGCCTTTGGCTCTGATTTAGGTGGCCCGCCATACTGCTGCTCCCACTAGCTGCACGCTCCCGCGGTGCGAACCACCGAAGGGGCGGGAGAAGATTTATAACAAGACCAAGTGGAGCAGCTGTCCAGTCGCTCTGTGCTGCAACACCGATGGTACAGTGCGCTCCGTGTCCTGGTGGGGCCTCCGACCTCCCCTCAACGTTGTTTCCTCCAGACCTGCATTCTCCTGACAGCCGTTGTACCACATACAGCGTGTGCTGCACTCCTTTCTACGATTTAGTTGAGCAGGCACCTGTCAATATGCTTGCTTAACCTCCACAGATAACTGCACTCCTGAAACACATGCTTGCACACCCTTGCACGATGTGAAACAAAACGGTGGGTCAGGAACCCACCTGCCATTATACTGGACTACCTTCCTAATCTTTCTGCTAGGCGGTGGAATGTAGGCTTTGGATGAGCCTGATAGCCTGGAGCGCACGTGAATCTGGATATACATACTTGCTTTAAGTAAATGCTTTCCTGTTAGGGGCACTGCCACCTGGCATATTTGACCCCTGCTATAATCAGCCTCAGCTGTACTTACATGTACTGTGTCGACATGCAGTGATTGTGCTGCATTATACTTTTGTTTACTGTCACCATCTCTGGCTGTCTTGAATCTGCTGGTGGAATGTTGCTCGGCCACTGAATGCATTTGTGAGATACTCCCTGTTTTTTGGCTCTATGGTGTGCCGCACTGCTGATCCTCACACTACTATGCATGCTGCTCCTCTCTGGATAGGGGCAATTCCTTTCCTCTTCATCACGTGAGTAGCTGCAGTGAACCCCTACGCACGTGGATGAGAGATGACCAAGGGTGTAGAGAAAAAGCAGAGCTCCATTAACATGGATGCCAAATACAACCCTAAACCACCTGAAGTTGCAAGCAATGATATTTCGTCAGTTGAATCTACGGAATTGAGTGAACCCACAGAGATGCAATGCATGAATGGCTGTATACAGGAAGGTTTCTCTGCGATCAATAATAAGCTGGATGACTTCATCATTACTTTTCAGTGACTGGAACCATTCTATTAGA
Source organism: Ambystoma mexicanum (assembly GCF_040938575.1). Lineage (NCBI taxonomy): Eukaryota > Metazoa > Chordata > Amphibia > Caudata > Ambystomatidae > Ambystoma > Ambystoma mexicanum. The sequence continues at coordinate 909,645,907 of NC_090935.1, read as the reverse complement.
TTAGTAATCAGCCTTCCAAACTATCTGAATACATACATGTGGTGATCCCGTTTGGCCGCTCTGATCAACTGTATGTATACCATTTGACTCACCTGGACAGATCAGGGAATTGCCAGGAGCCCTATTGATTAAACTGTAGTAGTATAGCAGGAAAGGAAAAGGTTCCTAGCAGTCAAGGGGCTCTGTGACCTAGGCATGAAATATGCAATGTGTCATGCATGCACCCTCAAAGACCCTATCTGCTTCACGTCTGCACACCCAGTCACCACCTTCCATGATTCCCATTTGCTCACAGCACGGCAGCAGAGGTCGTGCCAGTTTGCCCCATGGTCACGTAACGATATGCCGTATGGGAAAAGGCATTTTGATCATCGTCTTTCCCTTTGCCGTTGGCAGTTGCCATGGCAACTATACGCTCGCCCAGGGCGGCGTCTGTTCTGTTCACGACGCACCACGCGGCACGCTGGTCATGTGACCTAATTTCCGTGACAACAGTATAAACACACACTACACGCTCCTGGCGTTACTTCTCAGCTGTGTTTGTTCCAGCGTTTGGCATCGTCGTTCTGTTTTGCTATGCTGACCGACTTGGATTTTGACTTTGGACTTGTCCCTGGACTTCCTTCTGTTTCACCCTCTGTTACGGCGCTGGCCTGGATTTGCTCTCCACGAACTGCTATGACCAGGAAATACTCTACGGACTGCCTCTGCCTTCCCCTTGTCACGACGCTCTGGTACTGCTTACCCGGCAACGGATTCTGATAGTGTTTCTTCCTGGACTGCCTGTGGATTTGCCCGTTTGCTGAGTTTTCCGGTTCACGGCTCACGTTCTGCCACCAAACCTTTTGCAGGAGCTACCCCGTGAGCCTGCTGCTGCTGTTTGCATTCACTGGGGTAACACTTATTCATCATTAAGGGGAACACTTTTGCAAGGGTTCTGTTCCTTTTGGGCCTCCCCTTGCTGCCTGATTGGTAGGTGCTTTCTGTTTACATTGATTAACAGTCTTTTCCTTAGTGTCCTTCCTGCCTGTTTTCCTAACCCCGCTTTTTTACCTACTGCAGACACCTGGGAATACAGTGCTCCTGCTCCATTCCGGCCATCTGTGGCTCCAATAACTGAACAGCGAGTGACTTTTGTTCTCTCTGTTCAGTTCTAGGGGGGTATCCGGTCATTCCAACGAATTAAAAACCATCGAATTGCATACCATCGAATTTTTTTCATCAAAATTCCATTCCATTGAATGGCCATTTAGTTGAATAAAATTTGATGGTTCCATCGACAAGTAATGGTAAGTATTAGGGCAGGGCTGGGGCCAGGGTCAGGGTTTGGGTTGGGGCTTGGGTTAAATTAGGGTTAGGGTTCGGGCTAGAGTTGGGGTTGGAGCTAGGGTTGGGGCTAGGGCTGGGGTTGGGGTTGGGGCTTGCGTTAGGGTTGGGGAGTGGGGGTTGGCGTGGAGGTTGGGGGGGCTGGTGGGGTGAACCCCCCCCAATATACACAAAAACTTAAAAACGGTACAAGGGGCTGACCAGTGCTGAAATTTCAGCACTGGACAGCTTCATGTAACCTTTTAAAGTTACAAAAAAAGCATTGGAATGCTACTTTTAACATGTAAAAGTGCATTTCCATTGAAACCAGCCCATGTCTATTGTCAGTGGATTGGTTTCGATGGAAATGTATTTTTGCATGTTAAATATAGGTTTTCAATGCTTTTTTCCTCGAAATTTTTTTTTGATGGTTTAGTGATTCAATGCTTTTAATTAATTGGAATCACTATAAACCGCTTGGGGACAGAGGTATATCTAATCTATGCAGCATCAAGTCTTGACAGACTGAGAAGTCACTCACCGCCTAGATTATGGATACCTCCGCCGAAGACCCAGTGGGTGCATTGGTTCAAGCTCTCATGATGCTGCTGGCTGACATGGCGGCCGCCACCACTGCAATTCATCAGTGGTTAGACGTTATACAAAGCGAAAGCCATGCCTTGCCCACATACCCAGAATTCGGGGATCCCCCAGCACCTCCTAGCAATCCTGGGAATAATGCAACACCGCCCCCCGTTTATGTACCTACTCCCTTTCCCTTGGCTGCCTCTGAGAAATTTCAGGGGGACCCCCGGAAGTTTCATACGTTCTTAAATCAGTGCAAATGCATTTTCTTTGCCGCCCTCAAGCATTCCCAGATTCCACTAGCAAGGCTGCATTTACCCTTTCGCACCTCAGTGGTATAGCAGCCACTTGGGCCAATCCACCCCTAGAAGGCACCAACCCGGTTCTATATGATTTCGATCCCTTTGTAGCCGAAATGACCAGGGTGTTTGACACCCGTCATAAGGCACAGTCACGTGATTTGGAGCTACTAGATCTAAACCTTGATAGAGTATACCACACGTTTTTCCAATTGAAAACCAATTATCAGTTGAAACGGCTTGGCCAGAAAACAAGAAGGTGGTGGTATTCTAAAGAGGGTTGAATGATGCCATGAAGGACACTTTATCCATGGTCCCAGCCCTACCCATCCAATACCTGGATCTCATAGATTTGGTATTACAGGTGGACCACGGCGGCCAGAGCGAAAGACAGAGACCAGTCATTTTCCTTCACACTCCTTCTCTTTCTGCACTGACACCCCCGGGGAACCCCTGCAGATAGGGGGTGTATGCAGCCCGATCACTGCCACAGAAAGAGAACGCCGGAGGTCTACGAATGTGTGTTTCTACTGTGGCTTGAACAGTCATTATGTCAAGGAGTGTCCAAACGCCCCAAGCCCAAACCATCAGGTTTTCTCAAGGCTCATCCTTAGAGTCCGGGGTACAGATGGGCCCAGACACAACCTCCCCGGCAACCACACCTTAGTTTGGATACATTAAGCCCATGTTGCTGCAGGCTCTCTTCTCACAGACGATACTCAATATGTTGTATAGTTAGAGGTTGATTCCGGTGCCACAAACAACTACATTGACATATCCTTGGCTGTCTCCCTAAATCTCCCGCTGCAAAACAAGAGACACCCAGAACCCATACAGGCGGTCGATGGCACCTCCCTGATATCAGGACCCATCAGGCAACAGACGGTGCCATTGACCTTAGTTATTCAGGATCTACATAGGGAGACGATATCCTTCAACCTCATTTCCACACCACAGTTCGGTCTTATACTGGGTATCCCTGGTTACGGGTCCACAACCCAGTCACTGATTGGGCCTTAGGTTCCGTTTACTTCAAATTACCACACTGCCAAGGCACATGTCTCTCCCTTCCCGATGCCTTACATTCACCATCCCAAGCATTAGGCGCATTAGCCCAATCGATGCTGGACGACCCTCACACCATGGATCTCGATCCACCCCAACATCTGGTTGGGGCCATGATTCCTGGCATCCCTGTTGAGTATCAGGAGTATTCAGAGGTGTTTGATAAGAGATGCGCCAAACACCTTCCACCACATAGGCCGTACGATTGCCCCATTGACCTGATCCCCGATTCCGATATTCGTTCTGGTCGGATTTACTCTTTGTCTCCATCCGAGGATCAAGTGCTCAAGGAATATCTGCAGTCAGCCCTTCGCTTGGGTCATATACGGCCTTCCAAATCGCCTGCTGCCAGCCCTATCTTTTTTGTTCCCAAGAGGGAGGGGCACCTCCGTCTGTGTATCGATTACCGGCGGCTGAATCATAATCACAGTAAAAAAACGCAATCCCATTCCTCTTATTGGCCCTTTGCTTGATCGATTAACTCATGATTTTCTCCCCGACACTACAGGAACATGTGGCACATGTCCGTGAGGTGCTTAACAGACTCCGGACACATGCCCGCTATGCAAAACCAGAAAAATGTTTGTTCCATGTCCACAAGGTCAACTCTCTAGGTTTTCACATCTCACCTGAGGGTCTGTCTACAAACGCCTCAAAAGTTCATTCAGTACTGGATTGGCCGGTTCGGACCTCTGTCAAAGCCCTACAGTCTTTTCTAGGTTTCGTACATTTTTATATGTGTTTCATTTCTGGTTTCTCGTCTATCACATCCCCGCTCACCAGTCCCCGGGTTCCATTCATCTGGTCGCCAGATCAGCAACAAGCTTTTGAGACCCTGAAAGCCGCCTTTACTTCCGCACCCATATTACAGCATCCAAACCTCGAACACCTGTTTACTGTTGAGGCTGATGCCTCATCCTATGCCTTACAGACAGTCCTTTCACAAACATGTCCCACCACAGGCTTGCTGCATCTGGTTGCCTACCATTCCCGTAAATTCACACTTACAGAGACCCACTACACAGTCACTGAGAAGGAACTGTTGACTATTAAGGATGCTTTCCAGGCTTGAAGACACCATCTCTTGGGGGCTAAACATCAAATTACAGTATATATAGACCACCGCAACCTGCAGGATCTTGCCACCCTGAAATGTGCTAACAGCAGGCAAGTGCGGTGGCACCTTTTCTTTTCCTTCTATAACTTTGTGATCAAACATCGTCGCGCGAACACACGTGGGAAGGTGAATGCTTTATCTCGCATGCCAGGCGGGGTCTCTCTTCCGATCTTTCCTGAAACCTTACTTGATAAAAAGCATGTGATCTGTCTGTGTACACCCCCACCCTGTTTGTTGTCCTCTGTTCGACAATGGACAGCCCAACATCCGGACTCCCTCTCGGACTGGGATCCTGTTTTCCACGAGGGCTTGCCCTTTGTACAAGGCAAATTATTCCTTCCCACACCAGATACACGCAGTCAGGCTTTAGAGTGGTCCCACGATGCCCCCATTAATGGTCATCCCGGCCAGAAACTCACCTTGTCCCTACTTCACCGTTGCTGCTGGTGGCCTTCCATGCAGAAGGAGGTCGGTTCTTATGTTAACACCTGTTCAGTAGGAGCCCAATGTAAGACCCGGAAAGTCTGCCCAGTAGGCTTACTCCAGCCACTACTAGTTCCACCCAGACATTGGTATTCTGTTACCATGGACTTTGTGACGGATCTCCCCAGGGTACAAGGTTTTGACACAGTATGGGTAGTCGTGGATTCGTTCACGAAAATGGCTCGTTTTATACCCTGTTCTGGCGTACATTCTGCTCCCATACTGGCTAGGCTTTTCTGTCGTTCTGTATTCTGTCTTTTTTGACTCCCCTCTGTCCTCATTTCTGATCGGGGTTCCCAATTCACTTCTCGTTTCTGGCGGGTTCTCAAAGGGTTGCTTGGTATTGATGTACGGTTCTCTTCCTCGTGTCACCCTGAAACAGATGGTCAGACCAAACGTGTCAGTCAGTCGATGGAACAGTACCTTCTTTGCCTGCCTTTGTAGAACCAGAAATCCTGGTATCAGATGCTACATATAGCATAATTTGCATACAATAATGCCCCCACTCTTCCACAGGTTTCTCTCTCTTTTACTCCCTGTATGGTCAACACCCACGTACTCTGCCTTTTCCTGACCTGGCTTCTTCTTGGTCTCCCGGTGCAGCCACCTGCATCAGGGATTTGTCCTCTGTCCACGCCCAGACCCTTACTCATCTTTGTGACTTCCAAGCTTCTATGTGTTGCGCTGCAGACAAGAGACGTTCCCCTGCACCCCAGTATGCCCTGGGAGACAGGGTTTAGCTTTCCACTTGGCATCTCCGCTTGCCCGGTTGCCGCAAACTCCTTCTCCGCTTTATCGGCCCTTATAGGATCAACGGGGTTGTTAATCCAGTGGCCTACTATCTCTCCCTGCCTTCTTCATGGCGTATTCATCCAGTCTTCCATACCTCCCTTCTCAAGCCTTGTCCGGCTGCCACCCGTGTGGTTTTGCCCCACGCTCCTGTCCTGCAGGGCTCCCCTGAGGAATAGGAGGTCGCCGCCATCCTGGGTTAGAAGAGGTGTTTTATACTACCGGGTTGATTGGTTGGGGTACGGACCCGAGGATAGGTGCTGGGAACCCTCTAGTGCAGTCCATGCTCCTCTACTGGTCTCCCGTTTTCATAGGGACAACCCCTCCAGCCCATTGGGTTGTGGGCCTTTGGGGGGGTTCTGTCATGCATGCACCCTCAAAGCCCCCATCTGCTTCACGTCAGGCACACCCAGTCAGCACCTTCCATGATTCCCATTTGCTCACAGCACGGCAGCAAAGGTTGCGCCGGTTTGCTCCATGGTCACGTAACGATATGCCGTATGGGAAAAGGCATTCTGATCATCGTCTTTCCCTTCGGCGTTGGCAGTTGCCATGTGACTATACGCTCGACCACGGCGGCGTCTGTTCTGTTCACGACGCATCACGCGGCATGCCGGTCACGTGACCCAATTGCTGTGACAACAGTATAAACAGACGCTACACGCTCCCGGCATTGCTTCTCAGCTGTGTTTGTTCCAGCATTTGGCATCTTCGTTCTGTTTTGCTCTGCTTACGGACTTGGATTTTGACTTTGGACTTGTCCCTGGACTTCCTTCTGTTTCACCCTCGGTTACAGCGCTGGCCCGGATTTGCTCTCTAAGAACTGCTACAACAAGGAAATACTCTACAGACTGCCTCTGCCTTCCCCTTGTCACAACGCTCTGGTACTGCTTACCCGGCAACGGATTCTGAACACGTTTCTTCCTGGACTGCCTGTGGATTTGCCCGTTTGCTGAGTTTTCCGGTTCACGGCTCACGTTCTGCCACCCAACCTCTTGCAGGAGCTACCCCGTGATCCTGCTGCTGTTTGCATTCACTGGGGTAACACTTATTCATCATTAAGGGGAACACTATTGCAAGGGTTTGGTTGTTTTTGGGCCTCCCCTGGCTGCCTGATTGGTAGGTGCTGTCTGTTTAGATTGATGAACAGTCTTTTCCTTAGTGTCATTCCTGCCTGTTTTCCTAACCCCGCTTTTTTCCCTACTGCAGACACCTGGGAATACAGTGCTCCTGCTCCTGTTCCAGCCACCTATGGCTCCAATAACTGAACAACGAGTGACTTTTGCTCTTTCTGTTCGGTGCTTGGGGATGAAGGTATATCTAATCTACGCGGCCTCAAGTCTTGACACAATGCTACACCCGGCAAAGTTGCGTATTGACTGCAGGTGCAAGACATACTTCTTCAGAATTCCTGAGGAGATCATCAAATTCATAGATAATTACTCTGCTAGGCCATGATGCTCCTCTTTCTGCCTTTAATCTTTGTCAGGACCTTCTTGGACTCTCACTAATAGCATCCTCTGACGATCAAGTTTTGTTCGGTTCCAAGTGCCCACATTGTGCTGATGTGACATCACCTTGTTTATAGTGGTATCATCACACGACTCCATTTTTGCTACTTGACTCAGGAGAAATATTGTTGTTTAATACTCCATACTTCAATGGTTTGTTGTAGGGCCTGTGTCGACAACCATGCGCTACCCTCCCCATGCAATGTTGAAAGGTTTGATGGTTTGATTGGTTGAGGGAATCCATTTTTCTAACTCGGCGGAGAATGGGGGGAGTATGGCAGGATTATAGTTGGGGTTCAAATGCACTTGGTCACGATGTAGCCGTTTTATTGATTCACAGGCAATGTTTGTGGGGCAACTTTAGATGCATTTTCTTGAAGGTGGCTTGTAAGCGGGGGCGCAAGTATGTTCCGTACTGGAGAGATGGGTGAGGTTACGTGTCTGAGCTGAAAGGTCAGAGGCATTGGTAATCCTATTAAGGGGCGGAAGCTTCAGCTCTATGCAGTGCATCACAAGGTCAAGCTTTTGTTCTTACAGGAAACTCATGCTCTGGCCGTGGGATTGCACAAACAGGTTTTACACTACGTAATCCACACATTCTAGGGGAGTAATGATTCTGCTCCATAGCTCTTTCCCGTTCAGGCACAAGAAGGTTCACACAGACCCTCTGAGGTTATATATTATGGTTTATGGGGTGCTAGCATGGAGGGAGTTGATTTTGCTGAATGTGTATGGTCCTAATGTTGATGACCCTGTGTTCTATGTTGAGATCACAGACGTGTTAGCCCTCTACCCTTTGATACCTGTTCTTTGGGGGGAGCCTTTAACACCATCCTGGATGTAGATCTAGATAGATCTGACCAAAGCTAGAGGGTACTTACGAAGGCTGCTCAGATGATACAGGATAAAATAGCTGAGTTGAGTATGGTGGATGCATGGAGAACTTTTCACCCATGCAACCGTGCACATTCGTTCTACTCAGCACATGACTCCTTTTCCTGTGTAGACCTGTGGCTTGTCTCCAATGTGGTTCTCAGTGGGGTTACCAATGCAAATATATTTCCCAGGACCTTCTATGACCATTCCCCTATCCTACTTACTTTACAGCTCGAAGAGCTCCCTACATCCTGCACCACTTGGCGCTTTAAGCCTCAGGCGTTATTAGATGTCGTTTTTTAAACCAATCTCCAGGACCACGTCTGACTATACTTGCAGACAAACGTGGGGTCAGTATCCTTGGTAGGTACACTGTGGGAGGGTTTCAAGGCCTACATTTGCGGGATCGCAATGGCCACTCAGTTCAAGGTTTTCAAGACCATTCAGTAGGACATAAAAAACAGTTAAAACTCCCTCTGCCGAATAGAGCAGCTACAGACCACTTATCCCCCCTATCCCACGCTCTTACAAGTTAAGGAAGCGCTGGACACATTCAGGGCCCACGCGGAGAGGGAACTGAGGTTCCTGGATGCCCCCGCGACAGCGAGATGCTATGGGTAGGGTGAGCGGTCGGTAGTTTGTTGGCTCGCATAGGTTGTTGGCTGGCGCGGTATGTCCTGCAAATGAGAGCTGTTGAATTCCCCTCTTTAAAGATAGCTCAGGTGACCTAGTGCACATGTTAACTTAGGTCAATAAAGTCTTTGAGACCTTTTATACTGATCTATATACAAATAAAGACACTTAGTCGCCGGCTGACATGAACACATTTCTTGATGATTTCCCACTCACAGAGCTATCCCTGATGCTGTGGCTCAGCTGGATCTTCCGATCTCTCTGGAGGTCATTGCTCAAGCAATCAATGCTTTACCTACTGGAAAGTCCCCTGGCCCAGATGGCCCCACCGCTGAGTTCTGTAAACACTTGAAATCTTTCCTATTTCCCTATCTGTATGAAGTATGGGTTGAGGCCCTTGAGGTGCAAACGCGTCCTAGTACCTTGAGAGAAGCGGTCATCACTGTCCCCCTGAAGCCCTACAAACCCGCCAAATACTGGAGATCCTACCACCCTCTTTCATTAATAAACTCTAATGTAACATTTTCACCAAAACCTTATCTATGCGCCTGACGCCATACATACCTCATATAATCCACCCTGCCCAGTCAGGTTTCCTACCCGGGTGCTCAACAGCACTCAACTTGCGCCGGCTCTTCAATATCCTTGCACAGATAAACCCTTAGGCCCAGGCAGAGGCAGACACACTTACATACAAAAGGCCTTTCACTCGGTCTTATTCCATTCAAGTTTGCTGGTTTGGAAAAAAGTTAATTTGGCCCCGATTTTATATCTGGGGTGTGTCTGCTTTACATGTCACAGTTTGCTAGAATCAGTTTGAATAGGCTGCACACAACTCCCACTCCACATTGCCAGGGGCACGTGTCAGAGCTGACCCCTATCACCGTCATTATTCACCATAACCATACAACCACTGGCAGATCTCAATAGACATAAGCATAGGCACAGAGGCATTCGGATTGCTGGTGAGCCTGAAATCATATCCCTTTATGGGACTGATACTATAGTCTATGATGGGGATCCGCAGATTCCCCTGGCCCTGATTATGCATGATGTCCTTGCATTTGGGGAGCTGTCTGGTCTACGAACGAGAACATTGTACCCAATCTGAGATCTTCATCGTAACTGATTCTGTGGCCAAACCACACAACTTTCTCCTGGGCCCCATCAGAGATGAGATACTTATGGATTTTAGTGCCTAGGCAACATACTACCATATCTGCTTGTAAGTATGCGGAATATATGGCACCTCTCTCACTTAAGCCTCAAACATGAGCCGGGCTGCCTCTGTCCATTGCGCGTAAAATAGCCTTGATCAAAATGATAGTTCTCCCTGAACTCCTCCCTTTTTCCAAAACTGCTATGGCCTGGAGCAGAATTCTTTAAAAGGCTGGACGTTAGCATCAACCCTTTCGTTTGGCACTCATTGGGATACCCTGGCTTTACCTTATGCTCAAGGGGGTTCGCTGCCCTGGACTTCTGGTTATACTGGCTAGTGGCACAGGCGCAGTCTGCAGCCTTCTGGTTTGTACACAATGCGCCCAACCTGCATGTTAAACTTGAAAGGCACTGGTGCTATCTCCTATGCTTGCAGACCCCTGCTCATTCAACCCCGCAAGTGTGGCTGTCCTGGCGAAAACTATGGAAACTTGTATGCGTGACACACCCATGCCATAGTAATTTCCCCCTATGGAATTGTATATCGACCCTTCCCAGGGTAGATGTTGCTACTGAGGGACGATGGGAACAGAACGGATTTAGCATGTTGGGAATTTTTTTAGCTGCAGATGATATCGGTGTGGTAGTGGAATATAAATCTTAGCAGTGGCTTTGATACATTGGTCTGTGCTGGGCATTTAGAAGACTGTGGGCGGAGTTCCCAGTGGAGCCTGATAACAGCTCCAGACTTGGGTATATAATTACAGCGCACAGCGCTCGTGGCATTGTCTCTACTTTGTACTGCATGGTTTAGAGCTGTTTACCTGTACCCCAACAAAGCTCTGGTCCAAATAGGTGCGAGATATGCATCTAGATATAGCTGACGCGACCTGGGGTGACATACACAAAAACCAGTGAGATTTTTTGCAATTCCCGATTTTGCTTAATTCAACACAAGGTGTTAAAAGGTATCATTACATCCCTGCCTGTCTTCGACTCTTTTCCCCAGCAAATATGGGCCACTGGCCTAGATCTATGGATGATGATGCTAATTATTTTCATATGGTGTGGAGTTGTCCTAGGCTTGGCGGGTACTGGGAGGAGTATGTGCTATACTAATAAAATCGACAGTTGTTTATAAACCCACTGTCCCATCAGCTGAGCAGTGGCTGTGGCTGTCGCCTCGGCCAGCGATACCGAGGACCAATGGGTGTCCCTGCAGACGGTGAGTAATCACTTGTAGATATAAGGCAGCCCTTCTGTCCTCACCTACTCCGTACACAGGAGGACTCATAAGTACTCCAATATGTCTATTATTTGTTCCCTTGTCACATCAACTGTACAACATGATTGTTTGCACCTGCTTGCGCCACTGCTTTCTTAGAATAATGTCGCCTTATTTTCATTCTCTGTTTACTATTGCACATTTGATGTTGCTGACTGCTTTTTTTTACTTGTATACTATTTATGTGACATGCGGCACCACCAAGTGCTTTTATAAAGAAAGTTCACACAAAAAATAAGAAATTATTGAACCCTTAATAAGAAGCAAATATTTTATTTACTATAAATAAACACATTCTTAATTTAACCTTTTTGAATTATTGTAAATAATTTTAACATACAAGACTTCACGTGGACATGGGAGTGTTTATGTGGTCAGTTAATTTTACAATGCAAATAATGTATAACTTGTAATAAAAAACACATTTATTTTTGTACCTTCAATAACGACTAACTTGTTTCATCCCAATTACAAACCGTATCCTACAGTAAGAAAGACTCTTCTATCCACGGTTTAATGCGAGTTTGCTACAATAGTAACCAGTGGCATCATGAGCGGGGACTGCTGGGGGGCTGTTTGGTGTCCCACTGCAAAGACAATTACGTTGCTGTATGAGCAGGAGCACACCAGAAACGGGTGTCCATGTTATGTTGTGGTTTTTACCGCGCATTGCTGCCATTTTCATGGTCTCCAAGTGCCCTGTGCTACCCTGCTATGGCACACTGTAGCAGCAACAGCCTGGAGCGGTGTGGGACATGGACACCACACAGTGCTGTATGCTCGGGGCCAGACTGAGGCAGGCCAGTCTGTGCGGCTGACCAGTGTCCCATGGCTATAGGGGCCAGGCCCCATATGCACCTGCTGCCTACCTGCTTACTATAGCATGTCTTTGTTTTTGGGGATGTATGATAAGTTTGGTCATAGATGCCCAGAAGGGAGGCTGTCGCACAGCAGTGGGGGGTGGGTGGACTGCACTGTCTGCACCTAAGGTTCCGGTCTGGCAAGGTGGTGACATCTACCATACTTTTTTCTTTTATAAATCAAGCATGGTGTGCGTTGTTGCTTGGCTAGAGTGCTGTTTGTGGCTGCCAGCGGAGCACTTTCTTGCTCTGTCCTGATGGCGTCTCTTTTGGGCATCCTGTCTGACACAGCAGTATTGCCATATGTTCCTGCTCAGCCCGGCTGCCTGTAGAACAGCGTCTTGCAGCAGGACACGGACAGTAGTGTGGCTGTATGCTCATGCTATGCACCCCACATACACAATGGGTGGCACATTAGGAGCACTATTGGTGTCACACTCCAGGATGTCAACAGCACTGCAGGCCCAATAAGGAGCAGTGCCAGATGCACACAGCTCCATGTTCCACCCCTGTCAGAATATTGCAGGGATAGAGTACCTATTCAAATCACCATATGGGGTGCAGGAATGATTTTGTGTAAGTTTATCATTAATTGTCCATGGTGCATTTGGTGGAAAAAGAATCCCGACTTTTTTTCATGGCATGCCCCCCCCCTGCAACTCTGGATAGGGCCCTGATAGCAATGGTTCATAATATACCACCAACCAAATAAGCACAATGTTTGCCTCCTAATTGTCATAATATACCACCAACACCTATATCCAGGTGTGTTCATGTGTTTCCGTACTTGAATCCTCTCTATGGAGACAGCCAGCATAGTACACGAGGGAAAGCGTTTACTTTTTTACACCAAGGAACCAATGGGTGCAAATATTGTGTTTATAATTATTAATTATGCTCTGGCTGTTGAGTGGCGGATAACAGGGTCACATCTATGGGTTTCGCAATCTTGGTGATAGGTTTGAAGGATGCAAGGTATATGGCTTGTGCTCTGTGTGTTGGGGAGGCTGGATGTGAGCTCGGGTGTCTGCGCTCTGGGTCTTGAGAGTGTTGGATTTATTTATTTTTTTATTTTTTATGTTTCACACTACTTACTGTGAATTGATCTCTTATAATGGCATTAATGTCGCAAGAGCTTTTACAATCGGGTGTCAGTCTTTCTTCAGTGAAAATTCAAGCACCCCATTACAACGAAACAAAACCGTATCATGCCCGGCACAGCCAACCCATCTTCACACTTCTCAATAAACACTATTTGATTACACACACTGAAAACACGCATCGCCACCTCAAACCCAACACAACTTGGACAAACGCTAAATTCTGTCCCATCAGTTAGATCATTTCACCCTTGTGACTCTTCCACCTCCTTCAAAAGCATTCATTGCACCTATTCCCTCACCTGATAAGTATGTGTTGCTGTTAGATACCTTCTGTGCTGGATAAAAATGCACTAACTCTTTTTTATAAATCCTCTCTTCATGTCTCCCATGAGTGACTATGGTCTTCAAAAGGCAGTTCAACTACACAGCCCTTTTTAGACACATGCATGACTTACATAGCATTCAATACATTATATATGGTTGAAAAATACAACACTAAAGACATACAGAGGAACACACACACACACACACACACACACACACACACATTTACAGAGGATGTGGGCTATTTGTTTCGGTTGGCGAATGTTCACTAGAGCTACAGAGTTGGCCAAATATGTTACCAGATCACCAGAACAAATGTATACAGATATAGACTAATGCATAGAGAGTGATGGAAAGATGAAGTTGCAGACAGAGATAAACTCTGAACTTAATATATACATACCAATCGATAGAGTCATTTTTAAAGATGCATATATGGAAAATAATGTTGATGGATACAGGTTGATCAAAGAATACATTTCTATATATGAAAACTCATAAATATAGTTATATTTGTGGGGAGAGATGGATACAGACATCGAGACATGCCTATGGATCAAGGTATATATACATACACTACTGGATATGTGCATTGGTATATATACAAATGGATACATTACGTAAAATGCATAGAGAGATATGTATAGACAATGACGTATATAGACAGACACTGATGGATATGTGCATTGATATATATATATATATATATATACACACAAACAGAAACATTACCTAAAATGTATAGAGAGATATGGATAGACAATGACAAATGCGTAGATGCAAATCTAAATATATATACATAGATAGAGACAAGCAAACAGTGATCGACAAGAACAGACATAGTGGGATGCATACAGCAAGATATACAGATGCATGGATATTGATGGAGAAAAAGAGGTGGGAGGATATATAGGGATGGACACATATGAACTGAGATCACTATATATTAAAAGGATGAAGTTTGTTTTGCCATAGACGTATTGAAGAACTGTGAATCAGTCAGTCTGTACCAATTCAATGCCTCCATGCCTTTGTATTGCCACGAAGAAGTAATCTGCTTCATACTTTACAATAAAGTCCCTGTTTGTTGCATGATAAAATCGATATATTGTATTTGCTCTGTGTTGGGCAAGGAGAGACCATGATGCACAATTAGTATCAACCACACAACTAATTCTTCTTTTCCTGTCCATCCATGTCATTTCTGCAAGATAAATCCGAATGTGATCATCGCATATGGTATCATATCGATTATAATAGTTAAGGAGGTAGGATTTTCCATCTATGCCACTGCAGAATCACCATCTTCAAGAATATTGTAATAGCCCCCATTTAAAACCATTATAAGTTAACACTTGGGTGTAAAAATTAGTTATTTATGTTTTATGTTTATATATTTAAATGTAGGTAAAAGAATCCTATTCTGTTGTTGTAACCTGTATTCACAAATTCCCCCAAAAATGTTTTAATCACATTTTGTTCATGCTGTCCTTTCCATCTGTGTGCTTTTTCTATAGTTCAACAAATTGAAATAACTGATTACAAATGAGAACAAATAAACTAACCGTATGTATATAGAAATTGATTAATAAAAATACTTTTCAATGATTTTGCAAAAAAGGTACAGACATAAAATGTGCACATCCTCATTTATTGTTATAATATCAATTGAAACTATTGAGGCAAATAAATAATGAAAAGGTCATAAACGGCACATGCAGTAATACATATCGACTAACATTTAATAAAAAACAGTAACAAGATCTAAAATAAAAAATATTTAAAGTTCTACTTTTGTACAAATGTTTTATATATCAATACAGTTTCACAACATAAAGTAAATGATTAAAATTTGCTTTGGATGAAATTGTAAAGATCACAACACTTCATTTGAATCTTGAAGTCAACTTTTCAACAAGTTCAACTGTTGGAGGACGAACCCCATTAGCAATGTTCTGTGGCATGTAAACATATTCTGGGGACAGCACAGTCAATTTCAGCTCTTTCATGAAGTCAAATTACATCTGCTGTAATATTGGCTTTGTCACCCATCGCTTTTTTCCTTTTGTAAACTCCATGGTGTAACTAAGCATACCAAAAGTGCCGACAGTTCTAGCTGTTTCCCTGCCAATGTTCTCATTGTGTGCAAGTACAGCCAGCCTTGTTCTGGCCTCCATACCATTTATGCTGAAATCCACCCTTTTAAGCCTGTACTTTAGGCACATATTATGGAAAACCTCCAAATCATCAATGTGGCAACATTCTGTCAGGCACTTCATACCTCTGGTATATCTTCAGCAATCTTTTCAAGGTCTGTGTGAGGAGGGCAGCCTTGCTCTGACCACTTTTTCTTCCGTTCGTGCTCCTCACTGAAAGGTCCATGTACACACTTGTAAAAATTCTCTTTTTCCTCGCATGAGTCATTTTTGAATTATGGTGAAGCATTGTACGCCACTTTTAAACAAGAATCTGTGCAGAACCCTCACAACCTTTTGAACTCCAACAAAGATGGTTTCTGATAGACTGTGACCATTTTTACCAGCTGCTGTGTTGGATATTGACTTTGCAACGTGCCATACATGAAATTGATGTTTTATGTGCAGGAACTGCTCTTGCAGGGTATTTGCTATTTAAACGTGCCTGTCAGTGGCTATCAGTTTTAAAGGCCTTCCACTTGATTGCAGAAGTTCAATGGATTTAATTAAACCATATTTATCCATGGCAACAGAAGATGTACTTTCAGACACTTGCACCACAATGGAACTCACTATTTCTTGGGTGTCCACGTCCTGGAAGTGGTTAGTGCAGTACTTGGCTGAAAAACCAGGACTGTTGCACTGTCCACTTCCGGAAAGCCTGACCCTTTTGCCTGCAAGAGCATTGTCTATGGATATCTGTTTGAGATTCCAGGCCTGACTAATGGCGGGGAACAAGAACTTTCTCTGATATTTGTAGTATGCGGATTTAGCTAGGAACTCAAGTCCTACAAATTTACAGAAACTTGGAATCTTACTGAACGTTGCTCCACTGAATAACAGAGCAGAAGAACAAACTCCATTTCCAGCAGTCACTTTTCCAAGAATGGGTTGCGCAGACAACGAAAATGTGTTCTGTTGGTGGAGACAGCTTCTCTTGATCTTCAGGTTGGTGCCTTTGACTGCTCGGGCAAAGTTCACCAATGGCTCCCACAAATCTTTCTACTTATCCTATATAACCTCTGATTTTTCACATGATGATTAATACTCTTGTGCGCGCACTGATGTCTTTGGGCATGTGGCGCATTACACAAATTCATCATAATAATAGTCAATTTAATCATTTGTATAACCTGTAGCAGGCAGCTTTCAAATGCAAGGTATTTTGGCTCCCTTAATGCCCAATCGTCCTGCAGTACAGTAGTTTGCAATTCTTTGGTGGTGGATAAGTCCTGCACACTAGGAATAGTGAAGGCATAGTCACTGATCAATTCAGGAGATGCTTCTGTGATTTTCAATCTGTGATCTTTCAGGATTTTCAGAACGTATTGGGGAAATAGGGAAAATTATGTCTTTCTTTGATTGAAATAGATGTGTGTGGATTGTGTGACAGGGTCTGCAAGTAATGATGAAAGTTCTTCTGTGTTGTCTGTTAGTTCTTGTGGACATTTTGTGATGTAACAATGATCCATCGTTACTTTCCATAGTTCGCTGGTGATATTCAGTTCAAATACTGCCCACTGGATATCAGCATCCGGATTCTCAACCTTAGTATGAGCATTTTCAACCTCGAACATTAGCTGCTCCCAATTTACATTGTTTTGGCAGGCAAAATAATTTATTAGTGGTATGGTCTCAGTCTCCCTGCTCCTCTTCTTCCTAGGCCTCTAATACATCAGAAAAACAAACATTATTTCTTTCACACTTGGCAAACATATGAAAATCGACCTTACAATGTAATACGAATTAAACAATTTCTAAAGAACTACTTTTAAAAAAACTGAAAAGCATGGATGGTATTCACCCATGTTTTCGGAGTGTGCTTTAATACAGTCAATCTTGAGTTGCTGATTTCATCACCCAACTGTAACAGAGCATTCACAAAATGTTGCAAACAGCCGTAATACTCTTCCATTTCACAAATCATAAATAAAATTCCAACAAGAACGTAATTTCAGTATGAAAAACACTTTGCACGTACTCAAAGTTATATTCAAGGTACAATAGATGATAAATGATGACTATCAGTATTATTTGTATATCTGTTGTTCATGTCCCTTCCTTCTCGACGACCCCTTCAGTAGTAGACTCCTTGCATATAACACATTCAATAAAAATTGGATACTAGTTAGACAATTTAATGTTAACTTCTTTGATCACAAAGATTCCATCTTCATAAGTAAGGTTGTATGATTGTTGACTTTCAACCATAAGTTATCCAGAGAACACAGAAAAGATAAATCACTTGAAGAAACATTTAGTAAAAACTTTAAAACCATAATTTTTTACTAAAATAAAGTCAACAATTGTAAGTAAAAATAACAATTTAACAAATTTATTTTGAAATGTAACAGTTGAAGTTCACTTGTGTGACAGGGAATTGGCATTCAAGTTAGCACTATACTGTCATCCTGCAAAAAAAGGTGAATACATTATTGACACCAAAGATGTGCTGTATTATAATGTTGATTTTCATGTATAGCACTTTAGATGTCCAGCAACAGTATATTAATACATACATAAACCATTTTGTGAATAAAAGATTCCATGTAATTCTTCTACCATCATACTTTTTGGAATGGATTACTGTCAAAGAAGGAAAGTGAATGACAAAACAACATTGACGTTTCCATGCATTCAGATTTTTTTCCAGAAAATATTGATTGTAAACAAATGATCATTTATGTCATTAGTTGGAAACAAAATATTATATTTTTTTTATTATTTTTTTATTATTTTATTCAAACCAACCAACAATACAAACCAAACGGGCAGTGCAAGTTATAACTGTTACATCGAACATCATTTAGTATCTAACCACTGCTCCCTCAGGCCCACCCCCCTTATCGAGCCTAGTTATCCTTCACATTCAGTATCCGCTACATGTGGCAGGGTTTCGCTCTCGTCGGAGTCCACTGGATCCAATATTGTTCCGAACAGTTCTGCTATTAAAAATTTCCATGCCATCAGGGTACCCACTTCTTCTTCCCCACTCATGCTACTCGCCTCTTGCCATACAACCGTTTCAGCCTCCGCCCATTTCTACAACTCTCTCCACCACACCTCCACCCGTGGCTTGTGACACTTTTTCCATCCCATGGCAATCCTCCGCTTTGCAAGCACATATGCCAAATCTTTCAGTTTCCCAACATGCTTAAGCTTCCGTGGTCTGGGGAACCCTCCCAGCAAGCAGGCCCAAGCTGTGTCTATTACAAGCGTGACCCCCTTCTCTGCTAATTTTTGTGCCACTTCCCCCCCAGAAACCTTCAATTACTGGGCATGTCAGCGTTTTCCTTGTCGCACTTAGGGCACGCCTCTCGCCCAACATTTCCGAACTTAGATATCTTCAGAGGGGTCATATATGCTCTATGTGTTATATACAGCTGTATTTGTTTTAGCCTGCCATTTCTTGACACTTTCTTGTGGTATCCCAGGGCACGTTCCCATACCCCATCCTCCATCCTCCATCTGGGCTCCCACCTCTGCTCTTCCCAGTCTAATCTCAGATGTGTTAATTCTTTCCCAAACTTGGTCATCACCATCTCATACAATCTAGAAATCTCATGCCGTCCTTCTGATATGTAATATATTGTCCCCACAATAGCGTCTGGTTCCTCTGTCAACAATGTTTCAGGCCATGTTTTCCGAATGTTCTGTACCAATCTATGGTACGTAACGTATTGGCCCGTATGCAATCCCAACTCCTCCCCAAGTCCATCAAAATCCCTGATGGTCCCCTCTTGCCAAATATCCCCTAATGTTACCAGCCTAACTGATTCCCAGTAGGTTCTAATAATCACCCTCAGCTGCCTATCTCCCCCTGCTAAAGCTACCAGCGGCACCTGCGGGAGCACGGGAATGGGTCTTCCATCATCCGGCATGCTCAACGCCACATTTTCCACCCAAGCATCATCATCCCAGGGCGCTCCTTCATTTCTGACTCAGGCAACCAAATAATTTCCCTTAAGTAAAACGGCGCACAGTCCTGTCCAAACAATCAAGTTCAGGGGTCGCCTCATCAGAGAGCCATTTGGCCACATATTGTAATTGACTCGCTACATAACAGACCTCAAAATTAGGCAGCTTGATACCCCCTTTTTCATAGAGGTTCTGCAACTTCCATAGCGCCACTCTATTCCGGGTACCATGCCACAGGAAGTCCCTACACAAACTGTTCAGTTTAGCAAAAAACGTCCTGGGTATCATATATGGAATATTACTAAAATAATGTAGAAGCCTAGGCAGGACCACCATCTTAAGCATTGCCCCTCGTCCCATCATTGCTAATGGCAACTTTTCCCAAAACTTCATACATTTACAGATTTTCTCAATGGCTGTCTCAGTATTGTGCTTATGTTCCTCTTCTGCCACTCTTATATAGCCACGCTAAGAGGCGGCCTGTTTTATCCCCTCCCGCATGCTGTCTCTCTACATACTTTTTATAATTGAGGTTGCAGAGCCTCTCCCAGTGTTCTGCACACCGCTGCTGCAATTTGAGCACTAACTCCGTATCTATCCTATCATTTCCTAATGCTCTTTCTAGTTCATCTTCTGCTCTTTGTAGGTCAGCCAGGACCCCGCCCTGCAGACCCTTTGATTTAGCTATGGCAACGCCCCGCATCACAACCTTAAAGGCTTCCCATGGTATGCCTGCTGAGTCAACACTACCAGTGTTCATCTCAAAATATTTAGTGATCTCATCTCTCATATCCTCTCTAAAAACTGGATCTTTAAGAGCCTCAGCTCGGAGGTGCCATGTCGGAATCCGCACCCTCAGGTGGCAATATTGCCACCCCAGGACCAGGGGCGAGTGATCTGATAGGACCCTCGCCTTATATTCCATTTGAGTAATTTCTATCACTACCTCTGATGTGGTGAAAACATAATCAAGTCTTGTGTGCAGCTGCTGCGGGGCTGAGTAGTGCGAATATTGCTTCCCATTAGGATATTTCGTTCTCCACGCATCTACCAAGCCAAAATCATCTAGTAGCCTCTGTAATGCTTTAGCCGCTGGGGTGAGCTTATCAATCTTGTCATCAGATCTGTCTACCTTGGGGTTCAGTACACAATTGAAATCCCCTCCCCAGATCACTGCACCGCCCACACACATACCAAAATTGGCGCATAGAGTCCTGAAATATGCCGCCGTATTCTGATTGGGGGCATACGTGTTTACGATACATACCTCTTTATTATCCACGAGCCCTCTCACTATAACCATTCTCCGATCAGTTTCCACCACTTATTGTGTTAGCTGGAACGGGACGTGCGGTGCCACCCAAACCAGCACTCCTCTAGCATAGGCAGAGTATGAAGAGCCCACCACAATCCCTTTCCATTTTTTCCCCACCTGCTCCATCTTTTCCCGTGTCAGATGCGTCTCCTGTAGCAGCGCAATATCTATCTTTTGCCTTTTCAAATACAGCATGACTTTATTCCTCTTCAAATAACTGTTTAGTCCCCTGACATTCCACGTTACTATCTTAAGATTTCCCATAGCTCATTAGTACTCACCTCCTTTACCTCCAGCCGATCCCGCCCGCTCACGCAAAACAGATACAACCCTCTAGCTCTTCCATGTAGGCTCATATTTGAACTCAAACTCCCCATAACTATATACACACCCAACTCCCCACCTCCCACCCCTCTCTCCCCTCGTCCCTTCCCCAACAACACCCTCCCCAACCGTTGCCCAGCTCCATTCCTGGATCTCAGGCACCCCCACATCTAGCACCGACTAGCACAAACCTATGCTCAGGGCCCAGTAGGGTGAAGCCGCCCTAATGGCCACTTAACTATTAATATCTTGGGGTGGATTGCTCCAATTCTGTTGCTCCTATTTCTAAATATATTACGCTTTATGTTAATGCTAGGCAGCTACCAAGTACATTTTCCCACTATATTCCAGTCCATGTCGAGCACAAGGCCCGAATGCTACTCAGTGTTCAACCAGTCTCACTTTCCCAGTATAACCAGGATCACCCTCCCACTTACCCCCTCTATGTCAATGGCGCAAGTTCTTCAGTTATCACCATCTCGCCGGTCTCGGTCCGCTTCTTGTTCCGGGCAACCATGCAGGTCCAGCCATGTCACCACCTCCTCCGGAGTGTCAAAGAAGAGGGCTTTGCTCTTATGTAACACCTTAAGCCTCGCCGGGTACAGAAGCATGTACTTGATGCCTGCTTCGCGCAGCCTCCTCTTGACGGCCACGTAGCTGTATCTCTGCCTCTGCACCAGCATCGTATAATCCGGGTATGCCGTGACGTTGGTGGATGCTCTCTCTATTGTTCCCCCTTTACGAAAAAATTCCAGGATCTTCTCTCTGTCTCTATAGTTCAAAATCCTCACGATGATCGGTCTCGGTGGAGCCCCAGGTCGTGGTTTCCTCATTAAGGCGCGATGCGCTCGTTCCACCGCGAACCCCTGCGAAAGCTTGTCCGCTCCTATCTCCTGGAGGATCATGTTCTCCACGTAGTTTTTGGGGTCCTGGCCTTCATCTCCCTCCGGCAGGCCAACCACCCGTATGTTATTTCTTCTCGCCCTTCCTTCCGCTTCTTCCAGTCGATTTTCCAGATTGGCAACCTGCTGTTTTAGCACATGAACTTCCTTAGCATTATTCATGCTAACCTCTGTATAGGTCTTTACTACGCTTTCCAAGCCACCCGTTCTCTCTGCCAGCGCCCTGACATCTTGCCGTAACAGAGTAAGTTCAGTCCCTACCGCATCAATTTTATTCTCCAGGGCTGTTAGTAGGTCCGCCATTGCCAAGCCCCATTTAGTGCTCAACTCCGTTATAGCCTCCAGGATCTGATGTTTGTCTCCTTCTGGGGCTTCTTCTGTAGAAGTCGCGCCAGTACTCTGCGCCTACGTTGTAGGGGTCCTCTGCGTTTTCGCAAAGACCTCCATTTTGGGTTGTTTGGCCTTGGCTCTTAATCCTTTCACTGACATAGCGCCACCCTTCCCACGTATATGGCTCCGGCTCAGTGCCGTTGTTGACTCCTCAAGTTCCTCCGGTCGTTGGGGTCCCTATCTTCCGACTTACGTTTACTTATGACACATGCAATTGCTATTCAGATGGATTGGGCCTCCCACGTATCACTTTCCGCGTCTAATTCTCGTTGTCATTCGTGTCCGCTGACCCATACCTCCATAGTCGGGTTGCCTGCGCACGTGTGGCGTATGCCAGGTTGGGCGTCTCTTTTAAGGTTGTAGTGATCACTTTCACTGATCGGTACCTGGTCTACTCTCAGTGTCACCTGGTGCCCCTGTAAGTAGAACGTTAATGTGCACTCCACTGGCCACCTAAGCCTAACAGGCCGTTTTCTGTAAACCTCGACTGCATCCTCATCACATTCCAATGACAATCTTTCTGCATCATCCTCTGCACGTCTGCTAGCTTAACCATTTGGTAATGCGCATATGTGGGCTTTGTGTGTATGATCACTTGGCAGCAGCTTCCCATATATGGCACTTTCCAGCGGGCCCTATATCACAGCTGTCTCGGTTTACAGCACTTTTCTTAAGCACCTTTGTCCTGCTCCTCAGCTCACAGCATTTATACGGGTGCAGCAATTCCCCTCTTTCAGGCCCAGCAGTTACCAGTGTTCTTAGCACAGCCCAATGTCTTCCCAGTCCGCGCCACTTGCAGCCCTCTCTGTCAGTGCCGTTATTGCTTCAATCTGTTTTCACAGATCTCTCTCTCTCACCTCACGAGTGCGGCTATCCTGCATACAGCTAGGCGCCGCGTTCGCTTATCGCTGCCAGCTGCTTTATTGTGTTCGCTAAGAGGCGTTCCCCACAGTCGATCCCGGGGGCGCCGCCTCATCGGTGTAGGGCCCAGGGACACCCCTGATGTCGTTCGTCTGCAGTCGATATCTCCACTTCACATGCAGCGAGGTCCGGCCATCATGCGTATACTTGAAAGCCGCCTCAGTTTCCAAAGCTTGTTCAAGCGATCTTGCTATGCTGTTCGATCGCCACCGCCATTCCACCTTGGGGCTGTAATCCAGCAACACAGTTTCACCAGGGCACACAGTATCCTTTCTTAGGCAGACGCCCGCAGCCGCTCGATGAAATCCGATGAGTCAGTTTCGTTACACGACCAGATTTTCCTTTGTTCGCTGCCATCTTGGCAACAACGTATCCCCACGACTGTAGTTAATAAAAATCCATTTATCTCGTGATCTGCAGGCCCGGCTGACTTTCCCTTCCAGATTCCAATAGCGCATGTGTTCCAACGCTTAGTCCTATAATTTCCAGGCAGTCATGACAGTTTTCAGAGCATAAATCAGCAAAATGTTGTCGGATCGGCAGGAGCCCAGCACGGAGCACGTCCTATTCCATGGCTAGTTAGCCACGCCCCCAACAAAATATTATTAATCACCAATCATTAATATCATTCAATAAAGTATCACATATCGTACCTCATCCGCCGGACCGGTCACAGTAGAAGAAGAGTATATTGCCGAAATACTGGAATCCCCATGTATATACATTTCTTGTTTTTACTATTATAATGTTGGAAGAGAACAATAGATACTTTGAAAAGAGCCAACATTCTAATTATTATCAATGAGAAATAAAATCAATGACAATGATCAATTTGTTTAAAAATTGAACTTGACCGTATACATCTATAGTACAGACGTGTATAAATGTACAATTGAAAATAATATTACTTGAAAGGGAAGGGAAGTGAGGTTGATGTTGATTTTAGAATAGTTGTTGATGATGAAGCTTGCTCCTTTATTCAATGTAAATATGCATAACAATTGTCAATATAAACGATATATTAGTCATAAAAAATAGACAATTGAAAGGGGAAGTTCTCTCGGGAATGTTATTGACCCAATGGGTCAAGCATGTATTTTTGAGCAGATATTGATCGATCCAAAATTCTTTTCCAATGCATCTTACATTTGGTTTTCTCACATTTACAAATGCAAAACTCATCTTGTGCTAATCTTATCCATTGATTCATCACCCTAAATTCAAGTGACCTCACGGCAGTAAATCAGATCACCTGCCCCTCAAACTGACATCATAAGACGCTTATGCCCCTTGTCACAATGCCAGTGCACGTCTCATTTGAATGTACTCTGTGCGCAATGTATTGACGTGCCCATGGAAATGTAAAGCCGCCCCTTTCCTCTGTAAGCATCAACAAACCCTTTCTGATCACACAACATTGGAGTTTCTGCTGCCTTAGTGTCAATCTATTTAATTACGAGCCTTCATGACTTTTCTTTTTGCTGTGTTCAGCCATCTACCACGTACGACATACTGAGAACAGGTACTTGCGCTACTTCCTCAAATAAATTAACTGTGTTAGCGCTTTATATTTAAAAATTTTTAATATAATTTACAAATTTATATACCAAACCATCTGCATATTTTTTATTTAGATGATTTATCTTTTACATGTGCCAATGCCTATTCCATTTGTCTTTGCACTATGGATTTTTGAAAAAATGTCTGTCTCTTTTCTTAGTTTTATTTCACATTGCATTTTAAACTAAAACCTCATTGCTTTACTTTAGCCAAATTATAATGTTGTGTACTTTTTCACCCAGACTTGCTTTTATAATTCTTCAATACTCAAGAATGATGGCAACAATTCAGCCTTACCTTTATGAGCCAGAGTATACAGAGAGGAAATGCTTGAGAGAGGGAGATGGAATATGAAAAGATGGGCAATCTACTGTAAGTAGTGACAATCAATCACAGGATGATCCTGATCATATTTGCATGGAAGACATTTCCACTTGGTGTACCTGCCTTCAATGCGAGGAAATGCCAACTTTAGTGCAGAGCTGTTGTTGCAGAAAAAACTCTGGCTACATAGCCAAAGAACAACCCTGCCACTATGCGTTACCAAGCTGTATGTCTTTAGGGAACCATGATATAAAAGATCTGTCTTGAAAATGATGATGGTCCTGATGCACGAACTTAGAGCAACAGTTTGCTCTCGTTCTCCAAGTAATTAGTGCACTTTTACATCTTAGCGGTTTGTGTTGTTCTCCTACTAAATTGTGAGTGCGAAGGGTGACTGATGATAAAAATGTTCAAATATTAGAAAAAAGGTATAGTTCTTACTTCAAGCCAAAATATTAAACATTGTATTTAAGCATGTAGCATTACAATAACTTTTCCTTTAAAGATAAACAATGTTTTACCTATATGCCTATCTTTTATTGTTCAAAAGGGCTTACACAATTCTAGATCACCCTTAGTTGAAAATAATTGTACTGTCAGTACTTTACTCACAAAGGTACCTTTTTCAAACTGTAAGGAAGGCATGGTATCAACAGTAGACACCGACACAATAGATGCAAGTTTTTCGAAAACCTTTATTTTGTAGTTTACTGGGGTTGGTGAAATTCCTAACTTGCCCGAATGCTAAAATGGGAGTAATCTTGACCATAAAATAAACAACAAACGAGTCCAAGTGAGTCTAGTCAAAATAAAAAGGCCTACACTAAGAAAACCTAACCTTCCCTCCTTCTCAAATGACAAATCTGTAAAGGGAATACAAAAAGGAAAAATGGTGCCTTAAAAGAAATGTCCAAATGGCTTGGGTAACATCTCCCTTCCCCACATTCAGAAGCACATGGTCTCAAGTTTTTCTGAAAAAGTATAGGTGCACGGCACAGTTCTATCAGTCTTGCACACTCGGGCTTGCTGGTGCAATTCAACAGTTCAGGCTTGGGCTTCAAGCTTTTGACAGTCTAATCAATTCTTTAGTCATCGTCTGCCTTAGCACAAATATACAGTTCTTCTCTTGGCTTTCACTTTGTCATTAGTCAACACAGGCTTCCCTCCGTTAGGGTCGAGCCTGCCTCTCTTTTCACATTTAACTCTTCACTTCATCACGGTTCAGCACAGGCTTCCCTCCACTGGGCTCAAGTCTGTCTTTCTCTTTGTGGGGGTTCCCTTCCCCACATTCTGTCCTTCCCACTTAACTTTCATCCTACCAGAGTTCAGCACAGGCTGTCATGATGCCTACCCCCAGGCATCCGGACCAAGCCCATCAGCCCCGAGAGCAGGCATCTAGACATTTAGTAAAACCTCAGCAGCCCCGGCTAGGGGCTATCTGGGTTCAGTCCTGGCGCCTTAGGCGCCAGGCTCATAGTAGGAATCAGTCCTGGCGCCAGGCTCATAGTCATTACTTTCCTCGGGCAGACCATGCTGCAAATGACTCCAATCCAACATGCAGCCTGAAAGGGGCTATTTTTCTACAGGGACTATTTTTTACTCGGGTGTGGTTCTAGGGACTTCTTACCTGGGACTACTTTTGAGGCTATTTAAACCACACCTGACCAGCAACACACGCTTTGCGTTATTCTGCATCCACTCACCATGCCTGCAGCCTGCATCCAGTCTTCTGCCACGCCCGCCTCGAATCTGGAGCTCCTAAAACAAAGAGGAAAGAAAGGGACAAGGTTAGAAAACAAACTTATTTCTATAGGCCTTCCAAGAGCTGAAAGCGAAATTCATGTCTGCACCTATCTTAAAGCATCCACGCCCGAGCTTCCATACATAGTTGAAACTGATGCATCCAGTTTAGCCATGGGAGCTGTCCTGTCCCAGAAGGATCCTGAAACCGGTCAACTTCACCCAGTAGCATTTTGGTCCAGAAAGTTCTCGGCACCCGAGTTAAACTATGTGGTTACCGATAAAGAACTATTAGCCATCAAATCTGCCTTCAAGACTTCAAGGCTTGGCGGCATTATCTTCTGGTGCCAGGCATACCATTACGGTAATCACCGATCACCGGAACTTGCAGTATTTAAAAACAGCCAAGGCCCAATCGTTGCGTCAACTTCGATGGGCATTGTTCTTTGCCGAGTCCGATTTCGTGATCACTTATCGACCAAGTTGTAAAAATGGCAAGGCAGATGCCTTATCCCGAATAGGGATGGGAGAAGCATATGCGAACCCGGAACCGGTGCCTATAATTTCAGAACAAAGAATTCTTGGCATAACCACTCTACAGACACTAGAGGATATTCAAGTAAAGATCCAACAACTCTTCGATCCAACAGCCCTGCAGGACTGGGTGAAGAAAGGGCCGGACTACTCAGTCATCAATGACCTACCTTATTATCAAGGGCGACTATTTCTACCACACAAGGAACTACAAGAACTAATCATCTCAATGATCATGACACCCTGATGGAAGGACACCCAGGTATCGCAAAAAGTGAAGCTAAAATTAAGAGACAATTCTGGTGGCCCCCCTGGCGAAAAGACGTAAAGTCATTTGAAAAAACCAGCTGGCCTCTTACAACCTTTGGATATTCCACCTACACCATGGCACACCTTATCGTCAGACTTTATTACAGATCTACCTCCATGTAATGGATTTAACACCATTCTAGTTATTGTGGATCTTTTTTCCAAGATGCCCACTTTATTCCTCTAAAGGGATTACCTTCTGCTTCAATTCTGGCCAAGGAGTTCCTCGAAAACATTGTTCGAATACACGGATTTCCTTCCGTGTTAGTCTCTGACCGAGGTAGTCAATTCATTTCACATTTTTGGAAGAAATGTTGTCAACTGGCACAAATCACGAATCGACGTGAGGTTATCAACCAGTCACCATCCCCAGACCAATGGTCTGACAGAGAGGACCAACCAGACCCTTGAACTGTACCTACGTTGCATGCTACACCAGACCGAAAGTAATTGGAAAGATATTTTATGGATTTCCGAGTATGCATACAATAACTCTGTACATTCAGGAACCGGACAAAGCCCCTGTTATACCATATATGGACATCACCCTCGAACCTCAGAACTAGATTCGCCTCAGCATTTAGAAATGCCTGCAGTTAGTCATTTGCATTCTACTATTACACAAGCCTTTAAAGAGGCAACAGAACATTTGAAACAAGCAAAAGAGAAATATAAGAAAAATGCTGATCAACATAGAAGTGAAACTCCACAATACCAGATTGGGGATCAAGGTTGGCTGGCTACAAAACACATACCTCTGAAAGGAACTCGGACTTTTAACCCTAGATATTTGGGACCTTACACTACTAAGGCCATTATCAACCCGGTAGCCGTCAAATTGGAATTACCCTCTAATATGTGCATTCATCCTGTCTTTCATGTTTCACTTTTAAAACCAGTTCAACCAGGAACAAGATTAACCAAACCACCCGACCCCATCTTGATAGATGGAGAACCTGAATTTGAGGTAAAAAATATCCTGGACTCCAAGATGGTTAAATCAAAACTTTTTTTATTTAATCGATTGGAAGGGCTATGGACCACAAGAAAGGTCATGGGAACCTAGTGACCACGTCCATGCACCTCGGTTGGTGAAAAGATTCCAACGGAACTTCCCAGACAAACCAGGGCCCAAGGGAAGAACAACTTTAGGAGGGGCCTTGGGGGGAGTGCTGTCATGATGCCTACCCTCAGGCATCCGGACCAAGCCCATCAGCCCCGGGAGCAGGCATCTAGACATTTAGTAAAACCTCAGCAGCCCCGGCTAGGGGCTATCTGGGTTCAGTCCTGGCGCCGTAGGCGCCAGGCTCATAGTAGGAATCAGTCCTGGCGCCTAAGGTGCCAGGCTCATGGTCATTACTTACCTCAGGCAGACCATGCTGCAAATGACTCCAATCCAACATGAAGCCTGAAAGGGACTATTTTTCACTCGGGTGTGGTTCTAGGGACTTCTTACCTGGGACTACTTTGGAGGCTATTTAAACCACGCCCGACCAGCAAAACACGCTTCGCGTAATTCCGCATCCAGCATCGTAACACTCACCGTGCCTGCAGCCTGCATCCAGACTTCTGCCACGCCCGCCTCGAATCCGGAGCTCCTAATACAAAAAGGAAAGAAAGGGACAAGGTTAGAAAACAAACTTATTTCTATTCCACACCTGATTCTGGATGCATCTTGTCTCCGGACCTGTAAAGACAATCATTTCGGCACGTGCCGCACCTCCAGCTGCAGCGCCGCGCCATACTCACCAGTCTTCACAGCATCCTTCGGGTCGGCGCTGCCTCCATCATTTCTTCGCCGAACTTCGGCACCTAGGAGACAAAAGAAAACCACAAGGTGAGCCGAGGGAACCAACAAATATAATTCTTACCACCATAGACTTACCTGATTTACCACCAGAGGCATCCTTTTGTGACTCTTCATATTTTCACGTGCCGCATCTGTAAAGAGAGACAAAACAACACATTTTCCTCGTGCAACATTTACCGGACAGCGCCGGGTAATACAGACTCTTACCTGAGCGCCACCAGCTGCCACAAGAGCATCTTTTCACGAGCCAGCTGCAAGACAAGAAAGGAAGGGGGGAACAAGAGTGAACATCGGACATATTGAACTCTATGAACTTAATACTTACTGGTCCTCACCAGGAACCTCAGAGTCAATACTCTCCAGAACCTGAGCCTTCAAACCAGTGAAGTAACTGGAATCGACGCGCCCCTGCAAATCCATGCAAGATGGAGAGCTAATCTTTCAAGAATATAAGGTGAGATTGCTG
Source organism: Ambystoma mexicanum (assembly GCF_040938575.1). Classification (NCBI taxonomy): domain Eukaryota; kingdom Metazoa; phylum Chordata; class Amphibia; order Caudata; family Ambystomatidae; genus Ambystoma; species Ambystoma mexicanum. The sequence goes on along the minus strand of NC_090935.1, from coordinate 909,615,806 downwards.
TGAGGGCATTTCGGAGGGGATTAGTTGGGGAGGACTGTGGGGGTGCCATCACTTGAATACACCAGTGGCTAAATCCATCTTTCCACTTGCAGGAGAATATTTCTACGGGTTAAGCAGACAAGATTAGGAGGGCAGATCCAGTCAGTCATCGCTGCACTATGCATCACGTGGGTGGAGAATGCAGCTGTCCAGGTCCTACCGACGCCCCTGTGGGAGCCAGGTGAGCGTAACACAGGCTTCCATCTGCCGGGCCCGAGTCTGTCTTTCTCTTTTACTGTCGAAGACTTTCAAAACTGCAAGGATTTTACGTAGACCTCTGCATGACCATTCCGGCCTCCTTTTAAACAATCTGACAATCAACAATCTTTACAACACCAATGCTCATTGGTAGTTGTAGTTTTACTTTTGCCTTCTCGGCCTCTTTCAAAGTTCACACGCAACACCAATGCCCCTTGGTACTTGTAGTTTTACTTTTGCCCTCTTTGCATCTTTTAAAGTTAATGTCCTCTTTACTTTTGCCCCCTTGGCGGTTTTCAAAGTTCATATAGATTGCTTTTCACTCAGTCAACTTTCGTTCGGGATCGCAGGTTACTTCCTTGCCTTTGTTTCCCGCTTTCTATTGCTCAGAACATTTCACAAAGACTTTCGAATATGTGAATACTGCTTCGCAGGACTACTCTGTTACTTTGTATACTTTTCTCAGCATTCAAACATTGCTCTCTTTATTATGTTGCAAAAAAGGTAGAAGGCGCTCCTCTTCAGAAAGAACATGGCATGATAAGCTGTGCTGAGATGAGAGTTTGCAGCACACGCTTTTTGCTCACCGTGCCTTTCACAGATGGGAAATAACCATTTGCATATCAGTCTTTGTCCCGCCCACATGGGCAGTCCAATACCCAAATGCTATGGCAATTCCTCTCTGAACAAGAGTACCAACAGCAACCCCATACATGTGTTTCAACCTTGTTGGGCCTCATCAGTGAGGTGGAGCTAACCCTCTCTGAGCACAGTGAGCAGGGAGTCCACGTCTGGTTGCCCCCAGGTAACTTAGGGTGACCAACTCCAAGTTCCTTGCAAATATTTCAAAAAAGGTAGGCGGCGCTCCTTTCCAGAAAGAACATTGCATGATAACCTGTTCTGAGATGAGAGTTTGCAGCACACGCTTTTTGCTCACTGTACCTTTCACAGACGGGAAATATCCGTTTTCATATCAGTCGTTGTCCTGCCCTCATGGGCTGTCCAGCACCGAAATGCTATGGCAATTCCTCTCTGAACAAGAGTACCAACAGCAACCCCATACACGTGTTTCAGCCTTGTGGGGCCTCATCAGTGAGGTGGAGCAGAGCCTCTCTGAGCACAGTGAGCAGGGAGTCTACATTTGGTTGCTCCCAGGTAACTTAGGGTGACCAACCCCAAGTTCCTTACAAATATTTCAAAAAGGTAGCAGGCGCTCCTCTCCAGAAAAGACATGGCATGATAACCTGTTCTGAGATGAGAGTTTGCAGAACACGCTTTTTGCTCACTGTACTTTTCACAAACGGGAAATACCCATTTGCATATCAGTCTTTGTCCCGCCCACATGGGCAGTCCAGCTCCGAAATGCTATGTCTATAGCAATTCCTCTCTGAACAAGTACTAACAGCAACCCCATGCACGTGTTTCAGCCTTGTTGGGCCTCATCAGTGAGGTGGAGCTGAGCCTCTCTGAGCACATTGAGCAGGGAGTCCACGTATGGTTGCCCCCAGGTAATTTAGGATGACCTACCCCAAGTTTCTTGCAAATATTTCAAAAAAGGTAGCAGGCGCTCCTCTCCAGAAAGAACATGGCATGATAACCTGTTCTGAGATGACAGTTTGCAGCACATGCTTTTTGCTCACTGTACCTTTCACAGACAGGAAATATCAATTTGCATGTCAGGCTTTGTCCCATCCACATGGGCAGTCCAGCACCGAAATGCTATGGCAATTCCTCTCTGGGGACAAAGACTGATATGCAAATGGATATTTCCAATCTGTGAAAGGTACTGTGAGCAAAAAGCTGCAAACTTTCATCTCAGAACAGGTTATCATGCCATGTTCTTTCTGGAGGGGAGCGCCTGCTACCTTTTTTGAAATATTTGTAAGGAACTTGGGGTTGGTCACCCTGAGTTACCTGGGGGAAACCAAACGTGGACTCCCTGCTCACTGTGCTCATAGAGGCACAGCTTCACCTCACTGATGAGGCCCAACAAGGCGGAAACATGTGTATGGGGTTGCTGTTGGTACTCTTGTTCAGAGAAGAATTGCCATTGCATTTCAGTGCTGGACTGCCCATGTGGGTTGGACAAAGACTGATATGCAAATGGGTATTTCCCATCTGTGAAAGGTACAGTGAACAAAAAGTGTGTACTGCAAACTCATCTCAGAACAGGTTATCATGCCATGTTCTTTCTGGAGAGGAGCGCCTGCTACCTTACATGAGATCTTTTTATTACGTGTTTTATCGGCATACGCGCAAACTTCAACTTGTGTTACATGCCTCTTTTTCTCTTAACACATACCAGGCTTTTGTTTGCCTTTGATAACTTACCGGTCGTGTTAATTGGGCTTCTATCTTCAATGCTTTTTCCTGTAGCAGTCAACCAACGCTTTTACCAACGCCTCCTCTACTCCACCCCAACTCTGTCTTTCACCTGGGAGGGTAGCAGGCTTCCTGCAAACACTTGGTACTTGTAGTTTTACTTTTGCCCTCTTGGCATCTTTTAAAGGTAATGTCCTCTTTACTATTGCCCCCTTGCCGGTTTTCAAAGTTCATATAGATTGCTTTTCACACAGTCAACTTTCGTTCGGGATCACGGTTACTTTCTTGCCTTGGTTTCCCGCTTTCCATTACTCAGAACATTTCACAGAGACTTTTCAATGTGTGAATACCGCTTTGCAGGACCACTCTGTTACTTTGTATACTTTTCTCAGCATTCAAACATTGTTCTCTTTATTACGTGTTTTATCGGCACACACGCAACCTTCAACTTGTGTTACATGCCTCTTTTTCTCTTAACACAAACCTCGGTTTTGTTTGCCTTTTGATAACTTACCGGCCGTTCATCCGGTACGGTAGCAGGCTTCCTGAAAGCACTTTGAAGGTTTCTCTTTTCCACTCACTCATTTTTGGTCATGGAACGATTACAGCTTCCCGAAAGGATGGAATTCTCGCCTGGCTCTCTCTCATTCTCTACAGCAGCCGATCAGCCTCTTGGCTTTCCAACTTCCATAGCCTGGCTCTCATCATCCCCGAAAGAGCTGTTCCTTCTTGCACCCAGCCTCGCTCAGTGTGCCTGTGCGCGACACCTTTTATCCTAACAGGGAGTGTTAACAAGTCGCAGGTGTATGTAATTTGTATTACGTGCCTGACTCTGCCTGATCTCATTAGAGGGACAGAGCCATTGAAAGTCAGTAGAGGTAATCCTCCTGGCCTCATTCCTCATCTTCCTCGGCTCAGTCATAGTGTCAGTGTGAAGTGGGGAGGAATTATGGGAGTTGTAGTGTCCCATAAAATAAGCAGGGCTGTAATGATCGCATGGAACACACCCTCAGGGTGCAGCAGTCACAAGTGTAGAGACATGGGATAAGGCTGGACCACCTTGGTTGCTGGCTGGCGTAAGAGCACCATGGCCGGTGTAGGCCCGGTTGTATACGAATTGTTCGTTTTACAACTGCTCAAATGACAATTGACCTTTTCACAATTGACCGAATTGTGAAGGTCAATTGTACCATATATGTGTGGGGAAACCCCCCCACCCAACACCAAACCCCCCAAGACCCATATATATATATATTCGGTCAATTGTGAAAAGGTCAATTGTGACCCTTTAAATTCGGTCAATTGTTCATTCGAACAATTGTAAACGAACAATTTGGGTAATACCGTAGGCCCATCATAGAAACAGCGCATCATGGAAACATGAGTCCAGCCCCCTCCAAGATGGCCACCAGGGATGGATGCAGCCCCAAAACCAACATGGCCCCCCAAGCACCTCTATTGCATCCATCAAGCTACGCAGTCTAGACACGCTAGGAGTGGTCCAGGACTATAAATACTACGCCCATAGCCTCTCCCATTGCTTAGCATTATTTCTGCCTGCAGCAAGTAGCTTAACACTTACCTTTTCTGCTAGTTCTGCAGCTCCGCGCCATGTACTTCAGTACTTACCGGGCCTCCGGATCCCAAGTCTTCATTTTCTATCACGCTCCTGTCCTGCAAGAGAAATTGTCATGCCTGCCACCCTACGGTCCGTTACTTACCCCAAACGCTCCTATTTCCCGGCATCCTCAGCCTGGAAATTGGCCGGGAGACGCTACTGAGAGAGCTTGCATCAAATGACCAACGTACGCGTCATCGCATTGGTCAGGTGCATGTCAGCTGACATTATTTAACAAGGCTGATACCTTACAGCTGCGCTTCTGATCTTTTTTGGTATCTGCGTTCCGGAGCTTGCTTCTGCTGTTCTTCGCCGACGCTCTTCTTTTCATCGCAAGAAGCGGTTGCCTTTCCCCGCGTTCCTACGCAGTTTCAGGCAACCTCCTAGCTCGTTTCAGAGCTACTCCTTTCTTCCGCCTTCTTACGCAGCCTTCTACTAACTTTATCTAGTTCTAATACGGAGCCCCGTCACGTTCCTACGCGACGCTCTTCAACCTGTTGCTTCGTTCCAAGACGGAGCCCCGCCACGTTCCTACGTGACATAGAAATTTCCACGGACTGCAATCAACACCCGGCAGAGTTCCACTCCATATACATCCAATTCGGCAATACTATTAACCTCATTACTCTTTGTCATTTTCTGTAGACATTATTTACATTCTGGATATACTTCCTCTACTAAATCCCATCCTACTTGCAGGAGAGTTTAGTCTGACAGTCTCTGTACTCACTCCTGATCAGGACTCAACTGGACCTTCAACTATTGTAAAGGGTTTGTCTTCGTGGATCAAGATTTTCTTTTCCTCCTACTACAAAGTGCACAGAACTTTGGACGCTTACCTGTGTGCACCAACCCGACTATAGTGCAGCCCTCGTTCCGCCCGGGTTAGATTCCTCACTACCCTTTCCTTGTCGTTGTTTTCTCCTTGGATTCATCGGACATTGTTGGGACTTACCTGTGGCTGTAGATCCAGATTAGTGTATTTAACATAGGTTCTTACTGTCCTTTTGTAACAATAGCCTTCTAATTGGGCCACTCCTGCCCTTCTCACTAATAGCTCTCTTTGACTGTGGGTTTTACTAGTCAGAGAGTGACATTAGTTAGAAGGTTTCTCTTGAGACACTACGTTCTACCTCTGACAACAGTAGATGGGAGAAGACATTGAGTGTATCCTTTGCAACTACCAGTCTGTATCCTTTAAGTGAACCTTAGACATTCCTTCTGTATCTGTTGTGTTCATTATCACAAACCTAGTTATAACAGAAATACACAAGTTAAGTGATTGCGCACCAGTGGACTTCGCCACACACATCTACCAGTCCTTTTCAGGCACACGCTCACCAGCATACCTGCCATTTCGCCGCTGCATCTTCGTTCCTCCACAGCTGCGCCATTTTTGTGTGCACCTCGCTGGCCCGTGCCTCTCTTCCGCTGCCCCCGTTGCTCTGCGCACCTCGCTGGCCTGCAACAACTGCCAGGAGAAAATGAAGGATTAGGAAGAGACATTAGGAAAGAGACATTATCTTCACCGCCATGCAGCGCTGGGGCACCACGTTGTGCAAGAAAGACTAAAACCTATGGAAAGCTGACAACTACAGCTTAGACATTGGACTCTGAGACTCATGGAATATAATCGCTGCATTACACAAAACAAAGACTAAGAAGGGCATCTTGCTGGACTGGACCACATATCACCAGTGAAGGAACTGGTCCTTGGTGCACTTCCCATTTGCACATGTGTGTGCATACCAACTAACTATATGGTAAGTCCATCCTTCTCTCCAGCCCTGTGGGGGCTAGTGGGTATAGTGGGCAGAAGGAGTTTGTAGCACATAGTGACTTTTCCTTTGCCCTTGCTCTTAGGTCCAACGACACAACACATCCATCCATCCATCCATCGTTGGGGACACAGCACATCATTTGCTGGGGACCATAGTAACCACCAACATTACAACTCCTCCTGCCACACAGTACACAGGGTTCGTTCATACCACACTGTGCTACTTTGGGGAAGGAGCGGTTTGGAACACATGCCATTCTTCAGAGGGCCGGACGCTACTGCGGGGTACCAGATAAGCATTACAGAATGCAAAGCCCATGTGTGTGAGCCCTGCCTGAGCGTCATGGCATCTGAAATAGACCAGTTAGCTACTATATTAGGGGAACGGCACTTCCGCCCGATTTTAGACTAATGCCATGAGAAAAGAGTTAGTAGGGACCCGTGAGCGTACCAAGGAATTAGCGAAAAGCTTTACCCAGGCACAAGCTGGACAGATCTTGTTACCCAGACCGTCAGATGTCCCTGCAATCCCACCAGCGCACAAACAATTGACCACTCCTACTTCTGTTCCCCTAGCCCATCAAAGTGCTTCATGGGGGATTCACATAAGTACACCTTGTTCATGAATCAGTGCCGGCTCCATTTCCTCTGTAGGCCTGGGGCATTTCCTACTGATCAAACAAAATTTGCCATTTATACTGTCATACCTAGGTGGGCTGTGTGAAACCTGATGGTGTCTCACCCACTAGTCCCCGGGGATCTGTCATCCAGGTGGCCAGGTCACAGCCATTTCTTTAGGATCCGGCTCCTGGGGCTGGACCAGTGCAGGACGATCACCTGGGTGAGGGGTCTTTGGGGAGTAGGGGTGAGACAGCTGATGGTGAGATGCGGTATTCCACCCTTTTTTGTTCATCTACCCCATCCTATTTTTTTTGATTTTCTGAAGTCCCAACTCCCCCGCTTTTTACACAAACACTGGGCCGAGGAAGAGGGTGACTGAGAGTAACCAGACAAACTCTCTCACATCGTACTGGACATGTCCTGTTAATCGGGTCAGGCAAAGTCAGGCACTTTACACTAAGTGCATACACCTGATAACAGTTAGCTCTCCTCACACGAATAAAAGGCAACACCTAAAGACACACTCTGAGCAAGGCGGAACACGAGGACGAGCAAAACTTTCAGGACGCACCGACTGGAGCAGAGCAACGGACACAGGGATGAGAGCAGCGGGTTGAAAACACCAAGGGTTCCTTAGTGACGTTTGTTGCCTCTTGGAGAAGGCCAGAGCCCACAAGTGAAGATTGCATTGTGTTTCAAGGACGCCAGCGACCCTCCCGGGTGAACGGCAAAGTTGGGGGAGGCGAGACCTGTTACTCACTGGACGGGAAGTATACCAAATCGGTGGCCGGAAGGCACAGGACTGAACTATTGATTGAAGAGCTAGGTCGGGGCCTCCAACCTAGCCTCCTCTCTGTGAGGGCACAAGACATTTTTAACGATATGACCCTCTACTGGGTAAGACCAGGCAGAGGGACTGATCGCTCAAAAGGACGGGGAGGACACGCCGCCAAGAACCCAGCTGTAAAGGAAAAACAAGAGGTGAGCAATTGGAAATTTAAGAAAGATCCCGTTCCCTCGATATTTCTTTCTAGTAGTACCTGAACTATGCCCTCCCCTTGTTTCAAGGCAACCGGAACCACCTACAAGTAAGAAAGGAGAATGTAACCTATCCTGACTATAGTTGTCAATTAACTAAGGAGAATGGATTATCAGGCCAAAGAAAACCCTTACCACTGATGTGCCGCTGAATCTGTAATGTCCACAGAGTTCATGAAAACGGAAGTGCAAAATAACAAATGGGTAGGTTAGTTCGGGAAACTGAACCTGGGCGGAACGAGGGCCGCACTAGAGTCGGGTAGGTGCACTATCCGCAAAGCGTCCCTGTGCACTACTGAAGAATGTCCAATGGAAGTCTGATTGTGGAAAGAGGATGGTAACAGCAACAATAAAGGACACAATTGAGTTGGAGTGTTGCAGGTGAAATAGTTCAGCGGCAAGGTACAATGAGTACAGGAGATGTGCTTTTTAGCAAGTGGTGAAAAGAAGAGTCTTACCGATGCCGTGGTCACAAGGTTCTAAAAGCGGAAGGCACCAGCAGTCCGTGAAAGAGGAGACAGGTCTGGTACACGGGTAAGTAGTTTTCCAAAAGCGGCAGGCAAAAGCAGTCCGTGAAAGAGGAAACATGTCTGGTACACGGGTAATTAAGGTAGGATTGAAGACGGAACTTCTAAATACCGGGATGCAACTTGAATCAGAAGCAGCGTTTCGCCCGGTTCCGAGGTTTAAATCGGGAAGGAGAAGGCGGAACAAGACGAAACCGAGGCTCACGCATCATCGCCTCTGAGCTGACAGCGGGAGGCAGAAAGCTGGGAATTGTAGTCCAAAACTTGCCACAGAGTGCTGCGGAGTGAGCCGAAGCCACTATTTTCCAGGGCAATTGCCAGTGGGCGTAGAATGGGTTTGCAATATGACGCATACCCTTACGGAGGGCAATAACCTTCCTGCGGGCCTGCCGAGGCGTAACAGCATCTACCCCCAAAGGCGGCACCACCCCCCCCTATGGGCATGGAAGCGGCGAAGCAGGGCCGGGGCATGGATATTAGATAAAGGCTCCCAAGACCTATTCTCAGGGCCAAATCCCATCCAGTCAACCAGGTAAAAAGGACGACCCCTCCGAAGTCAAAAATCCAGGATATCAGCCACCTCGAACTCATCATTGCCATCCAACCGCACCGGGGGAGGGCGGACCGGCAACCGCATGTTGGCTGGGCAAGGCTTCAGCAAACTGACACGAAACACTGGGTGCTGTTTCCAGGACGAGGGCAATGAAAGACGCACAGCAACTGGATTTAAGACCTTTGTGACAGGAAAGGGACCCACAAACTTGGGTAAGAGCATTCGTTTACCAGGTATTCTCAGGTTGCGTGATGACAGCCAAACCGTCATACCCACACAGTAGTTGGGTGCAGGTGTCCGATGCATGTCTGCAAATTTCTTTGCTTTTGCCCGAGCATGCAGCAGGTGTTGACGAACGACCCCATGAATGGACTTGAGGTCCCGAACACACGCATGAGCCGCTGGATTGTCAATGGGAAGGTCAGGATCCAGGGGCAAGGACCGCGGATGGTGTCCGTAAAGTGCAAAAAAGGGAGATACACCAGAAGCGGCATGCAGAGAATTATTATAAGCAAATTCAGCGGGTGGTAGTAACGCCAACCAAGAGGACTGGAAACGAAGTGTGAGGCAGCGTAGGTATTGCTCGAGAGTAGCGTTGAGCCGTTCAGTCTGCCCATCAGTTTGTGGATGGAAGGCAGAGCTGAACCTGTCATCGATGCCAAGAGATGCCGTCAGAGCCCGCCAGAAACGTGACGTAAACTGCGGTCCGCGATCCGAAACCATAATAGAAGGCACACCAAAGAAACAAAATACGTTTTTAAGGAACAATGAGGCCAATGTCGGAGCAGAGGGCAAACCCGCACAAGGAATGAAAAGCGCCATCTTTGTGAAATAATCAATTACCACCCAGATGGTGTCAAAACCGTCAACCGGTGGCAGGTCCACAATGAAATCCATAGAGGCCATGTACGTGTGAGGGACCGGGAGTGACTGCAACAAACCCACAGGTTTAGACCGGGAGACCTTACATTGAGCGCACACAGAACAGGAGGCCAAATAGTTAACCACGTCTTGAGACATAGACGGCCACCAGGCCCAACGACGGAGCAAGTCCAGAGTCTTCTTTTGGCCTGGATGAGCCGCTATCAAGGAGTCATGGGACAAAGCAAGGGACTGGAGACGAGATTTCCCCGGGGGCACAAACAAACGGCTCTGAATATAGGGAAGTCCTTGTACCACGTCAAGATTTAGGGCTACACATTCCTCTTTATGTGTATTCACCCAGTCCGAGATTAAAGAACGGAGCAAAGGGCGTGGAGTACATGCACATACTACCCTAGAAGGCAGCAGAAGAGGGCAATCGGGTTTGTTTTGCTCCGGGTGAGAGGGCAGGCGAGACAAGGCGTCTGCACAAACGTTCAGACGGGCTGGCCGATACGTGATGGTGAAATTGAACTGAGAAAAGATAAGGCACCAGCGGGCAAGCCGGGCAGTGAGACACTTCATTGACTTGAATGCCAAAAGACTCCGATGGTCAGAGAAGACAGTAACCGGATGACGGGCCCCCAATAGGTGGTGACGCCATTCTGAGAAAGCGTCCTTGACTGCTAGCAACTCTCTTTCAGTGATAGGATAGTTGCAAGTCAGTTTTCTTGAAAAGAACGCAACCGGATGAATCTCACCCGAGTCCTGACAGGGTTGCGACAGTATAGCCCCGATGGCTGTCCCAGAAGCGTCAGCTTCCACAAAAAAGGGTAGGAGCGGATCGGGATGTTGCAGCACTGGAGCTGAAGAAAAAGCCGCCTTTAAGGCCTCGAAGGTGGATTGCGCTTCTGGTGTCCATCGGTATGGCTGTTTTGAGCTGGTTAAAGCTGGCAAAGGAGCCGAGATGGTAGAAAATGAAAAGATAAAGCGCCTATAAAAGTTCGAGAACCCCAGGAATGACTGTAGGGCTTTGGTTGTAGTAGGAACAGGCCATTCCAAAACGGCCTTAACCTTGTATTGGCTCATCCGGATGACCCGATTGGTAAGGTCATAACCTAAAAACTCAACCTCCGATGAATTGAAGATACACTTCTCGGCTTTGTAAGACGAATCTCACATGTTCGGTGTGTTCACTCTTGGATGAGGAATAAATCAGTATATCGTTTAGGTGGACCACAACAAACCGGTCCAGACAATCGTGAAAGACATCGTTCATGAAGGCCTGAAAGGTGGCCGGGGCGTTACGCAACCCAAAGGGCATCACAAGGTATTCAAATAACCCGTACCGGGTCTTGAAGGCGGTTTTCCACTCGTCCCCCTCTCTTATGCGAACTAGGTTGTAGGCACCCCGCAGGTCAAGTTTGGTAAAGATTATAGAAGAACCTAGCTGATCCAAGAGTACAGAGATCAGGGGAAGAGGGTACTGGTTCTTAACTGTGATTGCGTTTAATGCCCTGTAATCAATGCAAGGGCGAAGGTCGCCTTCCTTTTTAGGAACAAAAAACAGAGGAGACGCTGCTGGTGATCTCAATGGTCTGATGAACCCTGTAGCCAATGCCTTGTCAATGTACTCTTTTAGCACTTTGTCTTCTGGCAGTGTGAGCGAATAAACCCTGCCAGCAGGTATTTTAGCCCCCGGTACCAGGTCGATAGGACAATCATGTGGCCTGTGTGGGGGCAACTGGTCTGCGCCACCTTTATCGAAGACGTCCCGGAAAGAAGCTTATTCCACAGGGATACGAGGTTCGATGCCATTGGTAATGGCACCTATCAAGGCCATTGAGGCCACCAGGGCTTGACAGGAAGTACCGGAAATGCTACTGGTCTGAAAACACCTTTCGTTACAGACCGAGGAAGGGAATTGTACCACCTTCCTGGCCCAGTCGATGTCAGGATTGTGGTGCTGTAACCACGGAATGCCCAAAATTACACGAAGCTGGGGGGCCTTAATTAGGTCAAATGTGAGTGTTGCAGTATGTCCATCGTCCGTCTGCATACGGACGAGAGACGTTCTTTGAGTAACCAGACCCGAGACCAGAGAAGAGCCGTCTACCGCATGTACGGCTTCAGGTTGTGGTTTAGAAACTACAGGAACGTTGTTGCTCATGGCATAGTCATAATCCATATAATTCCCAGTAGCACCGGAATCAATTATAGCCTGAGAAGAGAAAGAACAGTCAGTTGTAGTGGTAAATACCACTGGCAGACTAACAGGTATGGTAATTGCCACATTCGAGTCCAAAGATAATAACCCCGGCGTAGGGACTCCTGCTATCGCCGGGTTCTGGCGTTTCCCGCCTTCTTAACAGGTCTTTTTGGACAATCCTTGAGTTGGTGCTCAGACGAACCACAGTACATACATAAATTGTTGGATCGTCGGTGTTCACGTTGTGCAGGGGACAACGGACCACGCACTGCCCCTATCTGTATAGGTTCAGAAGAAGCAGAGGAAGGAGGATTAACAGAATCAAGGGAAAGGGGTACTGGACCCACATTTTTCCATTCTCCCTTCCTTTCAGATCGTCTAGCATCTATTTGTAACACCAAATCAAGCAACTCCCCGCATGTGGTAGGGATTACTGGCACAGTAGCCAGGATGTCTTTTAACTCCTCAGACAATCCTTTGTAGAATACCGCAGATTTCTTCTCTTCTGGCCAATCCGTCTCGGCTGCCAATTGATTGAACCTAGTGAGGTATGTAAACAAGGAAGACGTACCCTGACGTAAATTCAAGAATTCTAGGCCCGTGGCCTGTGACTTGTACCGGGTATCAAACACCCTATTCATGGCTGTGATAAGAGCGTCACAGTCATACAAAACATAGCTATTGGATTCAAGCAAGGGATTAGCCCAGGCTGCCGCCGTCCCTCCAAGGTGTGAAAGGACAAAGGCCGCCTTCGTGGTGGGATTGGGAAAGGCAGAAGGGCGACAAAGAAAATGCAATTTGCATTGGTTGATAAATATCCGGTACTGCTTTGGGTCACCGGTAAAATGTTCCGGAGGGGCCAATGGGAATTGGGTGGCCATCAGAACAGGGCCAGAGCTGAACCCAGAGGCGGAGGCTGAATGGGCTCCAGAGCCTGAGGCAGTAGCACCGGACGGATCAATCCCCAGAGTCTGGGGTGCAGGAAAGGGCCTCATGTTGTCAATCCGCTGGTGTAAGGCAACATGCGCGGCGGTCATGTCTGCCCGTAGTTCGGATACCAAATGAACCAGAGTGGCCAACGGATCCGCTTCTTCCATGGCTTCTGATTTTGTTACTCACCGGACGGAAAGTATACCAAATCGGTGGCCGGAAGGCACAGGACTGAACTATTGATTGAAGAGCTAGGTCGGGGCCTCCAACCTAGCCTCCTCTCTGTGAGGGCACAAGACCTTTTTAACAATATGACTCTCTGCTGGGTAAGACCAGGCAGAGGGACTGATCACTCAAAAGGGCGGGGAGGACACGCCGCCAAGAACCCAGCTGTAAAGGAAAAACAAGAGGTGAGCAATTGGAAATTTAAGAAAGATCCCTTTCCCTCGATATTTCTTTCTAGTAGTACCTGAACTATGCCCTCCCCTTGTTTCAAGGCAACCGGAACCACCTACAAGTAAGAGAGGAGAAGTAACCTATCCTGACTATAGTTGTCAATTAACTAAGGAGAATGGATTATCAGGCCAAAGAAAACCCTTACCACTGATGTGCTGTTGAATCTGTAATGTCCACAGAGTTCATGAAAACGGAAGTGCAAAATAACAAATGGGTAGGTTAGTTCGGGAAACTGAACCAGGGCAGAACGAGGGCCGCACTAGAGTCGGGTAGGTGCACCATCCGCAAAGCGTCCCTGTGCACTACTGAAGAATGTCCAATGGAAGTCTGATTGTGGAAAGAGGATGGTAACAGCAACAATAAAGGACACAATTGAGTTGGAGTGTTGCAGGTGAAATAGTTCAGCGGCAAGGTACAATGAGTACAGGTGATGTGCTTGTTAGCAAGTGGTGAAAAGAAGAGTCTTACCGATGCCGTGATCACAAGGTTCCAAAAGCGGCAGGCACCAGCAGTCCGTGAAAGAGGAGACAGGTCTGGTACACGGGTAAGTAGTTTTCAAAAAGCGGCAGGCAAAAGCAGTCCGTGAAAGAGGAAACAGGTCTGGTACACGGGTAATTAAGGTAGGATTGAAGACGGATCTTCTAAATACCGGGATGCAACTTGAATCAGAAGCAGCGTTTTGCCCGGTTCCGAGGTTTAAATCGGGAAGGAGAAGGCGGAACCGGACGAAACCGAGGCTCACGCATCATCGCCTCTGAGCTGACAGCGGGAGGCGGAAAGCTGGGAATTGTAGTCCAAAACTTGCCGCAGAGTGCTGCGGAGTGAGCCGAAGCCACTATTTTCCAGGGCAGTTGCCAGTGGGCGTAGAATGGGTTTGCAATATGACGCATACCCTTACGGAGGGCAATAACCTTCCTGCGGGCCTGCCGAGGCGCAACAGGCCAAGCCTGTAGTACTAACCTTGAATCGTGAATTGGACATAGCAAAACAAGAAACAAGCGCACACAGCGGGTGAGTTGGCAAGTGACCTGAGAGACTGGTGTGTGTTAAAGTGAATGAAGTAGCAATATTATATCACAAGTGAAGGCTGCACGCGTGTGGATGAGATGTGAAGAAAAGCAGACCTGTGAATGAACTTTGAAGTAAAAGGCAGTTGTAAGCTCAGCGATACTAAGTAACGGAGTGGTCCAGCGAAAGAAAGTAACCCATTCAAATGTCTCAGTGAAAGGTACATTGTTTGAAGTTATAAAGCAAACAAACAGCAAAGTGAATTAAGCAAGAGTAAATGTGAACATTGAGTTGAAGTGGTGCTGTGGTGGTCTGTAAAGAGAGCCACACACACTCAAAAGTCTTCGACATCTGAAAGGGGTCCGAGCCCTATTGAGGGAGACCCAAAATACAGTAAGCTTGGGGAATGGAGCCCCGGCAAGTTTGTGTTGAACTGTGACGTGAGAGGTCTGAGCCCGACAGAAGGGGACCTAGGTGATATGTGTGCTGTAAGGTCTGGCAGAGGGGGACCGTTGTGAACTTTATGTTAAAAAAATAATTTGAAAGTCAAGAAAGAGGCTTTATCGTGGAAGGCCAGGCGGGCCCTAATCCATGGTTTTGGAACTGCTTAAAGTGTCAGAAACCTAGTCAGAGTTTGTCATCATGCCTACAAGGACAGCCTTACTTTGTGAGGTTGAACGTGAGGAGGAGAGCTGGTTTAACTACCTTTTATTCTTTTGAACACTGATTCTTCATTTTCATACATTTCTCCTTTTTACACTATTTGTACAAGAGATAGGGCAGGCATTAGGTTTTTGTTAGCATAGGCCATTTTGATTTGACAGACTCCACCAGGACTGTTTTGTTTATCGTTTGATGGTCGAGACTACTCCCATCTTAGTTATAGGGCAGATTAGGACTTTCTCTGAGCCCAACATTTTCAATAAAGGTTTTACAAATTGTATCCATTGTGTCAGTGCCATACTTTTGATATCATGCCTTCCCTACAACTGTGGCAAATCAAGTAATTTCTTGAGAGACTGCCCAAATAAACCACCTAGAAAAACTATGGGGGCGGTTGAAACAGTGCCTCCATCCCTCAAATGCGGACTTGACCGCCAAAGCTCATGGTCTGCTATGGTGTAATTAGCCTCCGCGGGGAGCAGTTTGCGCGAATGTTAGGCTACTGGGTACAACAAGACTGTCTGAGGGTCTCGCTGGGAAAAGAGTGCGCGCAGCTGGATGTGTCGGTTTCTACCACAAATGGTTGAGGCAGGTCCGGGTGTCTGAGGACTAGAGAAGAGGTAAATGCTTCCTTGAGTTGTTGAAACCTGTGCTCAGCCGAGCTGTCCCAAAGGAACGCATGCCCCTTCCTGAGTAAGGCAGTGATTGGTGTAACCAGATCGGAGAAGTTCTCTATAAAACGCTGATAAAAGTTGGCGAACCCTAGGAAGGATTGTACAGCCTTTATTGAGGTAGGGGCCGGCCAGTACAAGATAGCCTGTACTTTTCGTTGATCCATTTACACCCCAGACAGGGCCAGGAAATATCCCAGGAACTCAACTGTAGTGCGATGAAACTCCCATTTTTCTAGTTTGGCGAGCAGGTTGTACTCCCTTAATCGTTGGAGCACTGCTCTCACATGTTTTACCTGGTCTTGCATATTCTGGGATTATATCAAGATATCATCGATATAAACTATGGCAAACACATAGGAATTCACAAAGGACTTTGTCAGGAAGTGCTGGAAAGCTGTGGGCGTGTTGCAGAGGCCAAATCATCATGACCTGATACTCATAAAGGCCAAACTTTGTCCAAAAGCCCGTTTTCCACTCGTCCCCAGGATGCACCCATTCTAGGTGGTAAGCACCTCTGAGGTCCAACTCCGTGTATACTGACGCATCATGCATCTGATCCAATAGGACTGGTATCAAGGTAAGTGGAGAACGGTTTTGAATGGTTACACGGTTAACCCTGCGGTAGTCAATGCATGTATGTAGGTCTCCAGTTTTTTTAGGCACAAAAAAAGAGAGCCGATGAAACTAAGGAGTTGGAATGCCTAATAAACCCGCTGCAGAGATTAGTGTCTATGTATTTACGCAAGTGTTCTGTTTACGCCTCTGTCAGGGCATATATGCGGTTGCAAGGTAGCACTGCACCTGGCTCCAAATCTATGCAGCCATTGAATGGCCGATGGGGCGGTAGCGTTTCCGCTGCCTGCTTGCTGAACACGTCTCGGTAATCTCAGCACTCATGTGGCAAACCATTGTGGTCCGGTGTCTCCAACAAGGCTAGGCACACAGGTCTGGGTGTCTCGGCCCCTGACACTGAATGCTCCGGTCCTGGATTAGCACAATGCCGAAGGCAGTATGGTGAAATCAGACTAACTGATCCCTTTGACCATTGTATCTGGGGTCATGTTTACAGACCCAAGGAAGCACTAGAATAACGCCAAACTGTGGTGCTGCAATGAGATTGAACTTATCTCCTCAAAATGTTCCTTCCCACAATGCAATACCAAGGCCTGGGTGCAATGAATTATGGGACTGGAACTCAACGTATTGCCATCCACTGCTCGCATGGCTTCTGGTTTTCCTTTGGAACACAAAGACACGCCTACCTTTGCCGCATATGTAATGTCAATAACATTTCCTGTGGCTCCAGAATCTAAAAGCATAGCGACCTGGACCTTCTGTACCTGAAAACTCAATTGTCCAAACAAAGTAATATGCAGTGTGTAATTGGCTTAGCCTATGGTCGGGGCTCCTGTAACTTCCTGGCTCGACTGTATGACCTCTACAACCGCCAAGCGGAGGCATTTCCCTGCGTCTTAGGTTTGGAGGGGCATTCCCAAACAAAATGACTTGTGGTGCCACAATACATGCTTAGGCCCTCTTTCCGTTGCCGCTCCATCTCATCTTTAGTAAGCGGAACCCGGGTTGACTGATTTACATGGGTTCCTCCCTGCCTTGTTTCTCAGGTGTTCGTGGAGGTCGGGATTGGTCTAAACTAGCGATTCCTGCCACCCCGCCGTTCTGCCTGCCGATGATCCAAGCGTAGAGCCAGATCAATCATGGCTGAGCAGTCGCGACGTTGAGGGTCTACCTGCGCAATCAGATCTTTCAGGTCATCTTGCAGGCCTTGGGAAAGAGGGACATTCTTGTTTCCCGGGGCCAGTCGACCTCTGCCACCAAACGGTTGAACTGGGTAAAATCTGTTATTAACTCCTTGCTGCCTTGCCGCAATGTTAACAATTCCCTGTCTTTACACATTGCTGCAGCATGTCTATTGAATATTTTTCCGAACTCCTCAAGAAATTCTTCCCAATAGTACAAATTCCTGTCATCCCTTTGCACCAGGGGATTTGCCTATGCCGCTGCATCTCCGGTCAAGTTGGAATTTACAAAGGCCGTTCTGGCCTGAATGGATCTGAATGCGGGTTTTGTAAGGAAATGTAGATGACATTGGGTGAGAAACGTTTTGTACTTCTGTGGGTCCCCGGCATACCATTCAGGTGGAGCCAGGGGGACTACCAGGTCTGGTGTTACCTGCACTTGCACTGGGAGTGGAGTGGAAGAGGTGCCACCGGGTAATGGAGCAGTCTGTGCAGCTAGGCTGCGTAACTGGGTAATTAAAGTAGCATAGTCCTGCCTGGTGGCCAGGAGCTCGGCTTGCAGCTCATTCAGGGCTTTGGTGAGGTCCTCCATGGCTCAGCCGGGTCGTGCCACTTGGGGGCCTGAAAACACGTGGGCTTGTGCTTCTGACACGGTCCAAAGCTCCGAGGCGCAGAAGTGGCACAAACCAAACACCCCCATTGCGGTTTTGGCACCTGCAAGTCTGGGCTTACGCAGGCCTCTGCAACCCCAGCAGGGAAGGAGGGTTAGGGAACGTTGATTGGATAGGTACGGGAACAGAGGGTAACCGGGTAGAGGTTTAGGAAGAGGTTGTGGATGGGTTGGGGGGCATAGGGTAAAGAACTTGTACATAATGTAGTACCCAAGCACGCTTCTGCCCCTACGTGCATACATCCCCCACAATGCATAGATAACCAACAATGACACTGGCTTGCACCTGTATAAGGTACCTGGCTCTGGTTATGCTTGCTGGCTGCTGGAGTATGCCTTGTTGATTCCTCGCCTGCGTGCTCTCTGGTCCGGAAAGCGAGAGCAGTTCAAATGCTGCAAAGAGAGCTCATATTAGTTTGCACATGTTATGGCTGCGCGTGGCTCACACGTGCAGAGCAAGATGTCTATGGGTTAGTTAGTAGCCTGGGTGCGTTAATGCAATGCCAGGGATGCATGTGACTTTGGCATGCCGTGTCTGGATTTAAAGGCTGCATGTAGCTACATGCAGCTTGATCATGCAGCTTTTCTGTGGTTAGCCGCATTTGGTTTTATTTTAAGAGATGCACGTGGCTTGGTTCATGCGACTGTAGTTGGGGAGCAGCACATGGCTAATTTGAATGTGGCGCGTTGGTCGGTTGTCTGACAGTCTGTATGCTGTCCAAAATGTGGCACTGTTTTATGAGGTTCAATCAGAAGCAAGGGTCATGCAGGGAGGACCTAGACATGCAGCTGACGGGGCGTAGCACTTAGCTTTATGGGAGCAGGAGCCTTCTCTGAGCGGGGCTGGACCCCTCTGCATGTTCCCCTGTGTTGCCACTCTCAGGAAGCGCTTCAGCACTTATCTGATTTAAGCGAGGGGCCGGGATAGAGATCCGGTGGGGAATGGCCCCTCGCCTGTACCCCTGTGGCTGGAACTGCTCAGGGTGCGTCTTGCCTGAACGGATTCTCGAGCACAAGCCCCATGCTTTGCTCAACGCGCATGCGCGCAACGTGCCACTCCCAACGTGGCCTTTTTATTGTAGTTCTTGGCCGTGAATTTGCTGGGTAGTGTGGTCCTGTGCACATCTTCCCTGCAATGAGGGCTGAGAAGCCTTCGATAAGGCTTAAGTGTTGTGCAATGTCTTTGTTTCGGACATCTGTTTGAATTCTTTGAGCCCCCCTCCTCACTCATGTCACATGCACTCAGACACCCGGCCCTAACAACCCGGTCAGGCAAGTTCCATTAATTGGGGTCAGGCAAAGGACTTACCCCTACAGCCAGTTAAAAGGCTACAGGTGTATACAAAAGGGAGAGACCCATTTGGTAAGGGTGTCCCACCTGGAGGAAGAAACCCGCTTGAGGAAAAGGACACAGCAACCCAATGCAGAGCAGGCTGGAGAGGCAGCTGCAGGAGAACGAGAGATACGCTTCAGCCCGAACAAGCTGCAAGGAGGTCAGGAGCCCTGCCGACTCCAGTGCTGTGTCCCACGCTAGAGTTGGTGGACCCTGAGACTCCAGGGAGCCGCCAAAAGCAGCAGGAAGGTTCAGGAGGATGACGGCCCCTCGCCAGAGCGCCCAGTGAGTGAAAGGGGAGCGAGAGACCACAGAGGAGAAAGCCAAAAGCACCGGGAGGAGCTGCCAGAGACCGATGACTGACGGAGAGGGAATAGTCATGCTGGGGCACTCCAGGGGCTGAGCTTAGGCACATGAGATGCCGATCAGATGAAAACTCATGATGAGAGGGCTGAAAGACAGAAGGGAATATTTATGAATGCAAAATGAGCTGCAAAGTTTTTCATGCATTATTGAATACCGAGCTAAGGAAAAGTTAAGCAAAGTACATGAAAGTAAAGCACGAATTAAATGAAAGTGATTTGCAATTCTGAATACATTGAAAGCAAGTGAAAGCAGTAACGGACAATTTTAAAGCATGAATCAAATGAAAGCCAGTGACAAGGTCTGAAGAAACAAGTGAAAGGCTAATGATTAGCACTATTGAGAAGTGTGAAAGCAAGGTGGTGACAAGGAGTACACCCCACAAAGTGAATGGTGTGAAAGTCACATTGTGGCAGAGGCAAGAAGCTGCCCAGGATATAAAGAACTGCAAGTGGACAATTGACACAGGTTCATAGAGGGAACCTGTGTTGGTAAGGAAGTCCAATGAGAACAAGTGAATATAACAAAGTGCCAAGGGTTATCAGTTGCGTGACCTGTAGTGGGTGGACCGTGTGGTCTGACAACTGCGCCTAGACCGAGTAACCCCTACTTGGAATGAACCAAGGAACGTTAAGGTACTGAAGCTGCTGTATCTATCAAGCATTGAAGTTATTCCAGAAAAAGAACAAGTTAAGTGAAACATTGAGAAGTCTGAAAGGTTGCAAAGTTGGTTTGGAACACTTGCTGAAAGTCAAGAAAACGAACTGTGTTGAACTTGGGGAAGGGAACCCTGAGGCCTTGTGAAACTGTGTTGAACTTGGGGAAGGGAACACTGATGCCTTCTGAAACTGTGTTGAACTTGGAGAAGGGAACCCAGAGGCCTATTAGAACAGTGTTGAACCTGGGGGAAGGGAACCCTGAGCTCTTTTGTGTGGAACTGATTTGAACTTGGGGACAGGGCTGAAATGCAAGAGCTGGAAGAAGCTCAGAACTTTGTTCGGAACACTATTTATTTTGGTGCTGACATATCTACACATTGTTTAGCTTTAATTGTGAGGGTCAGTACAGGTTTTGGACACAGACAGACTTTCATGTTGAACTTACTGACTGGTACTATTCTTAGTTTCTTTAGGCAGAGAAATCCCCCCTTAGCATAGGGCATGTAACGCCTTACACCATCCTGACATTTAAGTTAATACCGTGTCCCCATTACATATTTAGGCCATTCTACTGCTTCCAATACTAGATTGTTAATCTCCTCGAATAACGGATCCCTATTACATGACACAGTGCTTTGTTGAAGCAACTTATTGCTTTCCAATGTTAAAATGCCAGCACCTAACTATACTGCCATATGTATCCTACCTGAATGTACTAGCCTATTGTACCCGTGACTTACTGAATGTACTAGCATATTACACCTTGTGACCTGGCCTACTGCAACCCTTCTGTACTGGCCTACTGTTCAAATGAGTAACGTATCTACTGGCCTGATTACTGAGTGACCCTACTCTAATGCATCCTATCTGTGCTGGTCCTCTGCTCCCTTGGATACATAAGCCCACTGCATACCTGTGATCATATTTGAACCGGCGTATTGCCATTCAACTGTACTAACCGATTGCACCTGTGACCTGGCCAACTACATCCTACCTGTACTGGCCCATTAATTAATAAGTGAACCAGTCCACGGCTTCATTACATTGTTAAGTATTGGCCCAACATGCCAATCACGACCTAGCCCACTGCCCAGAAAGTTCACTCAACTATCACACCGCAAACAATTGAGCCCGCAACACAGGAAACTAGCCTGCTGCCTTACTACCAGCCTGCACTACTCACAAAATTAGCCCCTGTACTATGGTGTACTACACACTAACCATGGCCTCTGTCCTTTCTCTCCTCAATGCACCCCCTCTTCCAGACAACCACCTCCCACTGCACTCTGACTTATCAAAACAACCCTCCTACACATTAATTGAGCCCCCTACTGGCAACAATTGTAAAACTCACCTCCCCTTGAGTTCCCCCCTTAGCCCCACCAAATGGATTAAACGCTTTGCAGCCCTCCCTGCTCCCTGGACCCCATGCCCATGTGGCGGCAAGGAACCTTAGACTCAGCTCACAGATCCCGCCACGGAGGACTCCCCATTGGAGAACCGGCCAACCTTGCCTGCCCAAGCATCCTCCCACGAGCACCCCTCTTCTCGCACCCTCCACGCCCAATGTTCCTGAAATTCTGAGTTCAGATAAGCATCCCATCATTAGATGCGCACTCATTAATACCCGCTCCCTGGTCGCCCACGCCTTAGACATTGCAGACCTAATTTCGACCAATGACTCTTATAAAGTCTGGAGGTGGTCTTTCATGCTGGCACTCACACACAGACCTGCTGTGGAGTCATAAGTTGTTCCAGGAATCTTTATTGTACAGACTTTACATATATACACCATCCAGTTACTCTTGTGCTATATACATGGCGTGAAGTACAAGACAGGGACAAGGAGGGGTATTGGACTTACATACATAGGAGAAAAAACCCACCGGCCATCCTACCATCCCAGCTCATGCCCCCAACTGACACTCAGAACATTCCCTCACAGATCCACTCAACATTCTCCTGAGCTGCATTCATGCATCAACATTCTGACAGCAAGCACTGTAGGCCAGTGACATCACATGACAAAACTACATTACAACATCTCCCTTTCATACCCTGACACAAACCACAACAATGACCTTCACTTCCTGGCAATCACTGAGACTTGGCTGCATCAGGCGACTGGCCCAGCAATAATAAGATGGCTACTCAATAATAAGGAAGGACAGAGAGAATAGCAAAGGAGGTGGAGTAGCCTTCATCACTAAAACATCCCTCAGCCTCAGAGCCTCCCACACTGCCAGCCCCACATCAATGGAGCTACTCTCAGTCAAGCTACCCCTCTCAGCAACCCAAACCATCCTCATCCATCTCATCTGCCATCCCCCAGGTCACATCTCCTCCTTCGAGGAAGACATATCTGACCTACTGACACAATAACACCAAACCGAGCTCACAAATAATACTTGGTGACTTTAACCTAGGTCTCACCGATCCTAACGACACCAATGCCTCATCCGTGGAAAACACCATCTCCCAACTTGGCTTTAACCATCATGTTACCTCCACAACTCACAATAAAGGTAGAACCTTGGATTGGTTGGCAGACCTCAACTGCTCTACAACCATCCTCCAAAATGCTCCCACTGCTTGGTCGGACCATCACCTCATCTCCTTTATCATCCAAGGGAATGCACCGACCATCCCCGCCCCCTACACCGCCCCACATGTCCTCACCAGGAATAACCGTAACCTAACGCTTCAAAACCTATGACGCCTGATCCAGAACGTCCTCGACCCAACAATCTTTAAGGACCTGGATACAACTAAGCTAGTGGATCTCTATAACAACACTCTTGAGGCCGCTGTGAACAGCATCGCCCCCATCAAACTAGCCAAAGCCAAACCAACTGCCCACCTCAACAAATGGTTTACGCCTGATCTAAAACTCATTTGGAATGCCAAAAGAGCAGCAGAAGCCCGCTGGAGAAAATCACCCAACCCAACCAACAAGGCCCTTTTCATCGCAGCAGCTGCATCATACAAAGCTGCCATCCTTAGTGCAAAAAAGGAAACCTATGACACCCGTATCCACAATGCCAAATCCAAGACTAAAGAGCTCTTTAATATTCTCGGGGAACTAGAGTCCCCAGCACCACCTTCGGAAACCTGCACCAAAGACGTAATCTGGTGTGCGAACATCCAGAAAACCCTTGCAAACAAAATTGCTCCACTCCAATCCAATCCAAAATTGAGCAAAAAAAAGAGCAGCCTGGCCAAGAATTCCACCCCCTCCACCACCATCCCACCGCCTAACACCCCAGACTGCCCTCCTGTTTCCTTCTCACTGGTCTCTGCTAAAGAAGTGGAAAATATCATCGAAAGTCTCAAACCCTCCAAATGCCAAGGTGATCCCTGCCCAGCTACAGTCATTAAGGAAGGCAGAAATGAGCTGGCCCCTTTCCTCTCAGCGCTAATCAACTCCTCCTTTGAGTCCAACACGGTACCCAACGGAAGCCTGGGTCATGCCCCTCTTAACAAAAAAACAACATAGATCCTAACATTCCCACAAACTATAGGCCCATCACCACCGTTCCTTACATCCTAAAGATCTTAGACAGAGTAGCTTACCTCCAGATCCAGAAACGCCTGGAGGATCACAACTTACTAGGCCGCAGACAATCTGGCTTCAGGCCCAGACATGGAACGGAAACAGCCTTCCTGGATCTCAAAATCCAAATGGATGAGGCTAAGGACAACGGTAAGCTTGCCATTCTCCTGCTGTTAGACCTGTCAGCGGCTTTTGATCTTGTCGACCATCAAATCCTCACTGATCACCTGTCTGCAGCAGCTGCCTTCTCCAGCAGCACCTCTACCTGGGTGCAATCTTTCCTGTCCAACCGCACCACCAGGGTCTTTGCACCCTCTGCCTCAGCGGATCCGATTCCCATCCATTGCGGCATACCACAAGGCTTGTGCATTTCTCCAACATTTTACAACATCTTCACCAAGCTTGACAACCTGGGTCTTGACAACCTGGGTATCACATACAGCAACTATGCTGATGACACCCAGGTTCTCATCACCCTCTCTGGGAGCTGTGAAGATGATTGTAAAAGAATCAACGAGATATATCTGGAAATCCAGGCGTGGATGGCAGATCACTGCCTATGCCTCAACGATGAAAAACTGAGCTCTTGATCGTCAGCTCCCAAACCCGCCTGAACCAACTAGACCTCCGCTATGTTTCCATCAACATCGGTAGAAACCCAATCAAAGTGGCCAAAGAGATCAAAACTTTGGGAGTTTACTTAGACTCCACATTGTCCCTCAAGAAGCAGGTGAACTCAACTGCATCTTCTATGTCCCACACCAACAAACTAATGTCTGCAAGCAATTCCTTTCGCCCAGTAGCTGCATCACACTAGCTAGGACTCTAGTGTTATCCAAGATCGACTACTGCAACACTCTCTACTTAGGCACTTCCGAAGAGAACCTCAACAAACTCCAGGTCCTGGTAAAGGAAGTGGCCCAGTTAAGACGAAATTAGGAAGAGGAAGCAGGGGAACTCATGAATGACGGGTTATGGGAGCTGGCCCAAGGGTATCACAAAAAAAGTGTCTAGTAATGCGCAACAAATACAACTATATGTAACCCACAGGGCACATTTGACCCCCAGAGGATAGCTCGGTTCAAGAGCGCTGAACGACAAACATGCCCCAAGTGCGGGGAAGAAAACACTGGGATGATACACATGTTCTGGGCATGTCCCGAAATTGGGAAGTTCTGGGAAGAAGTGGCCCACCGATTAAACGAGAAAGGGATCAAGCTAAATGTTGAGTCAGTGTGGGCATGCATGTTAGGGGTGTTCACTAGACTGCGTACACTGAAACATGTGAGCAAACTTAAGGACTTGGCTTATATACTTTCCAAGCGCAGAATTGCCATGGGGTGGAAAGCAAGCAACAGACCGAGGGTAGAGGTCTGGTGGTATGATCTCCAAAAATGGACCGAAGCTGAAACAACAGTGCGGAATGAGGCGCGTATGAGGGGTGGGGAGGAGGAAGCAGAAACCCTGATGGCCTGGAAACACCTAGTGGCCACACTGTCGGGGTCTGCCCAGGACTACCCGAGCGATCATGAAACTTCTGAGACAAGCAACGGGGAGGTAACCCCAGAAAGGGTAAAAGCAGAGTGTGAAGTGGAGTAGGCTCGAGTTGTGGGGTGGGTAAAGGGAAGGCAGTAGATACTTAACGATATATATGTGATGCTAAAGTATTATAACAAAAACTGCTGGTTTGTTGAATGTTGATTGTTGTAAAAACCAATAAAACTTGTTTAAACAAACAAACTCCAGGTCCTTCAAAATAACGCCTTAAGAGCAGCTCTAAGTATACTAAGATCCATGCACATCATTAGTTTCAGACAGGACGCCCACTAGCTCCCGGTATGGGACAGAATTGCCCTCTGCATGCTTGTCATCACCCACAAGTGTCTATCAAACACTGCACCCAAATATCTAGCTGATAAATTCAACATACGCCAGCCCACCAGACCAACTAGGTCCATCTACTCGTATTGTCTTGCCGTGCCAAGATTCCTACTGAAAGGGGAGCGAGCTTCCCAGTTCTAGCTGCCATACAGTGGAATGCCCTTCCCCTTAACCTCAGAACAGAATCTGCATTCTGGACCTTCAGAGCTAAAGTAAAGAGCTGGCTCTTCGGGAAGCTCCACGATTGCTCAGTCCCTGGTCCAGCCAAACTGACTCTACCCCGCCCATTGTAACCTCCCTGCCTGACATTGCATCTTGTTGCTCCCCTCCTTGACCACATTCTGTAACCTCGGGTCATCCTGCACTTACCGCTGTTGTTTATTCTGTCCATGTTGTTCTATTCTTTCCATGTATTTCTCTGTGTCCTAAATCACATGTAGTTCCTGTAGAATTACCTGAATTAACTGTAGATCTTTGTGTTAATAAATCTGTATAAGCTGAAGTGCCCAGTTACCGGAGGGTTGGGTGCGCGATACAAATAAAGAAACTAAACTAAGTTAATAAATGTGTTTTGTTTTAACATAGAATCTTTTGTCTGTGTCTTGCTTCATGATGCCTTCACAGACAGCAAAGTGCACTTCCTACCACTCCTACATCCATGCACAGTATACACTACACAAAAACTACACTCACTATAAGTCAGGTCTATTGGCTTTGGGCATGGTTGTTTGTTTTTTCAGGCTACAGAAACTGTCACCAAACGCTAAATGAAAAGCAAGTTAGAGCTACACCATTGGGTAATCAAAACAGTCGAGGTCCAGTTCACTTTCAGGAGAACGACTTTCAAATGACAAAAGTGTACATATTCCACAGCTATGACATCGGAACTGTTTTATTTATTTACTTATTACGCACCAAAGCCCACAGGTATCGGGGCGCACACTAACACAGGACACAACAAAAGCATGACGGGATATTAGGGCGAATGAACAATTTACTCGGTAGTCTTCAAACGTTTACGAAAGGTGAGGAGGTTCCTTTGCTTCAACAGGTAAGCTGCTCCATGCGATCGCGCTTGCACAGGAAAGGAGCGTCCACACCCCCTTACTCCTCTGGCTTTAGGGCATATAAAATGCATAGTATTGGTAGATCTTGTAGGCCTTACAGGTGTTTGTTGGATAAGGCTCTCTTTTAGATAGGACGGGGCTAATCCAAACAAGCACTTGTGAGTCAAAGTGTTTATTTTAAAACAAATCCTGGATGCCACCAGGAGCCAGTGGAGTTCTTTCCTGGAGGCAGTAATATGCGCTTTCTTGGGTATATTCTTAAAGGATAGTTCCGGGACTTTTTTTTTATTGTCCCTACGGTTCGGCCATGTGTTTTTAAGCATAACTCGGTAGATCGTAGAAAACTTTCCTATGGACCTTACCCGACTTTTCGTCCATTAACGCACTCGAAATCAGCCGCCATTTTCTGATAATCCTATCATTTCCCCCCATCGCCCTGGCTCACCTGCTTTTGCGGCACTAAATCAAATCCCCCGCCCCTGAAACAGACTTTATCAAAACATTCATATTCCCCGCCTCTATCCGTGACGTGACTGTGCTGCGTAGGCAAACGCGCCCAGGCGTCTTCTACGCGACTCCACACAGAATCCGGAAATCAACACAGATCAGCTCACAACACAGCGTGCCACAATTCGGAATATGAAACTGTACTTTTAAATCAAACCGCAAGATTGCAAATTTGGTAAAGTACATTTATTTGACATCAAATGTTTATAGAATATTCAGCGATTTGCATTTTTCTTTGCTCTCGATCCAAAATAGTTCATCTTGAGGCACGCGATGTTCCTTTGCTGTACACAGGGTCTTAGATCATCTCACAATACAGCGCCACAATTCGGAATATGAAACTGTGGTTTAAAAGCAAACTGCAAGATTGTACATTTGGCAAAGTACATTTATTGGACATCAAATGTTTAGAGAATATTCAGCGATTTGCATTTTTCTTTGCTCTCGATCCAAAATAGTTCGTCTTGAGGCAAGCGATGTTCGTGTGCAGTACACAGGGTGTTGGTTTACGATAAAATAAGCTCTTCGGTCGCACTGATAATCGCATGGCTGTTCCAACAACGAGGCACTAGGCCACCACAACGGTCTGTATGTTGCATCTAGCCGTTAGTACCGCGTAAGGGCATACTTGTACTTGGCGATCGTCCCATAAAATGGTCAGGGTGGTAACGTTGTTCACGCGGAGAAGCAACTGGCGGTTGAAAAACCCATCCGCCGGTGTCTGGTACTCGCGACACACACAATAATGAGTGATGTACCTGTTTTAAAATCATAAAAAATGAAATTAGTCCCACCATCAGATCTTTATTAAAATTATTCATTTTATATATTAGGTCGGGAAATTATTTCATAGCTAGGACAGTGCAACTGGGTATTATACGTCATTTCCAGTAACCCACCCCCTCTCCTCCGCCTTTTTCACAGCCGCCTGAGCGCCAGTGTACCACTTCGTCACTGATATGATATAATATGGCATTTGCAACGCGCCTATACACAAGTGTTTCAAGGCGTGGCGAGGCGGGGGGGGGGGGACAAGGAGAAGACAGACAACGATCCTACAAGGCCAGGTGTCATTCAGATCGCGCAAGTGCAGGGGTAGGGGGAAGGTAAAAGTGCAAGGGGAAGGGGAGGGGGGAAGTGGAGTACAAGGTAAGTAGCATAAAATAATAAATACATAGGGCCAGCTGGTGGCTAGTGCAAGGTAAGTGCAGAACAAGTGCTGGGAAGGGGGGGCTGTAGGATACTGAGACAGTCCCCCAGTGCAGGGGTTGACAGGGAGGCAGTGCAGGTGGAGAGTGGAAGGGCCCAGGACTGAGGTCGCAGACAGTGGACCAGTTGTAGCAGGGGAGAGGGAGAGAGAAAGCAGAAGCAAAGAGTAAGGTGTTGAGGTGCTTCCGTAAAAGGAGATTGTTCTCCTCAAGATAGTGCGCGGTACAAAACAATATGCCACATTGAACGAACAAGTACAACTTAACCCGTCTTTAAAGCTACTGTATAGTAATTAAATTGCGGTATAAACTCATCTAAAGAGTTACTTACATTATATTTGCATTTTCCATTGTGTCTGTGCGTAGGGCAGCCCCGAAATACCACTCCTTCTATGCTGACGTTATTTCTTCTAATGAACGAACATTAAATGGCTATCGTTTCTGAAATTTTATTCATTATCGTTTCTTACGTTATTGCACCACACCCCCAAAAAGAAGTCTTTCGGGATGGTCCCGGCCTGTCAAGGTCAAATAACAATAGAACCTTATACTGAGTCGTGGGCCATTCCGGCACCCGAGCAAAAAATCAAAGCAGCTGACCTTCACTTTGAACGAGCACACATTCCTAGTTAGCTACATTCAGTGTAAGGCCATCTCACAGGACTTGAAATTTACACTCCATCTTTGCATTTTGTCTGCGTGCTTTGCAGCCCCAGAGAACCATAAATACGGAGACATTCTATATTTTTTGAAAAATGATTTATATTACTGTTTGGTTTAATTTAATGCGCAAATGAACAAGGTTGGATAGACACATTGCATGTACACTGAGCAATCACTTTTATTTACACAATACATAGCTACACATATTCAATGGGCCTGCGACATGAGGAGACTCGAGAGCAAAGTCACAGGTGACACCCGGGAGGTTCGCACTACTGCACGGTGAAGGGAGGGGCAAGGGTGGAGAGACACATTGCATGTACACTGAGCAATCACTTTTATTTACACATTACATAGATACACATATTCAATGGGCCTGCGACATGAGGAGACACGAGAGCAAAGTCACAGGCGACACCCGGGAGGTTCGCACTACTGCACGGTGAAGGGAGGGGCAAGGGTGGAGAGACACATTGCATATACACTGAGCAATCACTTTTATTTACACATTACATAGATACACATATTCAATGGGCCTGCGACATGAGGAGACTCGAGAGAACAGACAATCAAATTACAATCATTTAAACCGTGATGTGTATTTCTCAATGAGCTCTTCTTTAGGTGGACATGGAACAGAGGCAATGTTGGGTGGCAATGCAGTTGTCCCCTGCACAGGTTCGTTCACAACTCCATGTATGTGCCTATCTAGGACATCAACAATAAGTCTCTCAATAAACTCATATTGCATATCCTCAAACACTGGTTTGATCACCCATTGTTTACTTCTTTTAGTGAAGGCCTTATTGTAGTGAAGCGTCCCTAAAGTTCCGGTCGTCCTACTTTGTTGGCGGCCAACATTATGGTTATGTGCCAAGACCGCTAGAAAAGTCCGATTTATCATGCCCTCCATGCCAAAATGCAATCGTTTTGGCCTGTACTTTAGGCACATATTGTGGAACACCTCCAAATCTCCTGTGTGGCAGAATTCCGTGAGTCCCCTCAAATCTCTTGTTATAGTTTTATCAAATACAATCTTTTCAATGGCTTTGTGAGTGGGTGATGAAGGAATCAACCACTTCTTCTTCCGTGCCTCCTCTGTGGACAAATGGCCATGTTCACAATTGTGGAAATGTTGGTTTGTGTTCCAACGGTGAACGTTGGTACAGTGTAGCATTACTGACCGCCATTTTTCCAGTAGAATTTCCAACGACCCTCCACATGTTTTTGAGCTCCACCAAAGATGGTTGCTGATTGACTTGGACCACTGTGAAATACCTTGCATATCTTTTTTTTTTACCTGCAGACGACATTTTTTTATTGATTGTTTTTGCAAGATGCCAAACGTCAAATTGGTGATTTATATTTTTGTACTCTTCTCTCATTGTCTTGGCAATTGAAACGTGTCTGTCCGTGGCTATCAGGTCGATCACCATTCCCCGCGATTGTAGTTCTTGCAATGATGCTACAAAGCCAACTTTCTCCATGGCCACTGAGGATGTACTTTGTGACACCTGCACGACCACCGAACTCACAATTTTCTTACTTTCCATGTCCTGAAAGTGGTAGGTGCAGTACTTGGTTGAAAATCCTGGGCTGTCGCACTGTCCATCACCGGCTAGCCTGAACCGTTTGCCCGCGAATGTACTATCAATAGACATTTTTTCCATTCTCCAAGCTTCGCTAATGGCTGGAAATAGATAATCGGTTTGGTATTTGTAGAACTGAGTTTTCGCAATGAAATGGATTCCCACAAACTGAAAGAAAGACTCTAACTTTTTTTAAAACTTGAACCACTAAAAAGTGCAGCCGCTGCACAAAGTAGATTGCCTGCTGGCAGTTGCCCCAGCATGGGTTGTGCAGACCATGAGAAAGGATGATATTTTGTACAGGTGGCATGTATTTTAAGGTTAGTGCCTCGAATTGCACGAGTCACATTAATCAATGGCTCCCCACATACTTCCCCACCAACCGAATGCCCACATTTCATCCGAATAATAATATCAATCAAACAACTATCGAATACAATGAATTTGGCCTCTTTCCTTATACTGTCACTCTGCATCCCAGCTGGTTCGGCCTGTAACGTTGAGGACATGTCACTCACATGAAAGGTAGAATCTCTGATATCGTCTTCCGCTATGTTCAGTGATATTGATGGTGTTTCATTGTCGTCCACTTCATTCTCTTCCATTGCAACATCTGTTCCTTCTCCGGCGATGGGTGAATAAAACAATTTCTTCAACTTTCTCGCGGTCTTAGTTTTTGCGGGTGTGGATTCTGTGAATTGATCTCCGACTGCATCCGAACTACCAGGAGGACATTCACTATCAATGGCTGGTGGTGGTATAGCTCCGTTGTCAATCACTTGATATTCTTCCCATTGGCACGATGCATCTCCAGTCTCAAGTCCCTGCCAAAAGGTTTGACAAGCAACATCTCTCGTTCGCTTCACTGTCTGTGTAGATCTAGTTCGTACACCCACTCGCAACTAGAGGACAGATTGGAAAAGGGATGTTCAGTTTAAACACAACTTACAGTATTGAACTAATAACAGTGAAAAACAACATAATATAGTGACCAGGACACTAACCTTCTTTTGCTTTCTTTTCTTTGAAACTTTCTTGCCTCGAACTTCAACATCAGGACGCTGTTGCTCCGACTCGTGTGTGCATGTCTCCACTTCCTCTTGCGCTGCAATGACTATATTTTCATGATAAGCACATCCATCACGCACTGACGCTCCATCGACTCCCTGAAACATAGAACTTTCATTAGTATGTATAATAATATCAAACACAAAATGTACTTGGGGACCAATACCCACGTACATCTCAATAGCAAAACACGAATGAACGCTTTGTGTAGAACATTCAAACGACAATTATTCACGCATAGTTGATCTAGTTAGATGGAACTGTCAAGATCCATACCTCGGGCTCCTCATAGACTTCCATTGATGATATTATTGAAGATGATGCTTCAGTAACTCCCTGAAACACAGTAATTGCATTAGTATGGTTTTCTATTTTGTTAAAAAGAACATAAACTTTGTGCAGGCGTCAACGGCTCATCTAAATAGACCTGCACAAATGATCAGTTGTCTAAAATAAATAATGGATATGTAAATATGATTCGATTTGCTCGATCGTTGGAAGTGTCACCACCCAGAGATCTGCATCAACTACTAGGGGTGATGTTCTTGTAGAAGAAGCTCCGTCATCTCCCTGAAACATAGTACTTGCGTTAATAAAGAAGGAAGTATAGCGGATGTAATCACGTCATATGATTTCGCTTGATCGAACTGTCAGTATCCATACCTCGAAATGCATAAGAACATCAAGGGACGATGTAACTGCGGTGCACACTTCTGCAAGCTGTTGCGCAGACCCGTAACTGCATGCTCCCCCTTCTTCTTGGACTAATGCTCCATCGACTCCCTGAAACATAGGATTTTCATTAGTAATGAACACAATATTGAAAAAAGAAGACACATAGGAGGGCGACGACAGAAGGACATATCAATGGCTAAAAACGAAAGAAACATTGTGTGTAACAATCACGCTACAAGAATGCAAGATCTGATGATCTCCATCGATGGAACTGTCCGGAAACGTACCTCGAGCATCTGAGTGACATCAACGGTTGTCGTCAATACGTTGGACTCCTCAGCATCTCCCTGAAAGACAGTACTTGCATTATTTTGGATAACAATAATTATAACTGAAAACAAAGACTAGAGGACGAGTACAAGGGTGTACCATTAGGTAAAATAATTACACGATAAATTAAAACTATTGATTTACATGCCTAAAACAAGTCAGTGGCAGAATAGCCAAGTAAGATTACCCGATAGGCGCTTGAAGTGGCTGATGACTGCAATAACGACACGGATGGAGAATCTTCCGCCTTCATATTGAGTGGATACATAAATGGGGAAATTATTGTTAGCTAATGCTACACACTACCGCAAGGCCGAGAGATAAATACGTAAACTTGACTCACCAGTGGAGGGATGTGGACGAATAGAGTGGGAATAGCGGTTGAGAGCAATTTTCACCTCGCTCGCGGTGTGTTCTTCTTTATTAGCAATGATGTGGAGTACATGTCTGAGCTAAAGTGCCTGCTGCAGATGCGGTATCGATCACCCCTCTTGTCCGCAAAGACTTCTAGGACTCTACTTTCAAGCTCAGACGGTGGATATCCGCAATATCGGACCCATTCTCTTATCTGATCTATTGTCTTAGGGAAAACATGCATTATAGTACCTTCAGATTTATTATGGGTCTTCGAAGGGCAACCGCCAATGGAACAGGCAGGCATTGTGGAAAGTTCTGAAAAGTAAAGATCAACAATTCTCTATGAATACCAATGTAAACTCAGAACATGTGACTAGTTCCTTGCATGTACTGTCTTGAACGAAAAGAAATTGGACGCAAAATGATTATGGTACATGGCCTTACCTTGACGAACAAACAGTTAGATACAGGGATCAGAGTAGTTTCTTGTCGTAGAACAGGGAGCAGTTCACAGGTTGCAAACTGAGGAGTTTCCTCGAAGTGTTCACGGAAGTTCACAGAGACGAAGAGCAGATAACCAGCACCTTCACGGGTTGACTAGCAAAGCGCAAAGAAGTGCTCATTAGAAATATGAAGTGGGTTATAAAGAATTCGAAACAGGGGTGTGTTTGTGAATGAATGACGTGTATATGTTGTGGCATTATGCGGATTGCAGGGGGCCGTCCAGCGTGAGGGGGGATGCTTGGCAGGAGACACGGGGTCTGGAGGTAGACATGGGAACAACAACCCATGCTCTATAGACCACTTTGAAGTGTACATGGTGTTTGGCACCTCTTGGCCTTTATCGCTCCCTGACAGCTCCACTTGCCAGCACAAGTACCCCGGTGCGAACTGCCTTTGATAGGGCGGGGGTGGATTAGGGCGCTGGTCGTGCAGACAAGACTCGTTTGCCGCAGGGCCTCACCAAGGAGAGGCCATCTCACTGCATGTAAGAGGCAGGCTAAAGGATCTAGTACATGGAAGGCAGGGGGGTGAGTTTATAAATACCTCAGCCTCCCAGGAGAATATATGGGTGCAGTTCACCCTGGAGACCCTGGATGCCTAGGCAGTTAGTCAGCAGCAGGCTGGCCTGTGGTGGCAAGGCGGCACGGGCCAGAAGGGGTCATCTCTGTACCCGGTGACCAAAAGGATGATTTATTATGATCAACCATATTGATTATTTACCTATAACCATGTTTTGTATCAATAAAATCCAACGGCCTTCCTTTTATTGCCAACGCTTGAACAAAGTGGTGTGGTAAGTATTTTTGGGGGAGGAGGCAAGGCCGGGAGGCTTGATGCCAACACGCAAAATAACATATGTATGTCTGCTGCATATGGGTTCAACGGTTATGTGGATTGAAGGTGGGCGGCCAGCGTGAGGGAGGATGCTGGCCGGAGACATGTGGTGTGACAAGACAAGACACAGGAAGACTATTCAATGGAGACACACTAGATTCATTTAAAAAATCAAAACGACCATTGTTAAAATATATGTTGGGTTTTATTTTAGATCTTAATTTCAATTGAACATAAATAATAAACATTACACATTGTAAAGTTCCGGTTGCAGCACATCCAGGGAAAATCCGCGGTATTGTCCACTGTCGCTGGGGAAATGTTGTCTAATGGCAAGTACCGCACAGGCTGGTATTACTCTCCGAACGCGGTGTCCGAGCCTCCCATGAAGCCACCAAGTGAAGCAACGATAGGCCACCAGCCTGTACCACCTGTGAAAATGAAAGATGCAAACTGTATTAAAATGACAAAACTTTCTTATCACTGTCGATTCAGGTAAAAAATGTCATTCTGCTTTGAAAAAAATTCTATCTAGAATATGACATAGTAGTGGCATCACTCACTGACATCAAAACCAGAGTATACTTACTCGTTACTCGGATTACGCGGACGAACAGTGCCGCGAAGTTCGTGCATAAGCACCATCATCATCCTCAACACGGTCCGTGAGAGGCAGGCTTCCCTGAACTCTGGCAGCTCGGTGATGCATTGCGGACTTGGCTCGCCTTCCGAAATGTAGGCCAAGCACCCGGAATTTTCACGGCAGCAGCAGTTCTCCTCAGTTGGCATTAGCTCGCACCGATTGCACGTGCACCAGGTGGAGACGCCGTCCATGCGACATGGTCCAGGCTCTTCATCCGTTGACTGGTCCTCCCAACTGCCGTCGGAATCCCCATCGTTTTCGCGTGCTTGCCTTTCCAGTAGTTCTTCCTCGGTGTACTCGGGCTCGTACATATACGGCATTATTGTAGCCATTGTGTGGTAAAGAAAGTAAAATAATTTACAGAGATGGTACAGGTGTTCACAAGCCCTAGAAGCGGCGAAGGTAGCTGACCAGAGCACAGAAACGAGTCACAGAATACTCAAAGTAACACAGAGAGAGTAATGGAATCGAAAATCTGCTGCTGTGTGTTGTGAAACCGTGTGTTTATACTTATTGAGGAAAGAGGCGTCCTGCCATTTCCATGGCGACACTTCATTAGCTGAGGCGCAGCGATTGTTGACACGAAACGTGCTTTGGCGTTGGGAAATGGGCGGTACGCGTCTGCTGATGTCAGGCTCAGGGGCGGGGGATTTGATTTAGTGCCGCAAAAGCAGGTGAGCCAGGGCGATGGGGGGAAATGATAGGATTATCAGAAAATGGCGGCTGATTTCGAGTGCGTTAATGGACGAAAAGTCGGGTAAGGTCCATAGGAAAGTTTTCTACGATCTACCGAGTTATGCTTAAAAACACATGGCCGAACCGTAGGGACAATAAAAAAAAAGTCCCGGAACTATCCTTTAATTTGCGGACTGCATCAGTTTGTAGCATTTGGAGCTCATGGACACAGTTTTTGCTAGCTCCGCTTAAGAGCCCATTACAATAATCCATTCTAGGCAAAATAGTTGCTCTCACCAAAACTTCGCTGTTGTTTGTGGTTACATAGGATTACTAGCCTCAAGTGATACTGAGACTTTTTTACAGTACTGTCAACTTGAGCACCAGCACCAAGAGATGCCTCGAAAAAGACGCCAAAAGTTTTCACTTTGTCTTGCACCTCGATGCAATGGTTGTAAATAAAAATATTTGAGTGCAATGTTGCGCTTGCTAGTGTAGACCCAAAAATCAGGAGCTCCGTTTTTGCGCTGTTTAAACACTGTCAACCAATTCTTTACTGTATAAATGATTTGGATAATTTCAGTTTCCTTCATGTAATCGCCACTTAGTTCAATCAGCAGCTGAGTGTCCGCATAATTTATAAATTTGGCCCCCGTTCCATCAAGTATGTCACATCGAAGACGTATGTAAATGTTAAAGAGGACTGGTGACAGGCATACACCCTGAGGTACCCCACATGTAAATTGTGCAGAAGTTAAGGTTACCTGGCCTCAGCAGAATTTTGATTTCCTATTAATAAGGAAAGAGATAATCCAGTCGATGGCCTCCTCTGAGCAGGCTCCTTTAGCTCAGAAGCTTTTCATGGTCAAGAACATCAACAGCCCAGTCTTACTTCTATCTACAACATCCAGCATCTGGGTTTGAAGGTCCAATAATGCACTGTGAGTACCATAAGTGGATCGAAATCCAGACTGCCTAGGATGTAAGATGTTTGAACGCTCCAGATGCTCCTGGAACTGTATAGTGGCCATTTTGTCCACAATTATTAATAAAAAGGGAACATTAGTAATAGGCCTCAAATTGTTAGC
This sequence comes from Ambystoma mexicanum, assembly GCF_040938575.1. NCBI lineage: Eukaryota > Metazoa > Chordata > Amphibia > Caudata > Ambystomatidae > Ambystoma > Ambystoma mexicanum. The sequence goes on along the minus strand of NC_090935.1, from coordinate 909,578,885 downwards.
AATTGTTGTGTCTTGTACAATTTTTCTAAGCAATGAGAATAAGATAACTACAAAAAATGTTTACAGAGTCGGGGATCATTTTATGGTAGGTGACATTCATAAAGCGTGAAAGGAAAATGGCAAATGAAACAAGACATGGGGTGCATTTTTTAAGAACATTTTCCATCTCGAGCACAGATATTGGGTTAAAGCTGAATGCAGGTTGAGCTTCTAATCTAGGGGCTTTGAGTATATCAGGTGCCGCATCCAGGACAGAATCCGTGGCAATCCGGGCATGTGCCAAATTGATTTTGTCTGCAAAGGCTGGTTAGATTTTAGTACAGTCCTGGTTCGTAGGAACAAATGACTTGTACTGCATGTGTGGCTTCTCTAGTTTTTTTTAAATTTCAAAGAGCTTCTTCGTAATATTATTGGAGTTCTCACATTCCCCCATTGAAGAATTTCTTTTTGGCTTCATATATTTTTCATTTGTACATTTTTTCAAATGTTTTCCAGATCAGCCTGTTTCAGTCCGTTTTGTTTTTGGCCCAGGTACGTTCAGCCCGTCTTTTGTCTTGCTTAAGCTTAGCCAGCGCAGGGGTGAACCAGTTATGATGGTTCAGTCCATCCTTGACTGTCTTAGGTTTCATAGGACCCACTATGTCCAATAATTCGACCAAATGTCTCTCGTAACAAGCAGCCAAAATATGTAGTGGATCAGAGTCCATGGTATTATTCATGAGTCTGAGCATGCAGTTATCTAAGTCATCCTGATGTACCTTATTCCGTTTCCTGCTAAGGATTTTCTTAGGTGTATTAGTTCTTTGTGTCAGCTTTTCAGGCAACAAAAGGTTTGGTGTTCATGAAACTGATAAGCAAATTTCTGGATGCCACCCGATTAAGGGTATCACCCTTGATATTAGTGGGTTCTTTACTGTGTATAACATCAATATTTATTGAGGTGCTGTTCAAGGAGCAAGGCTTCATTGTCCGAGGTATTCCCCCACCATTGGTTAAGGTTGCCCAACATGAGCATAGAGCACTTCGGTTTGTTCATTCATGCAAGAATGCTAGTTATTTCTTCCTTTAAGCTTGGCATGTCATTGGGAGGATGATAAAGAAAGATAATACTCATACAATTTATAGGAGAGGGAATCATTTTAAAATGTATAATTTCACATCGTTCGCAGACAACGGGTGATTTTAAAAAGCACAGCTCTTCTTTTGCCAAAAAGGCACCTGCTCCCAAGCACCGCCCCTCCCATTACCATGATCCCGATTTTCACCAAAGAAATGATATCCATTTGGTGTGGCCAAATCAATATTTGGCCCACTAGAATCCTTTAAGCAAATTTCTGTCGGGCACATGAGGTCAATATCATTATCAAGGATCTAGTCAAGCATTTGAATTGCATGTTTGCCTAATGAACGGGTGTTTTAAAAGGGATGGTTTAATTACTTGTTTATTGGGTAGCGTATTCTTAGGAAAAAGCATAATTGGTTTGTACACACGTGTGATTATTTGATCAGGCATATTCTCTACAGTCTCATTTCAGGCATTTGAGCAGTTATGGGGCTCAGAGGACCTCACTGTCTGTGTTATATTCATACCTTGAACTTCATTTTGGGACTTGTAGTTTTCTCACTAGACAGAACTACTGGTGTATTACAGTTGACATGGTTGGTCCCAACTTTAGTTTACAGCATTAGTTGATTTAATGTTAGGTTCAGCTGTAATGGATGCTGTAGTTGCCTCAGTCTCTCATAGTTTGAGGCCAATGTATTTATTAACAATATCCTCCCGGGCAAGTTTACAAGCGGCCAACAGCAATTCAAGGTCAGGGTGTAGACCCATGATTGAACTTACATCACGCACAAATGCAAATGCGTAAGAGTGTGAAGAAAGGAGCTTACACGGTCAATGATCTTGATATGGGGGTCTGCGTGCACAGATGGAAGCCACGAACAGCGTGGGCTAGCGCAGACGAGCTTGTCCCGATGGCCTGTCAGTAGTTAAATATAGCGCGAGGACCTACAAGTCAACAGACTTGTACTCCAAACACTGCTTATGTGCAAAACAGGCAAGTGAGGTGCTTTAGGGTGAAAACAGCAGCACAATGAAGATTACCCATACATACTGCGCAGGCAGTCATGATTCTATGAAATACAAGGTGGCAAGCATTAAGCTTCAACTTTTGTAATACCACTCAGTTTCAACAAAATAACAGAAAAAATACCAAAAATGTTTTCAACTATTCATTTTCTTTTTTTCTTTTAAAACTACATTTCCCTCTGTTACTGTAGTCCTTGGAGTGCTTGCCCTCTCCATATGTCACTTCATGTCACTTTCTGTCCATCAACTCCTCCTCTTTTCCTGCTCTTTAGCAAAATAAGTGTACTTTTCTTAGCGCAGAGCGAGTTAGCATTTTTATTACTGGCCTCACTGTCTTCTTCCTTTGCACTAGGAACATATTGCTTACCAATTTTGGGGCTGCTGTGCATCGTTGGATGGCCATCTTCTGCTCGAGCTGCCTTAGTTCATAGCACAGGCTCTTCCTCTCTGTCTGTGCCATGTGTATTGCATGCAGGATGAACTTTTGCACTGTCTCTTGCACAAACTCTAGTTGCAACCCTTTGACTAACTGCAGTACCCATGCATCTCTGGAAAGCGTGTGTCAGTCCTGCCAATATTGCTGTGTCCTCCCCCCACGGGTGGGTAAGTGTAGGATCTCACCTGTGGCGGGACCTTGACCTCGTCCCAGACTTCTACCTCTGCGGCCTCTAGGAAACCGTCCTCTGGCGGGGAAGAGAGTCTTGCTGTCTGTTCTCCCAGTAGTGGGCTCTGTTGTTCTGAGGTTTCTCCCTCTGTGGAATCAACCAGCTGCTCGACCTCTGTAGCGGCCAGTCCCAGCAAAAACTCTGTTCGGTAAGATATTTCTGATCGAGGCTTGATGTTTCTCGAGGGAGGTGTAGGTTCCCACAAACCTCCCCATCTCTTTGCCAAAGGCTCTCCGAATAGGAGGACTTGCGCTGTTTCCCCCGCTTCGTAAGTAGCCAGATCTCCTAGTTTTGCATCTATTTTTAGCAGGAGACCTCTTCTCCTTTTTGATATTGCGCAGTTTGCGTTCCTGAGGAGACAAATTGCTCTTTGCGCCCAGTTTGCCAGCGCGTCCACCTACTCTCTGGTGTCTCTTGCATGCTCTGCTAAGCTGCTTGTCATTTTAAAGCCTGTGTAAAATAGGAAGTTGCAATTCTGCTGTGTGTGGCTTTATTTCCTGCATTCTTTTCCTCCCAAAACCGATTTTCTTACCTGTGTCACGTTGCTTTGGTGCCCTGTTCAGTAGTCTGAGCTTCCTTGTCTCTTAAATGCAGCCACCCGGATTTCTGCCCTAGCTTTCCCACTGCAATTGTAAACTGATATACAAGTAACCAGTAAGATCTGAGTATGCCATTTTGCTCCTTTTGAAGGTTTTAAATTTGTTTCTGGCCTCCCATCCTGGGGTGGTGGGTTTAATTTAAAAATCAATGTTTCCCTCTTTCCAATTACTCCTGAGAAGCCCGGCTGCGGAGACGGGCGGTGCAACTTTTTTCATCTTCCGTTCAGCGTTTATATTACTAGTGTTATTGTGCACTGCACCTTTAAGCATCTTCAAGGTAGACAGACATGCCTTCCAGGAAGTAGCAAACAAAAACTCGACCTCACAACCCTTGCTGCGAGAAGCCCGGCTGCGGAGACAAGTGCGGTGCAACTTTTTTGTTGTTTATGCTGTTTGGTGCTGGAGGTGCTGCATACAGAGGGACAGAGACGCAGTCATACATCGCCCCTGGACCTAGAGTACAACTGACCGTGTGCTGAGTCTTGGAATACGGTGGGACAATTCCTTAAGGTAGTTCGTTCATATATGCTAACTGCAAAAACTTGTTGAAGCGTTTGCCAACATTGGGGCTTGTTTGGCTTATACTTGCCTCTGTTCCGTACCCCGCCCTACTGAAGTACTTGCTCTTGTTGCCGGCATTGTCTCAGCCGAGGGGGCGGTTGTTTAGCGCGAGGGAGTGTGGCAGTAGTTTTACTGTCATAGCCCTCTGTTGCTCACTTCTGACATCCCGGCCCATTTCTTCTGACACCATTGCACAAGTTGTTTGGGAAGCGGCACGCCAGGACATTTCTTGAGTGTTTCCAATCTCTATTGTTGTAATGCCTGGAAAGGCCACTAGCCGTGTTAAAACAGCGGGTGCATGCGGCAAGAAACCATATGGCCTACGTTCTGGGAAACAAACCACAGCTTGCCTGGATCAGAAGGCATACCCTCACAACAAAGGGGATAATGAGCTAAGTGCTAAGGACGCACAAGCACCACAGAAAGGCCCCCTAGATGTGTTTTTCATGCAAAAGCCCCTGTTAACGAGCAAGTTTCAGGTACCTTGGAGCCAAGTATCCACCTCCCTGAGGCGGAACACTGCTATCAGCCATTAGATCTTGATAATGACTCCCTACTTCAGCTGTGCTATGTGCTGCAAGATCTTTCCGCCCCCTGCGGGAAGCGGGATAGGGGAGTGGCTCCCAATAAAGATCAACTGGGCAGCCCAGCAGTTGAAAAAATGACCAAGGAGGGGGGATAAGCCAACCACATTTGGCACTCCCGGTGGAACTAGTAGTAGGGGCCAGAGGCGACATCTGTCCCGACCACAAATTAGCCACCCCAGAACTCACCACCTATGGCCTCCTGACTTTGAGCTAGTCCCGATTTGGTGTTTGACTCAGCAAATCCATCTCCAGAAGTCTCAATAGAAGAGTTCAGCACGCATGACACCTCAAATACGACCCAGAGTCATGCAGTGCTTAGTTTTGCTGTAATAATCCTCCTGAAATTGTGCGCTACTATTCATGAAGAGCTGAAACTACAGGGGATTGCAATCACCTTGCTTCACAAACTATTACTGCCAAGAAATCCAATGGCGATCCTATTATAGACCTACAGGGAGACGTGACACAAACCCCAATGACCATCATTACTGAGGTGCCCTGTACTGCTCCCCCTATGGTCAAGGCAACTATCTCAGCACCTGACCCTGCTATTCCTCCGGCTGGCAGTAAAGAGGCCCCCTCAGAGACAGGCCATTTCTCAAAGAGGCAGGCCAGAATTGCTAAAAAACAGCAGGTGAGGGTCCTTGGACAGCCCAAATTGAATTTACCCCCTCTGGAGGACAATCCTTGTGTGGCTCCACCACCTTTAAACTACTCTTCGGCCTAGTAGTAACAATGTCTCTGAAAAACAATGCAAGCGAGAAGCTCGCCGGAAAGGGAGATCTGGTCAGACGGTGGGCACCTTAACGAGTTGGTTGCTGGACGAGATGTCGGATAAAGTGCAACTTGTGCCTGCTGGTCAATCGGTGCCTTCTGCTGGCCCGCAGGCCACTCCCTTTATGCCGGGCCTGGCTAAATCTCAGCAGGCTCATGAACAATCTTGCTCTGATCCCTTGGCTATTGCACCTGAGGCCAGTGACAATCACGTGCTTATTGACACGGTTGACCCGAAAACTTTGACTATCTCTCCAGTGACCTGCAGTAAATCTGGTTGCCAGTTAAATCGCACCACACTTTTGGCTCTGTTTTATAAAATACCATCCCTACGCATACTCAACTCTAGTGATTTTGATTTTATTGAGCCTTTACGCCTACCTGGGCTAAAGTTTACTAACATCCACTGTTGTTTGCCTGAAACTGCATCCCTCATAAGGCTACACCAGTCATCTCTTGGCCCTGTGGGTTATGTATTAGACTCCCCCCCCCCCTCCCAAGGGAGTCGGTCACCACTGGTTGCCTCAAGTGTAAGCGTGTACAGTCTAATGGCACTCCTTCAGTACTCCCCGCCCAACCACTGACTAAATTCAATGACAAACAAGGATGGGAGTGGCTGCAAGGAATGTTTGCACAAAGGAAATCAGCAGTGTGAAATTCGACCATTATTAGCTGGAACACGAGGGGTTTTGGTCATTGGCTAAATGAGGGGGGTCTTGGGACGTGTTATTGTCATGTGAGATTATTATGTTGCAATAAACGTGGGCTACACTTGACGTGGAATTTGATGGCTATGTCACTTTTCAGACCTTGGACACAAATGGTGAGTGGGGACACCCAGCGGGTGGCCTGTTCATCAGTGTTAAGTCCTTCTTTAACCCCAGATTGATTTATCAAGACAACCCTGGGGGCAATATATTTTGGCAATACAGAGATCACTCCTCCGGGGGGGATGGGTGTCAATGTGTATGATTCCCCCGGATGAGTTGCTCATGGAGCCTATAGGTGACCAACTTGACTCACTACTCACAGCTTGGTGCACTGGAAAAGAGTCTCCTCCTGTCCTATTGTGTGGAGATCTAAACGCTGAATGTGTGGACCCAGGGGTGGGGTGGGGGGGGGGGGATATGCACATGTCTCTGATGTTTGTAATATGCCACTAGTTAAGATGAATAAAAAGGGGAAAGTGTGGTTACATTTCCTGAAAGAATGGAACTGCACAATAATAAATGGGTGCACCACAGGAGATTCTCCTGCCCAGATGACTTGGGCAGTGGGGGCTAAGGGTACGGTGCTGGACTATGTGGCTGCTACCGAGTGCCTCCTGGGTCAGGTATTGCAACTATCCATCTCTCGGAATGCCTATAGTGACCATGCCACCTTAACCCTGAGTATGGGGGGAGACGTGCTGAGCGCTTGCAGAGAGGTCCCCAACCACCCAGGGAATAGGATACGATGGACACAGCATAACATCGATAAAATGAACACCCTTTCCTTTCCCTCAGATTTTAGGATTAAACAGGCACTTTGGGGTAAACATCCAGAGGTCATTGAAAACTGGATCCTCCAATTAACCCAAGCCCTTGCAAAGGGCAGTTCTGCCCCGGGTATAAGATGCAAGGCGGGGGAACCTCGCTCTTTGATATTAATATCCGTGATCAAAAGCGCTTTATGCACCGAGATATCAGAGGTCTAAGATCGATTGACTCCCCCCCCCCCCCCCCACCCTGCAGACTCTATCTTGACTCGGGCCAAGATAAAGGCCATAAAGCGAAACTATCGCTCCTGGTTACGTTCCTATCGCCAATCACTGCAAAGAGGGAAGTGGCAGAAGTTTGTTGAGACATTCTGCAGCAAAGATAGTCATAAAATATGGCATTTCCTTGCTCATGCGGGGGGAGAGAAGAATTTGAGAATTTTTAACCCCATCTCCAGGGAGCAATGGGTTGAATTTATCTCAGACAAATTCTATAAGGAAACGTTAATCATTCCTAGCCCATTTGCACGGGTTCAGACCTGGCCTCTCCCCCTAAGCCATAAAATTGTGAAACAGACTATCCTTAAATTAAAGACATCTAATGCACCAGGACCAAAAGGGCTAGCCAATTCAGTACTTAAGAAGGACCCTAACAATTGGGCCCAAGTCTTGCTTACTCTCTTCTCCCGTATCTGCAGAACTTGCTCAATGCCATCGTTGTGGAGACAGTTCGTACTGATCCCAGTACACAAAAAGGGAGATCGGGGAAGTGCAGTAAATTACCGGCTGTTATCAATGTTAGATGTCACGAGCAAGATCTTTATGACATTAGTCCTTAAGGAGTTGGAGACTTGGGTCGCCACCAACCAGATCCTAAGTGATGCACAGACTGGCTTCAGACCGGGCTCGAGCACAACCCATAACATCAGGGTGCTCGTCCAGCTAATTAATAACACTCTTAGCAACAAAGAGGCTACTCTGTACATAGCATTTATCGACTTCCGCAGCGCCTTTGGCCAAGTGGTGCGGGACACACTATGGACTAAACTAGGGGCTATGAACTGCCCTAGTTGGCTCTTACACATTCTAATTGCCCTCCATAACGACAACTCCACCAAGGTTCGACTAAACGACGAGGGGGGAATGTCTGCCCCTATTAACATCACTATGGGTGTGAAGCAGGGATGTGTGGCAGCAGCTATGCTTTAGAACCTGTATATTGCCGACATCCTCCCTCGTATGGCCTTAAAGTCGAACTGTCCCCCGAAGCTAGGTGACTCTCTGATTGTAGGCATGCTTTATGCCGATGACCTAATCCTATTCGATTGCACTTTATCGGGCATAAAGAACATGCCAAATGAGTTGTTAGCCTATGCATCCCAGCTAGGCTTAACCATCAACCTAGATAAGACCAAGATAGTGGCCATTGCCAGACAGGGGCCAAGCCGTACTGGTATTGATACCGCTTTGGGCACGATTACTATCACAAATTCCTACCCCTATCTGGGGTTGGATTTCGATGCTTTGCACAACTATGAAGCTATAATCAACCATAAAAAAACGCCGAGCTAAACTACTTCAGGCTAGTAAGTTTGCCAGAGGCACGGCAGGCTTTAGTATTGCTGGTATTCTAAAACTGTATCAGCAGTGCTTTGTCCCCTCGATCCTGTATGGCCTGGAAGCACTGGCCATGCAGGATTTAACATTGCTAAACATCCTGGAGGGCCACTATTGGCGAACGGTCCTGGGATTGGGTCTGTCATGCTTTATGCAGTATCTGCACTTAGAGTTGGGCCTTCTTTAAGAGGCATGGCCCTGTGCTAAGAGGCTCATTCTATTTGAAAGCGTTCTCAGCACCTAAGTGTAAAGTGCTTGCACTGGCTGGTGGCAGCTACAACGTTGAGAGGCACCCACGTAATCATAGCTTTAAACAGTTTAATTAATCTCTTTTTTTAGAGATCAAATGGTCCTATGCTAAAAAGAAAGATATGCCTCTTATCCATCTGAAAAAATCTTTTGAACATAAATTAAACAGACGGGATTGGTGTGCGAACTATACCCATCTGTTTAAGTTAAAGGGGTACAAGGCTATATCTCATGTCATTCACAGATATCGGAAGCCGAAGCCTTATTTGTTGCTCTGCCTGGACCCCGAAGTGAGGCAGTTCATCTTAAGGCTGTGGGTATATCAGCTCCCGGTGCAAGCTGTTATGTGCCCTAGATTGGGGGTGGCACTGGAACACAGGGTTTGTCGAATCTGTGAGTGTGCAGGAGTGTTGGAAGCAACTAGAAATGTTCTTACACTATGCCCTAAATTAGGCTTGATGTATATGTGTCTGTTCGGGAAGTAGGTCCATAGGTATGAGGCACTAACTGCAGAGCCGTTTTGGGATTTATGTTTAAACTCTGAATCCATGACATTTCAGCTTGCCCTGTTTGGACGTGGACTCATGTCAAGGTTCTTCTCCCTCTCGACTTAAGTACTTGAGGCCTGTGTGGGCTGTTGGAATCTTAGATAAATCACTTCTGTAATCTGCACCTGGAAGGGATTTTGCATATTATAATATGTGGTTATGTATTTTGCCTATGATTACTACATGTTATGCCATGTAATGAAGTTTTATGTTTTTATGTTTTTTGTGTTTGTTTTATGCTTATGTTTGTGTAAAGTCCACATTTTGGATTATATCACAATAAAGTAAATAATAATAATAATGACTCCTTGCCACTACTTTCCATCCACAAAGAATTTTGTTAGTAGGTGTTTGGGGGAAGTGTTGCAGGGGGAGTTCATAACCTGTGTGCCATCTGTCATTTTGAAGAAAAGTAATTTTGCTTCTGCTTTCTATTAAAGGGTTATGTAGATGATGTTAGGAATTTGAATTAATTGTTAGGATTTTTGCATTCTATAGCCACAGTAGTGGTGACTACAGTCCTACATTTTGATTTGCTTGATTTTCTTTGAATTATAAAAGTTTATAAATATTTCATTGTTACACACCGGCCTGGTTCATAGTCCATTGCGACACAGGGTATTTGTTAAGGTGGGTGTGAGACGGTTTGGGTGCCTTCTCAAAGTAGAATCCGGGGAACCCCAAGGCCAAAAATACTGAACATAGGGAGCGGCTGACACCCCTGCAACCCCCACATGTTCGGTATTTATAAAAATCGATCGAATGGTACTGGCGAAATAGGTCAAATTGTACCATTCGATCGATTTTTTTTTGGCAGTCAAAATGGGTAGTACCTTGAATAGAAGCGCTCTCCTGACAGTCATCTGCAAGCTCCCAGCGTGTCTACTATAAAATGCGACCCAAAAAACGCATTTCTATCCTGTTTGAGGAACTGAAATGCAAGCGACATAGCAGCGGTTCATAACTTAAAAAAATGCATGACAGGGTCAAGAAAGACCATGGGGGTCATTATGAGGTTGCCGGTCCAGAAACAATGGTACCGGTAAACTTGCTGCTACCCTTGTTTCCGGACCGGCAAACTACGAGTTCTGCGAGCGGGTAACTTTCATCCCACCAGGACTGACCTGGCGGGCAGAACAGCACCCGCTTGCAGACCTTGACGGATGTGCCGGCACTGTTGCACACAGTGCCGGTGCATCCGTCCTCCCCATTCCCATTGAGTTCAACGGGACTTGATGGGAATGGGTATTTTCTTTTTTCCAGCGCCTGGCCGGAGGGACTGCCAGAAAGAAAATGACTCCGGTGCCAGCCGTGCCATTTTTACTGGCATGGCTACCGCCGGACTTGTAATGAGGCCCTCTGTCATGTAGTGGCACCCCCAGCGCCCGTGCGCGCGTGGGGTCGCCTACAATTTCTGCACATTTAAAAGTGCATCTTGTGTGGAAATTTAGGATGCGCTTTTAAATTGGCAGAAACGCCCCTGATTTACTCAGAGGTGAAAAAGTCCATCTGAATGGGCGCGCATGTAAAATCCACAAGGGACACCTGAATGGGCACATTTTAATGAAATGTGCCCATTCAAGTGTCCCTTGTGGATTGGGCAGCTCTTTTTTAGGGCGCAAGTGATGAGATGTGCTTGCGCATTTCGTTTCTTACATTGATAAGTTTTAGGAATCTGGGACCCTGAGGAAATTTATTTTTAATTGTAGTTTTTTCATGTTTTTTTTTGTAAAAACGGCCGCTTTTACAGCATTTTGTGCAAAACGGCCGTTTTCGCTGCATTTTGCAGGATCGCAAAATCGCTATAAACTGGAGGGTCTGAATTTTATGGGTCTTGCTTAAGATGGACTCTAGCGTAGCTAGCCTATCTTGCAAGGGCTTCACCCCTTGAGCCACTGCATCCACCAACGGGTTTCCTAGCACCTCCTTGAAGCTGTAAGCCAGGTCTTGCAGCTGCTCTTCTTCGCTCCACTCATATTCAGACATCCTTGCGATGACTGGGTGCTCTGTGCCGGTAGCTGAACTCGCAAGCTGAGTTGCACACCCACTTCTACGTTGTAATGGATGATCTAACCGAAATACTTTTTCTATACACATATATTTCCTTTTTTTTATAGTTGCTAGCACCTTTTCCTCAGTGATGTCACTATGGTCCTCCGTGAGGAACTTGTCCCCTATTGACCACTGGCATCTGCTCATGCTGGCCTGTCCCAGCTGGGGCGTCTTAGCCTCTGGTGAGCGATATCTCATGTGCCTGTTGCGCTGAGCTAGGCGTATTTCGCCGTTCGCACTAGCGTTCTGTGAATACTGTAAATACTGCTGCACACAGGTTTGTTAAGGAATGCCTGCGATTGCTCGTTTCGTATTCTAAATCACTGCCGCGCCTGGGTTCTTTTGAAATCCCAGGGGTCGCTGCGATGACGCTCTTTCAATCTAGGCCCCAACCCTGCGAGGGAGGGGGCCTGCGCGCTTCTTCCTTCCTAGTTGGCGGTTAGTCTCCGCTCCCCCAGTAGGGGGCCTGCGCGTTCCTTTCCTGGTAGGAAAAACCAGGCCCCGGGTTGTGTCAGAAATGCAACACGGGCCCGTTTACCTTCCTCTGTTCTTTTCTCCTGCCTCCCCAGCTCCTACTGCTGCCCTCGCATATCTCACTTGATGCGCGCCAGTTGTAATTCAACATGCTACATTCCCCTTCTGAAACTCAGGCTTATGAGCATCTTGTCTAGATCTAAGCAACGCTGTACATTCTATGAGGTGCTTTTTGCCTGCATTTAAACAACGCTGTACATTCAATCAAGTGTCTCCCCTGAGCTAGTGTTATACTTATGATCAGACATCATTAATATGAGATAAATATGCTAACTCGCTCTGCGCTAAGAAAAGTACACTTATCTTGCTGAAGAGCAGAAAAAGAAGAGGAGGAGTTGATGTACAGGAAGTGACATGCAGACAGGGCAAGCACTGTCAAGTACTACAGTAACAGAGGGAAATGTAGTTTTAAAAGAAAGAAAAAAGAAAATGAGTAGTTGAAAACATTTTCAGGGTTTTTTTCTGTTATTTTGACAAAACTGCTGAAGAGTGGTATTAAAGAAGTTGAAGCATAATCCTTGCCTCCAGTCTTGACATAGAATTCAATAAAACACAACAAATGCAGCAATTAGGTGACGTTAAAGTAATAAAACAGATTTCTCTGAAATTTGCTCAAAGTAGTTCTAAAAAGAAACGAGCAGCGTACTATGAATGTTAAGCAATTCTAAATAAAGCGTACAGCGTGTTAACAATGTTAAGGGCTAGTAGGTAACAGAAGGGATAGCTCTAGCAATGTGGAAGGAAATGGAGCTCAAACAAAGTGGAAAACAAAGGGGGGGGCTCCAGCCACATATCACTTAGTTGAAACTACTATTCAATTCGAGTGTATACTGTGCTGTATCAATTATCATTGCAAGAGGACGGAAACAACTAACTTTCCCAGAACCAGCATTACCATGCCCCGAACACCAGTACCACGATCAAAGGGGACCCGTAACCTCAGCACTTCCCCTAGGATCATCAACCGAGAGACAAACCCAGAGGCCCAGATGAAGGCTTTTCACCAAGGAGCTGAAACACCTGTGGTTCAAGCATAAGACTTTGCTAATGTATCCACCTGAACTCCATAGGGGGCACCTCCCCCTGGCGTAGACCAACGGTTTGGTCCTCTGTGGGAATAGCTAACCTACCCCAGAGCTGGCCACTTCAACTAACCACAGCTCTCTATCTAGCCTAGAACCATTAGACTAGCCTCTACCCTGTCCTAAAAACAAAATGTATGAGCACATCCCTGCATTGAATGAATACAAGGGACTATGTATAGAACCAATGTGTGCGGCTTGCGCGCTTCTGCATTTCTATATGTCAACACTGGTTACTTTGCCTTTTGTTTTATATAATGGTTTAATATTATGTAATATTTACCTCACAAACAGTACTAACACACCATTGATTTAAACATTGTACTGTGATTAAGTACTGTTACTAGCAGTACTCTATCTATACTCTGTCCATTTGCTGAAAGGTGAATATGATAGTTGTAAACCCAGTCAGAGGACTGGATCTGCTAAATAAAAGCAGCTTTGTTTTGAACAGATAACTGACGTTGCAAGTTATGGACTACAATCCAGACTAAACGACCCTACTGTGGGGTACCTAACTTACTTTTCTGAAGCATTAATATACAATGATAACTGATACAGCACAGTAGACACTTGAATTGAATAGTAGTGTCAACTAAGTGATATGTGGTTGGAGCCCCCCTTTGTTTTCAACAATGTTAAGGGCTGGGGAGGGGAATAATAATGTTATGTCCTTCATGAGATGAGCTGCCTGTACAATAGGTAAGATTCTTTAGTTACAGCGTCGGGATAGCTCAGCCCCAAAGGTACACTCAACACCAGACTCAGGAAAAGGGAAGATATCTACCAGCACACACACTCACTCAGCAAGCTACTCTCCAGCTGTCAAACATAGAACACTCAGCAGACATACTTGCACCACATTCTACATTTACAACTCTTATTACATCACCATGCATGCAGACGACAAGGCAGGAAGAAAATACAACACAGCACTAGCCAGCTGGCCAGAACTGAGTTACAAGGTGAGTTGGCTTAATTCCTTGCTGACATTTTGCATAAATAAATAATTAATAACCGCATACCATAATGTGGACAATCTGCAAGTTGCCTGCATAACTGTAAATGGCTAAATAAACCAGTGGCCTTTTTTACCCAAAACTGTGTACTGACTTTATTGGGTGTTCAAAGGGTGGGCCCCCCTTGGGTTGCATGATGTCATCTCAGAGCACACATCCTACCACTGCTACATAACACTCTGATTACTTACTGGTAATATTCATTACTCCTAGTCCTACTCTTCCTCGTCACAGTACTTACCTCATGAGGCCCCTGCTGCCGACATAGGACATTCTTCTATTTCTTTAAATCCCTATAACTCCTCCCCCACATCCACATCACTCAGTTTCACATTACCAAACCGGAGCATGGGACCTTCCCCGCAAGGAGGGTGAGGAAGGCCATCAGTACTGTGACGAGGAAGAGTAGGAATAGGAGTAATGAAGATTACCAGTAAGTAATCAGAGCATCACCTCCACGTCCACTCTTCCTCGTCCCAGTACTTACCTCATGAGGTATACCAAAGAAGCAACGGGGAAAAGGTTCCAATGAGACTGAGCCAAAAACAGTGCAGCAAAACACTCACCCACAATAACTCTTAATTCACATCCCTACAGGCAAAACTCCAACCACGAAGGAACCAACACCCGAGTGGGAGAAACTCAACCCATAGTGGTTGATGAAAATGCCTAGACCAGACAAGGCGGCAGCCATACAAATCTCTTGCAGAGAAAACCCTCCTTGCATCGTCCCAGGAAGCCACCAAACCCCTGGCGGACCGCCCCTGATCGTGCGCAGGCACAGGCAGGCCAGAAGCCACATAGGCCCTGGAGATCACAACCCCGAACCACCGGAAAATGGAAACCACAGATGCGTTATGCCCAGCCCCAGCCGGACCACAAGCAATCAGAAGACTATCAGATTGGTGGAAAAAAGCAAACCTAGCCAACTACTCCAACTCGTCCCGCTGGACATCAATGTTAAACCAAGCCACCTCCTCGGGCGTTCTCGGATCATGAAAGAAGTCAGGGAAAACCAGATCCTGAGAGGTGAGAAAACCGAGAGACAACTTAAGGGAAAAACTTCGGACCACACCTCAGCACCACCGAGTCTGGCAGCACCTTCAGGAAAGGAGGGTGACATAAGAGAGCCCCAATCTCCCCAAGCCTATGGGCAGAAGTGAGGACAATAAGAAAAGCAGATTTCAGTGTAAGATGTTTGATATCAATCTCGGAAATGGGCTCAAAAGGATGCCCTTAAAGGAACCGTAATACAAGAGGGAGATCCCAAGGGAGAAGCACTTTATCAGCACAAGGACAGGAAGAAGAAAAACCCTGGAGCAACTTCCCCACCAACACCTCCCCATCCAAGTGACCATCAGAGTCCCCCAAAAGGAATTTCATGGAGGCCCACCGAGAGCAAAGCCTGGAAAAAACTGCCAGGCCCCTGTCTAAACCCCTCCTGGAGGAATTGAAAGATAGCGGAGAGGCCAGAACGCAGGGGAGGGATCCCAGATAGCCCATACCAGTCTCGGAAATGGCTCAAATGCCTGCGGAACACCTTCAGAGTGGAGGGTCTAAGAGCATCCATTATGGAATCAACTACAGGATCTGAGAACCCCTGAGATATCAACCTAGACTGAGCAATAGCCACACTGCCCATTGCATACGGTGGACTTCCAACCGCAGATCCCCTTGAAGGGGACATGGCCACCTCGGAACCAGCCAGGGTTCCTAGGACCGAAGCTCCAACAGAGAGGAGAGCCAACTCCGGCGGGACCAGACGGAGCTAACAACAACACCACAGTCACCCGGGACACTCTGATGCGCCAAACCACCTGGGGCAGAAGGGGAATAGGCGGAAAGGCATAAAGGAAAACCCGAAGGCCACTGTACAGAGAGGGCGACCATCCCCCAATCCCCTCGGCCTGAAACCGAGAGAAGAAGAGGGGAACTTCTGCTGACGCCGGGGATGCAAACAGGTCTAGAACCGGGGACCCTAATCTGACACAGGTCACCGCAAAGACCTGGGCCGACAGGACCAGTTCCGCAGAGGAGTGAAACCGGCGTCTGAGAAGATCCGCTTGAACATTGACCACCCCTCTGATACGTGAGGCCACCAGAGACACCAGGTGAGATTCCTCCCAGGTGCCTATCAGCGCTGCCAGAGCATTGAAGGAGCAGCCGGAACCCCTTTTGCAGCTGACATATGTCAAGGCCGTTGTATCGTCCGTTCGGACCAAAACCGCCGACCGTCCAGCAACTCCTCGAAGTACACCAGAGCTTGGATAATGGCACAACTCTCGCCAATTGGATGATCGCCAGCTCTCCCCAGATCTCACAACCCTTGAGCTGAGAGGACCCCCAATGTAGACCCCCCCCAAACCCATACTGCTGGCGTCGGTAGTAAGCGAGGCCACAGGAGGAAGGACCATGCACACCTCAGCCTGTAGACTTGGAACACCCCGCCACCATAGCAGGGAGATTTGCAGCGCTGGGGACACTGAAATCATAACTACGAAAGCCGAGACGTCGGGAGCCAGTGGGAGAGAGTATAAGGCACCGTTGAACGTAACTGAAGACGGGTCCAAGTAATTGGAAAACACGCAAGACGCCACGTGCCCCGCAACTTCAGCAACAGGCAAGCTGAGACATACTGCCTTCTGAGAAGCCAGCCCAGAACAGCCAGCAAGCGCCCCCCCTGCACAACATCCAAAGTATGTTCCGCAAAGCCCCCACGCTGAAGCGTTCCGTCCGGACAAGCAGTGCAGGGCCTCGAGACCCATAAGCAGGTGACACATCCTAGAAGGCATAAGGACCAGGAACACCCGCAAGTAGAAAACTTGACCCTGAATAGGGAGAGGAACGGGCAAGACGGTAACCCACAACAACCATTCGGAGAGAATGGATCCCAAGGCCAACTACTTGGACCGTGAGCTGGGTACCAAAGTCCTAACCATGCAAACCTGGACAGGAGGAGACAAGAACAGCAACTGATACCCCCCTCCGGAAGGAGCCCATTTCCCAGGAAGCCAAACCCCACCGGTCCCATACACCTCCGAGAAGATAGAGACGAGGAGCCAGGGAAAACCACCAGTCACTGCACTTGCACCAGAGGAAAATCACAGGACGTTGAAGCAGGCTTGCGCCGCAATATAACAGCATGCTTGTCAGCCCACAAAAAGATCTGACCTATCAAAAGGAAGATACAGGACAGCCCAGAAGTCCAGCAGACCATGCCTCCCTCAGCCGACAGAGGAGCCACCAGGCTGGTGTCAAAAGGGCAGAGTACTGTCACAAAGCGGGGAAAAGCAATCCATCCCGGATAGCAGACATCAAAGGCAACCCCCTACCTGGGGTATGCCTATACTGGAAAAACCCACTGAAGGGACATCCCCCTCCACCGGCACCAGGGGCTCTGAGGAACCCTCAAAGCACAGACATGTGCCACCATCTGCTATGTTACTTCCCACACGTCTGAGGGGAGACGTGAAAGCAACACGTCAGCACCGGAGGACCTAGGCCATAAAAGAAGAGACACTGGGAACCCCCTGCATGGCTGTTACTTCCATGATGCATTTTCTATAATTCCATGCCGGACAAGGGAAAAGAAAATCATCTCCTTTGACCTTCCCCCGCGCAGTTCAGAGGAAGAGGACAGGACAAGGAGTCTGCGTCCATGGCTAGCACAGACCCAAACACATCACTAACTCGCCACATGACTGAGAGGTGGCTTGAGCCCTGTATCAAGTAGCTGGTAGCCCCATGCTCCAAATGGTTCCAATGCGTCAATCTAGGAAGGATGAAGGGCTGAGTCAGCACCGCTGAGACTTGAACCCGAAGTGTAGACTATGCCAGGCTGGTACACTTCCGGCCGCTTGCAGACGTGTCCAAATCTGCGCCGTTTTCGCAGCCTGCACGCAAAGAATGCAGCTAACATCCGGTGCATCCTGGGCTGTGTGTGTCTGAGGAGCGGGTGGTATGTGACATGCCTGCGACAGAGCAGAGCCCCCGCACTTTCAAAGACTCTCTGCCACTGTCACCCCATGACAAGAAGCAGAGAGGCCTCACAACAAAAGGGAAGGCTAGCCCATACTGCCAAGTTCTTGCCATCATTTCCAATAAAGAGGTGTACACAGACCACGAGGAAACGGCCTGTCGAAGGCGTCAAGATGGCCATACGAGCAGGAGAGGGGAAAAACATAAAGCACAGTCCTCCCCTCTCCTTACCTTCCCCTAGAGAATGCAGCTAACATCCGGTGCATCCTTGGCTGTGTGTGTCTGAGGAGCGGGTGGTATGTGACAGGACAGAGCCCCCGCACTTTCAATGACTCTCTGCCACAGTCACCCCACGACAAGAAGCAGAGAGGCCTCACAACAAAAGGGAAGGCTAGCCCATACTGCCAAGTCCTTGCCATCACTTTCAATAAAGATGTGTACACAGAGCGCGAGGAAATGGCTTGCCGAAGGAGTCAAGATGGCCAAACCAGCAGGAGAGGGGAAAAACATCAAGCACAGTCCTCCCATCTCCTTACCTTCCCCCGAGCTGTGCAGGACCCGGGACACAATGCTCACGCTGCGGTCTGGAGCCCAACAAAGAACCGAGCGAGACAATCCGGCTCAACTGTGACCCCAAGCCCCGCAGGGGACCCAGGAGCAGCGACGCACCTGAGGGAGCCGAGGGCCCCACCACACAGCCCCCCAGGGGGCCAGCAATTGGCGCTCCCCAGTGCCCCGCACCGGGAAGAAAAAGTCAAACCTGCCGGAAAAATTTAACTGAGTGACGTGGATGTGGGGGAGGAGTTATAGGGATTTAAAGAAATAGAAGAAGGCCCTGTGTCGGAGTCAGGGGCCTCATGAGGTAAGTACTGTGACGATGCCTGGCGGTGCGCGTTATAAATAAATAAAATATAAAATACAAGGAAGAGTGGACGTGGAGGTAATGCACAGCATGTACTACACAAAACCTACACTCACTATCAGTCCAATCCTTTGGCTTTGAGCACTCCTGTCTCTTACAGAGCTACAAAGGTGAGACGTGAAAAGCAAGTTAGATCCATACCATTGGGTACAGGCGTCCAAGTGGGCGGGAGCGCTGTTCCTCTACTTTTTTTGTTGTTGTTTTACATTTCCTATACTTTTATGTTAAAAAGAAACCGTTGCGGGGTGGTTTCGTTTTTTAAAAAAAAAAGACAAGTTTAGGAAGAAATTGAAACTTGCACGTCAGTGCACTTCACAGAACATTCTCTTAAATAGCAGGTGTTTGAGTGTTTGGATTGCACGCGGGGGGCGTGGAGATAGGGTTTGTGGGGACCGGGACAGGCGAGCAGGGTTCCACTACTTCTTTTCGTACACTGATTGGGCATCAAAATAGTAGCAGCCCAGTCCAATTACTGAAGATTTTTTTTTTCAAATGACAACAGTGTAATTGCCCCGTTCGGACTTCAAAACAGCAGCACATAAGGAGTATTTTTCTCGGTCTGCAGAAATAATCAGCAGCCAGTGGTCACAGGAAAATTATTCAGATGAGCAGTAGGTGGCAGTGTCTTGCGACGTTCACTTTCTTAGACAATCACCTCCTTTTCTGATAAGTTATTTCCTGTACGAAAACTCTTTACATGAATCATGTAATGATGTGTGTGTTTGCTTCCCGACAGGGCGAAGGAGCGGACACACTGGCTTGCAACTTTCAATCCAGGTAAGAGACGTAATGCGTACACACGTAGTCAAATTCTCACACCGCTCGCCAAGGTTTTTTTTTTTTTCTTGTCGAATGTGAATCTGAACCTCCGAGGAGGGTGGAGTCAAATATTTTGGAGGGTGATCCCCAGGGTTAGCTGGAGTTGCGCAGAGACAATTTCAGAGCGTTTTAGCGTGATTTCGACGGAGCGAAGTGCAGCCTGGTGGCTGGGACATTGCGGTTGATTGGCAGGGAGAGTAAGAGGACCACAAAGCCATACTAACCAAACAAAAGAAGCCTTTGGTGCCGAGGCCAGGCTCCAGAGTTCTCTGTAGGCCAGTCCACCACTGGGGTGGGGTTTTGCAGAGCTCTCAATTTACCCGCCAAAAGCATCCACACACCCGCCAGCTCATTTCTTTCACCCGCACCTTGACACTCGCATTATACTGTACTACGCAGTGCCGCGAGAAAATGACTGTCTTCTCACGGGCTATTCCAGGCAACCATTTTGCCTCTCTGACCTTCGGCTTCGAGCTGCCTGTGAGGAACCGACTGGCTGCTTCACTCTGCTGCTGCCCGAACTAACGCTGTGGAGGACTCTGCAGCAGCCTTCCACATTAGATAAGGGCTGCTGCTGCCTCTGAATTCTCCTTCTGCTCTTGTCGTGCCTTGCCCACAGGCCCTGCTGCCAGTGACCGCAGCCTGCCAAAACGCTGAGGTGAGGGTTCACGACATAATGTCAGAGTCAAGACCCTGCACACTGTCATATGATCGTTTTGTATGCACACACATGTGGCGTTGATACCACAGATATCGAAAGGCTTTGGAAGCCGTTCATATTGTTTTAAATTAGGTAGGCGCCCACAAACCCCCTACCCCTGCCCCCATCTATCTTTTTGGTAACATTAGGGGCAGATGGCATTTTAACACATGCAAAAATAAAATAAAACTGCAAATCATTACAGATGCAGGGAACACATTAGAACTCTGTCCAGGCTCTTTCGGGCAAAATACATACACACCTCCTGATTTGCATATGGATTGCACCAACAGAAGTGACTTCACATAAAAGGACTTTGCATCAGTCTTTGATACTTGGAGGCACTATGGAGTTGACTTTATAATAAGTTGCCATAAGTAAGCCAACTGGCAAATAACTGGTTCAACATACCTAAATTGCACGATTGTTATATATGGAGCAACTCTATAGTCGGGCTTTTTTAAAATGAACAGCATGATATATTAACATACGTTCTGAAGTAAAACACTGACAGGGTACACTTACAGAGCTGCAGATCTGCCCAGGATCACACACTTTGGTTAAATGGTGGAACTGGGATGTTTACAAATTTAAGCAACTGACCACATCTTGACAGGTTTAGTTGAAATAGATATTCATTGAGGTTGCCCTTTGCATTTCATGTCCTTAAATAATACTTTATTTGTAGCAATGCCTTTCATAATTAGCTTTACATTATACACATCATCCTAGAAATATGTTGAGTAATAAGAGTATGGCTTTAATTTGATTCTCCCCATCCTGCATGCAAAGTCACAATAGCATCATGCAAGATGATGTGAGCCACTTGGGTAAAGCCATAGTCATTATTTCACTCGGATATTAAGCCCGTTGTAAAAAAAAACCCCCACAAATAAAGCATGCAACATTATGCACCCTTTCCTTCTCACTGCTGATCACTCCCTCCCATGCACATTTCTAAAGGGACAAAAGTCCCTGCTAATAGAGCCCCCTCCCTCCCATCAGTGCCTAATGGCTCACATTGAAATGCTCTGTTAACACAGAGCAACGTGAGAGCCCCTCTGCTGCCCGAAGCTCCTTGGGACATTGTCCTGGCAGCAGGACACCTCTCCCGTTCAGAAAGGGTAAGGTGTCCCTCATTGAGGTGCTTCACAGGAGAAGTGTCCCGCTGACAAAAATCCCGGTCAGGCTCTCAAAAGAGCCTGTGCGGGGGCAGCTTGCCCCCCGGCCACCCTGCTCGGTACGCCACTGATGACAATGCACTATGCAACACCTGCCACAGGCCTCCTGGTCCTTGTCGGCCATACAGAACCTGAGTATTCCCTAGATCCCAAGTGCTGCTTGCATAACATCACAATTTCCATCCCCATTGCTACTAGTGGCAAACATGCCCTATGTCCACAGCTTCAGCACCCTCTTACACAGAGATTGACATGCTGCCTCTGTTCCACTATTTCGAGTTTAAACATCATGAGCACAGTTGGTTTCTTGTGACAGTTGTACATTTATTTTTAGGCAGGTGCACTTTTGGGGGAAAAAAAATAAACTGTACAGAATGAACATGTATTTGTATTTTTTTAACTCCATTTACTTGGTACAATGGTTGCATGCAAAAGGGCCTAGTGTTGCAGCACCTTTAGTTAGTTAATATTGGGATTTTTTGCACACACTCTTCTGTGATGTCACTTCCTGTGATGTCAATTCCTCTAACGCCGGAGGCCACCTCCTGTGTCCAACCCAGGCTTTCAGCCTCCAAGCAGTTGCGAAAGGTTGAGAGCTATGGGTTTTGCGTCTCTACATTTGGGGAAAAACCGCCTAAATAACAATAGTTCCCAAGTTTCCCGCAGCCACGCTTGAGAATGCAACCTAGTCCTGTTTTCCCGTTTGCACTGTGGGACTTATAGTTTAACGTTCTCATTTTATATTTAGAAAAAACTGCACGTCCCAGAATTCCAAGCAAATCCAGGACTGGACGGCTTGCATATTTTAACAACAAAATTGCATTGACTTGGTGTAGTTTAAGGTTTTCAAATTTAAAAGGGTTGTGGAAAAGTATGTTGTTTGGGGCATAAGCAGTTTTGTTGGTGCAGTTTTGTATGCCTGGAGTACGTATCTGTTTTTTAAATCAATATATTTTTTCAATGAAACATTGGTTGGGCTTTCATTGGGGAAGGCAGCTGCCCGGTACTTATAGGGAGGAGTAATACCTAAATTCATTACTGTTAATCCTCATTACACCTAGTCCCGCTCTTCCTCGTCACAGTACTTTTGCATCCTGCCAGCAACTACCAAAACCCTTTGCCAACATTCATTGTTCTGCACCTCCCTAGTAGACATAATACCTCCCTTTCCCATTAACCCTCAGTTAACTATTTGCAACCGAGGATGGGCTCGAGCATCTCCCTCAGGGCGGGAGAGGCAGGTCTGTAAGGTGGGGATTTAAAGGAGGGAGGTGCAGGTGTCCTGTTGTAGGGCAGAACAGTCCAGCTTACATTTGTGGTTGTTTCTTTCCAGTCTAAGGAGCAAGCCTGCAGGTGCCCCATCATCTTTTCATCCGATCCCTCCACACTTGTGAGGTCAGAGGGGGGGGGCTGCCATGCCCCAGAGGCCTCTTCGGTTACTGACCACAACAAGGTGACCATGTATCCCCTTGATGATTCACATATGCAACAGCTAACATATTAGCTGTCCGCACCAAAACAGACCGCTCCTCGCTGGGAAAAAATACCAGGGCTATGGCAATCGCGGGCAGCTCCTTCATGTTGAAAGAACAGGATTTTTCTGTCCAAGTCCACAACTCCTGGTGAGTGAGATCCCCCCGCCCTGCTCCACTGGCATCTGTGGCAAGAGTGATCAGTACGGATTACACCAAAGAAAACCATCTTCACATCCATCCCCCAGTAAAAACTGCCCTTCAGGGCCTGTGACATTGGCAGCAGTGCTTCGAACTCCTGCAACAGCAAGCGTCACTGCAGTGAAGATGAGTTGCCAGAGGCCCGGGTGCTACCGGGACGATGGTAGGGTTGTAAAGGTCCAGATTCACCGCTGCCAGCGGGGTGCGCATGTACCAGTTGCGCAAGTAATGTGACATCAAGAGTGACATAATGGGTGGGGACGTCATTGAGCGTGGTGCTGCTTGCATAAGGTGATCTTAGAATGGATTTCTAAACCCTAGCTTGATGGACATAAGTTTAGGAGGCCGCCCTAGTTTAGTGAAACAGGGGAACCTTTTGGACAAGCCAGACCAATTGCGGTAGCTTTGCAGGCGGTCACGACTAAGTCTCAGTAGGGGTGATAGTGATTCAAGCCCACAATGAACACACACAGTAAAGATACCACAAAATACTCACAGACAGGTGTAAATCAAAAATACATGTACATTTATTTTAGGTCCAATAAAACAATAAAAATAACCAAACTAATAATGCAACAGTTACCACACAAGCATTCCACTATGTAACATATATACAACTACTGTAGCCTAATCCGATAAAGGGAGTAAAAGATCCACAACCTGTAACAGAAGTGGGGTTAACACGAATTATGCATTAGGCAGTCTTCAGCAGGATGGACACCCTAACTTATTCAGTCCAGCCCTATGAAGTGGAAAGCCTTGTTGTAACGCTTACCTGGACTCTGCGGGGACACTCACGATGGAACTACGTAACACAGCTTTTCTCAATTAGTGTGCCTCCAAATCTCCCTTCAACATACCATGAAAGGTTCCTAGAACAAACACAAGAGAATTCTAAGAATTTTGACTAGCGCTTCAATGAAGTTAAACTAATCCAAAACACTAATGTCATTCTTCAGCTTTTCTCATTACCTTGGGAATTTGTGTTGTTAACTCTCCATCCTGCATCGGTGCAGGGGCGCTAGTTCTGAAGAAGGGATATGGCGCTAATTATAGTGGCAAGGAAGGACGTTATTACTAAAGTTCAAATGAACTGGGAAGGTACTTCGAACAGATGTTCACACGGCTTGATAAAGAGTGTGAACCCTAGACGACTGTGCCTAAACTGAAGTAGCTGAAACTATTGGTCAATCCAAGGGACCCCCACAGGTGAATAGGGCTGGGAAAGATTGCTGAGTGGAGTACTTGGCTGTGAGGAAAATTTCTACACACACGCCTTCGTGGAACCACCACAGGAAACGAATTTACCTCAGGAAAACGCTCACAACCACTGAGCGTGCAAGCCTTTGAAAATAGTAAAATGCGTCATCAAAAGCTTGTTGCAAACAATGTGTGAAGAACACATACCAACTAAAACCAAAAGCTAAGAAAGCTCAATAACTAATGAAGCGTAAAACCGGCTCCATTACATTGCGCGCAGCATGTGTTTAGATAAATATTACAATGTAACACAGAACTTCACAATGCCATGAAAAACCATGACACTTCAGGGAAAATAAAAGATACTCGCGAAATATCCTGACTGAAACCCTTGAACCATGGAAGCCGCTCTGTGTCTGGAAAGTGACGGGGCTAACTGAGTGACAGGGGAGAATTCCGTGACTAGAGTTCCAAGACCCTACTGTGGAAAATTCTGTGACTGGAATTGTAGGAATTACAGGGAACTCCGGGGAAACAAATAACGGGAGCAGAGGGAACCCAAAATGACAGAAAAGGAAAGGTGACTAGTGGCGCTGAACGTGACAGGACCTAAAGCTGGACAGCGGTAAGCGTTGACTGGATTCTTTCCGAATGCGAAGCAGGCAATGCTCGAGGGGAGGGGCTTAAATAGGAGGAGAGAGAAAACAACTAGACCTACACTGCGCACGCTACCAGCATAACCCAGGCAGCCCTGTTGAGTGTCAAGATGTACTACCCATGCCTAACACTTCCCTGAGTTGTCTTTTCCTAACATCCACGAATGGTAGATTGAAGACTAATTCTTTTTGGAAGCAATTTTAGGAACCTTTGCCGTGATCATGACACTTGTGCCCAATGCACATTAGTGCGTAAAAACACATGGTTGTGCATAAAGCGAAGACGATACCTTTTCAGGAGGCTGGGATAGTTGGGTAAGGGTCCTGAAGAGGGTAGAAATTCCAATTGCCAGGAAAGGGTCTGCCCTAGCGGACCGAGTAGTTTACAACTTTCGGAACAGGCCAGGGTGCGCAGGCTATCCCAACCAAAGGGAGGATCCCACGGACCCTTGTGTATAAAAATAAATGGATGAGCCAGGGACCACTGGTAAGTCATGCAGGTACTCGCCGCCCCTTGCTTCAAACCGAACCATGCCAGTTTAGTCAAGGTCGTCTGAGGTTGTAAATTCTGCCTTCATTTCTTGGATCCGGCTCTCAGGTGCTGCGGGACAGGACAGTAGTCCAAGACCGGACAGTAGCCACAACTCCACCCACGAAGGGAGGAAGAAGAACATTCCAGTGTAGCAGGACTCTAGGCACATTAGAGAAGGTGGGAAAGTCACCCGCAATGAGCGTCGCAGTGACGCAGGGACCGCAAAGGCTTGCAACTTTACACACACTCCTAATTCGTGACCCAGAGGAGCTAGGCCTATGAAATTTGGCAGTAGAGTGTCGAGAACCACAAGCTAGGGATTGCCAAAGTTTTCAAGTCTCAACTCGAAACGGAAGCCCTTCTATTAGATGTCCTGGGGCAGAGCTGGTCTGTTCACTGGACAGCCCAGGAACCTTTTGGCGGTAAATCAGGAGACGCCGAGAGTAGTTGTTCCCACTACTCAAATGGGTCGAAGCACCCTCACCGACCTTCTAAGATCAAGAAAAAAGCAGGGGTCAGATGGGACAACAGCCGGCTCAGGGTGCCAAATCTTCCAGCTCGTCTCCGGCAGGTCCATAGGCATGCTTCAGCTCACAGGATACTTCGGTAGTTCGGTATGAACCACTGTAGATCAACTTGGAATGGATGCAGGGCCCCTTCTCTTATCCAAAGTTCAATGCGTGATTGAATCTGGACAACCAAGAGAAGATCTACTCCCTTGCATACACACTAGTCGTGGTCCAATCATGGTCCACGGTGGTCGTCATGTATTCATGCATACCAGACATCCTGGCACCAGTAGTGTGGATTGGGACCAGACAATCCCAATCCTCTTCCTGGGCGCTAGCATATGTGGCATGCAGGAGCCTGAGAAAGATGTGGTTTTCGCAGGAGGCTGCATGCCCAAATAAGTAAGTCCCGGGTCAGCTCGACCTAGTGGAAGGCCAAGGGACAAGATGGCCAAAGTACAGAGCAAAAGACTACGTGGCACAGCCTTTTTCGGCACTGGCCACAGTCGGGAGCCATCTGCTGTAAACGTGCTATGGTTTGAAAATAAGAAGCAAAAATACCATTACAGTAAAATGCTGTCATCGGTGTGTGCTAGGCACACTTGTAAATTGACCAAAAATTCCTTGGAGGGTGTATAGGGCCATAAAACAAAAGGACCCATGTGAAATGAGAACAAACTAAAAGACTAAGGGAAACCTAATTTCCCAGTACTGACAGCCTGAAGGACGTGTCAGTTTCCCCATAAAAAATTAGCAAAAGTCCAGAGGAGTGCAGCTGAAGGCTGTGCTCCACTGGAAAAAGTCAGGTTACGATTGCCCAACAAAAGCAAAATGTTTGGGGGGGGGTCCATAATGTTGGCTTGGGTATACCAGAGGGACCGGGGGTCATGCTACGAGCTCACCGTTCCAGGGCCCAACTAACGCTCCCCCAGTGCACAGACGGAGGACTCAACCAAGGGCAAGTTCAAACTGTCATTTATTACACAAACAGACCGGGATCGTACAGGACATTGGAAATCTCCCGGACTCGGGGCTTCTTAGCCCGTGTCGGGCCATTTTGTTTGATTTCTACATCACAACATGGGGCTCTTCCCCAAATACCTATGAGGAAACAAGATTGGGTAGTTGGGGTGGTAGTGCCTATGCATGGCACCTATAGATGTTACTCTATTACATTGTTGCAGGGTCATAGGATTACCATTGGCCCTTTCCCTCTACCATTTACACCTGCATTTCTGTTCCCTGATGGGCTGGAGCTCATCTTCCCAGGCCTGGGACCCAGCTCTGTTCTCAGCCCTCAGTGCACCTTCTCAAGGTGATTAGAAAGGCCATGTGTTTCCAATGTAACCATCAGTGCTACGACTTTTCCCTGTGAGTGCCCTCAGCGTTTCAACGTTGTTAAAAAATCCATGTTTCATTTCCCGTCTGTGTTGCTGAGAACTGTTCGTCTTCCCACCGCGGGTGAATGCCCATTGTCTGGCTCGGCTGTAGCGCATGGTTGAGGACCGTGAAATCGAGCTTTCTAGTCTGCAATTTATGAGTATTTATTCTGCTTTTCTGCAGATGGCTCCTTGTCTTTTAGCTTCGGAATGTGCTGTTTGTCCCTGACCTTGGCTGCAAGCCCTGACCTGCTGCCCTGTGCAGCCTTATTCTGCTGTTCTTCGCCTCTCATCCTGGGGTTTCATGTAACCTCATTATACTTATACTATGCTTTCTATATATCTACACCGTGCTATGTTTCTTATAGGTTAGTAGTATTCTGTTCTTCCAGGCTCCTTATACGATCATGTAGTTCCATAGGGTTGGTTGCAATAAGCGTATGCAAGCTTGCTCTGCATCTCTTATTTTGCCTTGTGTTCTGCGTTTCTTCACTTGGATAATGAGAAAAATAATAAAAGCTTTCGACACTATGCATTTGTGTCTGTCCTCCAATGTGTAAGCATGTTCTTCGTGTGTGTGTCCGTGTAACTTCATGCATGGGTGCAAGTTTGCTTCATGACTGACGTGGTTATTTCGTGGTGTCACCAATGACGTCAGCACAATGGTTTCCGTTATTAGTCAATCTGATCCATCAAGGCATTTGGATCCATGATCAGGGTAGTGGCACCTGCATCCGTAAAGACAGTGACTGGATAAGGTTTGAATGGCTGTCTAAGAGAATATCTGTTCTCAAATGTCGATGTCACTGGCCCTGCTGTGGGCTGTCAAAACAGTGAGTGGTTTCGTGTGTTCTTGACTCTTCGGGCTGTCATGTTCATGGGGGTGAGGATGGCCATTGCAGGGACCCTCTCTTCAATAACATGGAGGGAAAATTGTATTCAGAGAAATCTTTCCTGACAGGTGACATAGAAGCAGGTGCAGTGCGAAAAGTGCCACGGTGGAGCGCAATGAGGGGTGGGTGCTTTCGACTTAGTTTGGGGTAGTTGTATAGAGTGGGCACTGGGTGAGGGTGCAAGATGTTGGTGGGGGTATATATGGTCTGGGGCTTTTGAGCTATATGTGAACAATAGAGAAGCCATTTTGTTTGTAGGCCCATGTTAGGAAAGCTTTCCTCACAGACAGCTCATAATAATGGAGGTGCAGGCCTTGTGTGACGAGCAATATATATTTCTTGAGCATTCAGAAGAAACACTGTGCTGAATTGTGTCACGGCTGAAGTTTCCCAGGAGAACGCAGCGACAGCGAAGTCACTGTGAGAGATACCTTCGAAGCCAATGAGCTATGCACCGGGGTGCACAAAAAGAATTGACAGAGAAATAGAAATAAAGTTAATTAAACTCCAGCCACGTTGAGGTATATTTTTTCAGACTACATTTGGCAGCATGGCGTAAGAAGGGAGCTGGCCGCCAAAGTTTTCGGGTAGGGGTTCTGAGGCGTGGAATGAGGAGCCAATCACCAGGGAGAAGTTTTGGTTTTCCTAGGGTGCAACCTTGTACAGTGTCCTCGCTGATTTCCGCTAGGGACACCATTGGTACGACTCGTGTGAAAGTCTTACCCCTTGCCATATCAAGCCATTTTGTACATTGGAAATTGCCAACCAAAGACAAACCCGGGTTTTTGACTGATCAGCACAATCACATAATTGTGTGGGAAGGTTTGTGACGTCAAGGGGTGGTTCTGTAAAGGGGTGTGTCGTCAAATAAGGGTCAATCAACATATATTTGGATATAGGGGACTGACTCCCCACCAATTACCTCCTGTGACCTGCCTTAACAATGTAACTAAAATTTTGTATGGTAATTTGGCAAATAAAGTGCAAAATGTTCAGCCGTATTGGGCAGTGTTGACAGCTCACTTAATTCAATTCAGTTCCACAGGGCTGTTTGAACCGTGCTTCCCAGCTGTTTGAGTCCAATACATTTGTGTTACTTCTTGCTTGGTGTACGTTCCCTATTTTGGATTACTTTTATTCCCTGAAGTTACTTTTGGTGGAGGTCCCTTGGTACATTGTGGAGTCCCCAACGAGATCCTCATTTCCCTCAGGAAGCTGAGGGTATTCTTGCTGCTCTCCTGGGAGCACGGGGCAGGTAAGCGAAGACAAATTCAAAGTGCACTAAACGAGGAGGCCCAGCAGACGCAGAGTTTTCAAAGGTCTGCCTGGTCCCGAGCACTGCCTGCTTTCAGGTGGAGGTGAAGCACGTGGGGGAAGACTCAGTGCTGAGAGGACACAAGGATCTGTAGAGCATGTGAGCGCACCCTCGCATGAACACGCAGCAGGTTTTTTATGGTATATAGGACGCATCCTACAGGGGGAGGACAATCGGCCGTAGTAGTCGTAGATTTTACTTCCTCCTCTCCGATAGGGAGAAGGTGTGTGGCGGGCACATCTGTAATAGAAGGGAGGCGTGTGTAGATGGTGGCAGACTCCCATTAGATGGGAGTGGTGCATAGTGCAGGCGATTGTACAGTAGCATCATTCTTTATGGTGATTGAGAGATGGCAAGTGCTGCTTTATTGGTGTGGAGCACATACAGTAGATAAGAAATATTGTGTTGCCCGAGATGGAAGTGCTGGTGCAAGAGTGTTGCTGTAAATAGTAGTGCTTAGTGGATTTTTGACATAGCTCAATGGCCGGAGGAGAAGGAGGGGCCAGGTAACTGTATATTAATAGAGTTTCAGGTAGTGTGAATTGTGTGTGCCTGTGGAGAGGGACATTAAGTTTCACAAAGAATAAGTGGGTGGGCCGGTGGAGAAGGCCAGTGAGTGTGGAGAGGTGTCGCAACTGGGCCACTGGAGAACCAATTGGCACACATTTTGGACTATTTGGGACTCCTTCATTACCATAATCTTCCCCGGACAATACCTATTCATATTTGTGTCTTTACTTTCTGTTTGTAAGACTTAAGAACTTCCTTATTTGATTTCACAAACTACATATCCCATAATGCACCTTGTAGCAGTTCTCATTCCCTGGCTATTCCTATGCAGCAGTTCTAGAACCACAATCCCCATAAGCCCTAGAGATCAGTGCTGCTTTCACTTTCCCAGGACTAGACAGGGAGGAGGCAGATTACCTTCAGGTGTGGCGCTCCACATGCTGCTAATAAGCCTGCTTCTGCACAGGGGAGGTCAATATTTAAGCAGCTGCCTGCAGGAGCACAGTGTTCTTGCATCGAGTTCACTCTCAGCGCTTTGATCCTTGGATTACTGCCATTTTCTGTTGCTTCCAGCCTGTTTCAGTGTCCTGTGTTCCCTGCTACTCTGCCTGCACTCCCCTGCCTTTTGCCATGCACCTCTCTACTTCATGCACTGCAGCCCAGCTCCCCTGCTTGCAGTCCTCTGTTCACTGTCTGCAGCCCCTTCCTCTCTACTACCTATTATCTTGTTCCTTGCCTGTAGTTTCTTGTTCTATGCACACAGTCCATGCTACCTGGATTTAGCTTCCAAGTGTCAAGTCTTGAGTGTCCTTGTTATCTGTCTTCAGTCCTGCCCTTGTTATTCCAGTCCAGATTTAAAGTACCTTGAATTCCTTGTTACCACTCTGCAGTTTAGTCCTAGTTTTCCTAGTCCAGAGTTTGTCCTGAGTTTTCTTGTTCCTGATCTATAGTTCAGTCTGCTGTTCCTTGATTCTGGTCCTTAGTGTCTAGTCTGCAGTTCCAGTTTCCTGTACTTTGATTCTTTCCTTCTTGCTTTTCCTCTTTCATTCCTGATTTGGGTCCTGAACCTTGCTTACTTTGACTTCCTATTCTTCCTTTGATATTTCTGTTACCTTGTCCTCACTTGTGCTTGTGGAATTCCTCTGTTTAGAGTTTGACTGCTGGGTTTCCCAGTAGGCAATCTCTGCTCCTTTCCTTTGTCATGTTTCAGTATTGTACCTTGTGCCATATTGTTAAGAGTGTGCTGATTCCTGCTTTAGGAGGCAGTCATTGTTCGTTTGCTTCTGAACCCAAACAAGCTTCAGTCTTGTGAGTACTGTTTCCTAGTTTGTGCTTTAGGGTCCAGACACCGACACTCTTTGCTGGGGAAGCCAAGCTGTTGGGTGGACACAAGGAGATGTGAGAGAATCCAGGAGGTGGCGAGCGAGACAGAAGTGGCACAGAGAAAGGGGGAGACAGAGAGAGACAGAGACAAAAAACCACAGACGCTTAAATTACGTAATGAGTTGGATAAGTCCCTGTATTTGGGGAGATACAAATACACCAGGATGAGAGGGACTTTTGGAGAAGCGTATATCTTCAAAGTGAATCAACATATGAGAGAACCTGGCAGGAGGGTATACCAGGTGTTTTGAGAATCCGAAGGAAGATTCATTCCCATAGGATGTTTGAATTGCATTTGTGGTATTTTTTTTTCATAGCAACATTTTATTAGGTTGTACAAATCAGCAATACATCAACAACAGTAATGTGATCAATAATCTCAACGTTCAGCAATATACATTCGTATGGAAGAGGATTTATTAGTCGGTGTTAGGCAGAACTCCATTGTCCTATACTATATTTGAACTTGGTGGATATATCAGCAGTTATGAGTTAGGTCACTCTAATTGAAGATTATGGACTGGTCAGTAGAGGGGGCTGCTTTGTAGCCATCTGGTGAGTGGTGGCCTTCTGGACAGAGCCCGGAATCTAGTTGCATATTCCATGAAAGGATCCCAGATGTTCATGGATTTGGTGAAGGAATTATTTCGGATTGCGGATACCTTTTCCGCCACTGCAATGTCCCACCATTTGGACCACCATAATGCTATCGAGGGTCCTTCCTCATGTTTCCACAGGCGGGCCATGGCAATTTTCGCTGCGAGGAGTAGATGCGTACACAACTGAGGTATGTGACCTGAGATTGGTAATGCCCCGTCCCCTGTTTCCCTTAGGAGAATGATCCCCGGATCCCAAGGAACAGTGAGTCCAGTAATGTCTTTGTTGTGTTTGATCGCCTCCGCCTTTGGGCAGGCCCATACCATGTGAAATAATGAACCGGGGATGTTGCAGCCCCGCCAGCATTGGTCAGAGAGATTTGGTTTAGCTCTGTTGATTTGGACAGGGGTTACATAATATCTGTAACAGAGTTTGTAGCCGCCCTCCCTGTTAGTAATACATTGTGAGCTTTTATGCAGCCTGGTCCAGATTTTTGCCCATTCTTCAACCTCTATTTCTCCTCCTAGGTCCCTCTCCCACTGAATCATGTATCTTTCTTTTTTCGTGGGGTCAACCCTGTCCAGGAGACGGTATAGTGTAGAGATTTTGCCTCTTTTATTGGGGTTGTGAGGGTGTTTTCTAGAGCCGTCAGCTCTCTAGCGCATTTCTCTCGAACCGCCCTGTGAGATAACCAGTGCCTTAATTGAGTATAATGAAATCTTTCTCTCTCCCCTATCCCGAATTTCTCTTTACATCTTTCAAATGAAATGGGTGCACCCTCCTCTAGGAAGTCACTTGTTTTAAGCAGTCCACCCTCCCTCCAGGATTGGAACCTATTGGGGCTGCAGCCTGGTGAAAACTCTGGGTTGTTCCAGATAGGTGATAGCGGGCCCAGTACACCCCTAATGCCCCATTTCCGAGCCGCTGCTTTCCAACATCGGGCAGTTGTGATTGTAGCAGACAGAGGGCCTTTATTCGCTTGCACTTTTCTTTCTGGCAGGTGTGGGAGGTCTGCGGGGCTGCCTGGGCACCAGGTCTCCTCTATCTGCATCCATTTTGGGGCATCCTCTTCCTGTACCCAGGAGAAGGAATGTGATAGCTGAGCTGCTAGGGTATATCTGGCTATGTCTGGCACCCCCATCCCACCCTGATTCTTGTCCCGCATCATTATTCATTTACCTATGCGCGGCTTTTTCCCCCTCCCCAGACAAATCCCTGCATTTTCTTTTGCATATCAACAAGTACTGGGCCCGGAATGTGGGTCAGTATTGCTGTGCAGGTGAATAGCCACCTGGGGACAATGTTCATTGTTATGGCTACAATCCGCCCGAACCAGGAGATTTCCCTGGAGGACCAGGTCTTTAGGTCATTCTTGAGATTTATAATAAGTTGTGGGAAATTTTCAGCATATAGTTGGGCCGGGTCCTTAGTGATTCGTACCCCTAGGTATTCCATCACACCTTTTGCCCATGGAATAGGCATTAGCGGGCGCAGGGTGGCTCTTTCGAGACCATGGATGTTGATCGCTAGGGCTGATGATTTGTCTAAGTTAATTTTAAACCCTGACGATGCTCTGAATTTGTCAATTTCTTTCCATAGAGAATCTAGGGATGATGCCAGGTTTGTGGCTGTGATTAAAACATCATCCGCATATAGAGCGATTTTATATTCCCGGCCACCTATTTTGACCCCCCCTATCCTGGCATTCTGCCTAATCCTGGCTGCAAAGGGCTCCATAGATAATGCAAAAATCAGAGGTGATAGTGGGCACCCCTGTCGGGTGCCCCATGATATCTGTATTGCTTCAGATCACCTGCCATTAACCCGTCATTGTGTTGTGGGAATTTGATAATTGGCCATAACCCATTTGGTGAAATTTAGGCCGAAACCAAAGTGTTCCAAGATTGCCCGCAGGTACCCCCAGTCCATCATATCAAAAGCTTTGTGAGCATCCAATGATATAACTGCCATTCTGTCCCCAGCCCTGTGGGCATGTTCAATAATGTCTATTGTTCTCCGGATATTGTCATGAGTCCCTCTCCCAGGTATAAACCCTGTCTGATCACTGTTAATTAGGCCCGGCAGGACTGCACCTAGTCTGCCCGCCAACACTTTAGCGAAAATCTTACCGTCATTGTTCATGAGCGTAATCTGGCAGTAGGAGCTGGGCAGTTCAGGAGCCCTCCCGGGTTTATGTAGCAGGACTGTCAGCGACTCCGCCATCGATCTAGTGACAGAGCCGGATGCAAGGAAAGAGTTGAATAATTCCACCAGCTGAGGGACCAGGAGCCTGGCGTACTTCTTGTAAAAGGATGCGGATAGGCCATCAGGGCCAGGAGCCTTGGATTTCAGCGATTTGATGGCTTCGATTATTTCCTCCGACGACACAGGCATCTTGAGGTGCTCCAGCTGGGTCGTGTTCTGCTTGGGTATTGATTGTAAATACTTTGGTAGGTTGTCTAGTGCTGTTGATGACCCACTCATGATTTCTGAGTGGTATCTTGATAGTTCCGCAATTTTATCCGCGTCACTGTAGAGAGCTTTGCCATCCGCTCCAGCAGTAAGGATGTTGTTTCTGCTTCGAGTTTTTTTTCAGTTTTTGCACTAGTACTCTTTTCCCTTTATTCCCCTTCATGTAATAAAACTATCTTGTAAAGGCTAAGGACTTAGCGGTGCGGTCGGCGCAGTGAATTTCTAAGGCTGTTTTGGCCCTTCTTAGCTCTCTCTAGGCTTTTCTGGAGTATCTGTCTCCAGTTGGTTCACCTTCTCCTCCAGCTTGGATGCAGCTATGTTAGAGACCCTTCGTTGTTCCGCTCCTGCGCTGATTAGCGAGCCTCTGACAACTGCCTTCATTGCATCCCAGATGATATTGATAGGAGAGGTCTCTGTGGTATTTTCTCAAAAGTAGTTGACTATTGTGTTCTCGACTTCCATCTTGATGCATTCATCCAGTAGCAGAGTGTCGTTCAGTTTCCAGTGTCTTTGTGCAGGGAGCTTTTGCCCCGATGTAGCTAGCTTCGCCGTCACTGGAGCGTGATCCGAGATCATACAGGTGTGTATTGCAGTTGCCTCCAAGCA
Organism: Ambystoma mexicanum; assembly: GCF_040938575.1. Classification (NCBI taxonomy): domain Eukaryota; kingdom Metazoa; phylum Chordata; class Amphibia; order Caudata; family Ambystomatidae; genus Ambystoma; species Ambystoma mexicanum. The sequence goes on along the minus strand of NC_090935.1, from coordinate 909,543,704 downwards.
TGGGTAGATGACTCCTGAGATTAAAATGAGGTCGATTTTTGAGAAGCCTTTATGCACCTGGGAATAGTGCGAGTAGTCTCTCGAGGTCTCGTTAAAGAGGCTCCAGGCGTCAACGGTTTCCGTTTCCCTTAGTAGCTTGACCAGTGAGAGTGCTTGTGCATAGTCGGATTTAGTGGGCGGAAGGGTCTTGTCCATCTGGGGATTCGGCATTGAGTTGAAGTCCCCGCCCATGATTAGATGCCCTTCTTGGAATGCTAAAATGGTTGGCATTAGATTTGTGATGAAGTTAGCTTGAGCAGAGTTGGGCCCATAAATTGCAGCAATGGTGATCGGGAGCTCCTCGAACATCCCTTTGAGTAGGAGATATCACCCGTTTGGATCTCTTTTTATAGTAATTTTTGTTAGGGGGACCCTATCACCGAGGAGTATTGCCACTCCCCTTTTCTTCTGGCCCGCGGTAGCAAAGTATGCTTTTCGGTACCTGGTAAATTTTACTCTGTGTTTGTCTTCCTGTAGTAAATGGGTTTCTTGAAGCAACACAATGTCCCCCGCTAATTGCCCAAGCCTGTGTTCTACGGATTTTCGTTTCCGTGGCGAGTTTAGCCCTTGCACATTCCATGATAAGATTGTTATTGCGCTCGTATCAGCCATGTTTTCTTGTTCCTTTCATATCCGAGATTGAGTTCATATCCGCTTGCTGAGAGTGATCTTCCATTCCTGAAGTTACTTCAATGCTTCTGTGGTGCTTTGTTGCTGTTTTCGTTGACCTGTCGTGATTTGATTTAGAGTTCTGGGCCAAGCCACAAGGGCTTCCTGACCCGGAGTGTTTGTATGTCTTTCGAGAATCCCTTCTCCCTCCCCCACCTCCCTTCGAACAAACATGTCGGAAGAACAGCATCCTACTGCCACTGGGAAGCTAGTGGCATCGGTGCGCTTATCTTGGCCAACTGGGCCGCCGAATGAACTGTTAAACTAGAGATAATGCCGTGCATCTACCCTGCGTGGTGTATCAATTTCTGTCTCGAGATGTGTATAAGCTTCAACGTGAACTTCCCCTCTTCTGTTGGACCCGTAGATCCGTACATCTTGTTTATCTTCGGATAGCTTGTTCCCCTGTAAAGGTACCCTGATCTGCAGACTTAGGTGGATGTACATGTCTAGATCATCCAGAGTTGGAGGATTTCCTGGGTGGCCCTCGGGGTCTGCGTCGACGGGTAGGTTTCGAGCATTCACTGTCTGAAGGTTTCTTGTGCTGGGATTGAGATGGTTCCTTGGAGTCCGACCCGCCTCCTGATTCTCTGATGCCCATGAATTTGTCAGCCTCTTTCGGTGAGTGGATTTGTCTTTGAGTCCCCTCCCAAGTAAACCTAACTGAAGTTGGGAACCCCCACTGATAGGCAATTTTTTTCCCCCTTAGCCATTCCGTGAATGACCTCATGGCTCTGCGCTTCTGGAGTGTGGAGTTTGCTATGTCCTGATATAGTGATATTTTAGATCCTTGAAATGTTATTTGGCCCATTTGTCGTGCTTCATTCATGGTTTCCTCCTTGAGTTGGTAGAAATGTACCCTTACTAGGACGTCTGGGGGGAAGTTGGATGCCGATCTCGGAACCGCCCTGTGTACTCGGTCCAGCTCTAGAGTTGCTTCATCCGGCAGGATTTAGATGAATCTAAGCAGCTGAGAGACGTAACTTCTTAGCTCTGTGTCTGGAATGCTGCTGGTATCCCCCGGAGGCGAATGTTATTTCTCTGCGACCGATTTTTCCGCATCTACTTGTTTGGTTTCTAAGAGTTCACATCTTTCTTCCAGAGCTTTGATTTTATCTCTGTCGATTTTGCTCTCAAACCGCTGGTCACAGACCTCTGACTCAAGCTCCGCCGTTCTTTTCTCCACCTCGATTACTCTTTTGTCCAGAGAGTTTATTTTTTTAGTTACTTCTTCTGTGCTTTTGTGAATTTCCTTCGTCAGTGCCATAAGTAGTTCCTGCAGGTCATTCTTGGTCACCATTTGTGCTGTATTATTCGCCGATGCTGCGTTGGTGTGGCCCTCTTCACCGGGGAGAGACTCTGGCATCTCCCCCTTCTTCGAGCACTCGGTCGAGGCGCCGGCCATTAGTGTCACAATGTCAGCTTGCTATGACCCTTTCCCGCTTCTGGACATCTTCGTTCCCGACTGCCCACTATCCACTCCCTCACCCCCTTGATGTTCTGTCCGCTTGGCTACCCTGAGGCAGGGCGGAAGGGATAAGTATAAGTTGAGGGAGGAGGGGGAGAGGGGACGGCGCCCGGTTGAGCAAATTCTTCGGAGATTTATGCCGGCTGTAAGGTTATGGCAGAATTTATGAACGAAGTGCGGGACGTTTGCTTCCCTGCATCAGCCTTCCTCCCCACTTTTCATGCCTTGTTATGGGTGTATGCCGGGAGGGGTCTGCGGCGGTCGGTGCCCCGCTCCTCACCTTCTATTAGTAAGCCTGCTGTGCTTGACGCCGGGCTGGATCTTCCTCCCGTCTCCAGGGCTGAGCAGGCAACGGTGTGAACAGTCTTTCATGCGCCCGAAGCGCAGCCCGATGGCTCCGTATTCATTCTGATGCTCTTAGGCCTCCTTTGTCTGCCGTGAGGCGAGCAGAGCACCCTATGTGGATAGTGCTCGCTTGATCTTAGCTGACTCACATGGCGAGTAAGAGGAATCCTGTCAGTGTCACCATGAGCAGCGCGGGCTGCCTCAAATACCATCTCCGGAGGCGTCTCGGGCCCGGGATGCGGACCGGAGCCAGGGCGGCATCCCCGAGAAGGCAAGACAAGACCAGAGGGATATTTTCACCCCTGGTCCGTGCTCCTTCTGTCGGGACTCCCCTCTGCTCCGCTGCTGCTCACCTTCCAGGAGCCATCTACAGATGGGATACGATAGACCTCCAAACTCCTGGGACCAGCTGGTGGACTGACTGCAGGTACACGGCACTGTTCATTTGGGCGGTGCGGGACCGCTTGGATCGATCAGTTCACCCGGCGGCCCGCGTTGTCTTCATACGCCTGCCCCTCCCCCATTCCGCCGCCTCTTGTGGCCCAGTGGAGCGGCCGCCATCTTGCCGCCGGGAAATCTCCAGGACTTAAAGGCCTCCGAACTCGAAGAGCTTGTTACTGTTCTGGATGCCACTTGTCATGCCGCATCTGCAGAGCTTCCCCCACACTGTGAGCAGTTTTCGGCGAGAAATGGGGGCCGGGGACGGCGATGTCCCATTCCGCACCTCGGGCCAGCCAGGAGCTTCTACGAAGTCATGCCGATCGCGGCAGCTTCAAGCCACGGCCCCCCCCCCCGCATTTGTGGTATTTTGAAAAGAGAATCCCAAGGAAGACTCATGCCCTTACGATTTTATTATTGCATTGAATATGGAAAAGACTTGGGGAAGGGAGTCCTTTCCCTTTGAGTGAATTGCAACACCAAGAGGATGGGGTTACCCTCTTGGGCTACAAATAACTTGGTTATTCTTTTGAACTTTTGTTTTTGTGGAGAGAAACCTGGGGAAGGGAGTCATTTACTGGAATTGCGAACATTATCCATTTGGTACTTTTGTGGAATATATACTTTTTTGTTGTTGAACTTGAACATTTGTGCACTTTTGAAGCCAAAGACAATCCCCTCAACACCTTAGTTACTTTTGAAATGAGAGGGTTGGGATAGGATTTCAGACAGAGGAGTGTTTGCTTTGGACATCTTGACACAGGACAGGCCCTTAGTTTTCGGTTGAGGTAGGAAAATACCTCCTAGATTAGGGACAATGAGGAAGTTTCCAACCCCTTTATTATTTAATAAAGGTTTATAGCAAAAACCATGAGTCTTCTGTGTCTGTGCCTCATTCCTGGTTCCTCATAGTATTGATCCAACATTAAGACAAACAGACTTGACTGACAAACGAACAGCTGTTATCAGAGGATGAATACGAGGGGGAAATGGTAGACATGCATCCCATGTCAGGTAGACATAGAGGAGAGACAGGTCCCCCAAATGATGCAGATAGTGAGCAAAGCATCAACTCCCTTACAGGAAGATTTGAAAAAAGTACCAGAGGTACTATGGACCAGTGGCCCTCACGATGTAGGGTTGTTCAAGGGAAAAGGAGCAGTCTGCATAAAAGTGAAGGAAGGGGCACTGTTGCCCCGGGTTAACTGTCATGATGCCTACCTCTAAGGAGCCAGGCCGGGCCCAGCAACCCCAGAGGCAGACATCATTTTCCCCAGGGAAGTCTCAGCGGGCCCAAGTCGGGGCCCTTTGGACTCAGTCCTGGCGCCTTAGGCGCCAGGCTCATAGCGGACCCCAGTCCTGGCGCCTTAGGCGCCAGGCTCATAGAAGAGGATATGTGTTTATGTGCTTGGGTGCACACTTACCTGATGCAGACCTTGCTGCTTCATCCAGGCCCTCTTGAGGCCCGAATGGGACTACTTAACCTGTAGGACTACTTCACCACCCGGGTGTGGTCGGGGAAGGATACATACCTGATTGGTGGAAGGATACATACCAGGAACTTCTTCCAAGGCTATTTAAACCCCACCCGAACAGCCACACATGCTTCGCGTTGTTCTGCACCTAGCAGCTGGACGCTCACCGTGTCAGCTCCAGCATCCTGACTTCAGCCACGCCTGCCAGCACCCTGGAACACCTGCAAGGGTGAAAGTAAGAGAATAGGAGAAGAAAAGCCCTTACCTGCTAAAACTGCATCCCAGAGTCATTTCTCCAACGGCCCTGAAAAGGAAGACATCATTTTAAAGGCATTTCGTTTCGATCGCTGCAGCGCTGCATTTTACTCACCTTTGCAAGGCGCTTCCATCTTCAGCAGCGATCTTCCGGATTCGGCTACGCCCCGGCGCCTAGAGGAAAAAAGACAAGACCAAAGGTGAGAGGGAGAAAAGGAATAAGGAAAGCTCAGTTTCCTTTTAAGTCTTACCTGTTAGATTATTCCCACTGCATTTCGGGTCCTGCCGCTTCCTGGCATCTCCGGACCCCGGCCCCTATGGGGAAAAAAGACAAAGACATTGAATGAGCGAATGCAAAGACATTACCTGAGCGCTCATCCAGAACTGTTTCACTTCGGGTCGGCGCCATATCTCCGGCACTCCGAACCCCGGCCCCTAAGGGGAAAAAGACATAAGCATTAGCGCTTGCTGCAATTAGACAACGAACATTATTATTAAGCTTGAACTTTTGAACAGAACTTTTACAGCGCCTTACCTGAACAGTCAAGCTTACCTGAACTCCCATCAATCCTCAATCCAGTGAAGTAACTGGGTTTCAACGCGCCCCTGCATCAGAAGCAGGATGGAGAGCTCATCCTTCCAAACCCTAAGGTGAGGCTTCACGGGGAATCGTGGAGGAGGTATCGTGGAGGGTTGGAAGGGAGTGGGAGGCTTGAGCATTGTTCCACAGTTGGTAATACTCCCTTTTCACGCACAGGAGGGTATCCAACGAGCCAGGGAAGCCAGAATAGAGGGGCCCTTCCTGTCCGTCTTCAGAGTTCTGCGCCTTCGACGCCGCGCCTCCGTGGGAACCAGGTGAGCGTTACAGAACGCGAAGCCTTACCACAATTTCCCACCTGGGCGCTATGGAGACTTCCGAGACAGATCAGCTGGCCCATCTTTTAGGGGAATTACGGGCAGAAGTGCACTCAGCCCGCCAGGAGACTAATGCTCTCAGAAGGGAACTAATCCTATCCAAGGAAAGAACTGATGATCTGGCCAAAAGGTTATTGCAGGGCCAGGCAGAGCACACTCCTTTACCTGTTTCCGGAGATATTTCTACAACAATGGGTTCGAATAACCCGGTACAAATCAATCTACCTGGACACATGCCTTTGGCCCCGCCGGAACGTTTTGCGGGGGATCCCAAGAAATATGCCGTTTTTATGAACCAATGCCGTTTACACTTTTTATGCAGGCCCGGGGCCTTCCCCAACGACCAGACCAAAGTAGCCTTTGTACTATCTTACCTCAGTGGCTGTGCTGCCGATTGGTCTATTCCATTGGTAAATAAGGATGATCCCATTCTCTGGGATTTCCAGGGCTTCCAGGCCAGCATGGAAAGATTGTTCGCTCGACACTCACAGGGACAGGCCCTTGACAACGAACTGCTATCCTTACGACAAGGTAATCAGGATCTTTTGTCCTATATCGCCACCTTTAATAGACTAGTTGTGGAAACCGGATGGCCTGAAAATAAAAGGATCACATTGTTTCATCGAGGCCTGCGCGGAGAGCTTAAAGATGTTATAGCTCAGATAGTAGATCCACCCCAGGCCTGTGCAGACTACATAGACATAGTGGTTCAACTTGATCACAGACTTCAAAATAGAAAAGCGGATCGGCTCAAGTATGAAACCAGAGTACCTATCAAGACCCACGTTAACTCCAAGAGTACTGACGTTTCCAGACCTATGCAAATTGGCAGTGTTAAAGGACCATTAATGCAGAAGGAACGAGAGAGAAGGCGACAAATGCAACTTTGTCTGTATTGCGGAACTTCCGGTCACTTTCTTCAAAGTTGTCCTGTTAAACCACCCAAGAAGGTGGTTGGAGCCACTGATAACGAGTTATTGACACCTGGTTCGGGAAACGACCTAGCCCGACAAGCGTAGGGGTCCGCTTGCCGAGCTTGAAAACAAACTCTTTGACCTCGCATTTTGTCATGCCAATGGTGCTTGTGAACCCAAAACAGCCTCAGCAGTTGCATGCTATAAAAGCATACATAGACAGTGGAGCTATTGGAAATTACATAGACCGTGAATTGGCTTCCAGGATTAAGCTTCCTCTCCGCCCGAAAGTAACCCAAGATGTAATTACTACAGTTGATGGAACCGAAATAGCCTCAGGGCCTGTAACGCATTCCAAGGTTGAAATCACTCTGGTGGGTCAGGACGGACATCGGGAAGCAATCGTGTTTGATGTGATCAAGGCCCCACAATTTCAAGTACTTCTTGGAATCCCTTGGTTAGAAACACATAATCCGAGAATAGACTGGCGAGCAAAGAAGATAACTTTTCCTGATTGTGAACCAACCTGTTACCCAAGGAATCCAGCTATGGGTCTAGCCTCTGTAACTTCCACCCCTGTACAGCTACCATCTGAATACCAAGAATTCCAAGACGTTTTTCAGAAAGAGCAGGCTAACACCTTACCTCCCCATTGATCTTACGATTGCCAAATCGACTTGGTACCCAATGCACAACTACCTTGTAGTAGGATTTATGCTCTTACTGAACCTGAGAACCTGCATTTGCGCCAGTATTTGGATCAATACCTGGCCAATGGTTTCATTCGCCCATCAAAGTCACCAGTCTCTTCCGCTTTGTTCTTCGTACCTAAAAAGGAAGGAGACCTTAGGGCCTGTATTGACTACCGCGCCCTAAATCAGATAACGATTAAGAATCGTTACCCTTTGCCCCTGATACCTGACCTTATCGACCAAGTAAAAGATGCTCGTGTGTACACCAAGCTAGATCTCCGAGGAGCTTACCACCTGGTACGTATAAAAGAGGGCGACGAGTGGAAGACTGCATTCCGCACCAAATTTGGGCTCTTCGAATATCAAGTAATGCCCTTCGGTTTGTGCAACGCACCTGCCGCCTTTCAGTACTTCATGAATGATGTTCTTCGGGAACTTATCGATGTTTGTGTCATCGTTTATATTGACGACATCCTGGTGTATTCCTCCTCAGAATCTGATCACAGAAACCATGTTAGGGCAGTTCTTGAGAAATTGCGCCAGCACAAATTATTTGCCAAGCTCGAAAAATGCGTTTTTCATACCACAGAAGTGGAGTTTCTCGGATTCATCCTGACACCTCAAGGAATCCGAATGGACTTGCGGAAAGTGGACGCCATTCTCAAATGGCCATCTCCTAGCTCTGTGAAGGGAGTGCAAAGCATGCTTGGCTTTGCCAATTTCTATCGAAGGTTCATCCCGGAATTTTCTCGAACTGTTCAACCCATCACAGCTCTCCTAAAGAAAAATAAACGCTTTGAATGGACTCTTGAGGCTGAACAAGACTTTCAGGACCTGAAAACCAAATTCACCTCTGCACCTGTATTGAAGCACCCGCGCCCAGATCTCCCTTACATCGTGGAAACCGATGCATCCAGTTCGGCCATGGGAGCTGTCCTGTCGCAAAGAGACCCAGAAACTAACCAACTACACCCTGTAGCCTTTTGGTCCAGAAAATTCTCTCCACCTGAACTCAATTACGCAATTACCGACAAAGAACTACTGGCTATTAAATCAGCTTTCAAGGCTTGGCGTCACTATCTTCTCGGTGCAAGACACACCATCACCGTAATTACGGACCACAGAAATTTGCAGTATTTAAAGATGGCCAAAGCTCAATCTTCGCGACAACTCCGATGGGCTTTATTCTTTGCGGAATTTGATTTTGTAATTACCTATCGCCCTGGCTGCAAGAATGGTAAGGCAGATGCCTTATCCCGGATAGGCATGGAAGAACCCAATTCGAGTTTAGAACCTGTGCCAATCATACCGGAACAAAGAATTCTGGGCTTGACTTCATTGCAAACCATTGAGGACATCCACGCTCAAGTAAAACAGCTTTTTGACTCTTCTGCCTTACTGGAATGGAGTCAAAAGGGTCCTCACTACACCGTTAAGGATGATTTACCCTACTTCCAAGAGCGGTTATTTCTGCCAAGTAAAGAATTGCAGGAACTTGTCATTACCCGTCATCATGAATCATTAATGGAAGGACACCCCGGTATCGCGAAAACAGAAGAAAAGATCAAACGCCACTTCTGGTGGCCTTCTTGGAGAAAAGACATAAAGTCATTTGTGTTGTCTTGCGGAATCTGTGCCGAAAATAAGAGTCAAAAGAAAAGGCCAGCCGGCCTACTTCAACCTTTGGACATTCCACCAGCACCTTGGCACACCTTGTCAATGGACTTTATAACTGACCTGCCTCCTTGTGGTGGTTACAACACGATTCTCGTAATAGTGGATCTATTCTCCAAAATGGCCCATTTTATCCCTTTAAAAGGATTGCCGTCAGCTTCCACCTTGGCCAAGGAATTTATGGAAAATATAGTGCGGTTACATGGTTTCCCTTCCATATTAGTCTCAGACCGTGGAAGTCCATTTATCTCCCACTTTTGGAAGAAATGTTGCCAACTAGCACAAATAGACGTGCGGTTATCCACCAGCCACCACCCCCAGACCGACGGACAAACCGAGAGAACCAATCAGACTCTCGAGCAATATCTGCGGTGCATGTTACACCAATCCGAGTTGAATTGGAAGGACATCCTTTGGATTGCAGAATATGCATACAACAATTCAGTGCATTCTGGAACCGGACCGACTCCTTTTTATACCCTGTATGGTCACCATCCTCGGACCTCTGACCTAGATCCACCTCTGACCCTGGAGATGCCTACAGTAAATCACCTACATTCCACAATAACCCAAGCCTTCAAAGAAGCTACAACCCACTTACAGCAAGCCAAGAAAAAGTATAAAGAAAACGCTGATTTGCACCGAAGTAAAACTCCTCCTTACCAAGTAGGAGATCAGGTATGGCTAGCAACTAAACATCTACCCCTCAAGGGTCAGCGAACTTTTAATCCCAGATTTATTGGGCCTTACCCCATCAAAGCTATTATCAACCCAGTGGCCTTTAAACTCGATTTACCATCCAACATGCGGATTCATCCCGTTTTTCACGCATCTCTTCTAAAACCAGTACAACCTGGAACCAGACTGTCTGAGCCCCCAGGCCCTGTCCAAATTGATGGAGAATTAGAATTCGAAGTGAAAGACATTTTAGATTCCAAGATAGTTAAGTCGAAACTCTTCTATCTTGTTGATTGGAAAGGATATGGACCTCAGGAAAGATCTTGGGAACCCAGTAACTATGTTCACGCACCACGATTAATTCAAAGATTCCATCGAAGATTCCCGCACAAACCAAAACCCCCCGAGGAAAAGACCTTGGGAGGGGCCTTGAGGGGGGGGTACTGTCATGATGCCTACCTCTAAGGAGCCAGGCCGGGCCCAGCAACCCCAGAGGCAGACATCATTTTCCCCAGGGAAGTCTCAGCGGGCCCAAGTCGGGGCCCTTTGGACTCAGTCCTGGCGCCTTAGGCACCAGGCTCATAGCGGACCCCAGTCCTGGCGCCTTAGGCGCCAGGCTCATAGAAGAGGATATGTGTTTAAGTGCTTGGGTGCACACTTACCTGATGCAGACCTTGCTGCTTCATCCAGGCCCTCTTGAGGCCTGAATGGGACTACTTAACCTGTAGGACTACTTCACCACCCGGGTGTGGTCGGGGAAGGATACATACCTGATTGGTGGAAGGATACATACCAGGAACTTCTTCCAAGGCTATTTAAACCCCACCCGAACAGCCACACATGCTTCGCGTTGTTCTGCACCTAGCAGCTGGACGCTCACCGTGTCAGCTACAGCATCCTGACTTCAGCCACGCCTGCCAGCACCCTGGAACACCTGCAAGGGTGAAAGGAAGAGAATAGGAGAAGAAAAGCCCTTACCTGCTACATCTGCATCCCGGAGTCATTTCTCCAACGGCCCTGAAAAGGAAGACATTTTAAAGGCATTTTGTTTCGATCGCTGCAGCGCTGCATTTTACTCACCTTTGCAAGGCGCTTCCATCTTCAGCAGCGATCTTCCGGATTCAGCTACGCCCCGGCGCCTAGAGGAAAAAAGACAAGAACAAAGGAGAGAGGGAGAAAAGGAATAAGGAAAGCTCAGTTTCCTTTTAAGTCTTACCTGTTAGATTATTCCCACTGCATTTCGGGTCCTGCCGCTTCCTGGCATCTCCGGACCCCGGCCCCTATGGGGAAAAAAGACAAAGACATTGAATGAGCGAATGCAAAGACATTACCTGAGCGCTCATCCAGAACTGTTTCACTTCGGGTCGGCGCCATATCTCCGGCACTCCGAACCCCGGCCCCTAAGGGGAAAAAGACATAAGCATTAGCGCTTGCTGCAATTAGACAACGAACATTATTATTAAGCTTGAACTTTTGAACAGAACTTTTACAGCGCCTTACCTGAACAGTCAAGCTTACCTGAACTCCCATCAATCCTCAATCCAGTGAAGTAACTGGGTTTCAACGCGCCCCTGCATCAGAAGCAGGATGGAGAGCTCATCCTTCCAAACCCTAAGGTGAGGCTTCACGGGGAATCGTGGAGGAGGTATCGTGGAGGGTTGGAAGGGAGTGGGAGGCTTGAGCATTGTTCCACAGTTGGTAATACTCCCTTTTCACGCACAGGAGGGTATCCAACGAGCCAGGGAAGCCAGAATAGAGGGGCCCTTCCTGTCCGTCTTCAGAGTTCTGCGCCTTCGACGCCGCGCCTCCGTGGGAACCAGGTGAGCGTTACATTAACCAGTACCCACTATCAAATGGAGCAGATAAGGGTATATATGACATACTACTCACACTATGGTGACGGGGAACAATAAAAACATCAGATTCTCTATGTAACACGACCATCTAACCTGACAAGAAATCAAAAGGTGGGGTCGTGGAGATTCATTTAAGATCTGCCTCCCCCACCTTGAACAATGTCGTGGAGGCAGAGTTTCGACTCATACTAAACCCAGCCACAATATTATGTAATATACCTATAGAAGCAACATGTTTTACAGTAATGTATTTAAAGAATGTGTTCTTCCCCATCCCATTGCATCCAGAGTCACAGTATCTAGCCACATTCGCTTATCGCGGGACGAGGTTCCAACATACTTGTTTACCACATAGTATTGTGAGTCACCTAGTGTGTTCAATCGGGTGATCCAGATGGGCCTACACAACTTGCAGATCCACAGCATAGACATTCAGTAATTGGATGGCCTCCTAGTGTGCGGCACAACGGAGGCCCAGTGCAGGAAAGATTAATTTACACTTCTGACATTGCTAGCAGGTAGACAAGGAGAAATTGTAGTACTGTTAAAAAGAAGTAGTGTACCTAGGACAGATAATATCAGTAGATGGTAGGAAGATCACTTAGTAGAGGGCAGAAGCGATACACAGTACGCAACAGCCAGGCCTGGCCAACCAGCTGCCACATTTCGTAGGCCTGTGCAATTATTGCAGGGCCCCAGTCTTTGATTACTCCACATTTATGAAGCCCCTCCTTCTGGGATTAAAAGAAGCTCGGATGGTAAATGTCCCCATAAAATGAACATCTGAAGTGAATGAGTCATTTGTCGAATTGAAGGAAATGTTGGCGCACGCACCAGTTTTAGCAACCCCAAACTATAGAAAGTTCATTCTGTTTTCACATTCTGATGGCTCAGGGATGACTGCTGTCCTCACTCAAAAGAAGCCACAGTGACACAAGCCCCTGGCCTACTGCAGTAATGCAAAGCCTGGTATCCCAGCTCCCCTTTCTGGGCTCACCAGTCTCTCCTGGCTGCTTCGGCGTTCTCATTGGTCTGCACTTCTTCCAGTGGCTGCTTTCTCCTCTAGGTGTCTCATCGGCTCTCCGGTACCCGCGATGCCTCATCCTTCCTTTGACAGCTTTCTCTGCTCTTGGCCTCTAAATGGTGAACCTCCAGCCTCTGAGCGCCCCATGTTCGTGCCTACAGGAGTTTCCTAGCTGTGCAACTTGCTTCTTCTCAGTTACACCACCCATGTCGGGAGTAGTGATTTTCCATGTTTCTTGATGCTTGATGGTATTAAACGTCCTAGCACCTATCGGATCCTTCAAACAACTGGACCGCGTCTCTGGCTTTCTGACTTCCCGGCTTCAGTGCTCTGCATTAATTTACTGCTCTTCTTAGTCTCAGTCATTCTACTATAAAGGTATGAAAGAGCCTGGTCAGTCTGGACTAGATGTTCGGGTTTTATGTTACAGTATGTCATACAGGATTGGAAAAATTAAGGGGTTGGTGGCATACCCTCAATGGAAAGGGGGATACCTTGTTGCAGCTAGCAAGCCCACCTCCGTCCTATGAGGGTTGTCTCCCCCATATGGTCCTCCCTCAGACAGCCACCCCCAGGTTCAGGGTCAGGTAGCGGTACCTTTCATTGACCATATGGAGAGAGAGTTTCCCGAGAGAGGCAGTGATGATGTCGCTAGATTCATCGCATAAAGTAGTAGGGATTAAGGCAAAGGGATAGGCTGACATTCAGGCAGTCTTAGTGCATCGTTGCAGGATCAGTCCGGAGCAGGAAAAGGAAACGGTGGAGCAGGTGCAGAAGTCTAAAGCAAAGTTAGTACAGAAGAAGTTGGCAAAGTTAAGTGTAGAAGGGCCGCTGATTACATTCTCCCCTGAGGGGCAGCAGGACACAAGGCAAGCACCAGAATAGACAGAGTGTTACTAAGGGAAGTGCGAGGAACCAGGAATCAGACGCTGACACAAGGGACCCATGTTTGTTGCTACACATTTTTATTAAATAATAATGGGGTTGGAAAATGCCTGACTCTGTCTAATCTAGGGGTTATTTCCCTACCTCTACAAAAACTAAGGGTCTGTCCTGTCTGAAGTTGTTCAAAGCAAAAACTTCCTATGTCCGAAATCCTATCCTAGCCCTCTCATCTAAAAGTAACTCTAATGTGTGAAGGATAATGTCTTTGGCTTTCAGAAGTGCACATATGTTCAAGTTCAATCAAAAGATTCAAATCCAACGTAAATGTTCCCACTGGTCAGTGTTGCCAATTCCCAAGGAGGACTACTTCCCTAGGCTTCTCTCCACAAAACAAACAGTTCACAAAATTTGCATCAAAGTTCTTTACATACTAAGAGGTTAACTTCCTCCTCGTGGTAGTCACTAGTCACTTCACCAACTTGGCTTGACCTGGTATACTCTCCTGCCAGGATTCTCTTAGCCAATTCACTCAGTTCAAAACTCCTTAGAATTCTTCCTGTGTACTGGACTATACCTGGTATGCCCCCCTGCCAGGACTTCCTCATATAGTTCATTCAACTCGCAATCCCAAGGGCATAGATCTTCCTTGGAATTCTTCCCATGTATTGGGATTTGTCTGGTATACTTCCTGCCAGGATGTTCTTATACAGATCATTCAGTTCACAATCCCAATGTTATGGGTCTCCCTTAGGATTCTTTTCCATACAATTTCTTCATGCAATTTAGGGTGCGACTCGCAGAACACCTAGTATACTCCCCTTCCAGGTTTCAAAATATGCAGCCATATGTTTTCCCCAAAAGTTTCTCTTTTACTGGTGTATTTGTATCTCCCCAAATGAAGGGCTCATGAAACTCAGTTCATGGTGTGAGCCATAAGGCACTTGCTCCTGTTTCTGTTAAAGACCAAGAATGGCTCCTCCAGCTCCCTCCCGAAGCCCCAACGTTCCACTCTGGGCTCACCGGTTCATGGAGGGCTACTTGGGCTTCTCCAACCTCTTTCGGGCTCCTTTCTGTCTTCGCGCTCTCTCTCTCTATATAGCTCAGGCAGCGTGTTGGTACAACCAGAGAAGATCTGCATGTTGCTTCGGCTTATTGTGCCAGTGCAAAGCTCCTTCGCCTCGCATTTGGTCTTGGCATCTCTCTCGACGTCTCCACTCCTTTTCCCCAGCTCGGGCAGCGGGGTTCTGCAGCTGGAGGCATTCGGTGTGCTACTCTGGCTTATCTTGCTGGTATGAAGCTTCTCTGCTTCCTGTCCCGTTTCAGCTTCTCTCTTGCCAACGAGAAAGCGTCTCCGCTTGAGAATCCACTTCTCTCTGTACTGTTTGTTCACTATGCTCGCCAGCTTCTGGATTCTCTCGGTTCCCCCAACCCCCTCTATTGTTGGTAACGTAGTCGAGCAATCAAGGCCTAGCTTCTCAGGAGGTGATGCAGACTGGTTCTTAAGTACAGTGTAGTCCCCAAGCACCCACAAAGGAATGACCGCACACTGTATTAGTGAAAACAGAGTCTTTATATAATTAAGGTTCAAGGTTATATACACAATCACAATAACTCACTTTGTGGTCAGTTAATCTACAATGGCAAATATATACAGTTCTAAGTGGTACCACAATTATTATCAGATTTAATTAAAGTGCATCAACTGTACTCTGGTCAAATGTCACACAAATCAATTAATAAAGGTAACCAACAAGAGACATAGGAGGAAAGCAGTTGGTTAGAACAATTGGCAGAATACTGGGCCCCTACCGCTAGGCACAGTTCTGTGTGAAGATCCTCACCCCACCACCCCCCCAACTGGGCAACCTGTAAAATAAAGATATACTACAGGCCCAGTCCATATATGGTTCAATGAGTCTTATTTCCTTCTGAAGTCTTTCTACCACCCCAAAGTACCTGGAATATCAGAGTTCCTCGAGGAGGCGTCAATGGATCCTTCATGAGTGACTCCCTTTAAACCAGGAGCCACGGATGGTCGATGGGCCTCGAAGAAGGTGAACTTGGCGTGAATGAACCTTGATGGACGTGGTGTCGAGGCAGCAGCTTCAGCCCTGGTGGTGCCTGCCAACGACGAGTCGAAGACGTCCTGCAAGGACGAGGCATGCGGGGCACCTCGATGTCGGTAGTTCAGGACCACAAAGAGTTTGTGAAGAACTTTGGCCCAGCAAGGGCGTTGAGTCGTCTGGCGTCTCTACGGTCTTTGGGAGGCGGGAAACCACCGGCAGATGCTCCTCGGCGCGTCAACGGCCTGACCTTCTCCGATGGGATAAGGCAGTGGTGGTGCGGACGAGTGCGTCCGGGAATCAAATGTCTTAATCAATGGAGCGTTGCGGCTCCGTCGACGGCACGGCATCAAACAGTCCCCGCTTAAGGGCAACTAACTTCGACGGGCCTCCAGCGGTTATAGCAAACCTGCGAACCCTGGTCGACGACGGAGGACAGCTGTCCGGTGCTTCTCTTTGTTTCTCGTCGGCGGTCCCCGTCTCCAGTTTATAGTCTTTCTTAGGCTATCTTCCAAGGCGCTTCGGCGAAGGTTAACATTGCACAATGGTCCCTCGTAGCTCGGGAAGAGGGCGTCTAACCAGGTCCTCTCTGGATCAGTTCTTGAAGACACAGCAGCTTTCAGATCGACGAAGTAGAGCAGCAGCAATACTTCTCTTCCAGCAGGTCTTCAAGGTTAAGCTTCAGTTTCAATGTCGGCTTCAACTCGAGCTTCTGAACGATTTCTAGCAGTGAGAGGCCCCCAGATATGCTGTTGATCTCCCATTCATTCTGCTGGGTCACACTCGGGCAACCCATCACTCAGAAGGGCATTCAAGCAGTCAGTCAGCCAATCAGGCGCACGGGGCATTCAGGCCATTCTTCTCCATCCAGACACTTGCAACACAGAATGTGGATTCGGACAAGTACCACGCCATTCATCACTACACACTGCATTCATACCAGATCTGGGCAGGGCTGTCTCAGTCATTGTGTCAAACACCAGATACTAGACATCCACAACACAGAATGCGTATTCGTCACACACTCCATTCACCCAGGTCCCACCCACAGGCGTACCCACAACATACGGTTGTTGGGAAGGCTCCAGCCAGTCTGGTCGGCACTTCCCCACACTACCATATATGAAACTTCCACCCAAAAGCCAGTCAGGGCTTCCCGGGACTTTGGGAAAAGCAAGGTAACAGGCGATGGAAGGCAAGAGGCCACGGGGGCCATCTTGTTTCCATCAGGAATCTACTGATTCCAATGACAGGGCCTCGGCATCCCAAAATGGAGGACGCTCAGGGCACCTGTCAATTCAGCACGGAGTTGCTACTAGCCTGTACCCTGCTCTGTGGGCCACACACAGGTGCCCAAAAAACATACACTAGGGGCACAGGGTTGTACCCACCCCATGGGTGCCATAAGGGTATCCCATGGGTCTGTACACCAAACCAAAAGAGAGGTGCACCACTAGGAGTTCCGCATGAACGCCTGTGTGGAAAACACAACAGAACACACAATTAAAAAGCAGTAAAGGACGAGGATACGGAGGCCCTGTCCCTCTGATGCATTGCCAGCATCACAGAGGTATCTTGTTATGGGACTGTTGTATTCAAACTGCCTTGGTGTCACTCTCGGCTTTCCTTGGCTTTGGCAATTTAAGTTATAATGTCCCCTTTGTAGATATCCCTCTTTAGGAAAGTTGTATCTCCTTTGTTTTATTATTGCCCCTCTTTGGCAATGCGGGTTATACTATCCCCTTATTGAATATTCCCCAGTTTGGCTTTGGCAATGCAGGTTACAATAAGTGTTCAGTATTTCAGAATTACTCAGCGGTCTACTTTGGAGCACCCCGGGATCACCTGCATCAGGCCAACTCCCCGGTCTTTCCTGGCAACTCCTTCTGACTTCCTGGTTCCGCTTCTTTGTTCGTCGGGACTCCTGCAACGTTTGACAGCTCCCGCCAGTCTGCCGCTGCTTGCGCTGACCATCAGTGGAGCTTGCACAACCCTGTATACTCCCTGGTGAAGACCGTACACCGGAGCGGGTGACTGGACGCAGGGAGCTTCTCTCTCCTTCTGGGTCGCTGGCCTCAGTACCGCTTCCCACTGTGCTCTCTCTGCATACATCAGGGATCACAACCTCCACCACGTTCTCGGCACAGCATCCTGCTGTCAGCACAGCAGCAACTCCAACCGCTTCTTCCTGCTGCTTCCCTTTGGCCCGCACTTGAAAGACATTTAAATGTTTAAACTGTCCCACTCAAGTATGGGTTATTACAATAACTAAACTGCTCACTACACTTTGACAACGCTAAATCATTCTTCCTCGTCTCAGGACAAGGAGCATTATTGGTCTTGAAGTCCATAATGTTCTTTGTTTTACATCAGAATGCTCAATTTTACAATAGGCCATTAAAACTGTATGGTCATTAGGGAAATTACTCGGAGAGGGTTCTCCCATTCTGCCTGAACCGAGTATCCTCTTATGTGATCCTGACGCATACTACCACCCCCAGGGTCAGGATCAGGTAGTGGCTGCCTTTCCATGGCCACATGAGAAGGGTTCCAGGCCACAGCTTTTGGTTCTGGGATGATTACCTTTGATTTGTCACACTAGATGACCTCCTAGTTTGCAGTAACACTGAAGAGCAGTGCAGACAGGACTCAGTGGCACTACTGACAGTACTTGCAGAAAAGGGGCACAAAGTGGACAAAGACAAAATGCAGTACTGTCAGAAGAAAGTAGTATATTTAGAGCAAATTATATACTCGGCAGAAAAAAGGGTAACCCCAAAGAGAGCAACTGCAGTACAACACACACCACAGCCTACCACCCTGAAAGAGATGCAATTGTTTCTCGGATTGCGTAAGTATTGTAGAGTGTGGATATTTTACTGCTATAGCTACCAAAGCCTTTGTTTCAAGGACTTAAAGAAGCGCAGAAAGTTAAAGGCTCACTCACATGAACAGGAGAAATTATTACATGTTTCCAAGAACTTAATAATGCTATAAGTAGTGTTAGAATTCCCTTGTGCAACCGCAGGTTGCTATTTGTTTTCACATTCCAACGGGGAAGTAATGACAGCAGTGTTGACCCAGGCAACATCCATGGGACACAGTCCCTTGGCCTATTACAGTGGGCTCTTGGATTCAGTAAGGCAGGATCAATTCCCTTGCGAACAGACGTTGGCAGCTGCAGTATTTGTGATTGAAATTCATCCGCAATAACCATGGGGTGCTCAGTAACATTACATGTGGGGCACATATTTTTTGTCATTCTGGAGAGGTCAAAATCAACCCTCACTACCCTAAGAGCATTGAGTTATGAGGTCCTACTATTCAATCCTTCTATTCAAGTTGTAGGGTTTCGCACAGTGAACCCTGTTACATTCATTGCAGTGCCCGATCAGTCAGGGTAGGAGTTGCATGACAGTGTCCCATACAAATCCCCAGAGGATTACTTAATTCATACGAGGGAGGATGCACTTGTAGAGGGGGGCAGGGGTGCTCTTCGTTGATAGTTCATCGATGAGTGATCAGAAGACTGGCCAAAGGCATACAGGTGCTGCAGTGGTGCGTCTTGTTGACAGGGGAGTATGACGTAGCAGTTAAAAAGGGGTTACCAACTCATTATTCTGCACAAGCAGCCGAACTGATTGCACTGATTGAAGCACTAGAAGCATCACAAGTGTGCCTTGTAATTATATACTCTTATTTGACAAAAGTCACATCTACAGTGCAGAATGCGGAGCTTCAAGAGGGCAGATAGGATGCCTGTACAGCATTCATTGCTTGAAAGATTTATTTATCTAGACCAAATGTAAACAGTTGAACTGCGCCACACCATGAAGTCTAAAAAGTACTAATGAACTGTTTTTTTTAATTCATGCACTGAACAGCCTGACACGTGTAAGAAGGCATTGATGCCCTCGGCGCCATGTCCGTCGAGGGTATTTCTCGAGGCAGCTATCGGCGCCAAGGCCGTCGAAGGACACGCTTGGGGCTTCCTGCCTCGAAGCCGCTGTCGAAGACGTCGACACCACTCCCATCAGCGCCCTCGACGCCTTTTGAGGAATTTTTGCCGGAGGTACTCCGGGGAGCTGTGGAGGCTCCTAGGAAGGCGCTCAGCAAGTCTGTGCGGCCTGTTTTCGACCCATACTCAGTTCCTCCTCCCAGGGTGGAATTGTTCCAACCCTTGGAGTACATTATTGAGGTTGAGGAAGGGTCTGAGGAAGAGGTGCCTCCTGAGGTTCCTGATGACCTGTTGTCAGGGCATAGCCAGCTGGAAGACCTGCATCATTCTTTGCACGACACCAGTGGTCTGGATACCTCCCTGGAGGTTGAGTTTGGCAGGCCTGAGCCTGGTATGCATGCTGACTCATCGTACAGGCGCCTCATGTCGAGGGTGACGGAATATCTGGGTTGGTCGGCTCCATCTGTGGATTTTCTGCAGGATGACCTCACAGATACTTTGGACCATGGTCCACCCACTGACCCGGTGTTGCCATTTCACATGGCCTTACAAAGAAGGGTGGTGGCGGCTTGGACTGCTCCGGAGAGTCTCCCGGCAGTGAACAAGTGTTTGCCGAAAAAATACTGTCCAGCTAGTGGTGACCCCTGCTACTTGTCTACGCACCCTACTCCGGAGAGTTCGGTGGTGCAGGCGGCTACGGCCCCAGCAAAGCAGGCGGCGTACCCTACAATCCCTCCTGATGGGGACGACAAACGCTTTGACGACTGGGCGAAGAAAGTATTTTCTTCTGGGGGTATGGCTTTAAAGGCAGCCAACTCCGTTTGTGCCCTTGCAAGATTCATGCACACTCTGTGGAATTGTGTGTCGTTGGCGGCTGAACATATTCCCGAAGGGGAGGAACGGGATGGTTTTCTTGCCCTCGTTCAGGATGGCAAGGATGCCATATGTGAGTCCGTTCAGTCGGGTTTGGACGTGGCAGACTGTGTCAGCCGGTCCATGTCGGCGAGCACCGTGATGCGCAGGTTTGCGTGGTTGTGGAAGTCAGGGTTTGCTCCTGATGTGCAGTCCCGGCTTCTCAACATGCCCTTTGATGGTGTCCGTCTTTTTGGCAGCAAGGCTGACGAGAGCCTTGAGAAGTTGCAGACCTCCAAAGCTGCAGCAAAGTCCTGGACGCTGCAGTGCGTCAACCTCTGCCTTTTCGGCCTAGGGGGCAGCAATGGGGGGGGGGGGATCCTTTCTTTTTTTTAAATTCTTTTTATTAAATTTTCCAACAAGTATAACAATCCCCATAACTCCCCTCCCCCCTACCCCACCTCCCTCGGTGCCGCCTCGGGTTTTCCGCTGCATTCCTTTCGCTTTTAGCCTCATAATGTCTCTTCAGAGTCATTGCAGTCTTGGGTGTTGCGGGCACCAGCCGACCCTGAAATAGTCTCTAAGAAAGGTTAACACTTCCCCCCCCATTCGCCTGCAAATTTCTGCAATGCATTGTTCATAGCGTATGTGGCCCATTCCATTGCCACGATCTCCCACACTTTGCGCAACCAGTCTTGGAACGTCGGTATGACTGAGCTATTCCACCTCTGGGCTATAATTATCATTCCAGCTATGGTAAGCATCACGCGTGCTCTTTCTCTGCCTCTGGGCTCTCCCGACACTCCTTCAGGTCGGAGGCCCAGTAAGGTCCATTCTGGGACAGCGTTACCCGTTGGTCCGAACACCTGTTCCTGTGCTTGACAAACTTCCTTCCAGAACGGAACTATTTTTGGGCACCTCCACCAGATATGTTCCGCTGTGCCCTCCTGCTTACATCCTCTCCAACAGATTCCCGATATCTCAGGGTATATCCTACGCAAACGAGCTGGAGTATAATGCCACCCAAAGAGTATTTTATACCAGGCTTTCTGGGTTTGGGTGGCTCTTGCTAATTTGGGGATTCTTCTCCAAAGTTTCTCCCAGTCCCTCTTCTCTATTTCTCTGCCCAGAATATGCTCCCATCTCCCCATGTACGCCCACTGTGGCCTCGAGACAGCTTCATCCAGGATCTTGTATAGCTGTGAAATTCGTCCTTTCGAGCCGTCGTTAGTCATTAGGAATTTCTCGAAGGGAGTCGATGACCTAGTGGCTGCTTCCTTATTCGGGTGTAGGAGCCAGTGGTGTAGTTGGGAGTATCTCAGTCTCTCACCCTCCCCCAGTGCAAAGTCCCTTTTGCATTCCACAAAGGTGCCGATATCCCCCCCTCTATAAACATGTCTCTCATTCTCCGACAACCCCCTTCCCGCCAGACCCTGAATGCCCCCCTCTCCAGCCCAGGGGTAAACTCTTTATTATTGAATAGAGGTGTGAAGGGGGACGGGTACGTTGTGATTTCCTTATGTTTGACCAGCCTGTCCCAGTTATCCGCAACTAGTTTGGTGATGGAGCTCTCATACATGTGTTCCGGTGGGTGCTGCTTGGGCAGCCACAGGACCTCCCCAAATCATGTTTTGTGAGTGTTGGGGAGAATTCTCCTTCTAGGGCTAATTTCCCTCACCTAGTGAGTCCCCCAGCAGCTTTGCTGGATTTCTGGAGTTTATTTTTTCCACCTGGTAAGAGTGTACATCCTTTTTCCACTCTTACATGTGTTTTGGCCTATGTGTTTTTACTCATTGTGTCATCTTGGGCACTGGAGCACACCGCTCCAGGTGCGCCTGTTCTTGTATGGGTTACACAGCACCTTTAGTGCAGTAACCCAGGGTTGTCTTTAAGACTTCCCTCTGACTCCATTTCGCTGGGGCTGACTACTGTCCCCCAGAGAAAGGTAAAGTTGCCATTTACTTTACATAGTAATTTTTGCCACAGACCCAGTACACCCCATCTTACATGGAGTACTGGAAAGGGCTAATCTGTACCCCCTTTCTGACTGTACCTCTCTGAGCATTGTTTCGCTCTTTTAACATTTAGACTTGGCTGGTGGCAGTGGTATCTACCCTAACTTTTCTACCGCGATTATATTAGATAAACGTGGTACTATTCTTGGCTATTATATTAGCCTCGAACATAAACGCGCTTAACCAAATTGTCTTTGTTTTGGCTCTGGTTGGGTTTATTTACCATTTCTTTTTGTTAAAGTCCTTCTTGTGTTTTACTTTGCGCTGCAAACTAGGTTCGCCTTCTTCGTTCACCGTCTTTTGGTGGGCTTCTGTAGAGAAGCCCTCCTCAAGGCGCCTGGGTGTCTAGGTGGGCTGAATGTGAGGGAGGGGTGTAGTCACCCCCTGCACAGGGTATCCTAGGAAACCCAAGTCGCACTTTGCCATGATTGGCTGAGGTGGTTGTCCCGGCTGGACAACCCCCCTGCTGTGTGATTGACAGCCAGGCTGTGAGAATGGGGGTTTTGCGCATAAAAGGCAGGTCTCTTGGGCTAGAAGTCAGAGTCGCCTCTGGAACTACAAGGAACCGAAGAGAAGCGGAGAGAACGACGGCTGCTGCAACTACCCCGTCCCTGTGAAGCCCTGCTGCAGTCCTGAGCTATCTACCCTTCGATGACTAAGAGGAGATCCAGCCCAGAGTCTTCTTCCCTTGAGCCTGGTGGGGATAACCAGCTCATCTTCTTCAGCCAGAGTTCTCCGCCGTGGTCGAAATCGCTGCACACTGCTGTAGTGTTCTGGATAGCCACCTGCCGAGCCTCTCCTATTTTTAAGGAGCGCACCTTTTATTCGTTGTCGCTGCTGCCGGCTTCATCCCTGTGTGGTGCAGACCCCCTTCAGACGTCCTCCTTCCCAACAAAACTCCAGGAATCGTGGGTCTGCGGGAAACCAACAGGAACAACTGCCAGGGCACCAGCTGCATCATTGGAATAAGGTACTGTGCTCTACTCGAGGAAACTGGGTGAATCCCTTTTCCTTCATCCTCAAGGCTTGCCCTTGTCTTCCCTCCTTCTTATAACTTTTGCTTCCGAACATTGACAATATTGGCCTACACTGAATCGTGAACTGTCTAACGGTGTGATCCTCAGCAACAGGTCTCCGGTGTCACTTAAACCTGGCTCCGACCCTTTGACTTTTGAACTCCTGTTTCTGAGTGTTTCTCGATACCGTCTGCCTAACCTAAATATTGCCTGTGATTTTTGCCTCCAACTCCCTCTGGGTATTTCAGGTGCTAAGTATGTCTTTGCCCCGGTAGCATTTCATGTCACGGATACGCGTTTATTGAGTAGACCGAACTGTCAAAAAGTGATCACAACCGTATCCGCGGTATCGTGTTTTGTTCATAACACTGGTTCATTCAAACACAGGGTACTTACCTTGAGACATACTGTACAAAGTGAATTGGTTAGTTGTAGTATATTTAACGTGTGGTTTTGTTTAAAGTTTAATAGAGGTGTTGTGTTTATAACTGATGGTTTAAAAATAAATGTACTTATATTTTTTACCTGAAACCTTGAGTCAGTGTTTGCTTGAGCTCCAGTAATTGTGGTCCCTTTGTGTAATCTCTGTTACTGCTCATATACTCTTGAGATAAGCCTGGCTGCTCTGCTACTGCTACCACCATAACTTGGTAGTACAGGCTTGTACCAAAGGTAAAACTTATATTATTACCACCTGTGGTCTTAATTGTGTGTAATGGTTCCTAAGGGCACTGCACAGGATTCTGCCTAACAGTGACCGCCCTATCCATTTTAACCCAGTGTTTTTCTTCCCCTTCATGAAGCCATTCCCTAATAACCCTCAGCTGGGTTGCCTCGTAGTATTGGTGGAAGTTAGGTAGGGCTAGTCCCCCTTCTTTCCTCTGGGCCATGAGTTGCTGCCTGCTAACCCTCGCTCTTTTCCCCTCCCATATGAATTTGTTCGTTACAACTTGGAGATCCCTGAAGAAGCTTGCCGGAACTGCTTGGGGGATAGCTTGAAATAGATAGAGCATCCTTGGCAGCGTGACCATTTTTATTGCCGCCAGCCTCCCAAGCCAGGAAATCCGGACATTCCGCCACTTGTGGAGGTCCGTTTTAATGCTTCTCATTGGGGGGGGGTAATTTGCCGCGTACCATCCTTTGAGACTCGAGGTAATCCTAACCCCCAAGTATGCGATTCCCCCCAGGCCGCCACGCGAATGGTGTCAATCGTTTTAACTCCTGCCTCTCATCTTTCCCCAGCGTCAGGTCCATCAGCTCGGATTTATTCATGTTTATGCGTAGTCCCGACACTTCCCCCAAATTCCTCGAGTAGTAATCTACTCTGCCTGCTTGATTCTATGGGGTTAGTCAGGGTGAGTAGCATGTGTTCGCAAAGGCCGCTACTTCATGCTGTCTTTCCCCAAATGGAATTCCTTGTATTCCCTCCGACTCCTGAATAGCCTGAAGAAGGGGTTCTAAGTAAATTGCGTGAAGCAAAGGCGAAAGGGGGCATCCCTGTTTTGTGCCTCTTGGGAGTTGGAACGGCTTCGATGTCGTTCCGTTCACAACCACTCTCGCTCGGTACTCCTTGTAGTTTGCCTTGACCATTTGTAAATAAGCACCTCCAAGCCTCATTTGTTCCATGACAGTAAAGAGGAATGACCACTCCACCCGGTCGAACGCTTTTTCAGCGTCTAGGGATAGTAAGGCTGCCGGGGTGTGAGTTTTTTCCACCTTTTCCACCAGGTGTGCCACCCTCCGTATATTATCCGCTGTCTGCCTACCTTTTATAAATCCGGCCGGATCCTGATGAATCAGGTCCGGGAGAAGCCCCTCTAGCCGATTGGCCAGGATTTTTGTGTATATCTTGGTATCTACATTGATGAGCGCTATTGGCCTGTAGGATGATCTTTCTTAGGGAGCCTTACCCGTTTTAAGAATCAGGGAGATCTTCGCTTCTTTCATGGAGGAGGCTATTTGCCCCCTATCCTTAAAAAAGTTAGAGGCGGGTCAGTTGTGGCACCAGCAACCCGGCAAAGGACTTGTAAAACGACGCCGAGTACCCATCTGGGCCTGGGGCTTTGCCCGCGGGCAGGTCCCTGATGACCCCCCTCACCTCGTCCTCCGTTATCTCCTGATGTAGACCGGTCTGAGCGTCACCATCTATTTTGTGCAGGCCTATCTTTTACAGGAATTCCTCCTGGGCTTGGGCGTGGGGGTTTTGTGAAGTATACAATGCCTCATAGAATTTGGCCATGGTTTCTGGATTGTCTTCTGTTCGTGTGACCCTTTCACCTGTTTCTGTCTTTAGAGCCGTAATTGTATTTCTTGACGCCACTCCCCGGAGGAGGCGCGCTAGTAGAGCATCTGCCTTGTTCCCTCTAGCGTAAAATATTTGTCTCACACAGAGTAGGGCGCCTTCCGCTTTTTTGGTTCATAAGATCTCCAATTGACCCACCGCCCTCCTGTATTCCCTCTGATTGTGTCTGTTGGGGGTCTCAGCTACTTTGTTCCTTGCCTCCTCCACCTCTGCCTCGAGCCTGGTCTCCAGGGCCAGCAGTTGCTTATTTCTTTGCGCATTAGCTGCTATGATTTCCCCCCTCGTTGTAGCTTTAAACGCGTCCCACCTTATGTCTTCTCCCGTGTCTCCCCTTTTATTATTTTCGAAGAACTCTCATCTTGCCCTCTATCTCCTCCCTTATTATGGGATCCCTCAACAAGTATTCCGGGTATTTCCATCCCCATTCCCCTCCTCTCCTTCCCAGCTCTGGCTGCATTGACAGTGTTTTGTGGTCTACTATTCCCATGGGGCCCACCTCTACCCCCTTGAACCTTCTTACCAAGTTCGCTGAGACCCAAATATAGTCTATTCTAGACTGTGTCCTATGGACTTCAGAGAGGAAGGTGTAACCCTCCGCGTTCGCTTTCAGTTCCCGCCAGACGTCCCTCAGCCCCATGGTCGCCATTTTGTCCCTCAGTCCCGTCGAGGCCACCGCTCCCCCACCCATGCTCCTGGGCCCCCCCGATCTATCTTTGGCCCTATCCAAAGCTATGTTAAAGTAGCCCATTAAGATTATCTGGCTCCTTGCACACTCTTCTAGTTTTCCTAAGATGCCCCGCAGGAAGGAGTCCTGTCTTGAATTTGACGCATAGATGACCCCTATCGTATAAGTCACCTCTGCGATATTGCCTCTCATTATTATGAATCTGCCCTCTTTGTCTCCGAGAGTCTCCTCCACCCTGAAGTTGACCGAATTCCTGATGGCCAGCGCCACCCCTCCCGATTTTGTGGGCCCTGATGCCTGAAACACTTGGTCGAACCCCCTTAGCTTGAGACGACTCTGGTCTTTACGAAGCAAATGTGTTTCTTGCAGCCCCAGGAAGTCTGGTTTCCCCCTTTTTGTGAATTGCTTAAGCTTTTTTCTTTTCAGTGGGGGGAGGCTCCTTTCGATATTACTCTTCCTTTGGTAGATCGAGGGGAGCTGCCAGTCAAAGGGGCCAACGTAGGAGTACTAGAGGTGGAAAATAAGGTACTCGAGACGCCAAAGCCGCTCGGGCAGTTGCCTCTTTGCCCTCAGGCACTGCCGCAGCCGCTTCCGCTCAGTTATGAGGCCATGTCCCATGGTTCACCTGTTGGGGGAAGGTTGGCGCAGCATCTTGTAGAATGGCGTGCCATTACTTCAGATGTGTGGGTTCTGGAGATCATAGCCCACGGCTACGGTCTTCCTTTCCGGCAGAGACCTCACGACAATCCACCAGGGAAGCTCTCCTTGAAGAGTCCGGATCCGCTCCTTGCGCAGGAAATTAAATTCCTGCTGGAAAAAGGCGCCATAGAACTGGTGCCTGTAGCAGAGAGGAACAAGGGATGGTATTCCCCATATTTTGTGATCCCGAAAAAAGACTGAGGATTGAGACCTATCATGGACTTGCATGGTTTGAACAAGCTCCTCAGGAAGGACAAGTTCAAGATGGTTGCTCTCTCTCAAGTCCTCCAGGCCCTTCAACTTCAGGACTGGGTGGTGTCTCTCGACCTCAAGGATGCTTACTTTCATGTGCCGATTAATCCCAAGCACAGGAAGTACCTGAGGTTCGCTGTTGGCGACTACCATTTTCATTTTTGGGTCCTGCCATTCGGATTGACCTCCGCCCGAGGGTCTTCACCAAGCTGATGGTGGGGGTGGCAGCCTATCTCGGGAAAGGGGGGATTCACGTCTATCCCTACTTGGACGATTGGTTTATCAGGGCACGCTCTCCCGAGCTAGTCCTGGATCATCCGTCAGTCACCTGCCACTCCCTTCACAGGCTGGGCTTCTCCCTCAACTTAAAGAAGTCCTACTTGACACCTACCCAGCGGCTCCAGTACATCGGAGCAGTGCTAGACACATCCCTGGGGCAGTGTTCGCCTCCCCAGGTGAGGGCTCACCACATTCTGCAAATGGTGGACAAATTTCAACGTGCCCAGAGTCTCCCGGCGTTCGAGTTCTTGAGATTGCTCGGCCTCATGGCATCCTGCATTCTACTGGTGCCAGAAGCTAGGCTGCGGATAAGATCTCTGCAGTGGGCACTCAAGATGCAGTGGTCGCAGTTTTCCGGCAGGATGTCGGACCCGTTCAGATTCCACCCTCAGTCGCCCAGGACCTTCTGTGGTGAGCCGTCGAAGGAAATCTGTTCAGAGGGGCTCCGTTTTGGAAACCATGGCCGGAAGTGACAATCGTGACGGACGTATCCCTCACGGGTTGGGGAGCTCATGCCAATGAGCTGACGGCCAGCGGTCGTTGGTCTCCGTCGGAGTCCAAACTCCACATCAATCTGTTAGAGCTGCGGGCTGTCAGGCTAGCCCTGAAGGCTTTTCTGCCGTCTGTACGGGGAAGAATGTCCTGATTATGACGGACAATACAGGGCCATGCACTACCTCAACAAAAAGGGGGGGCAGGGTCACTCTCACTGTGCAGAGAGGCGATGCAGCTCTGGTTCTAGGCCATCCAGCAGGAAATTTCGATCTCTGCGGTTCATCTGGCCGGAGATGAAAACGCGGAGGCGGACGCTCTGAGCGGGCAGAGCACGGTCTCTCATGAGTGGGAGCTAGCTCAGGAAGTTCTTTTGAAGATCTTCGCCCTTTGGGGGACCCCACAAGTTGATCTCTTCACCACCAGTGTCAACCGGAATTGCGAAAGATTCTGCTCGCGGGAATTTCATCCAAGAGGAGCCTTAGGGGACGCGTTCGTAGTGGAGTGGTCCTTCCCACTGCTGTACGCGTTTCCTCCTGTCCCTGTCATTCCGCAAGTGTTGCGGAGGTTACGGAGGTTCGGTTCCCGAATGATCCTCATTGCTCCGGCATGGGCCAGGAGAGCGTGGTACCCGTACCTTCTGGACATGTCCATCTGCCCTCCACGCCGTCTTCCCTACCGAGACGATCTGCTCTCACGGGCAGGGGGTCGAGTTCTCCATCCAGAGGTCAAGTCTCTCAGCCTTCATGCTTGGTATTTGAAAGGCTGAGATATAAGGATTGGGACCTCCCTGAAGATGTGATGGAGGTGTTGCTTTTGGCCAGAAGGCCCACAACGAAATCCCTGTACCATTGCCGTTGGAAGAAGTTCTGCGACTGTTGCGGGTACAGAATGTGGATCCTTTCCAATGTTCCATTCCTTTGGTTTTGTCTTTTTGCTTTCTTTAGCCCACAAGGGCCTGCAAATAGGTACCATTAAGGGTTACCTGGCGGTGCTGTCCATATTTAAGCGCTCGTCTGAGGAATGTTCATATTTTAAAATCCCTTTGATATCTCAGTTCCTGAAAGGGCTAACTCATGTGTTTCCACCGTCGCCTTTCCAGGTGCCGGGATGGGATTTGAATTTGGTTTTAAAGTTCCTGATGGGAGCTCAGTTTGAGCCCTTACATTCTTGTCCATTGAGACTGTTGTCCTTTAAAACTGTATTTTTAATTTTGGTTACTTCCGCACGCAGAGTGAGTGAGTTGCAGGCACTTTCCGTCAAACCACCCTTCACTGAGTTCCATAAGGACAGAGTTGTCCTTAGGGTACGGCCTTCCTTTCTTCCGAAGGTTGTCGGAATTCCATCTGAGCCAGAAGGCAATTCTTCCTGCATTCTATCCTTCTCCACATCCTGGTAAGGAAGAGGAGAGGCTCCATAGGTTGTATCCTAGGAGAGCTTTGAGTTTCTATCTCTCACGGATGTCCCCGGTCAGAGTGGATGATCAGCTCTTTATTGGTTAAGCCTGAAGGCATTTAGGTCAGGCTGTTTCCAAGCAGACCTTGTCTAGATGGATCATTTTGACGATCTGTGAATGTTATCGTTTGGCGGGGAAGGACCCTCCTGTAGTTTACGGGCCCATTCTACTAGGGGTATGGCTGCCTCCACTGTACTACAGAGGGGTGTTCCGATTCGCAATATTTGCGAAGCGGCCACATGGGCCTCTGTTCATACTTTTGTGAAACATTATTTCCTGGACTCTATCCATGGGCAAGATTTGGCCTTTGGCAAGGCATTCCTCTATTCTGCAATTTGATTGGGCATTCTAAAATCTCTAAATTCTTTTCCCACCTCCTTATGTTGGTACTGCTTTGGGAGTCTGTCAAAGATGTGGACTACGTCGGAGGACACAATCCCCTCGAAGAACAAGTTACTTTCTTACGTGGTAACGTTCTTTCGATGGGATGTTCCTCCGACGTATTCCACATCATACCCTCCCTACCAGCCCCACTACAGAATTTCTTTTGCGATTGCAGCTTCCGTTTCCGCAAGGCTTTCTGTGGTAAGGCTGGCAGAAGATTGGTGCCACACGTTCTGGGGAAAAAACTACAACTGAGGCTATGGGTGTCGTGCGTCCTACCTATAACATCTGGTGACGTCGGCGGAGGTCCTCGAGGGAGCGTCTCGACATCATCGACGCAGGACGCCTACGCCAAAAAAGTTTTCCAAAGCAGCACAGCTTTGGTAATCGCTGTCAAAGATGTGGAATACGTCGGAGGAACATCCCATCAAAAGAACGTTACCAGGTAAGAAAATAACTTGTTCATTGCAGCCGATATCCAGCAGGACTGGTTTGTCCCCAACTGTCAAGAATGTTGAATAAATTCATGGCAAATTGTACTACCTGCCACCTCTACCGCAACGACACACCCTCGGAACATTGTATGCCACTTTGCCCCGTCCAACAGGACCCTTTTGGGAAATCCATATAGATTATGTGGATATGATAAACAGGTGCAGTAACTATCATACTCCTACGTCCCGTCCCCTTTCCTCCATACTTATGGGACATCTCTCCGTCCTGTGGGACGGGACCGGAGCACTTTGTGAAAAGCATCCAAAAATGTTTTTCAAAAATGTGTCCCTCCTCTCTTTCCTGCGCGGTGCCCGGCACGCGGCCGTAACCCCGCCCACCTTGGCTCTGCCCTGCGCATCGCCCATCAGTCCTTTTCTCCGCACGATCGGGGCAGACGCACTTGTATCCTCGGAAGATTTTCTTCCCTTTTTCCCTCTCTGGCTCTCGCTAGCGTTCGTTTATTAGTCTGTCTATGTCTTTTAAACTAGATTTTCCAGACTGTTCATTGTGTCACCGTCGCTTCGCGAGGGTGGATCCCCATCCTCTTTGTTTAGAGTGTTTGGGTCCGGAACACCGTTGGGACTCCTGTTTTTACTGTGACTCCCTTTCAGTCCAGGCACTTCAACGTCGGTTGGAGCGGTGAGAGGTGGTGTTCGGACGGACTCCTCTTTCGCATTTTCAGGCGTTCATCGACGAGAAGAAAAAACACCCGGTAAGTTTTTCAGAGCACCCCGGCCGGGGGATACCTTCCCGGGTTCCTCTTGAGCCGGGAGGGGCGTGGATCGCTCTGTTACCGGGGTTCGCCCTGAGGTGCCTGTCGGGCCTAATAATTCTACCGGAGTTTTCTCCGAGGGTCTCCGTAAGGGGCCTGTGAACACCGGAGTACACTCCAAGGCCCCTCCTGTGGGGGCTGTTTGTAGACCCAGTTCTACTGAGTCGTGGGGTACCGGAGCCTGCTCTGAGGCTGCTCTTTCGGCTTCCCTCAAAAACAAAACCGGGGTACGCCCCGAGGTCTTGGCTGGGCTTGAGGTTACCGAACGGATGTTCGAGGCCCGTGCCGATAAGGCTTCTACCGGGCCTAGGTCCGAGGTCCCTCGTACAGAGGCTAAGGATACCAACAGTTCTAAGGGGCCGGGCAAGGCCCTGTCGGTGACAGCGCACCGTTCCCGCTCTTGTGGTGACACCAGATCTGTTGAGGGGGCAAAGAAGAAAGTTTCTTCTTTTACCGGCAGTGGCGAGGCTCTTCCTTCGAAGGCTCAGTTGGCGGTTGGTATGTCGCAGAAACATTCCAGGCCTCATAGTACCGGCTCTCCCGAGGTTCCTTACGTTAAGGCTAAAATTAAGACCCCAGACCCATCGACGGGGACCCCGGCCTCACTTCCTCACGTGCTGCAGTTCCCCTCAGATGAGGACAAAATGGCGGCCGTTCCCACCACAGCGGCCATTTTAGGTACTACCCCTACAACTACGCCATCGGCCCCTGGTGTAGGGTTCGGTCCTTCGGGTGAACCTAAAGTCCCTTGTGCGCAGCCTTACCGGCCGGTTTATGATTGGAACGCCTGGAAGCTTCTTCCGCACAATGTTTCGTTGCCCGCGGGGGGCGGCTCCCTTGATTTATGTGGATGCGTCGGCGGAGGGGCCGGTGTGGCACCCTTCCCCGTTACGTCCCTCGATTTGTCCACCTCATGAGAGGCCTCCTCAGGTTCCGAAACAATCTCCTGAGGACGCCTTTTTCGGTAAATTTCAAGCGCTTATGCGCACCGACCCCATGAGGGAATATTTCAAAGGGCTTTTCAAGGAGATATGTCCACCCGCGCCTCCGGCTCCACCCGTTCTGACGGTGGTTCCGCTGGTGCCTCCCTTGTCCCTGTTGCATCCCCCTGCGCTTCCGCCTGTGCCACCATTGTCCCCAGTGGAAAAGGCAGGGCCTGACACAGCTCAGCAGGATCCTGACCTGTCAGATGACCCTCAAGGCGATCAGGACAACGAGGACCTGCCCCGCTCTACCAGACCCTTCCATGACCGGGTACTGGACATGATGAGTTTCTTAGATGTGCCGGTGCCCGAGGCACCTGCTCCACAGGAGGGCGTGCTTTCTGGGGCGTTCACCTTGTCTCCTTTGGAGCGTACCGGCCTGTTCTTGCAGAAGGACGTTCTGGCCGAGGTCCGAAGAGTTTGGGAAAAGCCACACTGGGACTTTTTGTAAATAAAAAGATTGACGCAAGGTACAGGCTACATTCCTCGGAAGAAGTGGCCTTGTCGTCTTGTCTGCCTCCCTCCTCCACAGTGGTGGCTGCGGCTACGTTGCAATCCAGACCTGCAGCATCCTCCTCCGTGACCGCTACTCAGGTCTTGGGAAAGGAGGACAAACTCCTGGACTCCCTAGGGAGGAAAATCTTTGCCACTTCGGCCTTGCAGCTCAGGCAGGCCAATGCAGAGTTGATTTTGGCGGGAGCTAACATGCGGATGTGGAGAGGTCTGTCGGAGTTTAAGGAGCACATTCCGGTCGAGAAGTTGGAGGATTTCAGAGGAGGCCTTTCCGATGCCAGGGTCTTGGCCCAGGATCTCCTGGAGGCTGCGGCTCATCACATAGACACCTCGGCTCGGGGTCTGATGCTTGGGGTTGATGCCTCGCGGCAAGCGTGGCTACATGCCACTAAGTTCTCGAAGAAGGTGCAAGACAAGGTTCTGGCCCTTCCATTTGATGGCAGGGAGCTTTTTCACTCTTCTACTGATGTAGAGCTCACCAAAACCAAAGACAGCACTCAGACGGCCAAATCATTGTCTGTTCTGGTTAAAGCTCCCTTCAAGGCTCAAAGGCTGTTGTGGCAAGGTCGACCTTCCTCTGGTTTTAGGGGCTTCCTCGACCGCAAATCTCGCAGAGTTGGATACTCCTGCAGGGAATAACCGCTGTAGACAACAGCGTACGCAGTATTTCTTCCGCTCCTCAGCCTCCTCATCGGGTTCAGATGGCACCGCCACCGAAAAACCTGCCAAATGAGGGTTTTCTGCGCTCGCACGAGACCCCGGTGGGAGGACGCATTGCGTCTCATTGGGAGGCGTGGCAGGCCATCACAGAAGACAGATGGGTCTTGTCAGTCGCTCGAGTGGGCTTCCGCTTACCTTTACCCCTTACCGCACCCCTCAACCCTCCTTTTCAGCTGTCGGGCTCACCCTCCCTCAAGGCCGAGGTTCAGAAACTTCTGCTCCTCAGAGCTGTGGAACCCGTTCCCCTTGGGGAGCATGGGAGGGCTCCTACTCCCGGCTGTTTACGGTTTCCAAACCCAACCAGGCTGGCCTGCGCACCATTCTAGACCTTTCCCAGTTCAATCTTTCCCTACCGCAAGAGAAATTCAAGATGATCACGCCCGGCCAGATTCACCCCTCGTTGCAGGCGGGCGATTGGCTCAGCGTCAAGATGCGTACATGCATATCCTGATTTGGAATCCACACAGGTGATACCTCTGTTTCTCTTTGGGAGAGGAGCACTTCCAGTTTCGGGTGCTTCCTTTTGGCCTCAGTTCGGCGCCGTGTGTCTTCGATAAGATGATGTCGGTGATTGCGGCCTATCTTCGTCTCCAGGGTATCCATGTGTATCCCTATTTAGACGACGGGCTCCTATGCAGCCTTTGTCCGTTGGCAGCAGCGGGCCACCTCCAGTCTCTCCTTCAGCTCCTGTTCCATCTTGGGCTGTCGGTGAACTGGCGGAAATCCTCCATGACGGTCTCACAGGACCTGACTTTCCTGGGTTTTCGTTGGAACACGATAGGCTGCCGAGTGTATCTGACCGGGGACAGAATGGCGGATCTGTTGGCCACGTGTCAGATGTTTACGCAGTCGGAGAGCATGTCGGCCTGGTGGTTCCAGAGGCTTCTGGGCCTCATGGCCTCGTGTGTACTGGCTCTTCCTCTTGCTCGTCTCAAAATGAGACGGACCCAGATGGCTCTTCGGAGTTCCTGGCGACAGGCTGTAGACCCGGATTCCAAGCGGATAATGATTCCGGATTCCATGAGTGGACCTGGACTGGTGGTCATCTCTCAGCAACCTGTCAGTGGGCGTGGGGTTCCAGGACCCAGCCCCCATGGTGACGATCACGACAGACTCCTCCCTTTTCGGGTGGGGTGCAACGTTAGATCTTCTTCAGGTCTAGGACCTCTGGTCACCTCAGGACAAGCTCCTGCACATAAATCAATTGGAGCTTCTGGTGATTTTTCTGGCGCTCAAGGAGTTCAGACCTCTCATTGTCAACAAGGTGGTCCGCATAAGAACGGACAATGCGGTGTCAATGTACTACATAAACAAGCAAGGGGAAACGAAGTCTCCCCCTCTCGTGGATCTGTCCATCCAGATTTGGGAGTGGGCCGTGCTTCATGGGGTCTGGCTGCTTGCAGTGCACATCCCGGGCCGGTTGAATGTCACTGCGGATGCCCTCAGCCGGCGGACAATGGTCATCTACGAGTGGGAGTTGAAGGCGGAGATCCTCTCATGGATTTTCTCGCGTTGGGGCACACCGGAGATGGACCTCTTTGCCACGGCGGTAAACCAGAAGCTTCCTCAGTACGCCTCCAGAGTGGGGCTGGGAGCCTCCTCTCTGGGGGACGCACTCGAGATCCCATGGCGCAACATGAGGGCTTACGCCTTCCCGCCTCTTCCTCTGGTTCATCGAGCAATTTGGAAGTTGAAGAGCTCTGTCAACTGTTCTCTTCTACTGATAGCTCCGCGGTGGCCGGCCAGGTTTTGGTTCTCAGAACTTCAACACGTGTCGGTGTGTCCACCGATCAGGTTACCAGTAACTCCGGATCTTCTTCACCAAGGGGAACAGCAGATGTGGCACCTCTCCCCACAATCGCTCAACTTGGCGGCATGGTGCCTGAGTTCACGGCTCTAGAGCATTTGGGTTTGTCTGAGGATAACATGCGCATTATCAAGGCAGCCAGGAAACCCACGACCAGATCCCAATACAAGAGTAAATGGCTCAGGTTCTGTCATTGGTGTTTGGAGAAAGAATTGGACCCGAGGGTGGCGACGATTGACACGGTGCTGTCCTTCGTATCCTCCCTAACAGAGTCAGGGGTTCATGTCTTGTCCTGCAGGATTTATCTCTCGGCGATTTCCGCCTACCTCTCTACAGACCGGTGTTCTTATTCGTTAACTAACCCGGTGGTGAAGAGACATTTTGCTAGTTTTACACGCATCTACCCTCCGGTTCGTAGTCTGTACCCGCCTTGGGACCTAAATGTAGTCCTGACGGCGCTGTGCCATAAACCCTTTGAGCCAATGGCTACGGTTGACCTCAAGTACGTGTCCTGGAAAGTGTCCTTTCTGGTAGCCGTTACGTCAGCGAGGAGAGTGAGTGAGCTCCAGGCATTGTCGGACGAACCCAGCTTTCCTACCAAAGGTAGTGACCGAATTCCATCTGAATCAGTCGATTTCCCTTCTGGTCTTTTTTCCGAACCCTGCCTCGGAGGCGGAAAGAGTTCTACACTGCCTGGATGTCCAAACAGCTCTTAAGTTCTACCTGGACAGGACTTCCGAGCTTCGGAGCTCTTCCCAACTGCTTGTGACCTTCGGTAAACCCCAGGGCAGGCCGGCGTCTAAGGCATCCATTTCCAGATGGATTGCTGCCTGTATCACGGAATCTTTCACCGTCCAAAAGCTGAAACCTCCTAAAGGTATCCATGCACATCAGGTGCGAGGCAAGGCAGCCGCGGTTGCTTTTCAGAAGTATGTTCCCTGGGAGTCCATCGCTAAAGTGGCTACTTGGGCCTCCTCATCTGCTTTCTGTAAGCATTACTGCCTCATTATGAGCTCTAGAGCTGACGCTCAGTTCGGCCAGGCTGTGCTGAAGAACCTGTTTCAGTAAGGGGTATTTCCATCCACCCATAGTTCCTGTAAGGAGTGCTTGGGAATCTCCCATAAGTATGGAGGAAAGGGCACGGGACGTAGGAGTATTACCAAGTTACTCACCGTAGTGACCACCTTACTCCTAGTCCATAGTCCCCTTTTCTCCATACGCCCACCCGCCGTCCCCTCTAATAAGGTTCCTCTGTTATTGCTAATGGGTCTTGACCCTGCGATAGAAAAGGACGGATGGGCGATGCGCGGGGCGGAGCCAAGGTGGGCGGGGTTACGGCCGCATGCCGGGCCCCACGCAGGAAAGAGAGGAGGGACACATTTTTGGAAAAAAAATGTGGATGCTTTTTACAAAGTGCTCCGGTCCCCATAAGTATGGAGCAAAGGGGACTATGGACTAGGAGTAAGGTGGTCACTACGGTGAGTAATCTGGTAATTATCATATTGTTGTGGTGTGTCCATGATCTCGTTGGATTGAGGCAGGCCCTTGAGCACAACCAGATGCTAAAGCGGCAGCCAATGTTTTAGTATGCAAGGTCTTTTCCTCACTGGGGGATATGTGATGTCCTAAAGTGAGATAATGGCACTCTCTTTTTTCTTTAAAAATTAAAGAGATTACATGCCTAATATGGATTAAACATACATTGTGCTCAATTTCCCCCCTCAAGCCAACCAGATGGTGCATCGTCTCAATGGTCTATTGAAACAAACAGTCAAAGTTGTGCCATACGTTCGGGAGAAACTGGCTGCATTGTCTTCCTCCAGCTCTGTTCAGCCTTAGGAACCAGTGAAAAAGAGAAAGTTACCTGTTCGGGAACTCGCGTCCCCTGCACACTACCTTACTACCTAGATAAGGCAAGTAGAAGTGTACGTTTCTCTTTAGTAAGTGATTACTAAAGAGAAACCTCACTTCGCACTTATTAATTTGATAAAGTTCAGTCTGTTAATGTGCAAATAATGCAGAGTTCAGGGGTACATTTCCTAAACATTCTTCAAATAATCATTAGATAGTCAATTCATTAATGAATTTAATGCACAAATTGCCCAGCACATTTCGGGTTCTACTCTTCATCAGGGGCTTCTAATCACAAGATTTCTACAAAGAAATATAAATGAAGATAACATACGTTTTTAGAAATCCACTTGTAACACAAATATGTAACTTATTCACAACGGTAATATTTCTCCCAAAAAAAAAGTGTCAACAAGAGAGACATTTTATTATTATTATTACAATTCACATACTTGTACTCTCCACCAGTGGTGGCAACTCTTGTATATAGGTTCTATAGCATTATTGTTAGTCTATAATGTAATGGATGGACCTCATGTTCTATAACATGTATAGGTAGACAACATGTTGAGAAGTAAACTTCAATTTGTAAGTAATATCATGCTACACTGGTATAAAGGTCTGCAAATGTCTACTCACATGCTGTCAAGATAAGAAAAAATTAAAACCTCATATTCAATATTCCTTGGGAACAAGTGTACTTTTTTCTTGATGAAATCACCATACAGGCTGCTTTAGACTCCAGCTATACTGTGTGCTTTGTGTAGAAATAAATAAATGCTAAGTGGTCAAGTGGTCTTAAAATGGGTCTTACCAGGAGACTTCCCTGCTAGTAGTATGCTGCTCAATCTCTTAAGGTAAGTGCTGCAAAGAAACGGGTTCACCGCCTCATTTGCCGCTTGGTAAAAATGCTGTTCACTATAAAATAAAGGGTTAACTTAGTATTTTAAGGGTGGAGATGAAACGGGTACTTCTAGAGTAGAAGGAAATCAAATCACTACTTACATGAATAAGCTAAAGATGAAGCTCCATGTGGGAAACAATGCTTCAGGCTTGTGTTGGGGCTTGAGAAAAGAATAGTATGTGCGCGCAGCGAAACTGCAACACCTAAACATATGGGTAAAAAAGAGCACCCTTAAGCATAATGATGGCGTATGTAAACATGGGTGTTTTTTTTATTTTACCAAAGCTTTATCTATAGAGTCACCGCCATATGGCTGATATCATCAAAGATGTTTCCTGTGATTGGTATCTGAAAAAGAGATGCTAGAAAGTTTGTGTAAACTATAAGACATTGAAGAATGTTGAGGATATTAAGAAAAAAGATTGTGATGAAATTCTGTATCCCAACCTTCACTCTTACAGATGCGATTGCTAGAAATTAGTATGTAAATCAAATAGTAAAGGATGATTGGGGGGGTGGACAGTCCTGAACTCCCCTGTCTAGTGATGGGAAGTCATGGTGACTTATGGCTGTGTGTGGAGGTAATAATGGAATTAAGGAGGAGGAGCCTCAAAACATGCACCGTCATAGTGGAACCCCAGTGCTCCAATCTCAGCGGGTCAAAAAATATCTTTTCACCACCGTAACAAAGTTTAAGGTGGATAGTCACTGAGAGAGTGCTTTCCATAATTTTGATCCCACTCTTACACGGAAAGGTGTATTGTAAAATATAAGGTCATAGAAAAATACGATACTTACTTGAGGAAGTGTTGTACAATATCCCCCTACTGTCATGAGATGACATCCAAAGGATAGCCATCTCATACAATCTAGGAAAACCAAAGTGGGAATCTAACCTCCATGCTTTTTTTTTTTTTAAACAATTTTATTGGTTTTTACAACGATCAACATTCACCAAAACCAGCAGTACTTATCATCATACTTTAGCCTCATGTACATATCGTTAAGTATCTACCGCTTACCCCTTACCCTCCCCCCAACTCAAGCCTACTACACTTTGCATTCTGCTTCTCTTTCCTCCGGGGGACCTCCCCTTCCGTATTCTCAAAAGTTTCCTGATCGCTTAAGCAGCCCTGGGTGGACTCGTACAATGTGGCCACTAAGTTTTTCTGAGGCCGTCGGGGTTTCTGCTTCTTCCTCCCCTCCCCTACTGACCACTTCATGCCATATTGCCGTTTCGGCTTCGGTCCATTTCTGGAGGTCACTCCACCAAACGTCTACCTTCAGTCTGCTTTCCACCCCATGGCGATTTTGCGCTTGGCAAGTATATATGCCAAGTCCTTAAGCTTGCTCACATGTTTAAATTGGCGTGGTCTAGGGAATACCCCTACCATGCATGCCCACACTGATTCAACGTTTAGCTTGATCCCTTTCTCATTTAATCGGTGGGTTACTTCTCCACAGAACTTCCCAATTTCTGGACATGCCCAAAACATGTGTGTCATCCCTGTGTTTACTTCCCCGCATTTGGGGCATGTTTGTTGTTCAGCGTTCTTAAACCGAGCGATCCTCTGTCGGGTCATGTATGCCCTGTGGGTTACATATAGCTGTATTTGTTGTAGCCTTGCGTTCCTAGACACTTTTTTATGGTACCCATGAGCCCACTCCCATAGCCCGTCACTCATGAGTTCCCCGGCTTCCTCTTCCCAGTCTTGTCTTAATTGGGCCACTTCCTTTCCCACCCTGGACATCAGTAGCTCATAGATTCTAGAAACATCATGCCCTCCCTCTGCTATATCATATATCGTTTCTAAGGCTGTGTCAGGTTGATCTTCCAGTATTATTTCAGACCATGTCTCTCTGATCCGCCGTACCATTCTAGTATAAGTAATATACTCGGTGCTCCAGATAAGATTTTGAGGTGGGAGTGTTTTACGCATGATTTTTCAAATGAGAGTAAATGCAATTTCAAGAGAGTAAAAATGAGTTTTCTCCTCTGCAAGAGAGTAAAACTTAACCAACACAGACACCCAATACATATGTAAAGTCAAACCCATAGACCAAAAGTGTTGTAGATCAAAGTTGTCTGGCTTGTACAGATCCCTTCACTGCACATGCAAACCGCACATCTCGTCTGAGCACATAGTAACAGCACATCACTCCACTTGATAATGGCATATATCCTCCCTGAACATGTTTGCTACGCATCTCCTCTTGACACATACTAACTAGTACGACACATACTCTGTGCACATGGTAAAGGCACATCTCCTTTCAGCGTTTCAAGAGATGTGCTGTTAGCATTTGAAGAGCAAATATGTGTCATTTGCATGTGTACATTGCACCTGTACACTGTGCGCATGCTAACAGCACATCTCTATGCATATGCTAATAGCAGACATTGTTTTCATGTATTGATAGAACACATTCTGTTTAGCAAGCCTGATATTTGCACACGTTGACAGGATAGACCTCTACCCATAGTGACCTAAAATCTCTTCTCTGCGCAAGCTATTGGCACATCTCTTCTGCTAATGGTGCATCTTCTCTGCGCACATACTAGTGGAACAGCTCTCTGTACATGTGTGCTAACTGCGTGCATGTGCACAGAGATGTACATGCTAGCGACACGCCTTCTCTAAGCACATGCTAATGGGACACACCTCTCTGCACATGCTAACTGCACATCCAATCCCTGCATGTACTAACTGCACATCCTGTGCAGCAACGGGATGTGCAATTAGCATGTGCAAACTCCACATCCTGTCTCTGCACATGCTAACGGAACATCTCTGCTATGCATGCTAATTGTACTTCTGTTCCATGGCACGTGCAAATGACACATCTTTACTAAGTACGTACTATGGAGACTTTTCTTCTCTGCGAGTGCTAACACAGCATCTCTTCTGCCCATGCTATAACGACACATCTCCACTCTGCCACTCTTAACGGCAGGGCTCCCTTCTGCACAGGCTAATGTTGGAAAAGCACATGCTAACGTTGCCTCCAAAGAAAGGGTGAAAAGCTACTGGGCAGGAGGGCGGCCTGCACTTACCAAGTTCCAATGGCGCAGAGGGAAGCCTGCCGAGGAGTCGCTTCTTTCTTACAAGAAATGCAATAATGAAGAATGACTGTTCACACAAGTTACTATCAGTGCTGGAAATGGCCAAAAGGTACTGGGGCCAAATGTACCCAATTTTCCCCCCTCCCCTTGCCTTATTCAGCTTGACTCGTACATGTCCTCGCCAGTCCCCACCACAATGTCCAACAGTGCTCTCCTGGCATTCTGCTCGGGGTTTTGCTGTAATAAATCAAGTACTATTCGAAATGGGATAATAACTTACCTACAGTGCTTGGCGGGCGTGGCTAGCAGGCCATGTGAGCAGACATGCTCTTGGAGGAGCTCCTGTTGATCCTGAATTCATCCAGAGAAAAAGTGCAGATGCACTAGCCCTTTGAAGATGGAAACATAGGATTATGAACACATACAGCGCAGTTGCTGACAATCTGGAGCCCACACAACCGGTTACCAGTCATTTGGTCGAAAAAAAAGGTTGACAGGACAAATGGTCGACACCATTTGGTCGAAAGACAAATGGTTGAATTTTTTTTTTTTTTTGTATTTTCACTTTTTTTTTCTTTTTCTTTTGGGGAGGCCCCTCCCCTAACCCCCTTTTTTTTCGCTAAACGAAAACCTAAAAAATATATATATATAAATAAAACAAAAATTCGACCATTTGGCTTTCGAGCAAATGGTGTCGACCATTTGTCCTGTCAACCTTTTTCTTTCGACCAAATGACTGGACAGCCACACAACCAAAGGAACACCAGATAAGGGCAAGCAAAGTTCCCGGGGACGGAGATCTGAAGATACAAAATGGCAGTCGCTCAGGACAAAGAAGAAACCTGTAGACCAGCAGCGGCACCCTTTGTGTGAACGGCCGTGGGGCAGGCCGAGTAAGGCGAACATACACCTTTCGGCGTGTCACCGATGCGCACATTTGCTCCGGTTGGCCCCAATAGCGGAGGAACAAGAGGACAGAGACCGTGCGAGGCGGAGGGACGGCCGGTGCTAGGACCGCGCCCGGGCTGTGGCAGGTGAAGCGGGACCTTGCGTCCCGAACGGAGAAGCGCCCCATACCTCCTGGGGCTGGTGGGGCGAGCAGCAGAATCTGGTCCTGTGTGGATCGCCGGGAGCCGGGGACTGCAGCGTCGGCATCGTAGCGCCCGCCCACAAGCTTTCCAGCCCAGTAGACTTGGATGTTCGCTGGAGGTCCGCAGGCTGCATGAGAAGCGCCCGGGTTGCGCTGTATGCCATAGCAGACAGTAGATCGGATGGCCGGTGCAGGGCCCGCATGCAGGCAGAGATTGAGCAGCCGGACCCCGCGGCCCGAACAGTGGAG
Organism: Ambystoma mexicanum; assembly: GCF_040938575.1. Classification (NCBI taxonomy): domain Eukaryota; kingdom Metazoa; phylum Chordata; class Amphibia; order Caudata; family Ambystomatidae; genus Ambystoma; species Ambystoma mexicanum. The sequence goes on along the minus strand of NC_090935.1, from coordinate 909,501,476 downwards.
TGGCCCTGGCACCCCACAGTGTGAGAAGGAGGGCGGAGTGACCCGACCTTATGGTTGTGGGCGCGGGGCTGTGAAGGCGAAAGTCAGCTGGGGAGAGCTGAACAGATGCAAAATCAAGCCGGCATGATATTGCGGAAAGGAAGAAGGAAGAGAGCGGACTGGAAAGCCTTTGAAGTCGGACTCTAGTGGGCCAGTGAGATGGCCTGATAAATCTGTGAACTGCTAGCGTTCCCTCACTTAAGCTAGTCTGGTGGCACCACAATAAAGTACACACTCCCCCACTCCATGGTGGAGGTGAGAGTATAATGGCCAGCTGATGAGCCCAAAATGGCGGTAGGCCCAGAATGCTGGATGCTGCGTGGATTATAGGCATTGATTGATTCTTGAAGTCGAGAACCTTAAACAGCAGCAGACACCCAGCGAAGTGTGCATTATAAGAGGGACACATGAGAGACACATGTGATGAGCTGGTGGACCTGCTTGAGCCCGCAGCCAGTGTGACACACACAGCCTAGTCGGCTGGCTCACAGTACGGGCGCGTGCTGGCAGGATCGGAGTGAAGGTACATTGTTACGTGGGAGGGCACAATCCACTCTGGTAGCTAATAATTGGCTCCCAGATACCCCTTGCGGGGCCCGCCCGGGCCCAGGCGCCGACAGCAGTTTCATCCCGCTGGGGCTGGTGAGAGGGGAGGCTTGCCCACAATTCTTTAGCACAACGCCATGTCCAGCAAACAACTAAGAACGAAGAGCAAGCAGCCCATGCTGGAAGAGTACGCCAGAACACCGCCGGGCCCGGAAGGAGCCAGGAGCAAAGATAAAATCCCAGCTGGGAGCGCAGTCACCATGGGCACCAACCAGAAGATCCTTGCGGCGATCGCAGGTCTGAAAGTAGCCTGGGAGACCAAACGGGTCTGGCTATGACTGAATTGAAAGCAGCACTGGAGCTGAAAGTTGGGGCAGTGCAGGAGGAAGTGAACCTTCTTCGACAAGATGTCAGGTCGCTGGCAGAACGCACAGAGAATCTGGAAAAAAGAGGTGGGCCCGAACACAGCTGACTGTGCAACACATAAAGCAGACCTTCACGCCCTAGTGCAACGCGTGGGTATCCTAGAATGCAGGGCAGAGGAGGCAGAGGGACGTGCCCGAAGGAATAACATCCGTATTGTTGGCTTGCCGGAGGGGGCCGAGGGACCCACCCTACAGAGTTCGTTGAATCTATGCTGCTGCAGGAGATAAACGGAGGAGTTTTGTCCCAGGGGTTTGCGGTGGAAAGGGCGCACAGGGCCCTAATGAGGAGGCACTCCCCTTAGGCCGGTGATCGTCAAGATCCTGAACTATCGGGATCGAGAAAGAATCCTTGAACACTTCCGTAAGGGCGGAACAATACAAAGAGGAACAGCAAATATACCCAGATTATATACCCTGTTGGTACAACGTAGCCGCATGAACATTGAGACTGTGAAAATAAGATTGCGTGAAGCAGGCCACAAGTATATGCTGCTCTACCCGGCGAAGCTGAAGGTTTTCCATAAAAACAGAACCTTGTTTTTCGAAACCCCCGGAAGAAGCTATGGGTTATCTTAACACGCAGAGCTGCCCCCAGGAGTCGGGCATCCAGATAGGAGAAGGAAGAGATAAGTAATCTATGGAGGGGGCACCAAAGGGTGTGGCAGCCTAAGACTATGGGACTTGATTATTGCAATAGAGGTAGTTTATGGGCTGGCATGATCAGGTTGGAATGGGACATGATCCGTGATCACTGAGACTTTTTACCCAGCTAGGGAGTCTCGCAGAGCTAGTCCTCGTACCCCCATTTAGAGTAGCTTAGTTAGGTTACTGGAGTCCGGTTTCTGTCCTCGGCACACTGAGGCAGAACCAGAAGCGGGGTCGCCTGAGATCCAGGGATGGAGCTGGGCATTTGTTGGGGTTGGGGGCTGCGGGAAGGAAAAGGGTGGTGTGTGGGGGTGGGCGGGTAATGAGCCAATATGGAAATCTTATCAGGCGGGAGGGAGGGCGGAGAGGGAGGGCAGGATATCTTATCTATGGCGTCGGGGTGCCTTAGAGTGGTTACCTGGAACGTTAGGGGCCTCAATAGTTCCTTGAAGCGAAATAAAGTTATGATGTATCTGAAAAGGATGAGGGTTGACATAGCATTATTGCAGGGGACCCACCTCACCAGGGAGAAACTGGAGGTGGTTAAGAGAAAGTGAAGGGGGAGCATTGCGGGTGCCACATACTCGGCCTACGGAAGGAGTTATCACTTGGGTATACCTCACGTACCATTCCAATTGCTTCAGTCCACTGGGGAACCAGAAGGCAGACTGATTGTCGTGAGTGGGATGCTGGAAAACCGGGAAGTGAGTATCGTAAACTTATACGCCCCCAACCAGGATACAGCAGCCTACTTTCGGACCCTGTATGGTAAGATTGGCCCCCTACTGGGTGGCGGGATCCTATGGGGAGGAGACTTTAATTGTGTACTGAATCCTAAGGTGGACAGATGAGACCGTAAGCTAGACAAACCCACCCCGGCTGCAAAGGTGTTAAAGGCCCTCCTGAGAGACTTTGATTTAGTAGATGTCTGGAGGCAGTTGCACCCAGCAGATAGGCAATACTCACACTATGCGGCACCACATGATCTGCACACGAGATTGGACTATGTGTTCGTTGCTGCCGATCTGGTAAGTGGGATGAGAGGCGCGGAATATAAGGCCGAGGTGCTCTTGGACCACTCCTCTTTGGTCCTGGAGTGGCAACACCAACCCCTTAGAGCGCGGATTCCGACGTGGAAGCTCAGAGCCGAGGCTCTGCAGGATTCGGGATTCCGGGAGGATTTAAGGGAGGAGATCACAGAGTACTTTGAGATTAATACTGGCAGTGTTCGATCTATGGGAACTGTGTGGGAGGCATTCAAAGTGGTAGTGCGGGGGGGTGGCTGTGTCAAAATCCAGAGGGCTCCAGGGGGGCATAGAACGAGAGCTGGGAGGAACGGAGGAAGAGTTGGAAGACATTATGCGTAGGGGAGGCACCTCTAGGGAGGACGGGGTCAGGATGAGACGGCTTCAACAAGCTAGTTGTGAACATTGGGTCAGGTTATGTAAATTAAGCTACAAGAAATAGGTGGAGAGACAGCATGCGGGGGGAGACAAACCTGGAAGGCTGCTGGCCTGGCTATATAAGAGCAAGGCATCAAGGCCCGCGATCAGGGAAATTAGAGGGGAGGGAGGTCGGATCCTGGACACCCCGGAGGGAGTGAATGGTGAGTTCCTGGGATACTACAAATGGCTCTGAGGACCCAGGCGGAGCTAGAGACCAAGAAATCCGGGACACGCTAGAAGACCTAGGCCTGCCTACCTTAGACGACTTAGAACGGGCAGACCTGGATGCCCCAATCACAATAGAAGAGCTTGAGTTAGTGATTCGACACCTGCCTTTTGTAAGGCTCTGGGGTCAGACGGGCTCCCGAGCAAGTTCTACAAAACCTACAAACGAGAGCTGCTTCCCCCGTTGCTGGCTATGTTTAATGAGGTGTATGAGCAAGGCAGGTTGCCAGAGTCCCTACGAGAGGTGGTGATCATTCTGCTTTTAAAGCTGGGTAAGCCGAGCACAGACTGTGGGTCATACAGACCCCTATCGATGCTCAACCAAGACAGCAAAATCCTTACGGCAGTGCTGGCAAACAGGCTTAAGCGTGTCATTGGCAAACTGATGCATCCTGATCAAACAGGCTACGTCCCTGGTAGGACTATAACTGATAACCATAGGAGACTGCATCCCATTACCGATCAAACAGAGGAGGACCCAGGTGAGCTGGCGATCGTCTCGCTTGACGCGGTCAAGGCTTTTGACTCATAAGGTGGCCCTTGCTGTTGGCGACTTTAGAAGCCTATGGAATGGGTCTGGGGTATCTTAGGTGGGATAAAATGGTATACAGCTCCCCAATTGCTAGGGTTAAAACGGGTGCCACGATCTCAGACAAATGGCAATTTAGCAGGGGCACCAGACACGGCTGCCCCTGGTCGCCCATGTTGTATATATTAGCGTTGGAGCCATTGGCTGTCTGTTTTAGACAACAATATGGAGAAATTGGGATACGCACCGCAGGCTGTCTGCATCTCATTTCATTATATGCCTATGATATACTTTTGTATCTGCGCTTCCCAGAAGAGAAAACAATACATCCTGGAGGTGATAGAACGATATGCTGCCCTTTCCGGCATAGCAGTAAACCCCAATAAATCTAGCATGTTCCCCCTTGGGAGATATAGGCATGTCCCACCAGGGGGTTTGCCGGTATTGCCAATACCCTGGCGAACCAAGTCATTCCGATATCTTGGAATTGACATATACCATACGACAGGAGAAGAACATAAACACAACACGGTGAAGGTAGTTGAAGGTATCAAAAATAGCATGGGATTCTGGTCCAGACTGCCCCTGGCCATGATGGGGAGAGCAGCTCTAATCAAGATGGTAGTCCTGCCCAGACTGTTACACTTCTTCGTAAATATCCCGCATGTGATCCGAGTTATATTATCTAGCGGGACAGTTGCAATATGTGGGCAGGTTGCTGTCTGAGGAAGAAACAGCTGAAACCAGGCTATTGTGCATGGAACCGGCTCCCTATTTCCTTAGAGAGGTGGTGTGGCTGTCTAAGCCTAAGGTACGAGAGATGGTGCGGCTGTTGGTGCTTGGCTGGGAGGTTTGGCATAGAGCATGGCAGATGATGGGATACCCGGCTCTGTTTTCTATGCAGGTGCCGTTAGCGGCGCTATGCAGATAGGACCCCCAATCTATACAAGGGGTCCACAGATACTGGGAATCGATGGGCCTGGCCACTCTGGGAGACATATGGCAGGAAGGAGAGGCGTTAGAATTCCAGAAACTGATGGAGGACACCGGGGTGCATAAGGGGTAACAAATAACCCATTCCAGAATTGTTAAGCGGGTGCGAGAAAAATGGCCGGGCGGTGGTGCTTACGGAACAACCGGATGCCACCATGGAGATGATATGACATCTCGGAGGGTGGGCACGAGATATCCCACATATACGAGATACTGGGGTCCAAGGTGGGGAAGGAATTGTCCCTATTGAGACAGAGAGCCTATGTCGGATGGGTTATGGAATAGAGCCCAGAGATATCATAAGAAAGCGTCCCGAAACGCGAGGCTCCAAAAGATTCAATTATATGTCACACATAGGGCATATCTGACCCCCAGTAAGATTGCTAGGTTTGGGGGCCAGACGATTCAGAGATGCCCCAGTTGCGGAGAGGATGAAGCCGGGATGTCAAACATGTTCTGGGCTTGTCCGGAGGTGGGTAGATTTTGGTCTGAACTGAAGATACGCCTGGTGGAAAAAGGCGTTATGCTGGAGGTGGAGTCGGCCTGGTCATGCATGCTAGGAGGTTTCCCTAGGCCACGTCATCTGAGGCACATTAGCAAGATGAAGTGCCTGGCATACATCCTGGCCAAAAGGAGGATTGCAATGTGTTGGAAGGCAGCTCACAGGCCCAGGACGGAGGTGTGGTGGGCTGACCTCGTGAAATGGGCTGTGGCTGAAACGGCTGTTTGGTTCGAAGTGATCAGCAGGGGAGGTGAGAAGGAGGTTAGGACCCCTAATCAAATGGAGGCAATTGGTGGCCACCATTGTGGGCCCCCCCAGCCCGATCACAGTGATGATGATGCAGATGAGATGAGGAAAATAGACCCCCGCGAGGACGTACAGGCTGATGATACGGTCATTATGGCTCAAGTTGGAGGGGCGGGAGGGAGCGGGACTGAAGAACATAGTTTGTAATGTTACCTTGTTAGACTTGAACATGGAAGTCCTAATTATTGTAATGTTTGGTGTGTTGTTATAAAATAATAAAAAATGTTAAAAAAAAAAAAGAACTTACCTACAGTGCTTAAAAGCTTAAGGAATTTGTCCAAAAGCTCTATGTAAGAACACATATACCCATTCCACATGTTACGGGCATAGCCTCAATGCAAATGCAGCAGCACATCTCCTCTCTGCACATGCTAACTGAGCATCTCTTTTCTGCATGTGCCAATGGCGCATGGCCTCCCTGCATGTGCTGTTGGCAAATATATTCAGTTCAGGCTAATGGAACCGTTCATCCCTGCATGGGTAATGGCCCATCTCTCGTGGTATAGCCCAACAGCAAGCACACGTCTTACTACAGCCAGCATAACTTTATAAATTCTACATTACAGAGCAGGTTTGCAACCGGCCCTGGTGCAGCAATTAAAGGAATAATTGCAGATGTGTTGGCTCCCGCCCCTTTAGTTCAGCACTTTGAGGCGAGAGGTGGGGATGGATGGTGGCAGCTGGTGGCTTGTGAGAGTAAGCTGACCTATCTGACCTCCCTCCCATGCAGGGGCGCAACAAAACCTACATTTCGGTGGGTGAGACGGGGGGATTAAGTTGTGATGGGAGAGGCCACTTCAGAAAATAGGCAGGGCAAACCTGGAGGCTCTGCCCCCACTTTTCTACCCACCTCCCCACCATGGTCTGGTGTGGGGACCAACTATCGAATAGTATATTTTAAAGTGCAATATGCAATATGCAGAAAGGTGAAAAGTAACTGCTTTAAAGTTTTACTGCGTTTGTTCAAGTACATTTTTCTGAACAAACAGTAAAACTTGAACACTGCCAGTTTCGGGGAAAGGCTTCCCTCACCTCTCTGCCTCTCAAAATGCAAGTGTGCACATCCAGGGGTGCACCTAGACTAAAGCGTAGGCGGGGGCTAATCCTTCAAATGTTGGGAGAGGCACTAACTTCAGAGACTGTGGAGGAATGGCAAACTTACTTGTGTAGGGGCATCTAACTTCATTACTCTATAAGACTATTCTAGTGCAGCTCCAATGTTACAATCAGTTAACTGCTCTCTCCTTTTGAGTCTGAAACACCCACTTCTTGCAGAACCTGAAGGTCCTAGAAAGTGTGAAAATGGCAGATGGTGTGCAATGAAAGACTCCATATCGTAGCATAACAGGACATTGCAGAGTGTGGGGCAGTACTTTGGACAGCCCAAGCACCTTTAGTGGCTGGGAGCAACAGGGGGAGAACATGTAATGCTGGTTCTACCACAGTACGCTATACTAGAATCTCTGGTGCACTGACTGGCTGGTGAGACTATGTATGCCTGTCAAATCCAGTGTTACAAGAATGGGGGAGGGTCAGTGCAGCAATAATGCAATTCAATGCAGCAGTATTGATGCCACTAGCAGAGGAGCACAAGGATACACCAATGTGTCCCTACACTTATTAAAATTGTCCTATTGTAAGGGTGCAAACTTAATCATTTATAAGCACTCCAGTTTTTGCAGTTGAAGTCAGAGTGAGATTGCATTATTTGCACAGCAAAGCTGGGATTTGAACCCGCTCTTTCTATTTGGGTACGGCCACCTTCTTCCAAGTTTTACTTGGAACAAAAAAGTTTTGGGTGTCAAGACCAACAAATTGCATAGTAAAGCGTCATGACAATATGTAAATTCTTATAGCAGCATTTTGTGCCAGAATAATATCACTGTACCTTTTTTATTTTCCACATCCTGAATGGAAAAATATAAGATGCAAAAGGCAAAACATCCTGATTTACCCACTTTATTTTGAGCACTTTAAAAATACACAAACATAAATAAGTTGTACCATGAACTCACTTAGGTTTGGAGATTTGCCACAAACCTCTAGCGTGGTGTTATGTATGGTTAAAGAATATTCAACTAAGGACATCAAAGCAAACTTTACTTTTTAGCATATCAAGCTATTAGACCTTATGAGTATGAACACATTTTAAAAGGGTGCATGTTTTATTGTGTTGCTCTCTTGCTATGCTGCTGATGACAAAAGAAACACTACAGTGCCATCTAGTGGTGGAAAGTATGTTTTTTTCAATGAATAAATAAAGCATACACGGTACGCAGTAGAAAATTAAATCATCCGTATTGGCCATAATTACATGCGTTAAAGGCACAATATCCTGGCCTACATGTAAACCAGTTTCCTCTGCCAGCACCCCAAATTCCTTTACTTCCCCTTCCTGCCACTGTTGCGATCCCCACCGGTTCCCAGTGCCTACGAATCGTCTTCCTCAGTTGCACGTCTCCTCCGGTCAATGCCACTAGCGGCACTTGTGGAGAACACTGGGTTGGGTTCTCCATGACCTGACAAGCTTTGCACCGTATCTTCCATCCCAATTCCAACATCCCGGGCGCCTTTTTAGCTCAGGTTTGCTTTCAGAAATAACGGGGCACACTCCGATCTCAACAGTCTGGACTCTGATGTCGAGTCTTCCGTTAACCATTTGGCCACGTATTGCAGTTGAATGGCCAAATGATAGATCTCAAAATTAGGCAATTTTATAACCCCTTTATCATATGTGTTCTGTAACTTCCATAGGGCAATTCTTTGCCTAGTTCCACGCCAAATGAAGCCCCTGCATATGCTCTGGAGTTTGACAAAGAAACGCTTTGGTATCATATATGGTATGTTCCCAAAAAAATGTAGTAGCCTAGGCAATACGACCATCTTCAACAGCGCCCACTTCCCCATCATGGCCAAGGGGAGCTTAGTCCAGAACCTCATGCTATTTTCAATGTTCACTCCCGCTTTCTCTGTGTTGTGTTTATATTCTGCTTCCATCATGTGATAAATGTCATTCCCCAGGTATCTGAACGTGATGGTCTCCCACGGTATTAGTAAGACTGGCAGTTGTTCCCGCTGGACCCCTATGTACCTCCCCAGGGGGAATATACACAATTTCTTGTGATTACCTGCAATGCCAGAGAGCAACGCAAATCGCTCCATTGCTTCTAGAATGTATTGAAGATTTTCCTCAGGGTATCTCAAGTATAGTAACATGTCATTTGCATATAATGAAATTAAGTGTGGTCCCCTTTTGTGTAAATCCCGACTTCCTCGTATTGTTCTTTCAAGTATATCGCCAGAGTCTCCAATACTAGGATGTACAGCATCGGGGACCAAAGGCATCCCTGCCTGGTGCCCCTACTGAGTTGCCACCTCTCTGAGATGATCGCTTCCATTTTAACTCTGGCTAGCGGTGAACTGTATAGTAATTTCATCCACTTAAGGTACCCGGGTCCCATCCCATATTCTCTTAGATCTGCCATCAGCCAAGGCCATTTGACGGAGTGAAAGGCCATCACTGTATCTAGTGATATAATTGCAATCTCGCTCAGGTCTCTTACTGTGTGCTCTATGACCCGGTGAAGTCGTCTGAGGTTGTCTGATATGCTTCTGCACGGGACATATCCGGACTGATCAGGATGTATTAATCTGCTTATGACCTATCTCATTCTATTTGCCAACACAGCCGTGAGTTTCTTTTTTTTTTCTTCAACTTGTTTTTATTGGCTTTTTTTCCATTTGAACAGGTAACGGGCAAAACAAAAAAAGGAAAACACAAAAACAAGAACAACAAATCAAACCCCCACCCTCTACCCCAGACTCCAGGATTCCACTATTGTACTTTTCCATCTCTGATGAACCTCAGTCTGGACACCGTGAGTGTCATTGTATACGTTCTTGGTTGAATTGTTCTTGGCGGCCACTGCCTGGCATCCTTGTCGTATCTCAGATTCTTCTTGAGGGTCAATGATTCCCAATAATGACATAGCTTTAGAGCACCATGCTCTACGTGCGCCCTCCTTTAGGTATGCTAGAAGGGCAGCCCAATCTGATGCAAATTGCATGTGTTGACTTTGTAGTGAGTATGTTAGCCATTCCATGGCGACCAACAACCAGATTTTGGTGACCCACTCATGTTCCTGGGGGGGGGTCCTTCCTTTTCCACCTATGCGACGGTACCATTGCCGCAGACATCATCATTGACATATAGCTTGCGGCCAGCTTTCAATGGATGGAATGTCAAGCAGGGTTCGGTTCAGACCTATCATATTGAGCCCCCTGTTTCCACATCCCCTTGTTCCGAGGACTCGTTCTATAGCCTGTTGAATGTAGCCCCTAAAACGTGTCCAATTTCGGACATTCTCACCATATGTGAGCCCATGTGCCCGTTCCCCCACATTCCCTCGAGCAAAAGTGGGTGGTCTGGGGAAACATCTTTTTCAGCTTGACCGGGGTTGGATGCCACTGGTACATCAGCTTTACCCAGGTCTCTCGGACCTGGAGCGATTTGGTTAACTTCGGTATCTGAGCCCATAAATAGTGCCACTCCTGCTCATCTATTACGGTGCCCATGTCTGTTTCCCATTTCTTCATATATGATCTGTTCGGCTGGGTTTCCCCCTTCTTGATGTATTTATATATTTCGGCGATCAGACCCTTATCCCACGCATGTGTGTCTAGCTATTTTTCAAATGGAGTTAGGGGGCGTGAGCCTGCCAGTTTCATTGCTGGGTGGGATAGCCAATGCCTCAGCTGTATGTACCCATATCTGTGCCCCTCCTCCAAGCCAAATTCTGTTTTGCATTGTTCAAAGTTTTTGACTTTAGCCGCGAGTATCTTGCTGTCCTGGTTCAGCATCGGCAACGGTCTATACGACCTGTAGTCCGTGCTTGGCTTATTAGGTTTGGGGAGTGGGATAATGATCGCCTCTCTCAGGGATTCTGGTAATATCCCTGTTTCAAATGCTATGAACATCTCACTTTGAACAATACTCAGTCCCGGGTTCCATCTGAATTTATCATTGAACTTATTACCCTAGCCCTTTGTAAGAACTTCTTTACCTTCAACAATCAGTTTTTCTTACAAATAAGGGGGACGGCTATGTGTTCCACTTTCGCCCCCAGTCTGGCCATAATATTTATGGCATCCTTTGAAGATACATTTATCTTCCATCAGAACAACCCATGGCCAACTAACATCAAAGAGTGGCGAAGATACATTGACAACGTCATTTTCCTGTGGTCTGGGGATGAACCATCCCTCAAGAATTTCCATCCATGGCTTAATAACTGCAACAGCAATATTCAGTTCACAATGGAGTATGACAGGAAAATGGTACACTTCCTAGACCTCCAAATTGCTGAACGAGAAGGGGAAACTCGCATGCAGTCTATAAAGGAAACCGACTGATCGCAACACCCTTTTGCACTTTAATAGTGACCACCCCAGACACACAAAACAGAACCTGCCATATGGCCAGTTTCTGCGCACCCGCAAGAATTGCTCATCGGTGGCGGATTTTCACACCAACTCCGATCTGCTGGCCACCCGACTTAAAAACAGAGGGTATCCCAAGAAATTAATCTCGACAGCCAAGACAAGAGCAGGGTTCACAGATCGTGACACCTTGTTAGAACAAAACACCTCTCGGGACCAGACACAGATAGACAGATCCACGTGTGTCAGGATCAAAAGGTGATCAATAAGTATTGGCTAATAGTCAGACTAGAAATGCCAGATGAACCGGTCCCCAGATTTGCATTCAAGCGGGCAAGAAACATCAAGGAGTATTTAGTTCACTCCATGTATGTACGCGACACCTCACAAGTGGGACATTGGAACCTCCGCAAGACGACAGGGCATTATCCCTGCGGGTCCTGCACAGTCTGTAGATTCACCAGGAAAATCCAGACTTTCTCCATTGGCACGAAGGCCTGGGTCCCCAAGCATCTCTCTAACTGCAAGAGCAGCTAGGTGGTGTACTGCATCGAGTGCCCATGCGGGTACAGATATGTAGGTCAAACTATGCGAAAAGTAGGTACAAGAATTTCAGAACACTGCTCTAGAATTCGATGCAAACACACACCGTCCCCCTTGGTAGCTCACTATCTGGAGACCCGGCACTCTGCTGATGATCTCCAATGGTGGGTCTTGGAAAAAAATCACCCTTGGCCCCAACATACAGACCAGACTCTTGAACTTAGAAAGTAGATGGATTCATCGTTTGGATACATATGAGAACGGGCTTAACGAGATGTACATCCCTCCTATATGAACACAACCACTCTAGCAGTTGACTTCCCCACTTTAACTATTACCGGAGGTGGATTCCGATTTTCTTTTCCTCCATACACACTGGAGTCCGTGCATGTGTATATATATATGTTCTTTCACTAGGATGGTAGATGCACCTCTCTTTGAAACGCAACAGGGTGCCTCCCGGACTCGGCTAACATTATTTCCACATCTGTGATGTTTTCTGGCTGGCCTCCAACCCAGGCCACGGGCACGCAACACCGAATTGGGTGCCTTCACACACCGCCCCATCCACCAGACGGACCCTTCTACATGTGCACTCCTGCACAGTATGCTCTCTCTCTCAGCTAGCCAGCTGGAGACAGCCTCCATGCCGCTCAATACAATTCTCCTCGTTCCACACCTCGGGCCCTGCACCTGGCCTGCCAGACGAGAAAGGTCCTCATCTTTGACCTCCCAGGGTCCCCTCGCCCCTTCCTAATGTCTGTCCATGTGAGGAGACGCACTCACTGCACGGGGTCTCGGGACAAGCCCCTCTTCCCTTCTAACGTGAGCGGACAGCGATTGGACAGTGTCCTCTCTCTGTTCCGCACACGTCATGACCTTCACAGCACTGACGCGGGAGATACGGGACGAGCCCCTTTTCTCCCCGTCAGAGCGGACGACGATTGGACTTCATTCACTCGCTGTTCCACATATGTCACAGCCTAGCCAAGGGCTGGTGAGACCGACCACGCCCACCATTGTTTGGGATGTCAGGTGCACGCGTCCCTTTGATGCACGCGTTTTTTCACCACCCCGCTTCGTTTCACTACTAGAAGCTTGGGCATTCTGCAACACTCCTCAGCCAACACGTAACAGTTTCCAGGCTGCAGGAGAGTTCGATCTCCGGCACCGGCGCGCTCCCACCTATGTGAGTGAGCCCACGCAGGTCAGTGTCTACAGGTAAGAACAGAAGCGCTTGCAACATGTCTGCGCTTCTTTGATGCTCTCTTCTGACCGGTACACATACCGGTTGCCAGCACAAGTGATTTTTTCCACTCGCTGTGCTTTTCTTTCCCCTCGCTTGGCCCCCTCCGGGCGCTGCAGGTCCGGTTACTTTTGTACCATGACACTCCCGGTCTGGGGCACACGATAAAGGACATTCCACGCCCAGCGCCACCACGAGCGCTTTTATCCATTTGGAAGCCTGACCCCGACTTTCAAGAGGGGCCCACACGACATCCACCATAAAGGTAACTACCCCATGCTCCATTAACTCACCCACAGCAGATTACGGTACACTTGCATCTGCTGCTGCCATACTAGGGTTCTAACTCGTCTTTCCTCCTTCTTCCCCCTCCGTTTCCCCTCCCGCTCCCCCCAACCCCCAGTCCCCCTCCGCCTTTTTCTTCCATGCTGATGTCTAGGATGCCTTCTCCTACAGACATCCACACAGGTCTCCAAACCAGGAAGTGTTTCCCTGAGTAGCCAATATTCCGTGCTGCCACCCGCCTAGGACACCTGTGTATCAAGGTACCCATAGTTTTCCTTCCACTACATGGTAACCCAAGCATGACTCAGACACACAAGTGGTGGTGATGGTGCTTTCCCCCCCCCCCCCTTCTCTTCTGTTCTCCCGGTGCACGGGTGACGATAAGGGAATTTAGTACACTCGAACCCTCATAGAGCGGTAATAGAGTTGTACATATAACCTCGCTTTCTGTAGAGATGGAATTGCTTCCCTATCTATGCAGGTAAATCTTACCTTTTGACAAGCTGGGCCTAACCTCCACTTAGGCGACAGCAGTAGTGGTTTTCAAACCCCCTTCTTTACACTCTTCCCTTCTCCTTACAGGATTCATGACTGCTGCCCTGAGGAAGGCGGAACCAATTACTCTCAGCATTCTGGTTTTCTTCTCCCACCGAAACGCAAGATTTGTGAGGGGCACATAGAACTCTGGAACAGATCCAGGATAGTAAACCATGTTCAACAGATGGAACGAACTCTACCTTTCTTTCCCCCACTGCGTTGGCAGACTGTAATACGGAAAATAGGTTCAAGCCCGAGAAATGTGCTCGATAATTGTCAATCACCCAGATGAGCCACACTTAAAAGATTAAACCCAAGTGCCTGTGTTTAGTTCTTAGCAGGGTAGGGTTCTTGGTCTTCCCTACCTTTTTATTTTACCTCACTTTGGTGTTTGATACAATGCTAATTGATGTGTGCATTGGTTTTGAATCAATTCATGTTACAATTTCTTTGCATACAACGGAAATTTGAAGTTTGTATTGTTTTTGAAACAACTTGTTATTTTCTTAATCAATTCAAAATAACTTTGTGAACTATATATTTTTATACATCACAAATTTGTATTTGAATGTTTGATGTTGTTTTTCTGTGTTATTTTCAAAATATTCTATAATTTCTTCTCCCAGGTCCTCCCTGAACACTGTGTCTTTCAATGCTTCAGCTCTGAGTCACCACGTTGGGATCCTAGCCCTTGGAGGCAGATATTGCCATGTTAAGACCAATGGCGAGTGGTACGAGAGGACCCTCGCTTTGTACTCTGATCACACTATTTCCAACGTCATCTCCTGTGAGGCAAACATATAGTCTAACCCTGTGTACAAGTTCTGTGGGGCTGAGTAATGCGAATACTGTCTATCGTGTGGGCGGTGTAACCTCCACATATCCTCTAGCCGGAGGTCTCCCAACAGGGTCTTTAACGTTTTGGCAGCAGGGGTGGGTTTGTCTGATTTCCTGTCTGACCTGTCTACCCTTGGGTCTAACGTGCAGTTAAAGTCGCCTCCCAATATCACCGCACCTCCCAGGTACGGGCTCATTTTGCTATATAGGGTCTTGAAGTAAGCCACTGTGTCTTGATTCGGGGCATATGTATTGATAATGCATATTGCTCCATTTTCTATCAATCCCTGTATTGCCACCATCCTCCCATCCGCCTTCACTGTGGTCTGTACATTTGGAAAGGGAAATGTGGTGCTACCCAAGTGATCACGTCGCACCTATGATGGTCCTCTTCCATTTCCTCTGTATCACCTCTTGTTTCTCTTTCGTGAGATGTGTTTCCTGTATTAGGGCTATATCTATTTTCTGCCTTCTTAAGTACATCATAATCTTGTTCCTCTTCAGTTAACTGTTGAGCCCCCCTGACATTCCAGGTAACTATCTTAAGGTCCCCCATATTTCGACCATACCCAGTCCCCTCCATTATCCCTACCCGTTGTCCGCTTTAAGCACAAGTGCACTTGTGTGTAAGCTCATTCCCTAACAAATAACACTTCAAATCCACCAACTCCCCTCCCTCCCCCCCCCGCCCTTCTCATTCTCAACTGTTGGCCAGCTCCATCCCTGGATCTCAGGCGATTCCCGC
This sequence comes from Ambystoma mexicanum, assembly GCF_040938575.1. NCBI lineage: Eukaryota > Metazoa > Chordata > Amphibia > Caudata > Ambystomatidae > Ambystoma > Ambystoma mexicanum. The sequence continues at coordinate 909,486,189 of NC_090935.1, read as the reverse complement.
ATTTAGTCCTATCTCGGCTTGCCCGTACTAGGAACTCAGCAGGAAGTTACCACACTACAGGTAACCTATCTAACCTAACTATTGGGGTGTGATAGTGGGTCCGCTGTATCTCCTGCAATCGTACTCATTATATTATGCGCATCAGTATTCTTCCACTTAGAACCTCGCTCGTCTCCCAGCTTGCGTGTGCTCTATCTTATATTCAAGTCCCAATGTCATAATTTATACAGCACCTCAACCTCTGGAGTCGCTGCTTTACGTCTCTGTTCCGTCCTCCTTCTGTGTGTCTGTCCCCGACGGGCACTTCTATCCATCTTGCCACTCCGTCGCCTCCTCTGGGGTTTCAAAAAAGAGGGCCCTGTTCTTGTTAAACACTTTCAGTTTCGCCGGGTACATCAGCATGTACTTAAAGCCCGCGTCTCGCAATCTCTTCACAGTCCCATAGTTCAATCGCCTTCTCTGCACCAGGAGACTGTAGTCCGGGTACACCGTGATCGACGCAGCTGCCCTTCGTATTGTACCCCCTTTTCGGAAGAATTCCAGGATCTTCTCCCTGTCTCAGTAGTTCAAGATTTTGTCAATAATCGGTCTCGGAGGGGCTCCTGGCGGTGGTTTCCTCATTGGGGCTCTGTGCGCTCTGTCCACCGTGAACCCCTGGATAAGTGCCCCTCCATCAATTTCTAATAGCAGCATAGTCTCAATATAGTCTGTGGGGTTTGAACCTTCTTCTCCTTCCAGGAGCCCCACAATGCGTATGTTGTTTCTGCGGGCCCGCCCTTCAGCTTCCTCTGCTCTGTTTTCCAGGTTGCTCACTTGTTGCCGTAGTATGTGGATCTCTGAGGCATGTGACTTGGAAGCAGCTGTGTTTGTGGTTGCTTCCTTCTCCAGTTTGCCTGTGCGTTCCACCATTTTCTTTACCTCTTGTCTCAGTAAGTTTACATCTTCTTGCACTGCTCCAATTTTGAGATCCAATGATGTTTTGAGTTCAACCATGGCCGCCTCCAACTTAGTTTCCCATGCAATTTTCAGGTCCGCAATGGCTTCCAGGATCTGCTGATCGTTACGCACTGGTGCGTTGTCTGTTTGCGGGTTCCCTTCCCTGTTCCTGGCCCCTTCCGTTGGCTGAGGTGTTTTGGTAAAATCCTCCATGGTTTATTGTTTCCCCTTTGTTTTGGGCAACTTGGACGCCATTCTGGTGTCACCTAGTATATCAGTTCACAGTATTTGGAGCTAGACTCTCGGGCCCTTCAGTCTGCCCCGGCTCGTCTGGTGCTTGGTTGTTTGGGTGCTGCTGGTAGAACAATGAGGGTCCACCTGAGCTGCTAGTTTCTGATTCGCTCCGGGTAATGCCGGTGTGATCTGGTCCTATCCCTTAATTTCGTTTGTAGCCCAGAGTTATGTAGCGTCAGAGCCCGTGCCCCCCGGCTCTACTTCCAGTGCGCACTGCAGTACCAGGCTCCCTGATCACGTGGTTCCCGTAGGTTGCTAGTTTCTCCACAACTTGGCACTATACGCTCAATTAGGCCCTTCGCTCCGGTAATTCCCCCCGCTGTGTTTCCTCTCCTGTGGCCCTCGCCTTTATTCAGCGTGTCCGCCTGTGTTGTGCCTATATTTGCTGCCACTACTCTTCGGGTGCCCCTACGCTCCAGTTACACAATCACATTGTTCAGGGGCTCTGGTTGTGCTTCACATATTTGTTGCTGATGTGCATTGCGGCATAACTTTTATATCCCTGGAGTCTGCCCATATAGGATTCTGTCTTGTATTACTTCTGCAATAGCCAATGTTATGTTCTGCAGGATGAGTCTTGCACTACTGCGCACTTCTACCGATTTCGTCGGCAGTGTTACTGTCCATGCAACTTAAAATCCCTCAGCAATGTGCCTTCTTAACAGTATGGCTCAGTGAGGATGCCGGGCTCATCCATCAGTCCCCTCGGGGCTCATGGAGTGGCCGTCCCCTCAAGTCCACATCCACAAGGTTTAATTGGGTGAAAGGTAGCTCTCATCTTCACTGAAATGGTCCATACTGGGGGCTTTCCGAGGGTCATCGGGTGCTTCTACGGCTAGGGGCTTGTTTAGAGCGGTCGCTGTCCACCAGTTTTTTTGCTTCACTTTTCTTGCAGGCTATTTCCTGCCTGGGGTCAACTTCCGGGTGCATGTGACCCTGGTCTCTTATTTAAGTCTTCGTCGGCTTCGGGATGTTGCTTTTAAATCTTCGTATCCCCTCATGCACCATGCCTAAAGTATCCCCCTTTATGTTGGCTGGTGGTCCCCTTGTTGGCCTTCCGTGGCTGAGCTTCCGCCGCTTATCTGTAGTCCCATCTATTGTGTGCAGTGTCTGAATTAGGGCTGGTAATCCATATCTAGGTATCAGCCTGCTGTTATTGTAGGCGCTATACTCGGGGCTTCCCTGGTCCCAACGTCCGCATCTGCCTCACCGTTTGTGGCGATGCTGCTCTTGGGTGAGTAGAACTTCATTCTCAGCCGCGCTTCATGTTACTCTCGGCCATTTAGTATCCTTGCCGCACTCGTGTCTAGTTCTTCCTCAGGCGGCTCCCAGCAAGGACGGGTATGCTTTTGTGCAGAAATGCCTCACCACAGTGTATCTGGCAAACTTGAGAGTGCATCCCCACTCGTTCAGCCTGTCGGTTTCTCGCGTCCGCGGCTCCACCGCTATAGCTTTGGCGTTCCTTCCCCCTCACAGCAGGACTGCTTAATGTTAAGGACGTGGCTCGATATAAACCCCCTTCCTCAGTGCCAGTGCGCTGCATGTATATTTCATGCATATGTACTTGAGATTGCTTTGGGCTCCTCTTCATGTCACTTGCTCTTGTCGTTTTGATCAGCTATTTCCTTTGTCTTCCGTCAGTCGCCATTTTGCTGCTGTCCTCCCTAGAGTCTCTGAAACTTCGTGGCCGTCTCGCTTCTCCCAGCTTGCTCAGTCTTTGTAAACCTTTCACCTGTGTATGCTTCCCGGCTTCATGTTTCCATTTCTCTGGGTCTGCATATAGTGTGCTTTGAAACCTCTATAATGGTTGGATCAGCTCCAGATCTGTAGGAGCTCTCAGAGTGCGTCTCAACCCGTGGCCATCTAGCCACGCCCCCCCTAACCTCCATGCTTAGTGGGAATACAACGTGATATTTGAAGAGATCTTGTAATTGATGTCCTAATAACGTGAGGGGTTAGAGATAAACCATCTCACCTAAAACCTTACTGTGAAAATATTGAACTTTATAAAGGCTGTTTATAATACTAAAGACATGGCGATATATGAGGGAGATACAATTTAAGCATGTGCTCTCGAATATAGCATCTTAATGGTGTATGAGAAACACTGCCTCGAATGAGTTCACAATCTTGTAGGTCTCATCAGGGTTGTAGACAGATTACTTGCTATATTATTGCTCAGCAACACAAGACTGTATACACGTAAATGACTGATTGTGATTGACCGTCTCAAATCGAGTTCACTCTTTTTGACTCATTTCTGTAATGATATACGCAATTGCAAATCCCATCTCAAATGAGCCTGGCTGCCTCAAAAGGAGTTCATTCTGTATTGTTTTTCAAAGAATATTAGAATCAACTTAATGCTCCATTTAGGGATCTTAAAGGATATTAGAGGAAGGGACCCATATTGTATTCGTCATTGATGCCTAGCAGTGTCATGGCATCCAGCTTATGGATCCAATAGAGTTTATGAGAGTCTTTTCGCCAAGTCACCTCTTCTAGGAAGGGAGTGTAAGACCTCTAGTATTATGCATCTCATCTGCGCAAGAGTATGTTGATTTTCTTTGAAATGTCTGTAGACTGGGGATTTATTGTTGGGCGTTCTAATGCTGGACTTGTGTTCCATCCACCTCTCTTTGGCGTTTCTGGTTGTTTTCCCAACATAATACTTCCCGCATGGACACCGCAACGCATAAATTATATAAGCTGGATGAGGATGTGAACAATAATTATCACTTGTGAATGTGAAACTGGCTGTCCCACTGAGCGGGGTGACTGCAATTAATGGACATAATAGAGTCATCGTACTCTGCAACATGTCGGGGTGTACCAGGGGCTAGGGGGAATTAGAAGCAGCCAACACCTGATTATAACTCTCTGCAGTAATCCTATTCACCTACCAATATCCGATTAGCTTTTCTATTGAGTGGTGTGCAAATGTTCCTACTAAAAAAAAAATCGCACACCTGCTGAAAAGTATTGACACTGCCATGTAAGTGTAGCATTCACCTGCTGAGAAGTTAATTAAAAGTATTGCACACTTGCTGCTGGTATTACCCATTTCAATTATCATTCTCTAGCCAAAAATGTCTTATTGCACACTTGCTGCTGGTATTACCCATTTCAGTTATCATTCTCCAGCCAAAAATGTCTTCTACTGTTCCAATGTATCTACATTACCACAAACCTGCACATAAATACTGGCGCTGGCTTTAACTGCTAAGGGCGTGTATGTTTGTCCTGAATTCCCATAAGGAATCATTGTAGGCTCCGCCCTTCCTGCGGGTAAGTTTAAATAACGTGTTCCTGGCTTTATCCCTGCATTGCACACCTTGTCATTTATTATTTATTTTTTATTTTTTATTGGTCAGCTTCTGTTAGAGAGTTAATGACCATACTAAAACATCCAGTGCTTTAGACCTTATACACCTGCTTGTGAGACTATAGGCCTTTGTTTGGAAAACGTATATTTTGATACACCGAAGTTTGAACATTAAAACACGAAAATGAAAGTTCGAAAATGCAACTTTGTTTACTTTGCATTGTTCTACCTTCCAAGTTTGTATATAATTCGTACTGGTGCATTTAACTTGCTAAAATAATTTTTAAAGTGCTTTTCTCTCATGTGCCTCCTTTTTAGTTCATGTTCTCTTCCCCGTGGTATTACAATCTTGTGCTAGCATTATAATTAAAGCTTCCGCTTTTATGGTGTTTATTTTTCTGCCATTTCCATCTGTATTTGTCCTGCCTTTTTTTCTGTATAATCTACATTTATTTTTTGTCATAAAAAAAGATAATTCGCAGCCATTAAAATAGAAATTATTCTAATTTTACAAAAATGCATACGGCCATATAGGAACGAAATGCTAACTCAATGTTTTCCATAAGGTTGTTCCTGTGACTGCTGCTGTCTTAAGTGTATATGCTGTCAGTAATTGGAAGACCTTTAATGCTATTTTTAAGCAACTTTTACACTCTCGATGCAGCCAATCTCTACACTGTGATTGCCCTGCAATGTATGAGTACCATGATAGAGAACCTGACAGACCTGACAGAAAGATGTTTTTCCATTTTTATAAATAAATATAGACAGATGGCAGATTGATTTCTGTCTGTATTTATGTGTAATTATAATTCCCCCATCAAAATATGCCACATCCCCGATCCTGCCCTGGTGACACGTCTCTTCCTTCCTCTGAAGCCATGTATCGTTCTGCCTTTTAAAATGAGGCTACATGCCTCCCACTTCCATCCTGTAGGTACACGACACGCTCTTTCTGGTTATTTATGCTGGTAACTTTCAATCCATTGTTTTTAAACCTTTTGTCTTCCAAACGGTTTGTTTTTTCAAACTTTTATTTTCAAACTTTAGTCTTTCAGATGTATATGTTCGAATTTAGCAGTGTATGCTATTTTTGTTTAACCAATCTTGCTTTTCACCCAATAACCATCAAGTGAATCATTTCGATTGTCCAATAAGACATTCTCATTCATGTTTAGCCAAAAATAAAAGTATTGACCCTCCAAAATATGTTACTAGCCCAATATCTTTCAGTGGGTCTTTCAGTTTAAACCCAAATTCCAATTCCCAAAGAGCGTATTTATAAATTACTTGGGAGCTATACAATCCATACCACTGTTTTTTGTAGGGGACCAGTTGTTGTGTGTCAACCAGTTAACTTGCTCTGATCTAAAAGTCTCCGCTTTACAGTACATGCCAACTTTTTGGTTATATGGCAGACCCCTCTCTGTACCCTGCTTGTGTTTCTGATTTTTTTTAATGTCATCTTCAGCATCAGAACCATGTTTGCTCCTGTTTTTGAATGACCAGTTCCACTAATACTGCAGGCATCTGCTTTGAATTGGCAAGCTTTAGCTTTTACATATTGTCTGGTCTGGTTGGCTCTTCCCAGCAAGCTACCCACTCTGTGTGGACTATGCCCCTAAATTTCCAAAATGATATACGGGAACATGCTGTGATTTTCTTCTTCTGTACATGTTTCAGCGCCGCAGATTCATCATCAGGAGATAATAGTCTGCAACCAAACAGAAGCAAATATGTTTTTAGTAACTGTAAATGTGACATACATGCAGTTAATTACATGGCATCATATACCGAATCCAATTCTTTTCTCATGCAAAGTAAATTCGGAATACTTGTTCTATAAATCGCATCATTTCACAAATCACGGTGCTGTCAAAAATGTTAAGACCCGTGTGTCTTCAAAAAGGTGGCATTTTATGTCGGTCTATAAGTTTATAAGAGTGCCTCGTGTTTTACTGGTGCATTATGTGCCTATTTTCCATAACTAATGGACCTGACTGTCCAGGTACATACAGATTTTCTTCTTTTCTGATCTATAAACCAGGGAAAATTTTATTTTGCGAAAAATCTCCTTTTAAATAATTTGAATACATCAAAAACGTTGGTTAGCTCGCTCTGTCTCCCGTCTGTCTCTTATATCTACATCAATAGTGTATTCCACATGGCTATTTTAATATTTTCTGACCAGGTCTTTGTGCTATATATAACCTTGCCAACTAAACTCAACACCTTGAGAGTAGCTACTCACATAGTACAATCCTCCATGTCTATAACGACAATGGCCAACAAAAAGAAGAAAAATGGATGAGAAATTAACCCTTTTGTACTGAAGCGGCCATGACTATCTAAGCACAGCTGTAAGGCATTACTACACATTTAAATATACAGTCTGCGTGAAAGGGTTGTAAGGGTTAGAATACCTCCTCACATATTCTTAAGATATTGCACTGGAGGTGGAATTTAAACGCTTGCGTTAAGGTGATGAAACTTCAGTTAGGATTGCTGTCCTTGCCATAATTGTAGGTTCAGGATATGGTTTCCCAGTAACCCTACCACAGAGTATTTGTTGTATTTATACATCCTTTAAGTACAAAAACCACAAACATTACACTCCTCTTTCCTCCCACCACTTAACAAGGCCTCGAGGGGTCCAGGATGCTTCTTAGCAATGTAACGGTTGATAAATATTGCCTCTTGTGTGGTGTCTTACACCTATCGAACCTGGAGGCTCATTTGATTGTTTTGGCATCATAATGTAATACAGCCAAAGACTTTGGATTCTTTGTACAGCTGTTATACTTATGGCCGTCTTTGCACGTATTGATCTCATTCCGATATAATATATGCCAAACGGGCAGCATAACATGCTGTTCCAGTAATGTAACATGCATCACCCATAATTTCCCAAAGGAATTGTTCGCTTGTGTGGGGGTAAAATCCGAAATCTCTTATTAGCACAGCTCAGGCGTGGAATAGTGCCTTTTTTTGTCTGTAGGTTTTTAGACCTAGCTTGGCGTTCTTTTGTAAAAACAAGTATTTAAGGTCTGTTCTCTATTGATATACAAATGTTGGTGGACTTTCAAACGGCATGTACATTTTTATGTCCTCGTGAGATCTTTGCCATTTATCAAATTATTATTTTGCTAGCTGTGCTTCAAGTTGAGCACTTGAAAATATAAATTCTGCCTGGTTTGTTTGTCTCCTTTTTTTATCTTTGAATAATTTATCATGTTTGCATGCCTCCTCCTTTTTGATTCTGTCCGTTACTATCCGCATTCTTCAAACTTTTTCTGCCTCCTGAAATTGCTGCAGCCATGTTTCATCATCACTCGATCCTTTTCCCTCCGAGTAACTGACTAGATAGAAGTCCTTTTAATGTTCGTGGTGGATGAAAACTCGAGGGGTAAAGGTGATGGTTTCTATTAGTCTAGATTTGTACATACTTGGTTCTCTTCAATGTTAACATGTACGTTTAGGTACTGTACCCCAGGTGAACTCATGGTTGTTATAAATTGGATGAGGTAATCAATGCTGGTAAAAATACTTTTCACAAAGCTAAGGTTGGATCTTGCCAAATGCTAAACATGTCTGTGCCTCTTTCAACGTATTACAAACTGGCACCAATATGGGTGGTTCAACACAATGAAAGGGGGGATGGGTGGACACCACAATGTTCAAACAAAAGTACTGTTTGTCGGGTAACATTCAATGACACTTCAAGGCGTCCTCCAGAAAGCTGAAAAGCAGTCTATCAGGACTGTACACTGGAAGAAAATGTCTAATTTACATCACCAGAGCTGGGGACGCCAGAATGTAGTAAAAATGACTGCATAGAATATACATGTAAAACCATATTAAGAACAAAAATAATAGAGTGAAGTTGTTGACCTTCTTTATTTCCATCCTTAGTTGGTGCCTTAATAATTCTCACATCTTTTAAGTGGCAGAAACAGAAGCTGATGCATTTCGGACTTCAAGTCCATCGTCTGGGCTAAATTTACAAAACATAAAACATATATCATTACAAAAGGGGTATATAAAAAGACTTCCAGAAACCACAAAGAAAAAGTACACTTCACTAATCACAAATTAACCCTACCTGTTCTGGAAAACGACTGTAACACCCAATTAATTGTGAAATCTAACAGTGTGAGGAAAAACGAAATAAAGAATTAAACAAATCTTACTGATGTGTTTTAGAAAACATTAATATGTAACCTGTACTGTATAACAGTAAACTGTAAAACGTATGCCTCCATTTGTAAGAGGAAGTATAGAAATGCTCTTTTTAAATGCAGTTGCAGGATCAGTAATTTCACATTCCTGTTATTTTCCATAATTTTTTAGATCAGTAGGTACCAACTTCTATGGTGAGATTGCTGTTATACAGTACAGGTATGGAATACTTGCACAGTAAACATGTGCTCAAACTGTTAATAGAGCCATGCCTCCATCATTTAGGAGGCAGCAAATCAATGTTCTTTTTAAAAGAACATAAACGTTTTCTAAACCACATCAATAAGAATTTTTAAATTGTTTATTTTGTTTTTTCCTAACACTTAATTAGACGTTTTTCAGAACAGGTAGGGTTCGTTTGTGATTAGTTTAGTGTGCTTTTTCCTTTTCATTTTCTGAAAGTCTTTTTATATGTTGCTTTTGTAATTATACATGTTGTATGTTTTGTAGAGTTAGCCCTGATAAAGTCCGAAATGCATAGGTTTCTGCTTCTGCCACTTCAAAGATGTGCGAATAATTAACGCACCAATTAAGAATGCCAATAAAAAACGTCACTTTATTTTTGTTCTTAATATGATATTTAGTGTATATAACATGCAGTAATTTTTACTACATTCTGGCATCCCAGCTCTGATGGTTCAACACAATGTCTACTTCAAATATATGCATGAAGTATTGGCATCCAACCAGGCTGTAGAGAGCCTATTATATATTTCATTTTGTTTTACAGTGTGAACCTAGCTAGAGAACAGCAGTGTGTTTTACAATGTAAGCTTGCCTGCAAAGGGCTAGGCATTTTATACAGAGCGCAACACTGTTGGTGGAGGGAGGACAAGATTGGTATCTATCTGGCAGACATTGCCGAAAGAGCAATGTTTTTTAGTGTTATGCGGAACTGGAGTGTGTTGCGGGCATTTGGAGCCTCTGCCGGGATTGAGTTCCAGATGTCAGGCATGGCAGGAGAAAGACTTCTTGCAAGTCTTCACTTTACAGTCTAGCTTAGACTCCAACCGTTTGATAGTTTTGCTATGTGAGGTGCAAGAGCCACCACAGTTGTGGTGTTTAGCTGCCATGTATGTTGGTGTCCTGTTCGAGACTGCTTTGTAGGTAAGGCATGCAGTTTTGATGATGAAACTGGCTGGAATGGGAAGCGAGTGAAACTCGCGCAGCCTAGGAGAGATCCAGTCGAATTTTTGGGTGCCTGTAATGAGGCTGGCTACAACGTGGTGAGCTGCTTTCAGGGGACGAGGATGTGCATGTGCGTGGCTTGAAGCTCACAATGAGGGTGTTTACCCAATTGATGTTTTGATGCTTAATCTGATTGGTTTGGGAATTGATCCCGGAATTCGCTTCACGTGGGGCGCAGTGACACCGCTATTATGATATCTTACTGGGCTTGCTCTTTGTCTCTTGCTGTTACTACGTTCTCCTATTGGATACGCGCTCGAGTGCTCTAGCACACCAAGCTCTCGTAAGGGACTTCGATGCAGTGTAATTTCACAAATTTGAACCATAAATCAGGACAGGAATGCCCGCCCACCCACTGCAAACCATTATTCAGAACTCCAAAACTTGGATCCAATAGCACTTCTTCTCTAACTTTATTACCACCTTCAAAGGAATCTGCTCTAGAATATCAGGCAATGAAACTGGTGAGACAAGTACCAGCAAGGGACATCCATGTGTTCTACGCAACTGTGTTAGTCGGACACAGCACAAACATGGCCTGGCCAGATGCTGGACCTCGGTTTCACTGGGTACCAGCCACCATATCTAGGATTACACGTGTACATCCGTTAGTACAGAACTTGATGCAATCGCAAAGTGAGAAGGTGCCACCAACGTGCAGTTGCAGACTCAGCAAGACAAAGGGGGATGGCTTTAGACAATGATTGACAGGGCTCACGAGCACCAGTCGTTATTTCTAGGATGTAGTGCTAGAACCGATAGAACTGAACTTGATGCAGCGATACTCCAATAAATTGCAGACCCAACAAGACACAGTGAGGACCTTCGTCTAATAGCCCCGAACCCCAATGGGAGATACTATCCCCTCGACCGGCACTGGAAGCTCATCAGGAACAGGGTCCCCCTACAATCCACACATACACTCAAACACACCAATATGCCAACAATAGAATGCAGCAATACTCCTTGATTAATTCAGCGTAGCTGGGCTTATGCTTATACCCCTCCAGGATCACCTCAACAGTCTTTAGAGCGCAGCTATACCCCATGAAAATCGTCCTAGCTGCACACATAATCCCATTCACAAACTTCACCACCGCCAGAATGCAGCTACCCAATTCCAATTGGCCTCACTGCACACATTCTATTTATCTCACCCAACCACTGCTTCACATCTAGCACTAGAATGCAGCTACACACACTTAATCCGGCCTGGCTGCACACAAAGCGAGTGCACCCAAGCACTATTTATTACACTGTTCTCCACTGATCTGCACTACCGACCCTGAGGGCGTTCAACCCAGAGTGCTCTGGAATCATACCAATGGTAAAAGGCGTTTTACAAATCCCCAATAACATAACATGTGTTAGATCACAAGGGCTTGGACCACTGTCTGGAAGTCATGCAAGGGGATGAAGGGTTTTGTTTTGCAGAGTGTGGAGGTCTGTAGCCAGGTGGCTTGCACCATTTTGGCTATGTGCTTTTGGAAGTAAAGTCTGCCATTCAGTTTGAATATAGTAAAGCTGGCAGTATCTTAAATAGTCTTTCTGTAGCATTATCGGATCTCTTTTAATGTAATCAGAATTTTCTTCTGTGCTACAATCTCTTGTTCTTGAAGAAGTAACCGTTGTATTGCCCCAAGTGCCTCCTAGTGTGTTATGGATGTGTTCCAAGCTTTAACGTCCATAGCAAACAGGATAATCAGAACTAGATGTTTTTACAAAAAATATTTGCATACATGTGTGGCGTCTTACACTTGCCCAGTCTCCCAGAGTACACTTTCACTCGCTATTACAATGGGTCAACCAGGTGAGAGAATGGCATGTTTTTGAATTGTAAACGTGAACTAAAGCAAACCAGTCTAACTGGATTGGACGCTGTTAAGCAGTTTTTTTTCTTCGGGCAAGGCTAGATGCTGAATTCGACCAATCTCTGTCCATATTTCACAGTGCTATGCTGACCATTTTTGCATGCATTGCAGAAAATGCTCCATTCCCATTCCTTGTGGTCCTGTCACGCCACGTACCTTGTGGACAAGCGGAGCCACCAGGCTCTACAAACCCAGACATGGAGATTGTATCCATGTTTGTGCTTTCTCCAAGCGAGCTCCGCCCCGGCTACCGACTTCCTGGGCGCGTCCATGATTGCTGGTCTGCCCATGCGTGGATGTCCGTGGCGACTTTTCGCGCATGCGCAGTCCGTCCAGCGTTGTGGTAACGTCGGCTTGCGTTGTAAGCCTTGGTTTGCTTCCCATCACTTATCTGGGCTTCATTTACCCTATTCATTGCATCTCTACGCAGGCAGTCTTTGATCGTATTGTCGCTCGGCACTATCCCAGTTCCTGATCCTGTGCCTTTTCTCCCTCATTGCCTTGTCCTTTTCTCCTATTGGGGGGCGTTTACCGCCGTTCTGTTTCCCTTGCTTAGTTGGCCTGAGGTCCCTAATTGCTTCTCCACTGTCTCCCTTGGGTCCCTTAATCTTTTCCCTGTTGCCCACCTGGTCTTTTCCTTTTCTCCTTTTCTCTTGGTTCTCACTGCTTGCATAGCTCTCAACCATTTCTGTTGGAAAGGCTGGTGAAATCACCAGATTTTGTTTTTGGCGGGTGAGACGCCCATTGAAATGAATGGGCGTGCAGGAGGCTTGGCGGGTGAGTCAGCCCTTTACAAGGCGGGTGACACCCGCCAAAAGCGTGTGAGTTGAGAGCTATGCGCTTGGCCTCTTGGAATCTCCCTCAGTTTCTGAGCCTTGCTCACCTCCTCTTGTCATTGCCCAGCCATGTGCCTCTGCTTGGTACCCTGAATCCTGAATTCCAGCCGATGATACTTCCAGTGGATCTCTGTTATACAAACAAACATCTTTATTATGGACGTCGTATGTGGCCTTCCCTGCCAGTGCCTGCACTGTTCTGATGCCACGCAAATCAGGGAAGAGCCATCCTGTGGCTTTGGGAGCTGGTCTAGTTCTACCTGTTCTACCAGGGAGTTATTGGGTTGGTACCCTGGGCTGCACCAGCTTCTCTTCAGCACCACGTGACAGACTGGTTACTTCTTTACGGCAATCGCCAGTAAGGTCAGGTACGCTGCGCCAAGGATGGACTGGGAACCAAAAGAGGCCCTGAATTTTTTTTTAAAAAGTGGCCCCATATTACACATTTTTGCGAGCCCAACCCTTTTCCTATGGGAAAATGTGGAAATAAAATAGGTTACCACACAAAAGAGGCCCAGGATGCAGAGGCCTACCAGGAAATCTCCAGAGTTTGCTATAGGCCAGTCCACAACCTGCGCTGCGCTCACGATTTGCTTTGTATAACGGGTCTATTAGTATGGGGAAACAAATTGATTAAGATCACAAGAATCATATGAGTCACTTGTTGTTTTCTCCCGGTATGTTAGTACTGTAGTTCTCAATTAAATGCTTTCTTGGATAACTACACCACTCCAAACAATAACTGTACCCTCGTGGTTAGACCATTCTAACGATTTAGTAGCCTCTTTGAGGCGTTTGGGTCTTTTTACTTCTGGACTAAAAGTGTCCCGATCGGTCTTTTTTGTGGCTGTCTGGACGATTCGTTGTCACAGATAATCTTACTTATAGTTGTAATGGTCATAATATCAACTTTTTATATTATGCATCACGCTGGATACCTGCTACTTTTAAGTGCTGTGGTGATAGGTGATAGATGATACATAACTCCACTAATCTCTCTCTGACATTTCTGCCTTCAAGTTTCTATGAAAGAAAGGTGATAGATAACGTGTTTTTCTACATTGATTTGTGCTAGATCCCTTTTTGCTTCTTTCTTGTTTATTGTGAAAGTGTAAGTAGGTGAACTTTAATAATCACTTTATTTTGATAGCGTTATTATTTATATAGGTGTAGTTCCAAGGAATATTTACTAAAACGTACAGAACCCTTTGCTCACTTAAAAGGATCCGACCTTCGGATGCTTTAGCGAATTTACACGTGCATGTGCTCTGAAGATCACACTGCTGTTTGGTAATCACTTTGGGCATTGCCTCATTCATTGTGGTCTGAAGGCCGTGCAGCGTTTCCCGGACAGTTTCCCCTTTCTGTCACTTTAAATAGCTATTTTACGCTAAACGTAGTTCTTGAACTTTCTGCATGCTATCACTTCTCTTGTGACCCATTTAGAATGTATATGGCCCCTGGCTTTTGAAAGGAACAGAGCCTCTTCCCAGGTATCAATCCAGAAGCTGCAGAGGGCATGGCTCAAGTTACGGCTCACCACACATCTTGGGTGAAACAGAATAGTACGGTCATGCTTCAAAACTTCCAATAGAGATTGGCTAGTGATAATTAACTTGTGGCAAGTAAGAAATGGTGTGCTGTGTGTATGTCGAGAACTGAGGATGTGAGTGATTTTTCTATGCCTGGCTTGTAGCTTGCGACTTGTAATATTTACCTGAACACTGCATACAACACGTAGGCAGATCACTTCTGTGTAACTTACCATTTTCATTATTTATTTAATTGGTTTTTATAACGCTCCTAATACTTTACCTGAGTTTGGCTTCTAAGCGCGGATCTGGGATTCGAACCTCTGTTGCTATGTGTGGTCTTGCTTCCAAGACCAGTGTGTTGCTCCTGGGAATGTGAAGTTTTCTTCTCCAAGGTAAACCTTTACAAAGATCTACCACTGCAATGTCCTTTGCAACCTGCAACAACTGGTTGCCAAAAGTAAGGCAGGGTGAATGTTTGTACATTTTCTAATATTAAAGCCATCTCTGCAACCAGAACTCCCACCAACCAAAAGACCAGGAGACTCCTGCGACTGGAAACTCTGCCACACCCCACTTGATAAAGTAAAAATCCGCCCCCGCCCCCTCAATCAAAGAGTGTCAAAACAGCATTAATTCAATAACCCATTCAATCAGACAATAATTTTTTTAAAGGGATCCTCAAGGATGTTCATTAAAACTTCGATATATTATGCAAGTGGTCTGGGGAGCCTAATGGAGGCTGGTGCTGTCCCTTTGGGGAGTGGGAATCACTTGAACATTTTGCTTTATTTTGTCCACTCTATAATGATGGATCTGGTTTCCGTCAGTGGAGACAGGTATTCTTGAGTCCCCTGTCGCTGCCTGATTTTGGAATTGATTTGGCCTTTGCCAGCTATTAGAAAGGTGATTGGCATCGTAGTTCCAGACTCCTGGGCCTATAGCCCTCTTCCATTCTAAAATGTCTCCTTATGCTTCCCTGTCTTGTAAGTTAATGCTGTTCCTATGATCTATACAATGTTGGGTATGGATCCATGTAATCTATGTTTTTATTGACAAGTGTCGATGCCCTATGAATATAACTATATGCTTTTTTGTTAAACTTTTCGGTTTACTCTAATTGCCATCTCTTTTAATGTTCGAGCTGATTGGCTTGTTTTGTTATCCTTGTGCTGTACTGATTGCTTTTATGTAATGTGTGTTTTCATTAGTTGGTGGTTCTCTCTAGGCTGGACTACTGCAATAGCCTCGTTCTCAATCTGCCTTCCTGTCCTCTTCACCCTATGCGTTTAATCCAGAACAGGACTGCGAAACTTGTCCTTTGCCTCAAGCCCAGGGGCTGTATCTCTCCAGCCCTGAAATATCTCCACTGGCTCCTGGTGGTTGCAAGGATCAAGTTCAAGACCCTCTGCATCGTAGACAAGCCTTTCTGGTGCCGGGGCCCACACTACATCCAACTCTCTTCCAAAATACTTTGCTCAGCTGCCTCATTTTATGATGGTCATTCCCTTCTCCAGGCAGAGAGTGGGGTTAGCTATCTCTACTCTGCAGGTGCCTACCTCTTCAATGGCCTCCCCGCCCCTCTCAAACTTGAGACGGACTACCTGAAGTTCCAGAAGCAGCTCAAGACCTTCCTTTTCTCCTCTGCTTTCTCTCTCTCTCCCCTGCTGACCTACCTGTCTGCTGCACCGACTGGGTGCTTGGCTACCCTTAGAGTCTCACTGGGTGCCAGGCTCCTCTGTTATCAGTTTCCCCCCGGCACTGCCTCGGGGCCTACCGCGCACCAGGGGCCATAACAGTAACCCTACAGTCCCCTGCCTCTTTGCACTTACCCAGAGCCGCACTGCCCTGGCTGCACTTACTCAGAGCAATGCGGCCCTGATTGCACTTCCCCCTTCCCTCTGCCTTGCACTTCCCCATTCCTTTCCCCCTGCACTTTGTGCTGTCGCACTTGCACAATCTGATTGACACAAGGCCTAGTAAGATAGTTTGTCTTCCCTCCCTTGTCTTGTGGCGCCCAGAAACGCTTGTGTACAGGTGCATTATAAATGACGTATACTATAAATGTTTAACCTGTATATTATTTCAATATGATTTCTATTTGTGACTGTGTTTTAACTATATGAGTTGATTGGCCCGCTCTTATTTTTTGTGCTGTATTGATCGTTCTTATATCTGATGTTTAATGGATTGTGACAAATCCGACTAAATGTACTTACTATATTATTTAGGGTCTTGGAGGTAGTGTGGGATGGAGGCAGCCCCTACAGGGCTGTAGGCTTAGTTAATATTTTTACTCGCCACGGCCAAACAAGATTAGATTTTTTTTTTTTCTTTCAGTTTTGCAATGAGAACATTTGGGTCCATTAGCCATGTTAGCCCCAGAGCCACACAATGGTCCTGCATCTGTGCAGAGCCCTAGATAAAACCCTAACCAAAATGAAAACAAATCACCAGAGTTCGAAATTGCCGAGAGCTCTTTTGCTGCTACGTAGAACCTAAGAGTCTGTATAGCTAGGCTCTCCAAGTCAACTGATGCCACACAAGCGTGAAGTTTGTGCGGTTTGTTGTGCGAGAGCTAGTTGAGTGAGATAAGTCTGCAGAAATGCTGAGTTTTTTGTTAGTGGGTTGTTTGACGTTTGACATGCTAACATTCAGAACTCTGTCGGAGTGTGGCGTTCGCCAATCCTCCCAATCTCATCAGGGTGGGCGAAGGGGTATACGCCTGGCAGGGTTTTGGTTTGTGTGAGGTGCTCCCTGTGCTGTTCTAACGCGCTCTGTAAGTGTTCTAATTGCTCCTTGCCGTTCTATTTTGGCGAGATCTGTATATGTTCTAATGCTGATGGATTGATTAATGTGGGTTGGGTGTCTATTCTCCTCCTTGGGTGCTGGAGTTGGTGTAATGGACTCCTCTCACAAACTTTCTAGCTAAATGCCTCTGCTGGGGGTTTGGATATGGTGCATCTGGGAGGGAGTGGATGAGCCATTTAATGGCTTTCGTCTCGGTCGGAGTATGTGATCAGTCTATGGTGACCTCCTTGTGTGGCTATTTCCCATGATATCTTATGGTCTGTTTACAACGGCAAAGGCGTTCACAATTCCTGATTAAAAAAAAGAAAAGTGGCACTGTGCCAATACCAAGACAGTGCTCTTGCTCTGTCCCTCGAGCCAGTCCGGCGTACCCACTTTTTGGCATCCTTTGATGACAATTACAGGTTGATAAGCTGCCAGTGTCTGCCAGTTAATGCTGTATGCAGCAGGACGAATGGGAATCGAGGGCCAACTTTAATTTCCGCTTGAGGTCGCCTGATGGTCGCACCGGAGGTCCCTGGTGCATTGTACTCCCATCATTGGTGGGGTGCCAGGCCAAGTTGAAATCCCCTGTTAGGACAAATGGGGATCTTGAGAACTTCTGTAGTCGGGTGAGGGCTTTTTGTATGTAGGTGTCTTGGCCTGTGCTTGGAGCGTAGATAGTCGCTACCGTGTAGGCCTCTCCACTCCCCTCCAGTGCTAGTGCGAGATATCTCCCCTGGGTGTCTTTTTCCATACCCTTTACAGATAAGTAAAGCCCATCCTTCAGTGCTACTAGAACGCCCCTTTTTTGCTGGTTTGTGTGGCCTGGAAGATTCTCCTATAGGCCAGATTCTTATCCTAATAGTGTCCCGGGTTTGGATGTGGGTCTCTTGCAGGGTAACTATATGCGGTTGCTCCCTCCTCCGGAATCGTTCCACTTTTTTCCTTTTGATCGGGAAGTTAAGCCTGTTGACATTTAGTGATTAAACCCTTAGTTTATCGGAATTAGCCATAATCTTTTCCTTGGTTTACTGTTGTCTGTCCCGATGCCCCCTTTAATTTCGGGGGTGTCCCTTTGGAACCCCTCTGCTGCCAGACGTGGCCACCTTCCACTCCCATCTACAACCTCTGGATCCTGTTCCCTTCCCTCCCCACCTCTTCCCCTCCACCCTCCCCCTTGCTGTGTGGGTTCAGCTGGCCATTGGCCCCCCTTCGTTTTGTGGTGAGCGCTAGTAGATGCCAGAGTTTCCCCACACAGGATAACCCAATCCCATTCCAGAGTGCCTGATTTCCCCCCCCCCCCTCCCTCCAACGAGGAAATAAATTCCCGTCTTCTGCTTGATTCTCATGCACGGAACCTATCTTGTTGTACGCCCTCCCCAGGCATGTAGGCGTTGTGGAGTCCGTGCCGTGGTTTGCGTTAATTTCTCTCTCTCATTAGGGTTCCCTGTTTTGTCCGGGTCCTTGTTGATCGGTGGGCTTCTGCGGGGGGGAGGGGTTGGTGTTTCCCCCTTCTTGGATCTTTTGAATTTGACATTCAGTTGAGTTGAGCAGTGGATGGGGGATTGTAGGTTGACCTTCATCTTCAATTCCCAGAAGAGATGCCCCCTGCTCACATGTCGGAATTTTGTGTTGTTTTCCTTGCCAATAGAAGCTCAGTCCGAATGGGTGCAACCATCCGTATCGAATATGTTGGTCTCTCAGGTGTGCCAGAACTTGGGCCATGCGCCTTCTTCTGTTGAGGGTTGTCTGTGACAAGTCCTGGTATAGGAACATTTCCGCCCCATTGTAGATGATCTGGTTGCCCTTTCTGGCCTTGGCCAGGATTTGTTCCCTGGCCGTGTAGCTGTGGAAGGCCACCAAGACAACGCTTGGCCTCGCCCCCGGTTCTTGGCGTTGCGGTTCCACCCTGTGGATTCTATCAAACTGGAGCTCAGCGCCTGCCTCAGATTCCAGCAGGTCCCCGAAGATACTCCTCAGGACCTGAGTCAGGTCTTGGTCTTGGGTTTCCTCCGGCAAACACTTGACCCCTATGTTGGATCTCATGGACCTGTTTTCCAGGTCTTCTGTCTGTAGCTCGAGGTTGTGGGTGGCAACCGCCAAGGTCTCCAGCAGGGTGTTGGCTTTCCTCACGTCTACTGTCAGTTTCTGGATGGCCCTCTCATTGGTATCCACTCTCTCCTTAATTTTGTTAATGTCTCTCCATATTTCTTGTATTCCTTTGGCCAAATCTTCTTTCAATGTGTCCATTTGTTTTTGCCCCGCATTGGTAATTTTATCCACTATTTCTCCCAACATGAGTTTGAGTGAAGTTTGCTTCACCGGTCTCTCCTGGTCCTCCTGCATGTCGACCGTCTGTTTCCGCTCCCCAGTTGCTCGTGGCGTGGCCTCCCAGTGGGTCGGTTTCTCTGGCCCATATCTGTGCTAGGGTTCCTACCTGTGTTTTTGTTCAGCGTTTTTAAGGGCTGCTAGTGTCTCCTTATTCTTGTTTCTGGACATTGTGGGACATGCTTGTTGAATGAGTGGTCCCTGAAGAGTTCTGCCTGCTCCTGATGTGTTTTGGGAGCTGCAACTGCCCGTGTTCTGTTGGGCCGGGTGGTTGTCCTGTTTTGCGGGGGCCTTCCGGCCTTCACTGCCTCTCGTGAGCCCCTTCTTAGACTCCTCAGTACTGCTTCAAAGGGCCGAGTTTTGGAAACTGCTTGTGGTCTCTCTTGAGATCCTTCCCGAGGCAAAGCGCACTGTAGTTGGCTTGTTAGGCCCCCCCGTGTTAGGGTTTGGTTGCGGTATCTGTCTAGTGTTAGACTGACTTGGTGTGCTCTTTTCCATTTGTTTTGGTAACTGGTACATTTCCCTTCCGCTTGGCGGTGGGCCTCTATAGCGTGGGGTGATTTATGTGCCTCTGGTGGAAGGCGGATTCCTCGTTGAGTTTGGTGGCCTTCGCGGGTGTGTTGCAGGGTGACCAGGGCCCGGGAAGGGTGCCCGGATCCTGGTCCGGACGGGGTTTGTCGCGTGATACTGGTATGACTGCTTGTGGGTGAGATTCTGTGGACTGCGCTTCTGCCTGCGGTAGAGAGACACAGCCTGTGGTTCAGGGTCCGTTCTCTCCGAGGTGCAGAGCTGCTGCCAGGATCTCGGCGTACCTCTGGAATGGCAGGGGCGTGAGGCCTTGTGCGGGATATGGCTCTGAGGTATCAGTCGGTTTCCCTGATTGTTCCCCACCCGTCTGTGTGCAAAGGTTCCCAGGGATTTGTCTGGGCTCCCCCCCACCCTCTCCCCAGCACTTATTTGTAATTGTGGAGCAGTCGCGGTTCCCGGGAGGTCTGGAGGCTGCCCGGTTTCCCAATGCATGGACTTCCTTCTCAGGGCCCGTTCCGAATGTTTCTTGCTTTCGGCTGTCTCATGTTCTTTCCCTTTTAGTTGCTGGCTGGGAGAAGCGGGGGCTCTCCCCCGAGTTCTCCGTTTGTTGGGGTCCTGCAATTCGTGGTGCTTGGGTCATCTCCGTTGGTGGCCGGAGGGGGGTTATTGGTGTAAGGATGGCTGGTGTAGTCGTGGCACTACTGCACCTCGCAGTGGTTGATCGCGGCAGGAGGCGGGCCTCGGGAACGTTGGCCCGCCAATGGATGGTGGCTCTTCGCCCGCTCTTTCGTGCTCGAAGGAGCACTTAATCTGCCGGCGGGTCTGCTATATTAGCTCCTCAGCTGGGTTTACTTGGGATCTGGGGTGTGGGTATGCTGACGTGTTTATGCGGGTTTCCCGCCGGACTCGCTGCAGTCCTGAGTGACGGCATCGGTGACCCGTGTACCCTAGTTAACACAGTGCTCAGGGGGCCCGGGTCCTGGTGCTGTAGCTGCCGATGTCTCGCCTTGTCAGTTTGCAGTGCTTAGTTGCTGCCTCGATACGGGAGCTCGGGGGACGTGGTGCTCGTCCACACGCGGCCCTCTTGGAATCGGCTCAATGTCCTTTTAACCAACTATCCATTGTGGACATCCCTCAGCCGGGTTCACACTTGTCATCACAATGTTCACGGGTATATCACTGCTTTATCCTCAACTCCTCAACTCGCAGGCATCCCCCTGTCAGGTTCACATTTGCCAGTTTCCCAGTTCAGTCAGTTTTCGCCAATGTGTCAAAGACTTTTGACTGTACGAGGGGTTTTGCCTAACTCTTGTAGGACCACTTTGACACTTGACACTAGCCTCTCCTACGGCCTCTTGGTTTTCGTAATTTCAACAAAACAATACAAAAAGGCTTCAGTCACTCCTTTGAATGAGTGTCCCCGCGACGCCTGACCACTCTGCTTCTGAACCTTTTACTAGGGTGTCTTTAAAGTTCATAGGTTGCCGCCTGCAACCTTGGGCCCAACACAGTTCGGTTTTACTATCTGTCTTCTCCGACTCACTGGCTGTGCTGAACTGTTGGAGTTTCTTGTCTCGGGAGTTAAGGACGGCACCACGACGGCAAGCGCTTCCTCCTGCTTTCACTATCAGCGCGGGAGGGCCCAGTGTGCCGCTGACACCCGTCACACCACAAAACAGCTGGACTTCTGTTTTATGCTTTCCCTTTCGGAGGCTTTGTGGGTCTGAGTTGTAAAAGGCAAGGGCAATCCCACTCTGTCGTCAGTCCAGGTCTCTCTGTCTTTCTGCTCCGCTTGAACTGCCGGTCTGGAATAGCTGCTTCCTCATGTGTTGGGCCTTGCTCGAAGTGTGCTTTTGTGTTCTGCCTTTTATCCCTGTGAGGAAGGGAAAGGGCCATCAGGTGTGCATAGTTATTATTAATTGCCTGACTCTGCCTGACCCTTGTGTTGGAACATGTCAGGTAAACGTCCCTGGTGTTGGTCCGTTGTCTGTCTCGGTGTAGGAAAGTCTTTGTGTTGGAAAGGGAGAGGGGGGTGTAGAACTTCTGAGCATCCTACGAGGTAGGATGGGGAAAAGGTGTTATAAGAAAGGGGGTACCACATCTCACCCATCGGTGTCCCACTTCCACTCCCTGAGGACCCCTCATCCAGGTGATCCTCCTGCACTGGTCCACCCCCAAGAACTGGATCCAATAGCGATGCCAGTGTCCTGGCCACCTGGATGACAGATCCCCGGGGACTAGCAAGTGAGACACCGTCAAGTTTCTCACATAGTTAACAAACTGCCGTCCGAGCTGACTTTGTGGCGACTGATGAAGAACAGTTCATAAGGCCTATGAAAATTACATGCATAGACAGGGACCAAGAAGTATACCCTAGAAACCCCAAAAACATTGAAGATCTGAGGTAGGGCACCCACCATCAATTCTCCCATCGTGCCAGGGTTGCCTGAAGAGACCATTGTAGGGAAAGACTTCCCAGGATTTCGACAAATATTATCTGAAGTTCTCCAGAACCCCACTAACTACTCCCTCTTAATACATGAGAAGAGAAAGGGATTACACAAGATTTACCTATATGGGATTGGAATAAAGCTGTTAGGCAAAATCTCTCAACCCTTTACTGAACAAGGACCAAATTAGATGGGGGAGCCTTTAGACCTTTAGGTTTAGGGGAAGGGTCTGTGACAAATCCCTCGGTCACGTCACTTCTCCCCCAGAGTGGGAGCCTTCCCATGTGGCCAGGGAGATGAGGACGCTACCCGATAGTCCCCCTGGGGATGATACTCAGAGGGAGGATCCCATAGATGGGGACCTCCCTGTGGGAGAGGTGAAGACTATCGAGGGTGAACACAGTATGACAATTACCACTCTATCTCTAGAGCCACATCCCCACACACTGCTAAGACCACAAAATTCTAATTCTCTGTACCCCTTCATTCTGTTCATAATTACTTTATGCACTATAGATTGATTTTATGAGTGTGGGGAAAACCATACTGCGATGAAGAAGAGTAGGGAAAATGATGGCTCTGTAAATACTAAAACAAGAAAGGGAGGAAGGACTTCTCCCAGAGTCTGATCCATACAGAGAACAGGAACCGAGGTCGACTGGGACACCGAGCAGCCAACATACGTGTCACAGCAAACCACGACGCTGACACCCGTGAGAGAAGCAGGTACCTGGTGGCGAGCGGGAGAAGGTACCACTATACCTGTGTGGGACCCAGGGCTGTGGAACCGCCACACGACTTTAAGGGGCGGCAGAAGCCCAGAGAAGCTGAGAGCCAGCGAGAGATGCCCAGAGAAGCTGAGAGCCTGCGAGAGAAGCAGAGAGAAGGCGAGAGACGCCTTGAGAGGCTGAGAGCCAACAAAAGAAATCTGGAGAAGCTGGGAGTTTGTGTAGAACCAGGTTGGGGCAAAAGAGAGATCCCCGGGATAAAACCAATTGCTAAAAACTATCGAGCTGAATACTAGTCGTCATCTTCCTTGTAACAGTACTTGGAAGAAACCCAGAGAACTTTATATGTCAAACGGTGCCTGGTAGGCTAGTGAACCGGTCCCAATTGAGAGACGTTAAAAAACATGGGAGAGGGCTCTCGAACCCAAATACTGGGAGGATTGAAAACGTGCATATTCAAAACCGTGCCTGGCAGGTTAGTGAGCCTGGCCTGAATGAGACATTATAAGCCTGAGAGAGGGGTCTAGAACCCAAATACTGAGAGGATTGAAAACTTGTATGCTCGAAACAGTACCTGTCAGGTTAGTGAACCAGGCCCGACTGAGGGACTTTATAAGCCTGAGAAAGGGGACGGGACCTGAATGTTAAAAGGATAAAAAAATTGCATCTACAAAACAGTGCCTGGCAAGATGGTGAACCAGTCCTGTGTGAGAGATAGTACAGATCAGAGGAAGGAGATTGGGACTTGCTCCATCAACCCCCCAAACCCTCCAAGTGGAGGAATTGTACCAAGAAGAGAGAGATTTACACCTTTTTTTTATCACAAGAGAAGACCAAGGGAACAACAAAAGATATCCTTTGGCAAAACCACATATATCCGTTGGAGTACAAAAAAGAGAGCCTGAGAAATTATTGTGGAAAGGGACACATACTTTCCACATCTTATAGAACTGTAAAGAAGTTGTCAAAGAAGACTGGGGGAAGGGATACACCCCGCTGTCTCCATCTATGTGAGACGGCCTTGGGAGGTCTACTGACGATCAGGGGATGAAGACGACTCATCAACAGTAAGGAACGTTTTTAACTGCTAAATATATATAGAAAGGCCTAGTGACGGACAGGAAAAGAGGAAGATCTCTGCTTTAACCAAGAACTGCCGAAACCTGTCCAGAAGGAAGGAATCCCCTTTCTGGAATCAGGGTGAAGCTAGTATTGTAGTTTTCTTTTGAAGGGTGAGGGACAGAAATAGATTTCGGGACATAGGGCACTGGACTATCTTTCCTTTGACGGACATTCTGACAATATTCTTGGCTTTGTTTGAGGCAGGGCAACCGCTCTTAGTTATACAGACAGCTAGGGTTTCTATTTTATTTCCTTTCAGTAAAGGTTTATGCCCACAAACACATCACCTTTATGTCCCATGTCTTCATCTGGACCTTTACACATTGCATCTCTCAAATTAAGGACTAACATTTTTTTTCCTGCTTTTGTTCTATGGATAATGCAAGTTTGGTCGTTCACCGAAATTGCAAGAAGCATACCTCGAAGATCTGTCTTGTTTGGAATGTGAATTGCCTTGGACATATTCTTATCCAATCCCACCACCACACTGACGGTTTATTTTTTACTTTTACAGAATGATAACCTTTGTTACTCATAATTATTAGAAGTTATTTAATAACGGGTCTATTAATACAATAACCTGTTAATACGTATACTTAAATTACTATGTCAACTGCTTTCTTTACTTCTTTGAGACATATATTTGAAAAAAAAAATCTATACGGAAGTGTGAAATGCTGTGTTGATTTGCATTGCAAGCGAGAGTGTCTTCTGCCTTTGCGTGGCAACACAGGATTACATAAAGGCGTTGAGAGACCATATTTCTCCAGCATCCGCACACATCAATAGAAGGATCATGCTATGGTTGAGAGCATTCCAACTTACTCATATGCGGCTTTGCGAACAAGTCTTGGTTGCAGTGTTCAAGGCATGCAGATGGAAGTCATGCTCCATAGAAAACATGGTTAAAATACGTTGCTAACACGGGCGGAATAGGTGTATTGATGATTGATTGTGAAAACGTGAGAGAGATGACTATTCCTTTTTAAGGCATTACCTAGTAGAAATAGCAATTTTTCTAGTTCTAACAGGAAGCAGGCAGGTCCTTTTTTTTAAAAAAAAAAAAAAAAAAAAAAGGGAAAATTCCCACAGCCCTATCTACAGGAGCATAAGGCAGGGCCATAGACATTACCTTTTAAAAACATTAATACAACTTTTTAAAAGAACTCTCTTACGTCCCGATAGACTTAGAAGATATACTATTCCTGAAGGGGTCGGGTTCCTAAAAAATGTTTATAAAAACTTTATGTAGTCCTGCCGGGAGGGCAGTCACTATAGGGCTATTGTTTAAATTATTTTTTAAGGATCTCTTATAAAGAGCTTTTAAAATATATATTTTTTTACTTGTAATGGAGGCCTGGAGGGACAATTAAATAAAAATGCACTTAGCACTGTGCTGTTCTGCTGCTTTCTACATCTAGGACCATACATGTGAATGAGCAATTTATTATAACTGAGTGTATCTTCCATGTCTGAAGGGGAACCTTGGTATTGAACAGGTTGTTACCAGAAATTGCATGACATATAAAACCGACAGAAAGGCAAAGCAAAACATAATATCAAAGTAATAAGCACCAAGTCCAAATCAAAGAAACCATCATGGCATAAGATAAAAACTATAACCATTGAGTCCAAATCAGAGAATCCATGGCACCAAAGAAAGGAGAAGAAAGACGTCCCTTGTCAGTGATCAGGGCCACAACCAGTTTGGGAAGGCAGGAGCAGCCTGGTATAAATGGGACTGCCCCCTCCCCCATCGTCTCCTGGATTCCTTTGTAGAAAATGTCAACGGAAGCAGGGTGGTGGGTCAACAGTATAAAAAGATGCACGAGGAGACCGAGAAACAGTTAGGTTATGTAAGGGTGCAGCGGTACAAGTCTGACACAGTTGTGGCATGTTTGCTGGCAAATACTTTTATTTATATAAAAGTAAAGGAAAAGAAAACCTATCTTGTCCTATTTCTAAGAGGGTTTGCCCTACCTCAACAAAAAGACCAAGGACTCTGTCAGGATGTCCAATAAAGTAAAATGTCCATCATCCTGTATCCAAACCTATGTCTGTCCCTCACAATCTAGATTAAGGAAAAAACTGGGTGTCTTCTTGATCCAGAAGGAGGCTGCTTTCGTTCTGGATGTCAATTCAATGTTCAGTTTTGATGAGGGAAACACAAAGAGTTGTTCTCCTATTTAACATAAAAGTTCTTGAAGTTGGCTATTTCTCCAAAAGTATACTAACAAAAACAGGATGGATGGGTAATTGTCTTTCTTCCCCTTTTCTTTCACAGTCTTTCTTATTTCGCAAAAACACAGTTCCCAAGTATCGGGGGGGGGGGGTGAGTCTCTCCTTTCCCCTGTTGTTTCTCTAGTTCACAAGTGTAGCCCCAAGTCTGGTTCACTATCCTGCTCGACTTGTCTGGTGATCTGTGTTCAAGAAAATGTCTCTTCTTTTAGCAGTGGGACTCTCTCTCTCTCTCTCTCTCTCTCTCTCTCTCTCTCTCTCTCTCTCTCTCTCTCTCTCTCTCTCTCTCTCTCTCTCTCTCTCTCTCTCTCTCTCTCTCTCTCTCTCTTTCTCTCTCTCTCTCTCTCCCCTCCTCCCCCCTTGGTTAAAGGAGGGACGTTATGGTGAATTTGCGCTAATGAAAACCTAAGAAATTCAGTAAAAAAAACTGTTAAAAGGGCGTTATGGCTACAAGTAAAATAAAAAAAAACTGAAATACACCAGTTATGGTAAACTAAGCAATCGTGACTCGCACTAACACCCAGGACATCGAAGATGACATCACATGTTCATTTACTTTTCATACAAGGGGTTGTGAATGTAACATTGGCAAAAAAAAGTATCAGGGATTATCGGGAGATGTGTAATAAACTACATACTTCATTAGGGAATGTAGTGTTCTAAAGAACATTCCATGGCTGTGTTCTTTCTAGTACAGGAACCTATTCATACAGAAATGTACGTATTGGCTGCAGCATACACCATAGAGGTGCAATTTTTGTAATTCTCCAAAGTTATATAATAAAACGGTGATTGCTTCTGTATCAGACTTTTCCGTACTGTGAAACATGTCCTAAGTAGCTAATAATGCATCACTTGCTACATATTTCTACTAATGCACACAAAACATAAATAGACTACAATGCATACAAATATGGGGCTTATATATGGAGAGTAAAGTAAGCGAACAAGAGGCAGTATCATTAGCAACTTTGTATAAGCTACATGATTGTATTCACGCACAAAAATGATTGCTGTGTTTCAGGCCTGACCCTTGTGTGCTGTTCTTGCGGGGCTTCCCAACCTTGTATGGATCTCAGACCCTTGTGTGCTGCTCTTGCAGGGCTTCCCCGACTTTGTATGGGTCCCGGACCCTTGTGTGCTACTCTTGCAGGGCTTCCCCAACTTTGTATGGGTCCCAGACCCTTGTGTGCTGCTCTTGCAGGGCTTCCCCGACTTTGTATGGGTCCTAGATCCTTGTATGCCGCTCTTGCGGGGCCTTAGTATGTAGTAATCGGTGCGACATCCTTTTGCCGACAGTTTTTTCGATAGATTATTTTACTGACAAAAATCCATCGAAAAAACCTCCTTGAAATATATATGGGGGTGGGTAAGGGTTTAAAAGAAGTGGGGTTAACAAAATAGGGAAACAGGGTGTGTGGGGGAACCCCCCAAATTTAAAAAACAAATATTTCAATGAGTTTTTAGATGGATTTTTGTCGGGAAAAAAATCCATCAAAAAAACGACTGTCGGTAAAATGACATAGAACCGTAGTAATCCGGCCCGGTTCACTAACCTGCCACGCACTATTTCTCATATGTCTCTGTCTATGCTCTTTCTAAGTAATGGTACGAGGGAGATGGGGTTCTTCAGTCTTCCCCAACTACCCCTTAGTTCTCCTTTATCTCTACCACCTGCTGTGGTAACCCATGTACCTTTTATGCCGTTACCTGCTTGTTCGGGCGGTTAGCATAGCTGCTTCCTCCTGCTACAGTCTCCACATGCTCTCTGAGCCTTCCCAGGTCTGTTGCCTGTCAGCGTGTGCTTCTCGGTCTGACCGCTTGGTCTGACTCCCAGTCTCTTCCGGCGAGCCTCCAGACGGCTCTCGGTTCCTCCAGGGAAGATCTGACAAAATACACAGTCCTTCTTTTTTTATCTTTGGCTCTTGCTCTTGTTGACTGTACCGCATATGTTGGTTCCAAGGTAAAAAACCGTGATTCTCACAATTGCTGCGCCACTACAATAGGTAAACTTGAGCCATAAGATGATTTATATCTCTGTGCTCCTTTATTAAATCACAAAGCCCATTACTGAAACACGTGTTTTGGCACTCACCGTGACTTATTCAATCAGGGCTAATTTCAAATAAAGTTTCATAATTAGACCGAAAAACCCAAAGTTTCCAAATTAGTGACATGAACAATGTTATCACAACAAAGTGTGTAATCAAATGTAAAAACAGTTAGAGAAAATGTATTAAAAACAAAAAGGGAAAAAATAATATTTGGAACAATGTAAACATTAAAACAAAAAAGAGAGAGAGAGAGACAAAAATACATAATTAGCAATGTCGGATTAATACGAATAACTCTATTACTTAAATTGCTGCTGGTTCCTTACCAGTCTTTGTTCGTTTTTTCATTTGCATGCGACCTGAAAGGTCTATAATTCTGCTTTCATTGGTATGGAGGGTTAAATCCCATCTCTAAATACATATGGAAAAAGTGTAAACTAATGCGTATTGTTGTGTGACTTTTAAATAAATGCGAATGGCTGGAGTTGATAAATGACCCATCACTAGTTGTGTGGGGCGTTGTTTAGCATAATGAGATACTGGTAAGTGATTGCTATTTTGCCATTACACTTTTCCTTTATGACTAAATACTGATGCTGACAATATGCATTGGTTTCCATCTAGTCCATACCTCAAACAATGTGACATCCCATTAATCTTTCCTAACATGTCACGCTAATGGTGTTCCGTGTCTGTGTCAGCATTTCTATTCCTGAGCGCTCCGAAAACAGATAGAGATTCAGAGCGCGTTGATTAAGGGCTAGCCTTAAAAGTTCCGTGTCAGTCTCTGCGCTTCGACAACACTGTGGCTGCGCGCGGGCTATCACCATCTTCTTATGTTTCCTCTTGTTTGTTTAGATTGTCACGGTAACCATGGTAGTCGTTAGTCCCTCATTTATTTTTGGTTTCCAAGGCCCGGGGCTTGCACGGCCGCTATATTTTGGGGAAACGTGACTCGTATGCATTAATGTGTACGAAATCCTGCCCTTGTTCCGCCTGATGCGAATTTAGTGTATTTGCCACAATTTTAAATTTTTTACATTTTTTACCTGCAATTTTATTATAAATTCATGAGATTTGTGAATATTACGACCATTTAAAATCGTGACAAAACACATAATTACGGAGACAATTATCTCTAATTTTGGCTGTCAGGTCGATTTATAGAAGAGCAAAAACTATCAGGATGAACATCAGTCCGTCACTTTTACCAGAAGAAAATAAACAACCATCAACTACATGGCTACAAAGTGTGGGACCTGCACCATGTGCACATTTGCACATGAACCAACAAACAGCTTTAAAGACAATCATGGGATCACCATTAAAATTAAGGAAAACATCAACTGTGAATCCAAATTTGTCATTTATGTCATAATTTGCATATGTCAGCTATAAAGAGCTATATCGTCTTCTTTTTAGGGGCTGCGTGGATGAGGACTAAGAAATTCAATATGCAAAATATTCCACAAAAACAGCTTCCTCCCTTCAAGCTATAAGGTTGTTCTCAATATCCAAATGACACTTTCACAAGCACCTATTCAACATAAATTTAGGTGAGGATACCTGGATTTCAAAAAATATACATATTTTAATGTTTCAGTTGGATATTGAGAACAAACATATAGCTTGAAGGCATAATTTACATATGTCAAAAGATGTATATAGGGAGCACCATCCAAGAATTGAGAACCCATGTACGAGAGCACTTGTCATCAATAGGGAGTCAAGATGTAACACTCCCCCCTAGCCGCACACTGGCAGAAGAATCATCAGCTAAACTAAAAGAAGGACATTAAATTAATTTGCATAAAGAAAGTCAGTCTGGGCAGAAGGGGGGGCAACAAGGATGTACATTTGAGACTGGAAGAGGCAAGACTAATTTGTAAATTTAGATCTATAGAGGAAGGACTCAACATAGATAATGAGATGGCCTCATTCCTCCGATTATCAATCGCATAATATGAACATACATCTATCATAAACATTTAAAAGACACAAGAACTTTTGTAAGGAAGGTTGAATTTTGTATAATGAACTAAAAAGTTAGACAAATATACAAAATATATATAGTTATAATGTACCATCAATACTTGGATAACCCACTAAACCCATAAACGACACATGATCACTAACCTGTGTTATCATCAAAATGACTAATATGGTAGTTTTTAGAGTGTAAGTATAATTAACTACTAAACCAATCACAATGATCGACCTGACAGCCAAAAATTAGAGATAATTGCCTCCGTAATTATGTGTTTTGTCACGATTTTTGCATTTTTTAAATGGTTGTAATATACACAAATCTCATGAATTTATAATAAAATTGCAGGTTAAAAATGTCAAATCAACATCAATTGCAGCAAATACACTAAATTCGCATCAGGCGGAACAAGGGCAGTGCAGGATTTCGTACACATTATTAATGCGTACGAGTCAGGTTTCCCAAAATCCCGGGCCTCTGGAAACCAAACATGAATGAGGGACTAACGAACTACCATGGTTACCATGACAATCTAAACAAATACGGGGAAAACATAAGAAGATGGTGATAGCCCGTTCGCAGCCACAGTGTTGCTGATGCGCGGAGACTTTTAAGGTAAGCCCTTAACGCTCTCTGAATCACTATGGGCCTCATTACGACCCAGGTGTTAAGGGGTTAACGGCGCCGTAAAAGGTGTCGGCGCTGTTAAACCCTTAACGCCTGATTACGAGGTCCCTTTGCGGGTTGCACTTTAACGCCTGCTTTTAGCAGGTGTTAAAAAACCAACCCGCAAAGGGACCTAGGAGCTAATTACGGCATCGTAATTTACGGTGCCGTAATTAGCGCCTTCCCCATTCCCATTGAGCCCTATGGGGCAAAAATGGGAATGAGGAAGGGCCATGGCGGCATGGGGAATTACCACCCCGCCAACCTCGGAATGGGGTGGTAATTCCCCATTCCGCCATGGCTGAGTCGGTAAGTTACCGGCATGGACCATGGTGCTATTAGCACCATGGTCCAACGCCTGGGTCGTAATGAGGCCCTATCTGTTTTCCGAATGCTCAGGGATAGAAATGCTGTCAGACACCGAACTGCATTAGCGTGACATGTTAGGAAAGATTAATGGGATGTCATATTGTTTGAGGTATGGACTAGATGGAAACCAGTGCATATTTTCAACATTAGTATTTTGTCATAAAGGAAAAATGTAATGGCAAAATAGTAATCACTTACCAGTATCTCATTATGCTAAACAACGCCCCACACAACTAGTGATGGGTCATTTATCAACTCCAGCCATTCACATTTATTTAAGTCACACAACAATACGCATTAGTTTACACTTTTTCCATAGGTATGTAGAGATGGGATTTAACCCTCCATACCAATGAAAGCAGAATTATAGACCTTTCATGTCGCATGCAAATGAAAAAACGAACAAAGACTGGTAAGGAACCAGCGGCAATTTAAGTAATAGTTGTTGTACTATCGTATTAATCCGACATTGCTAATTATGTATTTGTATCTTTTACTTTCTCCCTCTCTTTTTTTGTTTTAATGTTTACATTGTTCCCATTGTTATTTACCGGTCATCTACAAATTCTTCAATCTGGGTGTAATATTGTGTGCAATGCGTTTTCACTAACTGTTTTTACATTTGATTACACACTTTCAGGGTAATTCATAGAATTTCGCAGAAAAGTGTCGCAAGCGGCTGGCGCAGAGTGTCCGCGTGCGATTGTCTGCGCCAGGCACGTGCGCTAAAACCGATTTCCACGCACAGCGTATTCATGGATTTTAGGCTCCCAAACCAGCCGTGGCGCAGAGTATCGCAGCGACCCTGCAGCAGCGCCAGTAACGCCCCCAAGAACGCCCTCGCGCAAGGAAAAGCCATCAAAATCGCTAAATCATTGCAAAGGGCTGCGCTAACCCTGGACCAGTTTACAGGGCTGCCAAACAAGGAACGCAAAGCGGGTAACGTGCATATCAGGGGTACGCGTGAAGTTATACACGCGATTAGCCAGGGTACGTGTATTACAGGGGTGCGCAGGAACTTTTACACGCGATTTCAGCAGGGTACGAGTATTTCAGGGGTGCGCGGGAAGTTCCACACGCGAATAGCCTGGGCGCGTGTATTTCAGGGGTGCGTGGGAAGTTCCACACGCGAATAGCCTGGGCGCGTGTATTTCAGGGGTGCGCGGGAAGTTCCACACGCGAATAGCCTGGGCGCGTGTATTTCAGGGGTGCGCGGGAAGTTCCACAAGCGAATAGCCTGGGCGCGTGTATTTCAGGGGTGCGCGGGAAGTTCCACACGCGAATAGCCTGGGTGTGTGTATTTCAGGGGTGCGCGGGAAGTTCCACACGCGAATAGCCTGGGCGCGTGTATTTCAGGGGTACGCGGGAAGTTTTACACGCGATTCGGCTGGGTACGTGTATTACAGGGGTGCGCGGGAATTCTCACATGCGATTTGGCCAGGTACGTGTATTACAGGGGTGCGCGGGAATTATCACACACGATTTGGCTTGGTACGTGTATTACAGGGGTGCGTGGGAAGTTACACACGCGATTAGGCTGGGTGGGTCCTCACAGGTGTTCCCTGTATACCCTCCACGGCCCCTGCAGGCAGCCCTCAAAACAGGGGACTACCCTGCACACCTGCTCATGTCCCCCCGCACCCCCACCCCCCAGCAGTGCAGGGGCAGCCTCCATCAGGCCCCCACCCATGTCTCCCACCACCCCCACCCCCCAGCAGTGCAGGGGCAGCCTCCACCAGGCCCCCACTCATGTCTACCACCACCCCCCAGCCACCAGGGGCACCCTCCACCAGGCCCCCACCCATGTCTCCCACCACCCCCACCCCCCAGCCACCATGGGCACCCTCCACCAGGCCCCCACCCATGTCTCCCACCACCCCCAGCCACCATGGGCACCCTCCACCAGGCCCCCACCCATGTCTCCCACCACCCCCACCCCCCAGCAATGCAGGGGCAGCCTCCACCAGGCCCCCACTCATGTCCCCTATCACCCCCACCCCCCCGCCACCAGGGGCAGCCTCCACCAGGCCCCCACCCATGTCTCCCACCACCCCCACCCCCCAGCCACCAGGGGCACCCTCCGCCAGGCCCCCACCCATGTCTCCCACCACCCCCACCCCCCAGCCACCAGGGGCACCCTCCACCAGGCCCCCACCCATGTCTCCCACCACCCCCCAGCCACCATGGGCACCCTCCACCAGGCCCCCACCCATGTCTCCCACCACCCCCACCCCCCAGCCACCATGGGCACCCTCCACCAGGCCCCCATCCATGTCTCCCACCACCCCCAGCCACCAGGGGCACCCTCCACCAGGCCCCCACTCATGTCTCCCACCACCCCCACCCCACAGCAGTGCAGGGGCAGCCTCCACCAGGCCCCCACTCATGTCTACCACCACCCCCACCCCCCAGCAGTGCAGGGGCACCCTCCACCAGGCCCCCACTCATGTCCCCTATCACCCCCACCCCCCGCCACCAGGGGCACCCTCCACCAGGCCCCCATCCATGTGTCCCACCACCCCCACCCCCCAGCAGTGCAGGGGCAGCCTCCACCAGGCCCCCACCCATGTCTCCCACCCCCCAGCCACCAGGGGCACCCTCCACCAGGCCCCCACTCATGTCTCCCACCACCCCCCAGCAGTGCAGGGGCAGCCCCCACCAGGCCCCCACTCATGTCTCCCACCGCCCCCAGCCACCATGGGCACCCTCCACCAGGCCCCCACCCATGTCTCCCACCACCCCCACACCCCAGCCACCAGGGGCACCCTCCACCAGGCCCCCACCCATGTCTCCCACCACCCCCACCCCCCAGCCACCAGGGGCACCCTCCACCAGGCCCCCACTCATGTCTCCCACCACCCCCACCCCCCAGCAGTGCAGGGGCAGCCTCCACCAGGCCCCCACTCATGTCCCCTATCACCCCCACCCCCCGCCACCAGGGGCACCCTCCACCAGGCCCCCATCCATGTGTCCCACCACCCCCACCCCCCAGCAGTGCAGGGGCAGCCTCCACCAGGCCCCCACCCATGTCTCCCACCCCCCAGCCACCAGGGGCACCCTCCACCAGGCCCCCACTCAGGTCTCCCACCACCCCCACCCCCCAGCAGTGCAGGGGCAGCCCCCACCAGGCCCCCACTCATGTCTCCCACCACCCCCAGCCACCATGGGCACCCTCCACCAGGCCCCCACCCATGTCTCCCACCACCCCCACACCCCAGCCACCAGGGGCACCCTCCACCAGGCCCCCACCCATGTCTCCCCCCACCCCCCAGCCACCAGGGGCACCCTCCACCAGGCCCCCACTCATGTCTCCCACCACCCCCACCCCCCAGCAGTGCAGGGGCAGCCCCCACCAGGCCCCCACTCATGTCTCCCACCACCCCCACCCCCCAGCCACCATGGGCACCCTCCACCAGGCCCCCACCCATGTCTCCCACCACCCCCAGCCACCAGGGGCACCCTCCACCAGGCCCCCACCCATGTCTCCCACCACCCCCACTCCCCCAGCCACCAGGGGCACCCTCCACCAGGCCCCCACTCATGTCTCCCACCACCCCCACCCCCCAGCAGTGCAGGGGCAGCCTCCACCAGGCCCCCACTCATGTCTACCACCACCCCCACCCCCCCAGCAGTGCAGGGGCACCCTCCACCAGGCCCCCACTCATGTCCCCTATCACCCCCACCCCCCGCCACCAGGGGCACCCTCCACCAGGCCCCCATCCATGTGTCCCACCACCCCCACCCCCCAGCCACCATGGGCACCCTCCACCAGGCCCCCACCCATGTCTCCCACCACCCCCACCCCCCAGCAGTGCAGGGGCAGCCTCCACCAGGCCCCCACTCATGTCCCCTATCACCCCCACCCCCCCGCCACCAGGGGCACCCTCCACCAGGCCCCCATCCATGTGTCCCACCACCCCCACCCCCCAGCAGTGCAGGGGCAGCCTCCACCAGGCCCCCACCCATGTCTCCCACCACCCCCACCCCCCAGCAGTGCAGGGGCAGCCCCCACCAGGCCCCCACTCATGTCCCCTATCACCCCCACCCCCCCGCCACCAGGGGCACCCTCCACCAGGCCCCCATCCATGTGTCCCCCCACCCCCCAGCAGTGCAGGGGCAGCCTCCACCAGGCCCCCACCCATGTCTCCCACCACCCCCCAGCCACCAGGGGCACCCTCCACCAGGCCCCCACTCATGTGTCCCACCACCCCCACCCCCCAGCAGTGCAGGGGCAGCCTCCACCAGGCCCCCACTCATGTCTCCCACCACCCCCACCCCCGAGCCACCATTGGCACCCTCCACCAGGCCCCCACCCATGTCTCCCACCACCCCCACCCCCCAGCAGTGCAGGGGCAGCCTCCACCAGGCCCCCACTCATGTCCCCTATCACCCCCGCCACCAGGGGCACCCTCCACCAGGCCCCCATCCATGTGTCCCACCACCCCCACCCCCCGGCAGTGCAGGGGCAGCCTCCACCAGGCCCCCACCCATGTCTCCCACCACCCGCACCCCTCAGCCACCAGGGGCACCCTCCACCAGGCCCCCACTCATGTCTCCCACCACCCCCACCCCCCAGCAGTGCAGGGGCAGCCCCCACCAGGCCCCCACTCATGTCTCCCACCACCCCCACCCCCCAGCCACCATGGGCACCCTCCACCAGGCCCCCACCCATGTCTCCCACCACCCCCACCCCCCAGCAGTGCAGGGGCAGCCTCCACCAGGCCCCCACTCATGTCCCCTATCACCCCCACCCCCCCGCCACCAGGGGCAGCCTCCACCAGGCCCCCACCCATGTCTCCCACCACCCCCACCCCCCCAGTCACCAGGGGCACCCTCCACCAGGCCCCCACTCCTGTCTCCCACCACCCCCACCCCCCACCATCCAGGGGCACCCTCCACCAGGCCCCCACTCATGTCTCCCACCACCCCCACCCCCCAGCAGTGCAGGGGCAGCCCCCACCAGGCCCCCACTCATGTCTCCCACCACCCCCACCCCCCCAGCGACCAGGGGCACCCTCCACCAGGCCCCCACTCATGTCTCCCACCCCCCCACCCCCTAGTCACCAGGGGCACCCTCCACCAGGCCCCCACTCATGTCTCCCACCACCCCCCACCATCCAGGGGCACCCTCCACCAGGCACCCACTCATGTCTCCCACCACCCCCACCCCCCAGCAGTGCAGGGGCAGCCCCCACCAGGCCCCCACTCATGTCTCCCACCACCCCCACCCCCCCAGCCACCAGGGGCACCCTCCACCAGGCCCCCACCCATGTCTCCCACCACCCCCACCCCCCAGTCACCAGGGGCACCCTCCACCAGGCCCCCACTCATGTCTCCCAGCGTGCTACGTGTATTTCAGGGGTGCGCGGGAAGTTCCACACGCGAATAGCCTGGGCGCGTGTATTTCAGGGGTGCGCGGGAAGTTCCACACGCGAATAGCCTGGGCGCGTGTATTTCAGGGGTGCGCGGGAAGTTCCACACGCAAATAGCCTAGGCGCGTGTATTTCAGGGGTGCGCGGGAAGTTCCACACGCGAATAGCCTGGGCGCGTGTATTTCAGGGGTGCGCGGGAAGTTCCACACGCGAATAGCCTGGGCGCGTGTATTTCAGGGGTGCGCGGGAAGTTCCACACGCGAATAGCCTGGGCGCGTGTATTTCAGGGGTGCGCTGGAAGTTCCACACGCGAATAGCCTGGGCGTGTGTATTTCAGGGGTACGCGGGAAGTTCCACACGCAATTTGGCTGGGTACGTGTATTACAGGGGTGCGCGGGAATTCTTACATGCGATTTGGCCAGGTACGTGTATTACAGGGGTGCGCGGGAATTATCACACGCGATTTGGCTTGGTACGTGTATTACAGGGGTGCGTGGGAAGTTCCACACGCGATTAGGCTGGGTGGGTCCTCACAGGTGTTCCCTTTACACCCTCGACGGCCCCTGCAGGCAGCCCACAAAACAGGGGACTACCCTGCACACCTGCTCATGTCCCCCTGCACCCCCACCCCCCAGCAGTGCAGGAGCAGCCTCCACCAGGCCCCCACCCATGTCTCCCACCACCCCCACCCCCAGCCACCAGGGGCACCCTCCACCAGGCCCCCACTCATGTCTCCCACCACCCCCACCCCCCAGCAGTGCAGGGGCAGCCTCCACCAGGCCCCCACTCATGTCTACCACCACCCCCACCCCCCAGCAGTGCAGGGGCACCCTCCACCAGGCCCCCACTCATGTCTACCACCACCCCCACCCCCCAGCAGTGCAGGGGCAGCAGGCAGTCAGGCAGCAGCAGATGGCAGGTGGGAGCGTGCTCGGGGCTCTGGGGGGCAGTAGTTCGGCCTTCCGGGCAGGAGCGTGGTATTCCGTGTGCTTACGCGTGGCCAGCTTGGTACGGAGTGATTTGGCACGTGAAAATCCTGCACGTCAGCATGAAAACCGAGGAAAGGCCCTTAGCGCGTAAGCGCGTCAGCACGCATACGCGATTCTATTGGACCAAAGGCCCTCAGCGCGTAAGCGGCTCTGTGACGTGACCCGCACGGGTGTTTCCCACACAGCACGTGATGACAGAGCACACGTGGAAAGACTGCACGTCAGAGTGTAATCGCGTGTGATTGGTGGAAATGGCCCTACACACAGAAGTGACAAAGCGTGTAATTGGTGGAAATGGCCCTAGCGCATATACGCCGCGTAAGTGACGCTGGACGTGTGGGCCTGTATAAAAGGTACGTGTAGAACACCATTTCCTTGTACGTGCTTTTCGTGGAGAGCGAGTGGGTGAATTCTGTACTTCTTGTCGTTTCACACGCGATTTACTTCACGGCGTTTCAAGTTCGTATTCCCTGTTACCTCTGACAGCTTTTTCTCTTTTTTCTCTTTTACTGGTTTACCTGGGCCTGTTCCCTCAAACAGTGTTCCCTTCTACTGTTGTCCTGTCTCCTCAGACAGCGTACAAATCTTCTTTTGGCGGGGGTGTTGCCAACCAAACGCGCTTCTTTTTCACGCTCTTTTACCTGGCAGACGGTGAGTCACGCACGTATCTAACATCTGTGCTTGCCCCCGTGTGTAGCCTACCCCTTCAGAGGTCATTCTAGGCTGCGTGTGACACGCATACGTTCATTCTTGTGTTACTGGGTGCCACAGCGTAGTGCAGGTTTTTCTTTCTGCACACGTGGTCTAGGAGGGGTTGCGTGCACGTCATCTCCATTTTTTGGGGCTCCTGTGCGTAGCGTGACCCGTCATCTTTCCCCAGGGGTTACAATCAGCCTTGCTAGAGCACTGGGGTACAATTACCATCTGGTACCCAGCCCCTTTGACCCCCAATTGCCCAGGACAATATTTTACAGCCACTCCCATACGCACATTAACATCAGTGCCATGGCTGGGAGGCGAGGATTCCGTAAGGGTGGCAAAGGTGGAAGAGCCACAAGTGGTGGCCGTGGTGGATCCGGTAGGGGACGTGGTCGTTACTTGCAGGGTGAGCCTGTCCCCCCATGTGTGGAGGACCAGTCAAGGGCACCCATAATTCCCCCCCCTCCTGTTGAGGCTGATGTGGCTGACACCATCCATGCTCAGCCCTTGTTGGACCAGCCCATTGTGGCACCAGACCTGGCTGACTCCATGGCTGACTTCCAGGTCAGCAGGCCTATGACACGTGCGCTGGTGCACGTTGATGTCACCATGCCACGTGCATCTGGGGCAGCAAGGTCATCTGCTGCACCAAGTAGGCAGGGCGGAGAGGCTGCAGGGGCAGCTGCGGCTCCATCCACCCCAGCCCTCACACACCCAGCCCGGACAGTGTCGGTCCTAGTCCATGCTGCTGACATTCCCCCTGACACCATCACACTCGAGCCAATGCCTGCACCAACTCCCATGCTGAGTGTGCAATCCCACACTCCTGATACAGAGTCCACCAGGGCTCCTGCCCCTAGTGTCCAGAGCGGCGCAGGACACTCAGGATCACCACCACCTTCCAAGCGGAAGAGGAAGAGTGCTCGTCCGGCACAGGCTGATGCCCCAGACACGGCTACACAGTCCGGCCCATCCAGGAAGCCCAGCTTCACGGATGACGAACTGAATGCACTTGTCGAGTATGTGTCCGCACATGACAACGAGATGGTCATTGTTGCAGGATCCAAGACCACACCTGCACAACGCCAGGCACACTGGCAGACCGTTGCGGACATCGTAAGTGCCCTTGGAATCGTGAGGCGCACAGCCAATGATTGCTATAAGCGCTGGAATGACCTAAAGCGCAGGGCAAAGAGTAAGCTGGCCTCAAGTCATGCCGCAACTCTAGTGACTGGAGGTGGGTCTCCAGTAGTAGACATGAAACTCACTCCACATGAGTCAGTCGCTGGGACCTACGTCACGGAGGAACAGATCCAAGGCGTGGGAGATCTGGCTGATTACGAGGCATTGTCCGGTGAGTGCACATGCATGTGTGTGTCATCCATGTGCATGGTGTGTGTGAGGGCTTCTGTTTGTGTGACAGGTGAGAGTGTGTGCGCCTGAGTCGTATGGGTCAGCCATGTGCTTCATGCAATACATCCTGCGCAGCTGCATTTGGCCATAGCAGTATCCCTTCTGCCAACAGTAGACATCAAGGGCAACTGGCGTGCAGTTGGGCTAGAAGTGTCACCTTGCCACAACATTGTTGCTTGATTTTTCACTGTTCATTTAGTCAGATTGTTTGCATTCCACCACTATTACTAGGCATGTCGCAGTCCTCTAGTCACATGTCTGACATGGCTGTGGTAAAGTGGAGTGACTTTGTTACCTGGATATCATTTGTACAAACATGTCCCTGTGCAATTGCACCATTTCGGACTGGCAGCTCCAGGTGAAGAATCTGACCTGTTTGAATTAGAAAAGCTATTACATGCTTTTATTACATGGACTGAATGAATAGGTGCTGCCCTCCTCTCCATCTTCACTCAATAGCAATGGTACATGCCATCTGTGTGATGGCATGTGTGTTTCACCTGCCAATCACAGGCCAATGTGTGATGCCACTGCCAGGCAGCATGCAGAAAATGTGTTCATCTTCCATCTTGGTGTCATCAGTGTGTGCCATTTGCCTGCCCTTCATACGCAGTGAGGGTGCATGCATGGGAGGGTTTTAGTCATGTGGGACATGTGTCAAACAAGTACTGGTTCTCTTGCTTCTCAGCCCTCATTGTGTGCCATGGTGCTAATGCCTGTTTCCATTTCTTTGTTTTAATGTCTTTGCAGGGGAAGACGCACCTGATACTGCTGGGGTTGTGGAGATGGTGCAGACCCAGGAGGGGTCCGAGGGCCGACCAACCACCAGTGAGGGACGTGGTGTGGTGGTGGGTGAGACCCCACAAGTGCTGCAGGTCCTGCTCTCAAGGGGTGTCTCTGGCTGCACCTCCCCCGAGCTGTACTCAGGTGTTGATTCGGATGAGACCTACGTGCCGTCGCAGGTGAGTGTTCCAGGGAGGGATTCTGTTCTGTCTCACCCACCTGCACCAGCGTCAGAACCCTCAATGGGGATGTCAGTGTTGGCAGCTACGCCTTTGGTGGTTACGGATGCAGGGTCACACGCCGCGACATCTGATCCTGTTCCTGGGCCAGCAGATCAGAGGGGGAATGCAGTCCTGCAGCCTCAGGCAGTGCCGGCACAGCAAGGCGCAGTTCGCCTTGCCCCAGACAGGTGTGGTGCCCGCCGACGTGGTGGCGGTACGCCACCTGGCAATACCGCATGGGAGCAATCCATTTACGGTATGGCAACCCAACAGGCAGCATCATCCGAGATGATGGCTCAGGCCATGGATAGGGTGGCCACTTCCATTGTCCCCCCTGAAAGGCTGATGGAGCGACTAGAGCAGGCAACCGACTCCATCTGCCAGTCACACAGGGAGGACATGTTGGGGTCCAACAGGGACAGGCGGGCGGCACTGGCGACTCTGCAGGAGGCCATCTCCATTGAGTCCCAGGGCCACAGGGAAGCCCTGAGGCAGGAGCTCCTTCACCTCAGGACGACTCTTGTTGAGCTTGAGGCTTCAACACACCAAAGGACAGAACAGCAGCTGGAGCGTCTCACCCGTACGCTCTCAGCTGAGATGCAGGCAACGAGGGCGGAGGTCCGGGCATCCCGTGAGTTGTTGCATGGGGACCTCCGCACACTCATCCTCCAGAACCAGACCTACCACACCCGCATGCTTGCAGCCATGGAGGAGCAGACTAGGGCCTTGCGTGGGCTGCCTCCCATAGTGCAACCACCTCCGGATGCAGCTGCACAGGGTGATAATAGCGACAGCAGTGATACTCCCACAATAGGGTAGCCGTGTGGGCCATGAGCCCATGGAGGTGTGTTTTTTTCCCAGGATCCACGCAGGTGGGTTCTGGTGTGCATCCTGTCCTCGGACCTCCTGGGTGGCCTCCCCAACCCCCCCGGGCCCTTCAATGGCCATTTTTGATTTTTTTTTATTTTTATTTATTTTATTCCCTATTTTTTTTGGGACGATTTGTTGGCTTCCGTGGTTCATGTGGGCATACGCTGCATTGTGGCTGGGCACATGCAGGCTTGTAATGTATTTGGTTCAGATGCTTGGGTTTGAGTCACACACACCCCTCCTGCTTCCCGTTTCCATGGGCTTGCAAAGGGTGTGCCCAAGTGACAGTGAATTACACAGTGACGTTGGACTCCCATGAGCTGTGTGGGCAGTCTGTAGTCAATACTGTGTATACATTCCTAGTGCATATTGCTGTTGTGTTGTACACTGCATGTTGCATTGATGTGTAACTCATCTTCTGTGTCTACCTCCCAATTTGCAGGTCCCTTCCTCATGTCTACACAAGGACCTCTAGTCTGGAGATGTGGTCCATGTTGGCAGCAGTGCACCTACAACTCTACATGGCGCCAACACTGCACAGTTGGTAGTGGTGGGAGTGCAGGCATTTCCAGGTGGTGAGACTACTAATATTTAACATTAGTGATGTCATGTTAATGGTAGTACGTGCTCAAGTTTGTTGTTGTTCCGGCATTACTGTGAGCATTTCAGGTGTTGCAAGTATCTAATAGGGACACTGTACATTGTGACACTAGTGTCATGTTGTGTGGATTACTTTGTTTACCTGCAAATAGCATGACATGGCACGGTGTGTGGTGTGGCGGTGCTGGGGTTGGGTTGGCTGACATGGCACTGTCCTCTTGTTGCATTTTGCAAGTGGGCATTCATTTTAGCTGCTTGAATGTGCAACTTCACAAAACTGCATTGGTGGTGTCTGTGTGGGTAGGGATGCACACATTGTGACACTTCCAGGTGAACAATCTCAGGCTGATATGGTTTTCACGGTTCTTTCTCCAGACATTCAGGGTCAGTGTCAGGTTGAGTCATCATTGATTGTCAGATGGAATGTGGCAGGGCAGTGTGCACTCCACAGGGGTGTGATTTCTATGTGAAGTAATTAGCCACTAGCTGTGTACGGGCTGCCTCCCCCGTGCCCTTTCCCCTCCCATGCGCAGCGGCTGTGCATGTGGTTGGGGATGGGGGGGCACCACCATGTCCACGGCCAGGCCCCGGCGTGTTGCAACGTTGTGCAGGACACATGCTGCCACTATGATCCTGCACACTACTGGGGGAGCGTACAACAGCTGCCCGCCAGAACGGTCAAGGGAGCAAAAGCGTGACTTCAGCACTCCGAATGTGCGCTCCACTATGCCCCGGGTTGTAATGTGGCCTGCGTTATATCTTACCTGGGGTGGCGTGGTGGGGTTCCGAATTGGCGTCATCATGTGGGGGCTGAGAGGGTAGGCACTGTCCCCTGTGGAGGTGGTGATTGGTATCATTGGTGGGGTTGTGACCTTGCTCAGTATCTGACATGCATGCATGTGCAGTGGCATTCATACTCACCAAGCAGCCATGTATCGCCATGCCGCCCAGCTTCTAGGTCCCGGCTTAGGGTGGACATTCGGTAAATGAAGCTGTCGTGGGTGGACCCGGGATAGTTGGCATATACTGAGGTGATGATTCCCTTGGCATTACATACTACCTGCACGTTGATGGAATGCCAGTGCTTGCGGTTCCTATAGATGTGCTCAGATGCCCTGGGGGGACGTAGAGCCACATGGGTGCAGTCGATGGCACCTAGCACTTTGGGGAATCGTGCCACAGCGTAGAAATCCAGGGCGGCAGCATGCCTTTCTGCAGGGGTTCTGGGCAGGTATATGTGCCTGCGGACTGATGGGCGTGCAGTGATGATGTTCAAGACCTGGTGTGGGCAGCGTGACTGGGTGGCCTGTGATACACCACCCACAATGGCACTTGTCCGCTGAAATGATCCAGTGGCTAAGAAGTGCAGTACATTGAGGACCTTCTCCAGGGGGCTGAGTGCTTGGGAGCACAGGGTGGGTGATGTGAGGTCATCCTCCCACTCACTCACCAGGTCCAGTATGATGTGTGGTGGAAACCTGTACCTCCCATGCACCTGGTCATCAGGCATCCCGAAAAGGCTGGTTCTGGGTGTGAATATTCTGGCACTGACTATCCTCCTCCTCCTCCTCCTTTGGTAGGCCACGCCCACTGCTGCTAGGAACGGTATGTTCATCCTGGGTCTGAGATTGTTATTTTTTTAGCGCGCAAATTAATGCGTTGCGCGTGTTGTAGGCGAGCGTGTGACCCGCGCACCCCTGAAATCCAGTACCCAGTCCAATAGCGTGTGGAAATTCCCGCGCACACCGGGATACAGGTGCGCTGACGTACTTGCGTGTGTAAGTGTCCGCGCACACCTGATATACACGTACATAGGCCAATCGCGTGTACGCGCACTTTTGTCCAATTACACGCGATGACACTCTGCTGTGCTGTCCAATTACACGCGATGACACTCTGACGTGCAGTCTTTCCACGTGTGCTCTGTCATCACGTGCTGTGTGGGAAACACCCGTGCGGGTCACATCACAGACGCGCTTACGCGCTGAGGGCCTTTGGTCCAATAGATTCGCGTATGCGTGCTGACGCACTTACGCGCTAAGGGCCTTTCCTCGGTTTTCACGCTGACGTGCAGGATTTTCACGTGCCAAATCACTCCGTACCAAGCTGGCCACGCGTAAGCACACGGAAGACCACGCTCCTGCCCAGAAGGCCGGACTACTGCCCCCCCAGAGCCCCGAGCACGCTCCCACCTGCCATCTGCTGCTGCCTGACTGCCTGCTGCCCACGTGCACTGCCATTTGCTGCCTGCACATCAGCCAGGGGTGCTGTTGCTGTGACCACCCCTGCTGGAACCGAAGACTCCCGACTGGAATTCCATCGCTCCACAGCCCAGCCCCAGGACCCAGTTGCCCACCCACTCCTGCCTCTGGGGTTGTCATGTCGGGGCAAACACCATCTGTGACCACTGACAACCCCCGGCCAGAGAGGCAGAGGGGCACCAGCTTCAGTGCCACCGAAGTT
The DNA here is from genome assembly GCF_040938575.1 of Ambystoma mexicanum. Classification (NCBI taxonomy): domain Eukaryota; kingdom Metazoa; phylum Chordata; class Amphibia; order Caudata; family Ambystomatidae; genus Ambystoma; species Ambystoma mexicanum. The sequence continues at coordinate 909,441,295 of NC_090935.1, read as the reverse complement.
GGTGTCCTGGTGGAGCAAGTCCTGGGGCAGTATGATGCCCTCTTCGGAAGTTCCCGCGGCGACAAGGAAGGACGGACTCGGATCTGGACTGACATTGTGACTGCCATCAACGCGGAGGGGGTGGCAGTCCGGGACTTACAACATGTCAGGAAGCGCTGGGAGGACTTCAGGTCCAGGACCCTGAACAAGGCCCGGCGCCTCTTGAAGGCAGCGGATGCCAAGGGGCGCCGGGGCCACTTGTCGGAAGAACAGATGGGGGTCCTGGAACGCATATCCCCAGCGCTCCACGTCCAGGTCCTAGAGAAGCAGACCCATCTGGAGTCGAGCGGTGAGTGTACATGCATCCTGATTGTGAGCAGTGCGTGTGGTGATTATTCGGCATTGTGCCGGTTGCACATCTGTTTGTATGGGGTCGAGTATGGGTGGGGGTGTACAGGGCCGTGGGTCTGACACATGCGAGGGCTGTAATGTGTGAGACATGGATGGTGCTTGTGTGTGTGGGCTTGCATGGCAAATACAGTTGTGCGTGCACACATGTTTGGATGAATGTGTATGTAAGTAGACATGTCCGTGATGTCAGGCATGTATGTTGTTTTCGGCTGCATGCATGAGCACTGTGTACATGTGCATGTGTGTGTATTTGTCAAGGGTGCAACAGTGATGCAACATGGATGCATGTGACAGCGGTACGTGGAAGCCTGATTGGCAGATGTGACATGGATGCCCGTCTGAACAGTGCAACACTTGGCAGAGGTGTAGACATGCATGCAAGTGTGGTGCTGTGTGTACATGTGTGGTGCACTTCCTGTGTTGCATGTGATGTCTGGCTCCCCTTTGGCTGCTGATGCTGTTGTCTGTGTAGGGATGGTGGTGGCAGTTGCGATATGGCTGTGGTATGGCTCATGTGTGTGAGTTGCAATGACATGTGTGTTGGGGATTGTGATGACATGTATGAGGTTTGCCAATGCCACTCATGTGCAATTGTCATGCGTGTATGTGTCCCTTGTACAGTGCCCTGATGCCTGTGTTTTGTTTCTCCCTGTCTGCAGCGTCAACTGATGAAGAGGGCGGAGAAGGTGCTGTGGAGCACAGCGCCGGGGATCCGACCGCCAGCCGGAGACGCAAGGCCCGGCTCCCCTCCCGTGTTGTCATCTCGTCGGGGAGTGAGGAGTCCGGTGCCGCGTCCCAGGCCGCAGCTGCCGGGAGGAGGTCCAAGAGGCAGAGGTTGCAGTTGGACTCCTCGGCAGCAGAAGGGGCAGCTGGGACCCCACAGGGCCCAACAGGGGAAGATGGCACGGAGTCATCCAGGTTGGTGGGGGGTTTGGTGGAGGAGGGGGCCGTGCAAGCACCAGAGACGGGGTCTGGAGGTGGGGATCCCACTGGTGCTAGTGGTGCAGTGCAGGACCAGGGACAGGAGGCAGCACAGGCGGCCGCGGAGGTGCCTGTGTGCAATCCTGTCCCCGATCCTGTCCCTGCATCATCTTGCACCAGCAGGGATGCCTACGTCCAGACCCGTTTTCAGGCAGGGGATGAGCTGACGTCAACTGGCCTTCCTCTGCCTGCGGACGTGGCCATCCAGGTCCGGGTTGAGCCTGTCCTGGCTGGTGTGGCGTTGCGTCAACGGGCCATGCAAGGTGACCTGCAGTCTTTTCATGGAGAGACTGCACGTCATCTCGAATGGCTCGTTGACCACGTCAGCCTGCTGGGACAGGTCACCCAGGCCGGATTCCTCCATCTGATGGGGCTTGCTCCGACCCCCTCCTCAACTGGACCCCCTACGCGCCAGTCGTCCTCTGTGCCATCTTCCCACCCATCAGTCACCTGGGTGCCCTGTGGAGCTGCCTCTGACGGTGCGGCCAGGCTGGTGGAGGAGGCATCCCTGCCACAGTCGGGAGTCGGAGGTCCAGCAGGGGTGGCCAGATCAACAACTGCACCCCAGCCGGCGGAGAATGTGCAGGCAGCAGGAGGCAGTGCACGGGCAGAGGCAGAGCAGCAGCAGCAGCAGCAACATGGTGGGAGACATGAAGGCTCGGGGCTTTCGACATCGGAGGGGCAGACATCGGCCGGAGGGCAGGGGGACCCAGGACAGAGAGTGTCTTCCGTGTGGCAGCGGTTGGGCCACGCCTTAGGTGCGGAGCGGCGGCGGGCGGAAGAGGCGCGGCTCACAATGGTCAGGGCGGAGAACTCCATGCGGAGGGCCCTGAGGCGGGCCGAGTGCCTCGAGGCAATCCGCAGGGGGTTTGAGGAGGACACGGCGTCGTCCCTGCGGACCCTCGGGGCCATGGAACTGGACCGCCTCTGGCCCGGGACACCACGGAGTGAGCCGCTGGACTTGCCCGCCGCCTTTGTATATAGTTCTTTAGTTTTAGGTTTCCTTTCTTTCTTATTATGATATGTATATAGTTGATTTTTAGGTAGGTTTTTTAGTAGGTTTCCTTTGTTCAGTTGGGCTCATGGACCCTTGGTAGTTTTTTACATAGTTCTTTATTGCATGGAGATTTTTTTAACTTTTGACTTTTTGGATTCTGATTTGCAGTTTTGTGTTTTTATACGGACATGCAGCTTTTTTTTCTCATTCACATTGTAGTTTGTTTTCTTTCTTTAGCATTCTTTATTTTTTTCAATACAATTTTGTTTCCATACTTCACTGTGTGGTATCATCTCATTGGTTTCATGCATGTCATGTTGTGTTTTTTCCCATTCAATTGCAACCATTGTGTGTGACGGACATGGGTTCATTAGCTTAATGAACATTGGGGGTGTAACATGTGATTTCCATTTCCATGTGGGTGAATGGGTTACTTGGTAGGGCTTTTTGGCTGTGGAGGCTGTCCATTACGCACATGATTGGGGATTGTGAGGACCTGGTGGGGGCTGCCCATGGTGGCTGGGGGGTGGGGGTGGTGGTAGACATGAGTGGGGGCCTGGTGGAGGCTGCCCCTGGTGGCTGGGGGGTGGGGGTGGTGGGAGACATGAGTGGGGGCCTGGTGGAGGCTGCCCATGGTGGCAGGGGGGTGGGGGTGGTGGGAAACATGAGTGGGGGCCTGGTGGAGGCTGCCCATGGTGGCAGGGGGGTGGGGGTGGTGGGAAACATGAGTGGGGGCCTGGTGGAGGCTGCCCATGGTGGCGGGGGGGTGGGGGTGGTGGGAGACATGAGTGGGGGCCTGGTGGAGGGTGCCCCTGGTGGCGGGGGGGTGGGGGTGATAGGGGACATGAGTGGGGGCCTGGTGGAGGCTGCCCCTGCACTGCTGGGGGGTGGGGGTGGTGGGAGACATGGGTAGGGGCCTGGTGGAGGGTGCCCCTGGTGGCTGGTGGCTGGGGGGTGGGGGTGGTGGGAGACATGGGTGGGGGCCTGGTGGAGGGTGCTCCTGGTGGCGGGGGGTTGGGGGTGATAGGGGACATGAGTGGGGGCCTGGTGGAGGCTGCCCCTGCACTGCTGGGGGATGGGGGTGGTGGGAGACATGGGTGGGGGCCTGGTGGAGGGTGCCCCTGGGGGGTGGGGGTGGTGGGAGACATGAGTGGGGGCCTGGGGGAGGGTGACCCTGGATGCTGGGGGGTGGGGGTGGTGGTAGACATGAGTGGGGGCCTGGTGGAGGCTGCCCCTGCACTGCTGGGGGGTGGGGGTGGTGGGAGACATGAGTGGGGGCCTGGTGGAGGCTGCCCATGGTGGCAGGGGGTGGGGGTGGTGGGAGACATGAGTGGGGGCCTGGTGGAGGGTGACCCTGGATGCTGGGGGGTGGGGGTGGTGGGGGTGGTGGTAGACATGAGTGGGGGCCTGGTGGAGGCTGCCCATGGTGGCATGGGGGTGGGGGGAGACATGCATTGTTGATCAGTAGTGCAAGGTGACATGTGGGTTGGCTGGGGGGCATGCCCATGGTGGATGGGCTGCCTGCGGGACATGAGCATGGGTGCAGGGTATTCCCCCGTGGTGTGGGCTGCCTGCAGGGTCCGTGGAGGTTGTGGAGCGTACACCTGGGAGGGCCCACACGGCCAATTCATGTGTGGTACTCCCCAGAACCCCTGAAATACACGTACCCTGATGAAATCGCGTGTGGAACTTCCCGCGCACCCCTGAAATACACGTAACCTGCTGAAATTGCGTGTGGAACTTCCCGCGCACCCCTGATATACACGTACCCTGCTGAAATCGCGTGTAGAAATTCCCGCGCACCCCTGAAATACACGTACCCTGCTCGCACTGGGCCAATCGCGTGTGGAACTTCCCGCGCACCCCTGAAATACACGTACCCTGATGAAATCGCGTGTGGAACTTCCCGCGCACCCCTGAAATACACGTACCCTGCTGAAATCGCGTGTGGAAATTCCCGCGCACCCCTGAAATACACGTACCCTGCTCGCACTGGGCCAATCGCGTGTGGAACTTCCCGCGCACCCCTGAAATACACGTACCCTGATGAAATCGCGTGTGGAACTTCCCGCGCACCCCTGAAATACACGTACCCTGCTGAAATCGCATGTGGAAATTCCCGCGCACCCCTGAAATACACGTACCCTGCTCGCACTGGGGCCAATCGCGTGTGGAACTTCCCGCGCACCCCGGAAATACACGTACCCTGCTGAAATCGCGTGTGGAACTTCCCGCGCACCCCTGAAATCCACGTACCCGGCCAAATCGCGTGTGAGACTTCCCGCGCACCCCGGTATACACGCACACGTATTTTTTGTCAGCGGGTGTCCGTGTTTGTGGGTACTCCTTTGCAGGTCATTTGTCCTGGAGGGCCACAGTATAGGACATTCATCATGGCAGTATATAGGTGCTATTTGTTGGCGCACCTTTTGGCGCACATTTCTTACAGCCGCAGAGACGCTACCGCCTGCTTTCTTGTGGCGGTCGTGTTTGTGCCGGTGCGCTGGTTTGAGCGTACGCTTTTTTGCCCTATTCTATTCCATGAATACGTGTTGTAGGCGAGCGTGTGGGCGTTCCGCGCACTTGTGCCCTGTACTTCCCCCGTGACGCCCACGTTTTGGCAAGTTGTTCCCCATTCCGAGTGTTACGCCCGTGTTCCGCCTACTTTTGTTGCGTGCGCCGCGCTATGTGCGAATTTCGCTGTGGCCTGTGCGATTTTCGCTGTGACCTGGCGCACGCTGTTAGATGGCCTGTGCGCCAACGTGCGTCGCACACTTTTTTATCGCACATCCGCAGGTTTTCTCGCGCACGGACTTCCATGAATCGACGTGCGCTGCTTTTCGTGCGATTTTCGCACTTGCACTGCGATTTTCGCTATTCCACTGCGATTCGCACGTTTTTGCCCACTTGCGCCGCGCTAATTATTCCATGAATCGGCCTGTTTGTTTGTTGTGATAATATTGTTCATGTCACTAATTTGGAAACTTTAGGTTTTTCTGTCTAATTATGAAACTTTATTTGAAATCGGCCCTGATTGAAAAAGGCACGGTACGTGCCGAAACACGTGTCTCAGTAATGGGCTTTGCGATTTAATAAAAGAGCACAGAGATATAAATTATCTTATGGCTCAAGTTTACCTATTCTAGTGGCGCAGCAATTGTGAGAATCAGTTTTTTACATTTTCACAGAGCAGGGGTAAATCTCTGTAGTCTCAGGGCTATGCGACACATTTGGAAATTGGGCGCAGAGCATCTTAAATTGATACCCCAAGACCTTATTGTGTCAAATTGGTTCCAAGGTAGGCTTTTCCCTCCTTGCCTATTCTTCTTCTTCGTGCCAGTGGTTGTATGAACTCCATCTGGATATTCCTCACTCTTCCTCTTCCAAGTATGGTCTCATACTATATAGGCGTGTGGGGGAACCACAGAGGACTGAGTCGGGCAAGAGGAAAGAGGAGACTGAAATGGAGCGGGTGAATACCTGTTACAATTCAGACAATTCTTGAAGAATAATAATAAACAAAACAAGAAGGGAATCACCAGAGCCACAGAATGGACCCTCAGTATGGAAGACTATACCGTTGGATCGACTTACGATAGCATCTACCTAGTATACAAGTACCCCACTAGTCGACAAAGAGACCTTCCTAGTGATGTACCTCACTAGCCGTTATAATAGTAGGCTAGAGAAATCAATCACTTGAAAGGGTGAGGAATCCACAAAGCAGGAAACGCCAGGCTGTAACAAGAGAGTAGTATCAATACCAATCCTTCAGGAATGTATCTAAGCTTTCTAGACTAACCTGAATGAATGAAGTGCTGGGCCTTCAGTGGATAAAGGACACTTCCAGAATTCTCCTAGAAATGCAATGGGAAATGAGTTAAATAATTTCACCTACCTATCCCCTCTGAAGCCCTTTGCAATCCGCAAGGTGTTCTTCTTACCGCAGAGGGGTATTCGATTCTCCGTTATGTTTGTCCAGAACTAGTGGATGACACAAAAATGTAGTGAATGGGAAGGAATGTTAGTAGGGGAGCTAACCTGTATGGAACGAGGGACGCACTAGAGTTGGGTTGCTGCACGGGAGGAGAAGATCAGCAAAGTGTCTACATTCTGGTGCACTTTATGCCCTGGGATGATATTTGAATTAGGTAGTGGGTCCTCGTCGTCAATTGGAAGGTAATTGTTCATATGCAGCCAGAGTTGGTGTATTTAGAGGCAATGTGGATAATGTGTAATGTCCAGGGTAGCCTCAGAGCAAAGAGGAGGTTAACGTGCAGGATAGAAATGAGCAGTAAGTCTGACTGACGCCCCACGTTGGGCTGGAAATAGTCGGGAAACAAGAAGTCTCGGTGACGGAAGCGAGACTGAAAATGCCGGCTGTAAGCCTCGGAAATTTGGGATAGATGGGAAGAAGAGGCGATCTAAGGCTTCCTCCTACATGCTTGGGAGCGTGCAATGGGTACTATGTACTACACGCCAATATATGTACTAAGGGAGACTTTTGACCACTGCTGATATGTGTATTGCCTTTGTTGATTAAGAATGACCATGATAGTCCTTATGTTGATTTGTGTTTGTTCTTTGTGATTGTTATAATACAATAATAACAATAAAAAATACTTTATTAAAAAAAAAAAGAAAATGCTGGCTGTAGAATCTAGACACACTCACTGCAACGGAAATAGCTGAATGCCAGAGGAGGCCCTATTAATGAGCGAGGCTGCGAATGCGCTGTTCTCGGAGTGTGGGGAGAGGACAGCGTGACTCGTAGCAAGGAAACAATGGGCAGTGCACAAAACAAATGATCCGAGCCCGGGAAATGTTCACCAGGTGCTGGAAGCCAGAACATGAACAGAACTTCAGGGTGACCTGTATAAACAGAAGCACTTGTTTGTTCCTCGGGCTGAATTTAAATAGACTACTGCTGTTCAGATCCGGCATGCGAAGCGACGTCTGTTGTCACGTGATGTCGGGAAAGCGAAAACCTTGCTTTAGCCAATCGCTGTCCTAGGACAATGCGGCATTGCCACAGCAACCGTGCCAACAGCCTCCACTGAGTAAAGAACGGTCTAACAGCTGATCTGAAAGCTCATGCTCAATGAGCATTATGGAAACGAGAAAAACGCTGTGCAACAGTCAAGAGGTGATCAGCAGGCATGACAATACCGCGCTCACCCATGATAGTCATCATTGGTCCTATAGAGTATTTCCCTCTCCATGAGATCCACCTGCTGAGTACCACCCACAGGGGGACTACCGGGTAGCAGTCTCAACACCCTGGCCTCATGGAAAGGGGCTCCCCTATGAGGGCAGTGACAATATCATGGGATTCATCATAGTTAGTAGCGGCTTTGCTAAGGAACCCTGATGGAAATCCCATTAGCCAGAGTAGTGGAAGGGGATGGCAGCAATGGTGGGTAAGATCACATCATCATCGCGCTCATGACATCATCACATGGAGAGCGTGCACACGATGGGTCGCGTCTCTTTAATAGCAGATGTTGGACAGGCTGTTGATATTTGCTCTATCTGGCGGTCAGAAAATAGGGGAGCGCTTGGATAAGAGGTGAGCTACATATTCACGAAGACACTGGTAGTCAATCTGTACTATATTGAATTGGAGGGACCATAAGGATATATTTTAGTTGTTTGCATTATCTAGCTAGAAATCATTCCTTTGTTAACCCCTGAACTATATACAATAGTTCATGTAAAGAATGTCATATTTTTTGGCGACCCCTTTTTTTATTATGAGCACTTACCACAGCTCCCCAGGGATATGGCCACACTATATAAATGCATTCTTACATTTTTACTTTAGATGCAGAGAAGGATGTTTTAACTTAGACGGATATCTTATTATGCAAAGTATAGAATATGGAAATTGAGCATTTCTTAATAACAATGTTTGTTTATTTTGTTTATTTTTCTTTGGTTCTTTCTCTCCACACATTGTTGCATGATGTTGATTTGTTTGTGGTCTATACAATTAATGCATTCCTATGTAATTTTAGTGTTCAGATCGTATTTGCCCTGATGAGGGACTATGGTCCAAAGTGCATTAACAACAAAATTAATAAGTGTGTTCGCTCCGTTCTGGATGTAAATTGAGAATTTAATGATGGACCACAGTAATGGATTTTAATGATCTCCTTTTTTCAAGGATTGTGTATACTTTTAGGAAGAATGTATCAAAGCCTTTTCTGAGCTATACTTGTGAGCATGCAGCACTCTGACAATCTATTCCGAGTTGTAAGAGTTCCATGGAGACAATAATGCGCTGCTCAGTTTAACAAAGCTGATGATAACCTGTAACAAGTGCTCAACATGGACATTCAGTGTCTGCTATGCCAGCTCCAAACTGTGTTTTTTTCTCCATAGCACTGGGCACTGAAAGACAGCAGGGTCTCCCATCTGATCCACAGCAATGTGTCCACAGCGAGCACTGCATCTGGCAGCAGACTTGTGCAGGTGCTCTCTCCCTACTACCGGGTGGTTATCTTTGTATGTTTCTGGTTGTAGTCACAACTCTCTGCCCGCTTGTAGCTGTTGACAGCCATGCTAACATGTCTGCAGCACTGTGTCCTGCCCAAGTGCAGCTATTGCTTCGCACAAGCATCGTCCCATCTTATTTGCCTTTTTGACCTTGCTAGTCCCAACAGATTCTGGATTAGGGCTTTTGGCTAGCCTCACTAATTCTCAGTCTCTTTTAGTGTTTCGAGGCTGTTGGACCTGCCAAATGCCAAACCCAGAATAACAAGGCTGTCCACCTTTTTTATTTTGGCACTTGCTCCACAATTGTCTTCAAGCTCAGCCCCCACTGGTCTTGCCGTCTGCCTCTCAACATCCTCTTGTGCCCTTGCCCTTGTTTTCTCATTCTGGACTTTTTCCCACCCCCTTAACCACGCTGTCCCTCTTCAAGCTCCAACTTCTTGCTGCCATTGATTTACCTCCTTCATTTCCATGTATCTCCCTTTCTACTGCCTCCGGACTTACATTTCTCCTTCTTTCTCCTCTGTCCCACCACTAACTCCCTCCACCTCCATTCTCTCACTGATTTCTCCTCCTTTGATCTCCACCATTTCCGACACCATCCTTTCCCTTACGCTCCAGATGTTGGCTTTCATATCCTATTTTCCGCTGATATCTTCTCCTTCATCCTTTTTGGTGGCCCCTCATCACCTCCTCCCTCTTTGTTCCTTTCTACTCATTCTCTCTGCTCCTTTTTCCTTCCTTTTTCATGCTGGTTCACCTTCTGCAACTCCCCGCTCTCGCCCTCTCTCTGCCAATGCCTCAGTTCTGTTTATACTTTTCTATGAGGGAATTGGAGTGATAATGGCCTGATTGGGGGCACCTGGGCTCTGTTAGTTATATTCCTGTGCAATTGGCTTATGGCTGACGAGCCTTACTCCCTCCCAAGTGTTCCTGATAGCATTTTTACCTGATAGCTGATACCGGTTTGTGGTTTTGGAAGCCAGTGAGGTGCTGTGCAGATGCTAGACACCAGCTTGGGAGAATGGAGAGAAGAGCTCAGACACTGTTCCTGTTCGGTATTTAGTGGGAACTGCCAACAGATGTTTGTGCTGTGTCAGGTAAGCAGCGCTAAAGAGAAATGTAGGTACTATTACACAAAAAAACAGAAATATGAGTATGATGGCAAGGGAATGCACATCAGACCTGCTGCAAATAGTTGACATTGTCCTATGAAATGGGTATGGCTGCTCATCTTATAAATTAGATTAATGTGCTTAAATATATAGCAGACCTTTTGGGATGTACTGGTTTGAACTATGTCACTGAAAACATATACAGCACTGGTAAGACGTGTCCCATTTAAACAATCTCTTCTAGCCCAGCTGGAAAGGGCTGCCACTGTTCCGTTAAAAGTATGAAAGTCTACCAAAGTGCTTGTAGATTTTCACACTGCCTACCTGTTCAGGGAAGGAGGGTGAAGGAAGAAGGTTAAAGTAAAGTTCAGACCGCATGCCCAGCTAGTCATTGCTTTATGCTAAGACAGCTAACAATGGAAAGTATCCTTTAAGGCACTCGCGCACACACACACATGCACACAAATGCATGCAATCTTTTAAAACTATACAAACACATCTTCATATTTAACACCAAAAGCTTTACCACTAAATGTGCATCAACCCTGCATTGAATAGTTGCTGTTGTCTCATTAAAAGGGTATGTTATGTTGACTTATATCACACACCGCTATGACCACAGAGGCAGTCTCAAGGCGCTCTGGCAACTGTAAGGGATCAAGAACAAGACCCGGACACAGAGGCATGTTAAGTGATTATTATAGACTTTTATTTCCAGAAAATAAGAAGGGTTCTATACCTAATCCTAGGAGGGGTTTCCCTGCCTCAACAAAACTAAGGAATGTCTGTCAGAATGTTAAACAAAAGAGTCCTCTGTCCTATGTCCAAGAATCCTAAGCTGACCTTTACACCCTGAACTCAAAATAACATGTACAGGGGCTTTCTGGTTAGCTATAGATTTGTAGCTTGCTTCAAATGTTCTCAAAATCAAGCCTTAATGTGCAGAAAACTAATAATGCTTCTCCCTTCCCCTAGAGTCCTTCTGGCAGTTCAGTATGTTTTTTCCTTAATATTCAGCTATATTGAAAAGGGCATGGGTATACCTTTTGTATTTCCTTTTCACATAAGGTTCTTTACAATGTACACATTTTCACACTTTGTCAAGAATACCCTTGCAGGTTAGCATACCAGGGGTGGAAAGTGGATATTCTTTCCAAGCTTCAAAAAGTGCACAAGTCTTCCTTTTTGTATCCACAACTCCAAGTTTATTTGCCTTCGCACTACTGGTTTACTTCCTTGCCAGGATACCACTCAAATTATCTTCTCATTCCTGGTTTATTCGTTTGCCTGGATATAACTTATTTTTTCATTCCTGGTTTTCCCCTTGCCAGGATGTCACTTCACATCTTCCTTTCTCGTATAAAAGCTTTACTTCTCTCTCCTGGCCTACTCTTCAGACAGGATATTACTTATCTTCTCACTCCTGGTTTCCTCTTTGTCCAGAATTTCACTTTACTTCTTGCTCCTGGTTCACTCCCTTGCCAGGACGTCACCTCACTTCTTACTCCCAGGTTACTCTCCTGCAAGGATACTGTGAGGAGACAGGAATGAGATGCAGACACGGAGAGGTCATAGTTTTGGCTACAGACTTGTATTCAAAATAAAAGGGGGTTTGAAAATGCCTTGTTGTCCCTATTCTAGGAGTTTTTTCCCTACCTCAACCAAGACTAAGGGCCTCATTACATGGTATGCGGTAAGGGTTTACCGATACCGGTAAGGGCACCGGTAAACCCTTACCGCCTTAATACAAAGTCCCTTTGCCGGACCTGACCTCAACGGCTGGTTTTAAGGAATGGGCCCGCAAAGGGACCTTGGTGCTAATTACGGTACCGTAAATAGCTCCTTCCCCATTCCCATTGAGCCCTATGGGGGCAAGAATGGGAATGGGGAAGTGCCTTGGTGAATGGGGAATTACCGCCCCTGCTCACCTTGGAGTAGGGCAGTAATTCCGCCATCCACCAAGGCGGACACGGTAAAATAGTGGCGGCAACCATGGCGCTAATAGCGCCATGGTTACCGCATACCGTGTAATGAGGCCCTAGGTGTCTGTCTGGTGTCAAGATGTCCAAAGCAAAAATGTCCTGTGTACGAAATACTATTCTGGCCCTCACATTCTAAAAAATAAACTCTAAGGTGAAAATAATGTCTTTGGCCTTGAAAGTGCACAAATGTTCAAAAAGGAAAAACATAACTCCAAGTGAAAGGTTCCCATTGGATACAGTTCCAGGGGATTGTTCCCGAGGTTTTCTCTTCATGATAACACTTAAGGGTATTATCTGAATAACAAAAAAAGTGTATGTTGAACAACTTGGCGGTTAGTCTCAATTTCATCAGATAGCTGGTGTACTTACTCCCTGCCAAGTTTCTTCTCCTCGCTAATGTAACATTTTCTCAGTCTTGGTTTGCCTGGCATCTTCTCCTACCATGACTTCCTCATGTAAGTCGCTTTACACTCTTGCCAACTTGACTTTGCCTAGTGTACTCTCCTGGCAGGGCTTTTTCATGTGCTTTACTTGATAGACGTACAAAATTAACTTGACTTGCTTTACACACTTATAAACTCACCAGGGCTTTACACATTTATAAACTCATATATTTCTTGCATTCATTCAATTAGTCTTTTTCTGATAATATCTGGTGTCATATTCCTCTCATTTGTTCTAGTTTCCTTTATCCTACTTTGACAGCGCTGCGGAAGCACCCTGTTGGCCCAGTTCCCCACCGACTTCTCGTGGCATTCTACGGTTTCTCTGCAGTAAGCGGGAAGTGGCGTGATGTCCTGTCTCCACCTCGCAGGCTTGCTGGCTTTGTGCGGCAGCTATCTATATATAAAGGCAAACTCCCTGTTTTTTGGTATTGGGGATCAATTCTCAAACGGGAGTGTCGAAAGTGTCTGAGCAAAGAGAACAGAGAATTGATTACCCCTCTCTACAGGGGCCCGAAGGTTAGAGATTGGGGTGGTTTTTACAAGGTATTTAACATTCAAACAACATTGTGATCACTCAGTTAAGAAAGTAGTCCTTCAAGGCGTAGGAAAGACACAGATAAATTCAAAATAAATTGAATTATTTAATGTTTGTTATACAAAATTTAAAAGAACAGTACTCAAAAAGACTGAACAAGTGAATGCATGGACCTCACAAACGCTAAAGAAACTAAAACATAGAGTAAATAGGGGTGTAAGTCACTAAATGGACATTACTTTGCAAATTAATTCACCAGACTACTATCATTAGTGATCTTTTACGAGATCGTCGACATGTTTCGGCCAAAAGTTAAATTGGACACCATCTCTAGTGTCTTTTCAAAAATAGATGTAATGGCCATCTTCAGGACAAAGGATTTCTTCCAGGAAATCTTCGAATTAATGATTTACCCCATTTTATAATGCATGTGTAGCATCACTGATCTATGAAGAATACAAAAAATTGATTATTGGCTTAGAGTGATCTTGTGCTCTATACAAAAGGTATTTAACATTCATCTGGTACATTGATTACAGATAGAGCAGACTTGGGTGGTAGCAAGGCATAATACTGGTTAGAAATACATACACTTCAACCTGTACATTTCGAAATTCATGATTGGGGATTTCTGCATTGCAACCTCTGCATTTCTAGTTTCACATATAAACAAGTGACAAATGGCAAAATAAAATAACCACACCAATCTCTTACTTGCTTCTCCAGGCTCTGTGAGAAAATGTTGACGCGAGTGACGGCAATCTGAATAATCTCTTAAATTTGAGCGAGATCTACAGGAGTTAAATGTCCTTGTGGCAAGGGAAAAACCCCAAATTTGTCCTAAAATATAATAGTTATTGTTAGTTCCCAAAGTCAGGTTTGTTCCTGACTGGATGTTATATTATTTAGATATTTACACAACTCAGTCAATATTTGATCTGTCCTATGATTTAAGAGAAGACAATGAATGTATGTGCGATCCCTATGCAAAAAACGTCTTGCAGGGAGATACTTAAAAGTGAAGCTTGGAAGAGACCGATTCAAAAGTTACTGGTAACTGTACGCAGTTGCGAGGTGGACAGTTTAATTTCCGTTAGAATTGCTTAACAAAGCATTGGCAGATGCTCGATGTAATAGTAACTGGAATAGATCAAAGCAATTGCAGACGCCGTGAGTGCGGCAGCTGTGGAGTAAAGTACAGACATATGGGTGTGAGTGAGGGTGTTATCAGTAAAGCACTGTTATGATAGAAGAAAAATACTCAACGACTTACTAAAGCGTGCAGGTGTTTAATTCTTCAGTATAATGGATGAAAAACGAGCCACTAAGTTCACAGTAATGGTAGACTCGTATATTGCTGTGCATGTAGATGCGTATTCAGAAATGCCAACTGATAAAGATCAAAAGGGAGATTTCATTAGGACAAGTTCTAGTGTTGCAAAGAACCTCACTCTCTAAAATTACAGAGACCTCCATAGTGGCGTGCTTAACAAAAGACAGGGTGCACCAGGCTAGAGAAGCCCTAGGTCTATGAGCTATAGAAATAGATGACAGAAAAACAAAGACCGTAGTGTTAGGAGTTCAATTCAAAGGACTTACTACAGCGTGTCAGCGTTCCTTTTCTCAGTTCAGAACACAACAAGGAAAGTAGAAAAATGAGCAGGCCACTTTTCTGGCAGCAAAAATGATCACGTGTCTAGCCGTGTATAAAGATGTAGCACGCTGGTCAAGGAAACAGAGAAAATGTCCATTAGCCACATCATTGATGTAATATTCAAGATGGGCTGAATGAAGGCATGCTTCAAATATAGTGCGTCGGAATGAGAAAGCACTTACTTGTTATTTGAACGCGTGCGGACACGACCGTGTGAAGCTGAAGCCGGAAGTTCTCACGTCTACCTAGACTATGAGCCTATTTAACGTGCCAGCGTTGCAGGGGAACGTGCTGCAAAAGCACGTTTGGATCACGTGACTGCAGGACGTGTGGAAGGTAAACAAACGTATCTTAAAGGCACAGTGCAGCCCGAAGATGTACATGCCAATTTGAAGGCAACAATATCAAAGGAAATCGCGGTGCCCGAGAGGTGAAAACAAACCGCAAAAAAGCCCTGAACATCATTTAAGCACCCTCCGAAAAAGTGGGTCATTAAACGTAGTGATAGATTTTGTGTTACCAAGATTCCACTAGTTGTCTCAGGGATCTGCACCTGAAGAGAAAGGACAGTGAGTACAAAAAGAAGAGATGAAAAATAGGAATGCAAAAGTAAAGGGATCAGACCAGAAGGCTGTTCCATTCCAAAGACGAATTTAACCCTTGGTGAACCGTATTTAGGGTATAGATCTAGCGTTGCTCACAACGACTAAGTGCAAATTCGCTATTGCCTCCCCTAGCTGCAGATGGAATCTTTTGGATCAGAAAGCATTGGATATCTGTATATTGTTTTTTTTTTTTTTTTTTTTTTTTTTTTTAGTGTGCAACTAGTGGGTTTTTTCGGTTTTGTTCTTAAGACGAGACCTATGTTCACATATACGTTGTTTTACGGGTCTGCTGGTTTTGCCTATCTATAGTAGATTGCAGGGCATTTGATGCCATACACCACCCAGTTGCGCAGTTAGGAAAATTCCGAAGTTCCCACATTTTGCCATTTAACTCGACAGATTTAAGATTGTCAGTTAGGGAGCAGACTTAGCATTGGCCACATTTATAATGGCCAATTACCAGAGGTAAATGCCATAACGTTGAGTTTGCACATATAGCCCCATCAGCAATGGACTGTGTAAAATCATAAAAAAACATTGGCATATCCTATCTACATCAGATTTCCTTCCGGCACCACCTAGGTTTGCCTTTAAACGTCAACATTTTTTTAGGGATATCTTAGTCCACACTTACCCTAAAGAACAAATACCACAAACCAAACAACGTTATGGCATTTACTTCCAGTAATTGGCCATTATAAATGTGGCCAATGCTCAGTCTGCTCCCTAACTGAGAATCTTAAATCTGTCGAGTTAAATGGCAAAATGTAGGAACTTTGGAATTTTTCTAACTGCGCAACTGATTGCAGGGGCATTTGATGCCATACACCACCCAATCTACTTTATATATACTATACTATTTCGTAAAAGATTACTAATGATAGTAGTCTGGTGAATTAATTTGCAAAGTAATGTCCATTTAGTGACTTAAGCCCCTGTTTACTCTGTTTTAGTTTCTTTAGCGTTTGTGAAGTCCATGCATTCACTTGTTCAGTCCTTTTGAATACTGTTCTTTTAAATTTTGTATAACAAACATTAAATAATTTCATTTCTTTTGAATTTATCTGTGTCTTTCCTACTCCTTAAAGAACTACTTTCTTAACTGAGTGATCACAATGTTGTTTGAATGTTAAACACCTTGTTAAAACCACCCCAATCTAACCTTCGTCCATGTCCTTCGCAGCCCTGCTTGCCTCCTGAGCCTCTTCTGCGGTAAACAGGAAGCAGCGTGGTGTCCCGATGCCACCTCGCAGGGTCGCTGACTTTGTCCAGCGGCTTCCACAACCTTCGCAGCACTTGCTTCTCTCTGTATTCGGGCGGTGTTGAGGCTGTTCCCAGGTTCTTGTGGCCGCAAGGAAGTCTCTCTTCTCTCCTTGCTCCTCCCATAATCTCCACACGGCAAATTGGCTCTCGCAGTCCTCCGTCTTCTCCCTTAGCCGGCTGGCTCCACTGACTTCTTGGCTCAACGGTCCGTTGGTCAACACTGAGAGGGTGAAACCTCCCAAAACAGCATCTCTCCCCTGTCAGCTAGTTAGCATTTTTAAATGTCTCGGCACCTATTATGTGCTCGTAACCACTAGAGAGCATCTTGTGCTTCTCGCCTTTGCTATTCCTCATTGCTCCATTAAGCTTTCTCCTCGCAGTACTTTCACGTGCATGGAAATGATAGTTTGTTCTTGGTAATTTATGTATAGTCAGGAAGGTATGTAGCTTCCATGGGTGGTTGAAGGGGACAAAGACAATATGCCATTATGGAATGGGTATCCCTAAAACGAAAAGGGGGATACCTTGTCTTGTCTGTTGATGTCAACTCCTCCCCACAAGGGTTGCCTCCCCCCATGTGATCCTCCTTCTCATGACCGCACCCAGGGTCAGGAACAGGGAAAGGCTGCTGTCTTTCTGTCCTATGGCCACATGAGGAGAGACTTCCCAGGGGAAGGAGTGATGACATTATCAGATTCATCACAATACTGTTTCACTCCTTACTCCTGGTTTACTCTCCTGCAGGGTATCACTTCACTGTCCATTCATGGGCCACTCTTTTGCCAGGACGTAACTTTGTTTTCCACCCCTGGTTAACTCTACTGCCAGGATGTCACTTTGCTCCTTATATGTCTCTCTTGAGTATGAGTCTCAGACTCCCTATTTATTTGGTGCATTAATCTGTCAGGCTTTCCTCTTCTTTATCTACTCTTTCTTTTATCCAGTTCACAAAATGTTTTCCACAGTTGGGTCTTTGACCCCTTTTGGACCTTCTCAATATTTATATCAGTTCCTTTTATTAAGATTTTCACTTTCGTTTTGCTTTCACCAAAGTGTATTGGGTTGTCAACCCTCTTTTCATAATATTCTCATTTACATCAGTTTGTTCATTAATTTCAATAAGTTCCTCTTGTGTTCTCAATGCGACCCAACATCTGCTCTCTGCTGCCGCAGAAACCCATTCTGTCTCCCTGGACTTATTGGGAATCTCTGGCAGTGTTCACTGCTTCTCTGTGTGTTTTCTCATTCGGTCCGCTGGCTCGGTGTTCGTCCGGGCCGCCGGTCCGTCTTCGTTCTGGTCTCTCTGGCTCCGAGCAGCTTCTGTTGCTCCCGGCTGGCAGGCGGTAGGCTGCTTTCAACATGGCTTCTTGTCACGCCGTCTGTCCTCGGCTCTGCTCTGCAATTCACTCTCTTCTGCTTTTTCGCATCCTTTTGGCGCTCTCACGGATTACTGACAGCCTTCTACTCTGCCACGCTTCCCCACTGCCATCAGCTGTGCTGGTTTTAAACTTCCTGGTAGAAGTTGAAAGTTTCCAAAGACTAGAGCGTGGCGTCGGCTTCCCACCTTTAGTCATCTTCATTACTCCTTCTCTCTTCCTCGTCTCCATACTTGCATGGGATGGGGAAGGCAAACCAGGTATTTGGCTTAAACAAAACTGGGATTTCTTCCTCTATTGCTGCAATAGGCCATACAAGTATGTTGTATAGTTTTATGGGTGTCGTGAGAAGTTAAGTTCTGCAGGTTATTTTGCACAGCGGGTTCCCTCCCTCCCTGGAGTTGGTCTTTACCCATGTGGCCCTCCCACAGATGGTCATGCCCATGGTCAGAGTGGGGTAGCTTCTGCCTTTCCCTGGCCACATATGAGAAGCTTCCCTCCCAAGAGTCAGTGGCGGTATCGCTAGATTTGCCACACAACTCTGCTGAGTAGTTCGGGAACTGTTCCTAACTACACAGCAGAAATGTTGATAAGTACTGGTACGTTCAGTCCCACTAAATATATATACAGCAATGTTGAGAAGTGTTGACCATGTCTCATTTAAAGAATGATAGTCAGTCTTGATGGGATGGAATTCTACTGTATCATTAAAAGTATGAAAGCCCATCAAAGAAGTGATGGTGGATTCCAAGAAGTCAGCACTACAGGGGTGTTCGCAGAGGTAGAGCGTGAGGGGCTGAGCTAGAAGAGCGTTTGGCGGGGAGGCCGCAAGAGGTTACGGGAAGCCGGCCGCTGAGACAGGGACAGATTATGCCCCGCTGCTAGGACAAGGATATCCCGTCACAGTGTGGAGGAAGGAGGGACGGTACAGATCTCCCCAGGCTGATGGATGGTGAGGAGAAGTGTCTGTGACCAGCGGAGAGAGGGTGCAGAGAAGAGGCTGCGCCTGGGTCCAGAGTAAGAAGAGGGGTGAGGAGAGGAGTGAAGGCCAGAGCGGTAGCAGGGGATGACACACGTACAGAAGAAGAAAAGGACCCGGACTGGAAACCCCAGGAGCAGACCCGGTGAGCCCAAGGAGGTGGAGGATGGGAGAGAGCAGAACGGGAGAGCACTGTCCCACCCTGCACTGTTCTGGAAGGGAGTCCGACTGGGACAGAGCCAGGAGAGGTGGAATCCTGTTGCCGAAAGGAAGACGCCAAGGGCAAGAAAGGAGACTATTGCAACCGGGAAGGCCGAGAGGAGACCTTAAGGAGATTCCTCCCCCCGGATCAGTGGGGTAGAGGTGCGGCAGGTGGTGCCATCAAGTGGGGTGTAGAGAAGGGACCCATATAGGAATGGCCACTTGGCATAGCTTTGCAAAGAACAAAGCATGGCCCATGAACACTGGAGGGGCTGAGGGGAGCCAGCACTGAGAATGTTTCCGGAATATGGGACAGGACAGACGGCAAGAAATAAAGGGCGGAAGGACCACAGGGAGTGGCCTCAGCATCAGAAAAGAACAGGCGTGCAAGATTTGATAACCAGTGCAGTCTGGGGTGCTGCCTGTTGGTCCCATATGTCCAAATCCAGGGGGGACGGCAGTGTCTGCCGTCCAGAAGACCCCCTCTTCCCCCCCCACGTGCGACAAGAGGCTAGTATTAAACACTTGGGAGTTCAGAGACACTCTCGCAGGCCAGAAGCAAAGTAGTCAGTCAAAGCCCATCACCACCGGGTACCAGGGAGGAAGGGACAATGGCACTGCGCAAAGAAGACCTGCAGAGCTGCTTGAAAGAATGTCAGGACCAGTTCATGGCTTCCTTTCAAACCCAGTTTGAGACTTTGAAAGTGGAGGTGAATCAATCGGTGCAGGAGTTAAAAATACATGTGGCCAAACTAGAAGAGAGGACAGACACATTGGAAAAGGCAGTCCAAAATATGGAAGATGATACACCGAATAATGACGAAGCTCTGGAACACCTAGCTCGCCTCTTGTATAATTTGCAGCTCCAGTGCGAGGACCTGGAAAACAGCTCACAGAGATCGAATATCCGGATTAAGAATCTCTCGAAGTCAGTTGCTGATGATAAGGATTTGAAGGGTACGTCCAGCAGCTGTTTGCAAGCAGCTCAGAAGATCTGGTCCAGGTTGACAGCATGCACAGAATGAGCCCACAGATGGTAGTGGAACCAGGCTCGCGACCGAGGGATGTCCTGGCGCAATAACATCTTATGGCCAAAAAGAGCAGATCTTGAGGATGGCGAGGAGCTTGGGTCGGGTGCGGATCAATGGAGAGAAATTGCCGCTCTACCAAGATCTTGCACAATCCATGCTGCAAAAACAGAGATTGATGGGCACAGTGGTAACATTTCCAGCGCAGAAACGGGTCCGGTATAAATGGGCTTTCCCTTTTGGCCTTCTATTCTCTTGGGAAGAACGTGAACACAGGATTATGACCTGCGAGGAAGGTGAACAGATTTTAAATTTACAGGAAGGAAGCGAAGATGTTCTGGGTGGTCATCCGAGAGGAGAAAGAGGGTGCATGAAGCAGATGGAATGGAAAACTGTACTGACGAAAGACAAGGGGGGGAACAAGACGTGAAGGAAAGTGGGGGACCCAGTACAGTGGACAACACATCAGGGTGGACTGAGAAGAAGCGTAGATACTTTGAACCCCGGTGTTGGGGTAAGACTTAAATACGTTTCAATGTAGTTTGCTGCCGGGGGGGGGGGGCTTGAAATCTAAAAGTGGGGTTAAGTACTCCCCATAACATTTCTCTGGGATTTATTTAGGGCCAAGCCCGGCAGGCAATATGTCTGGGCGATCCTAGGAACCTGTGCCTTCCTTGGAGGGGGGCGGAGGGGCAGGGGGTGCGATGGAGGGGGTTGAGGGAGGGAGAGTTAAACTTGAGGGTTTTACTTGTTTGCTGGGGGGAGAAGGGGCATGGGTGAGTGGGTTTCAGAGGGCGAAGGACAAGGGTTAGAAGGTCATGAGGCAGTGGGGAAGTCTCGATAATGGGGAAGTCCCTGAAGGTACTGTCCAATGTAAGGGGACTAAACACCCCCGTCAAGAGGAAGAAGCTAGAATGTTTGATGCTGGGGGAAAACCTGGATATTGTCATGTACCAAGAAACCTATATACGCTTAAGTGATAAAGGGAAATTGAGGATCATGGGGTTCTCTCGGTTTTACCAGGCGAATGCGCGTGGGGGGGGGGGAAGAGAGACAGCAAGGGCGCTTATTATAGCATTACACGATAGGCTGGGGCGCAGGTATTGGAATCCTGTTTAGATCGGTAAGGGAGATCTGAATGTCATATTAGATTCACACAACATCACGCTGGCCACGGTATATGCCCCAAATGCGGGTCAGGATGATTTCTTGAGGGGAGTGCTATCGAGACTGGAGGATTTTACCAAGCGGGATATCATCTTGGCACAGAGAAATTAAGTATGGCAACGGAGCCCCAATTAAGACAGGCGCGCTAGAACTACATAACAAACCTTGTCCCCATCCAAGGCGCTCAAGCTAAAAATAACCACGATGGCCCTTCATGATGTTTGGCAATCAGTAAAGGGACAAGCACAGGGATTCACCTATTAGTCGCATGTATATTCATCCCTCTCCAGCATAGACTATATTTGGGCTTCCACAGTTTTGGCAGGAAAAGTTAATAAAGTGGGGGTGGGATCAATATGCCTGTCGGATCATGCGCCTTTGTTGATGTCTATTGCACTAGGATATTCCCAGGGGGGGTCTCTGAAAGTGGAAGTTCCCATCAGAACTACTGCACGATCTAGTTCAGGCTGAGCTCCTCAAAGATGAGAGAGAACAATACTTTGCAGAGAATGAGAGCCCGGATGCAACACCTGTTACGGTTTGGGACGCATTTAAGGCTGTTTTGAGGGGCCAGGTGATGGAAATTAAGGCACAAGGGATAAATAGCGGTGGCAGTGGGAGATGGAGTTAGAGGGGAAGCTGAAAGCTATTCAAGGGGAACTAACCAAGGGCCTGAATAAAAAACTAACAAGAGCAATGAGGCATATTCATGGTCAATTAGAGATGCTTCGTATGAAGCAAGCCGAGAAAGCGTTACTATATACGAAGCAAAGGTATTCTGTGAAGGCCAACAAGCCAGATAGGCTACTGGCTAGACAGTTGAGGGGTAAGGGCCAGTCCAGGACGATTATGAAACTTCGAATACAGCTGGGGAAGACAACGAACAAGGAAATGGGAGATATATTTCGGGAGTATTACCAATCCTTATATACATCTGACAACCCCTTGAGTGCTAGGGAGGAGGAGTTTCTTTCCGGGGTCTCTCTTCCACAACTTCCGGAGGTAGAAAGAGAGTCGCAGATGAATGAGAAAAGCGATTGGATATCTTCCAAAGAATAAGGCCCCAGGCCTGGATGGGCACAAGTAGGGTTTCTATAAACAGTATCAGAATATATTAGCCACACGGCTTACAAACTTATTTAACACATTCAAGTCAAGGGGCCATATTACGCAGTCAATGAATGAAGCCAATATGATAATGCTTCTTAAGCAGGGCAAGGACTCCACATCTCTGGGTTCATATCGGCTGATGGCATTGATCAACCTCAATGCTAAACTGTATACTAAGATCTTGGCAAGCAGGTTGACGGAAATGTTTCCAAAACTAATAGGACAATGCCAATAAGGGTTCCTACCACAGAGACAAACACAAGATGATACTCGCAGAATTTGTCACTTAATAGAGAAAACGTCCATGACAAAGCACTTGACGCTGCTGGTGTCAATAGACGCAGAAAAGGCGTTCGACAGAGTTGAATGGTCATTTTTATTCTGTATAATGCTGTGAATGGGGTTTCAGCCAGGAGTATATCCAAATGGTTAGTGCCAAATATAAATCCCCAACAATTCGGTTAGCAGTTAATGGGGCTCTAGCAAATAAGGTGAATATCGGGCGGGGCCCTAAGCAAGGTTGTCCATTGTCTCCACTATTGTACGCCATATATTTAGAACCCTTGCTGGCAAGGTTCTGGGAATCTGTTAAGGTAAAAGGGATAGCTATGGCAGGAGAAGAGCACAAAGTAATACCATATATTTATTTATTGTGTTGCAGTTCTAATTATTAAACTTTACACAAGTATAAATAGGAATATATCAATATTTAAAAAATAGACAAAGAAGAAAAGAGAAAAGAAAAATACAAAACATTCTTATAAGAATATGCACAGTCAGCATATCACTCAACATTAATAATCTCATAAAATCAGATTTCTAACAGAACATAAAGAGTTAAGAGTAAGCAGCGGGGATTTTGTATACACTTCAGTCCCAATGCTTCAATTCACAATAGTCTCCACTTGGCTAAAATAGCTCTTATTAGATATGCTACAACTTTATACCCAATCTAGCTTCCACACTCAGCCAGATGGTGTATAATGCTGTCAATAATCGCATACTGTTAGAATTTACACAGTGGTGCCAGAATAGGTCTTCTTTGATGTAATTAATATCATGGGCATACTGTCCTAGCAGGATAGAGATTGTTATATTCATTTCAGGGCAGTCAGTTAGGAGATGTTTTGCCGTTTCCTGCTGATCTTTATTTTTACATAATCGACATGTACGCAGTTCAGCGGCTATCTTATCTTTGCGCCCAGTATTCGTGAACGTTGGTAATTGCTCTAATCTAAGTAATAGGATAAATCGTCTAAGCCTAACAGATGGACAGATGTTCAGATAACTCTGGGGTTTCTTAAATTCATAGAGTCTATATTGGACGAATTTATTGATTTTTAAATTCCTTAGATGTTCGAAATTTTCCAGCCAATCCCAGAGATCAATACGCTTCTTGAGGGCCCTGAAAGCTTCTTCTGTATAGGGTCCTTCTCGAATTTGCCAGCCTATTTCAGCATAAAATCTGGTCATCTGATGTATTGTAGCACAAGACGATTTTTCCCTGGCCATTTCTTGGTAGACAGCTGTTAGAAGCCCGTTCCCTACATCTCGGGTCATCCTTAGATAGATCATGGCCCGCTTCTTCAGTACAGTTGCTTTTAGTGAGATCAGGCCAAATTCCAATCTGATAATGGCCATCGGTATACAGGGGGGTAGGCCTAAAACCGCACGCCAAAATTTACCTTCAATTACCTGAAGCCAATTTAGATCTATGTCAAGAAGTGCTTCCAGCCCATAGATAATGGCAGGAGAAAAGGCTTGTAGATATAGTTGGCGTGTTCCCCAGAGGGTGAAACCACCCTGCTGGGCCGTAAACTTATGGAATAGAGCAGTCAATTGTGCCGCTCTAATGTTGCGAGATTGTTTACATAACGTATAATCTCCAAAAGTTTCGAAATCAATCCCCAGATATCGATAGTGGGGGACATATGAAATATTTTCCAGGCCTACTATTAATTGTACCCGTGATGTCTTCTTTTTGGTATAGCGCATAAGCTTGGTTTTTCCTAGGTTAATGCTGAGGCCATTGGCTTCTGCATACTCCCACAATGCAACCGCTGATCTGCGGATCCCACTGATGGTATAAACAAGGATAACCAAATCATCTGCATATGCCAATACGGGACAGGGAGAATTACCTATTTTAGGTGGGCAGTTGTTCGCTACAGCTATTGCCATCGGTATATCATAGACATATAGATTATAAATAAGGGGAGCAGTGACACAGCCTTGTTTTACTCCCCTATTTTGGGATACATTCTTAGTCGTGTGACCTTCTTGATCGAGTCTCAATCTAACAAAATTATTTTGATGGAGGAGTCTAAGATAGTATACTAGTCCTTCCGGGCATCCCATTACCTGCAATTTCTTCCATAGCCGGCTTCTAGGAATTGAATCAAAAGCCGCTGTAAAGTCTATATATAAGGCATATAATGGTGTTGCCCCCGGTTTAAGAGCTCTCGATCTGAGAATGTCCATGACCATGATATTATAGGAAGTAGAGTAGCCCTGTCTAAACCCACTCTGGAATTTTGATAAAACACCAGAGTTCTCAGCCCATCTTTGCAACTCTTGAAGAAGTAAGGAAGCAAATATCTTCCCAGATGCATCGAGCATGGAAAGCAACCTATAGTTACTGGGGTCGAGTCTATTTCCCTTCTTATATACAGGGATTAATATCGCCTGTTGCCAGGAGCAGGGGATTTTACCAGTGTTTAAAACTTTCTTAAATAATATAGCTAGCAATCTTGCCCAGAACTCTGGCTAAGCTTTTATAACAATATTGGCTAAGCCATTAGGGCCTGGCGCTCGAGAAGATTTTATCTCTCCAATTTTATTCAATATAGTTTCATATGACACTATAATCGGGGCAATTGTCGGGGGACTGCCTAATAGGCTACCATTATCATCTTTCAAGTTTCGGTTTTCTAAGAATTTAACCCAAACCCCAGCCTCTATAGGATTAGTTAGGGCTCCCTTTTGAGTTCCAATTGCCTCACTTAAAAGAGACCATATTTTACGTGTCTTACCTTCACAGATGGTCTTTACTAACCTTTGCCAGGAGAGTAACTTATCCGCCCTTCTCTTTACCTTAATGGCTGACCTATATCTGTTTTTAATTTCCCTTATCTTTATATAACAGTTCTCACCCGGTGAATAGGCTCTTTTAACCCAGCGGAGTTCTGCTCGAAGGGTCCGCTTCATGTCTCTGATGGTTTTATCATAAGATATTTTTTTGCCCAGCTGACTTATCATTGCTCCTATTGGCACCGATGCATGTGTACCTACAAAAGCATAAATCCAATTCTCAATGGCCTCAATACTCATTACATTGAAATTGGTGCCTTTGTGAAATTCAAGTGCCCCCAAAGCCTCAACTGCAAGCTCAATATTATTATCTGACCAGGAGATCCTATTGCCTGATGTGTTAATTTTCAGCAGCCCTAGATTAGTACGTAGTTGTTGTTCTCTGCTACTACTAATTATACAGTTCAGGACAGCGTGATCACTCCACTCATTAGGATTAACAATCATGTCTTCTACTAAATGAAGAATCTTGGGGCAGACAAATATGTAGTCCAACGTGCTGTGGGCTTTGCCATTTGTCCATGTTTGATGGCCCGGGTGGTCACTCATCGTTCTACCATTCAACATTGTCAAATCCCAGCACTCAAACAGATATTCCCATGCTTCCCCTTCCACCCCTTTTTTATTATGGACCATCTCACTTCGATCTTTCAATTTCACATTTCCCGTTTTGCTCTCCCGTCCCTTCATATGGCAGTTGAAATCCCCGGCAATAATTATCCCTGCACCTGCAGATGAAGTCAGCCATGTGGCCAATATGTCATGGAGAGAATCTTGTAATGGTACACTTAAGGTTGCCCCAGGGGGGTTGTAAAGATTTATCAGCAGGATTTTGTCCAAGGGGTCCTTGCTGTTCAAAATTATTTCTACTGCCATTAAGTTACTTTCAAGATTTGAGTCAATCTTTCTGGAAACCAGAGCATTAGTCACCCCTATAGCCATACCACCATACGGTCTACCTTTTTCACCCCTTCTGGCGGGTGAGTGGTGGAGTACAAAGCCGTCTAAAAGTAAGGGATCGATGGCCCACGTCTCCTGTAGGCAGAAGCAACTTTGCTTCTCCAATAGCTTTGTTGACCCTTCAGGTGACAGAAGATGCGCAAAACCCCGACAGTTCCATGATAGGATCAATAAGTCTCATGGTCTGGATAAAATCTCGGGAAGTGCGTCTGCTAGCCATTTAAGCACTTGTTTAACATCAGATGCTTCCACCCTTTTGTCCATCGGAAGGTTTGGAGGAGTCATTATTGCTGAAGGAAACACTGTCTCTTCCTCGGTGCTGTTCAGGTCTATTTCGTTTATATCAGCGTCCACTTCAACATCCACTGTTTTTAGTTCCACTTTAAAACTTCTAAGCAATTCGGCCGTTGCTATAAATTTGCAGTGTAAGGCTGAAACGTTGATATTAGGACCTTTCAGCAATGAAGGGCAAGGTGAGGCAAGAGTAATGTGCACTCCACCACTACCTTTAGTGAAAATAGATTCACAATAGATTCACCGCCACAGCCACAGAACACAGCTATTGTTACCTTCCCTGTTACTCCTCCGGCAATCCACCGCCCCGCAGGACACAATGCTCACCGGCTTAGAGGGCCAGCAGGAGCATGCGTTGGTGTGGGTATATTATCACAGGCGACAGCACTCAATCCTGTCTTGGCCTGTCTTAGACTGACACGCTATGGACCGGAGCCACAGGATCCACGGGGGGCCCCAGTCAAAGCAGTCTCACTCCCCTCTGCTGCCCACTCGGGTTCTCCACGCGTTTTCCCCGCGCTTTCCGCTCCCGTCTTCCTCCCGTCTTCCTCCTCCTCGGGCTTCCACTATCACTATCACGGGGTAGAGGAAAGGACCTAGGAGCGTGCGCAACGTGGAGTCAAGCCGCACTGTGTCACGAACCGGCGTCTTTCTCAGGAAGTCTCACAAGCCACACAGCCGCTTCCGACAACCACGGTCAATAACGAATGGTAAGGCAAAAAAAACCCTCTCTTTTTATATATGGCAGAATAAACCTCCCACGGTGGCGATGTCTATCTTGATGCCTCAGAGGAATCGAGGGGGCATGGGTTTTCCACACTTATATAGATATTTGGAGTCAGCACAGTTAAGGGTTGTACCTGATTGGTTTGCAGACTGTCCACAGAAAATATGGGCCCGGCAGAACAGGGCAGTGGCAGGTACATCCTCTTCGGGGCTTTTGTGGCTAGATAAAAAACCTGGACATCCTAACGTCCGGGTCAGTGAAATAGTCGGTTTGGGGGTGGAGGTGTGGGACTCAGCAGTAAAGTGAGGGGCCCAGTGGTGTCGCTAGAGGGGACCTGGGGGGGCTGCCCCCCCCTGCGAAGGGCTGTGTCCCCCCTACCTAAGACGAGCAGTGACCATGTTCTCCCCCTACTTTTGTCTGTACCCCCCTACTTTTGTCTTTGGCCCCTTCTGTGCCCCTCCTAAATTTGATTCCTGGCGACGCCACTGGAGGGGCCCTCACTGAAAACACCTCTACTTTCTTCCCAATGTTTGAGAACACGGAGTTTCTGACCGGAATGGAAAAAGGGGTATTTAAAGTGTGGAAAGGGGCTAGATGGCAGAAAATGTGGGATATCTTCCAGGGACAGACCCTTTGGCTATTTGAGGAGTGCATTCGTGATCTGGGGTTAAGGGTAAGGGAAATGTTTTAGTATAATCAATTGAAACACTGACTGACTTATCCAAGGATTAGAGTTGCGGCTACAAGAAGGCTGACCCCTTTTGAGGGATTTGTTAAGATCCACACGGGATCAAGGAAACTGGTGTCCACTCTTTATAGATATCTTAATGATCACGAAGAGATAGTTCAATGGAAATATATTAATAAATGGGGAAAAAAACACTGGGGGTGGCTGTCCCCAAAAAGTATTGAGGGTACTTGTGGGGAGTCATCCCTAAATTAACACGCTCCATCCAGATGAGGGAGATGTAGATTAAAGTTGTATTTCAATGGCATTGCATGCCAGACTGACTGCACGCAATGTACTCTTCGGTATCAGGAAAGTGTTGGAGGGGATGTAGGACTGAAGGGGATTGGGCACACATTTGGTGGGACTGCCCGGTATTGCAACCCTTTTGGGGGGGTTGTAATGGCAGTTTCACGGGATGTTGCAAGGGGTGGAGTTCCTAGTCACAACTGCCAGACACAAGTGCTTGCTAAGAGGCTGTCATAAAACTTCAACACATCAAAAATTTCAAGCCATTGATGAGCTACTTTGACAAAGCGAAAACACAGTATAGAATGCCCATGCAAATGACTACCAAGCGTGGGCAAATGATGATGATGCAGCAGTGTTGCCTTTTATTAAAGCCAATTAAATCAATGGTTATAAACAAAACGCAAATGCAGCCCTTGCCTAAGACAAAATTGTACGCAGTACCACACCAGTATTCCAATTCAGACTCAATATGAATAGCAATTCTAATGATAATACCCAAATTGATGCAACATGATGAATAACTTTGTAACAAAGAAATGCAAAGCAGCTGAACGTAGTGAAAACATTGCAAACTAATTAACTTCCAAGTGCATCCTCACTTCTTTCCCCAACATAGTCTCCTCACAGGTGGCAAGGGTAAGGCCGTCACTATTGGAATCTGACCCTGGCGGTGGATATGTGAGCAGGGATCACCTCGGTGGAGGAGACTTGGGGAGTGGGGATGAGGCACCCTTGGGTGAGACACGGTATCCCCATGTCCCTTTTCTAATGAATTCAATTTACCCCAGGCCTCTTTGGTGCTGGGACGAAGAAGATGCAACACAGACCTACAGCAGACTAGAGAACTAACTGTGCAGTCTAGTTGTCAAGTGCCTAATCCAGCTGATGGGATATTTAAAGACCAGTGGTGGAAGCAAGAGAAGGCTGTGAAGGAGAGTGCAGTTACGTGGAAGCGAAAGCCCGAGAAGTCCAAAGAAGCTGGAGAGGAATGCAGAGCAAGCGCAGCGGGAAGCCAGGTGGAAAGCAGGCCAATGTGTGAAAGCTCAGCAGAGGAAAGCTGGTGCTTCCCTCTGAACCGTAGAAGCATCTGGAGAGGCCGGGTGAGAGCTGAAGGAGCACTGCCGAACGAACCGCAGCAGAGAAGGAGCTGGCGGTGTCGGAGGCAGTGAGATGCATCTGCTATACCGGTGAGCGAGAGAGAAGCGGTCCACAAAGCTGCGCGAGGACCGGCAGGACAGAGAATAGTTCCCAGCCACACAAGTGCTGCAGCCCCACAACCCACGTCGGACATGCCAAGCAACACCGGTGAGTCTGCCCAGGAGCACTGGGAGCCCCTGGGCGTACCGACATAGGTTTCAAGGGGATATTTGCTATTTATGACAAGCAGGTAAAGGAAAGAGACTGTAAATATGTGAAATCCCTCATTTAAGTAAATGTGGGTAAAATACAGAATAAGTACAACAATGAAGCAATGAACTATGATAAAACCAGAGAAAGTATTAATAACCGTGAAGTGAATTGGTTATAAGCTGGAAGCAAGGATAATAAGCAAAGCCCAGTAAGCAATCCTAAATGAATGAGTGGGAATGAACATTGTCAAGAGGTAGACCAGCATTGCTAAGAGTCAAGCATATATTCTTTCGCACTACTGAAAGAAATGAATAGTCGTGCGAATAAACAAAGCCAAACAAGTCTGCAATAGTGAATGATTGTGATGAGCATTGCCAAGAGTCAAGTGAGCATTGCTAAGAGTAAAGCAGATATTATTGCACATTAGTGCCCGGAGAGAGTCGAGCAGAATGCAACATGCATTCTGATGGGCTCTCGCCGGGTCGTTACCTGGCCGAGAATCCCTCGATTCTCGGCTGGGATTCCAGCCTCCTTGTCCATGGCGGGGGGGGCATGGCAGCCCCTCAGCCAATGAGGAGGCTAGAAGCGGGGCCATCCCCGCTTTGAGTCTCCCCACGGCAGAGAGGTTGCCTTTGCCCCCCCCCCCTGCCGGGGACTCAGGTAAGGCCTTCCCCCCCTTTCCTCCCTCCTCCCTGCCCTCCCCACCCCACTTACCTTCTTGCTCCTTCGTCCCCGTGAGAGACGATGGCAGCCTCCAGCCGTGTGGAGACTCGGAGCGGGGCCATCCCCGCTCCACGCCTCCACAAGGCTGGAGGCTTCCATCGTCCCCCACCGGGGACGCAGGTACGTTTTAAACTTTTTTTCTTCCACTCCCGCCCCCCCAACCCCACTTACCTTCTGCTCCTTTTTTTTCGGGAGCGAAACGCGCTGGTAACACTTCTGTTGCCAGCGCGTCCGCTCTCGATGGCCGCCATGGAAAGGGAAAACGGACTCCGTTTTCCCTTTCCCGTTTCCCTGCGGTTTTTTGTCCCGAAACGCTGCAGCCCCGGTCACGCAGATATTGCGGGCCAGGGTACTAATAGCAATATGACCCCCGCCTAGGGGGCATTACCGACTGAGGTAATGCCCCGGGGCCTTCGTTAAGGCCCTCGCTTCGCTCTGGCCTATAACTATGGGCCCTGGGGCATTACCCGAGTCAGCAATGCCCCCCCGCTCGGGGTATATTGCTTAATTAATGAAAGAAATTAATGATTGAAAAAAGTAAACCTGCAAGCAAGAAAGACCTGGTCAAAGGGCATCAGATGTTGTAATCAGAAGACCTGAAAGAGTGAATACGTTTCCTAGCAGGAGAGTGTACTCGGAAGCATATGTTGGTCATTGCAAGTGAAAGCTACGATACCAGTGAATGGTGATAAAAGGAAACAATAAAGCTTCAAGGGCAAGTAAGCCTTATTGGGAAACTGGAACTGTGGCAAAATACCTATGAAACGGATGCGAGAAAGGTGTGTCGGTTGCTTGACCTGTAATGGGTGGACCGTGTGGTCTGACAACTGCTCCTGGACTGAATAAACCCACCTAAGTAAAAGCCACTTTGTGATTGAATAAAGGAAAACTTGTGCGAATTGAAAATGAGGAACTGAACTTTATAAACTGGTGAAAGGTAACCAAACTGAAGAGCTGCGAAGTGTCCTAAGGAATTGTGCTATTTTGGAACATTGAATATCCTGAGGAATTGTGTTAATTTGGAACTTTGATAGACTTGAAAGCTCAGGGAAGGGAACCCCTCTTTTGTAAAGTGAACGGTTTGAACCTTGGGGGAAGAGAAAACCCTTTTCCATCAGAGAGCTGGAAGAAGCACTGAACTTTCATTTGACCACTTCCTATTTGATGCTGACATCCCTACACATTGTCATCAGTTAGATGTGAGGGCAAGTATAGGCTTTGGACACAGACATTTGCTTTGGACTTCCTGACACAGACTATTATCATTACTTTTATTTCGGTGGGGAAATCCCACCTTCACATAGGGCAAGTTAGGTTGCTTTCCAACCCTCCATTTTTAGTTAATTAAAGATTGCACAAAAAATCTTATTCAGTTGTCTGTATCTACTTCATGATGCCTTCAGAGTGCATAAAAAGGCCTAATATGCACTTTACCTGCAGGGCTGTCTATATGCTAGAAACAAGACTCAAGATGTTTTTGTAAAGCATTAGATTGTTTAAATGTATTTAGTAATGTACTTTGTTTGCATTAATAATTAATTTCACACGCAGCTGTCTTTTTCACAATGTAGGTGTGATGTTTCATTTTATAAAAACACGTTATTTGCAAAGAACTAACTGTATACTGTGTTTTCATATTTAATACAATGTAAAATCATTGTTTATATTGCTTGGAAGAATACGTTTTTGAACAATGAACGGTTGCCGGTTTAAAATTCATTTCCCATTTTACAGATGCACTTGAATCTAATTTATGAGAATCAGCATTTTGTAAATTCACCTGCCTTAAGAAACAAAATGGCAGCTTCACAAATGTAAATCCTTTGAAGCAGACAGCTGATTGTGGGAGGACACTTTAGATTAGTCCCTGGCATCACTATGACTGACAATTGAACTGTACGTTTTACTTGGGAGTCTCGGATTTGCTCTGGGGTGGCTTAATGATGGGAGGAGAGAGGATTACTGTTTAAGGGAGGAGATTCAAAATTCGGGCCATGATTGACTACTGCACTATCATTTTGTATATCAATGCAAAGTCTATGGGACAATAACCTGCCAGCCACTTGCAAAGATTGCAACTATAGATTAAGAGATTGACGCCCACAAAACAGGATTGTCTGGCAAGGAAATTGGGGTTTTATTTTAGTTTAGTTTTGGCTTAAGATTTTATAACAAGATGAACCAAGAAGCAGACAGAGTACATGAGGTAAACCTGCTGATCAGATTCTAAGTGGGGCACAGCTAGCAGGCAGAAGGTAAATCACAAAACTGACTGTGAGAAGGTGAACAACCAAGCAGGGAGGCACAGGTGAACCACAGCACTGGACTGCCTCTGTGAAAGGAAGCAAGCAGCTATTCTAATGCATTCACCATGGCAGATTAAATGTGTTTATGTGCCAAAATATTGGCACTTTGCCAATTAGCAGATATTCTGATTTCTTTTCTTTTTTTTTGCTGCTTCAATATTTTGGTGTCTGAAATGAGCCTTTTTATACATTTTGCTCCATATTTCTCATTAACATGCTACCATTAAGTGATACCATAATATATTTTTGGCAGGTTGCCTTTCAACTATCCTTTGTGCCAGCGAGAGACTGAGTTGATGTGATACGAGTTTTGGCACAGAGCCTTAAGACCTTTGCTCCCCATCATATTTCTTTGCCCATGATAAGTCACTTGAGTGTGAAAGCGGTGGATTTAAAATGATCTGGCTTCATTTTTAATCCATGGTTTTAGATTGGTTTTAAGTAACTGCCCTTAGAAGTCATGGGTATTTTAGTTTTTTAGCCCTTTCTATTTAACAAATGTACATGAATTGGTATAACCTCATCTGCCTACTGGCTCAATCCTGTTGGCACTATTAGGAGTATAATTTGAAGTTTTACTGTGCCACATTTTAGATAGCTAAACACATTGTTCATTGGTTGTGGTTTGCTATACATTACTAGATGTGAATAGGAAAAGAGTAGAATGCTAGGACTACATTATGGCTAATATTGGGGACTGCATATTTTTTGACTATACTATCTCTACAAGAGAATAAATAAACATGAATGCTAAACAAAAAGTATGTGAGCCTGGTGTAAATGCTTGTCGTTTTAATGATACAACTGTGTAGGGAAGTTATTGATAACATCTAATGTTACTTATTCCCTGAAGGGTAATACAAATTGGTTCCTGGATGCTATAAGGAAGGGGTAAAAATTTGAATGTGCAGGTTACTAGCCAGATATCGAAAGCCATTCGCTTATCAAAATACACTGCACACAATTTCTTATCCGCCAAGAGTCGGTTATAACTCACCAGCGGCTAGTTGCAAGAGCACCTTTTGAGGCCTGTTCTAAGGGTAGATACACAGCAGTATTGCTGTCCAATAGTCAACCAGTCAGCTGCTGGCGAGTAGTGGTTTCTCTTGCAAAAAGCGCAGAGATCCAACTATCTCAAGACCCTTGTTTGGGATACAGTACTATTCCCTGCTGCAAAACCTGCCACAATCCTAGGGGAGCATTTCGACCCCCTTTGGGATGGAGGTTAGGCTCTGGCAAGAGGGGTATGTTTCAGTGTCCGGTCTTACATCCTATGTAAGGATCTTCTAGAAGTGGAGATGGAAGTCCTATCTCTTCCAGTCGCTACCTTGCCAGTTCTAAATTAATACAGAATACTGGACAAGTGAGACTAGAAGAGGAAACCAGTATGGGAAAAACCTCTTCAGTGGAGATCCAGCAGGGTACAGCATGTAATCCCTCCGCCTTCAGTAGGTTTTCCAAAAGCAAATGCCCCAGAACTCCCACAGATGCAGAATTCTAGAAGATAGATAAGTGGGCAGAATGCAGGTATCGGAATGAACAAGGGGCAGAGAAACTGCAAGAGTACCAGGATTAATGAGGAATCAAGGGGCAGCTGTAAGGCTAAGAATGGATGCTAAGAATTCAGGCAAGAGGTACGCAGCTAAGAAGCTGCGAGTGAAAGATCAGGAAACATGAAACTGAAAAGTCCAGGGCCGAAGTCAGCAGGAGGGAACAGGACTCTCAGTATGTGGGGAGCTGAGCTCTGGAGTTTGGAAACAGCCGTCGCAAAAGGGAACGGGGACTGAGCATCAATGCAATGAAACCAAGCCTCAATTGTTGCAACACATTGGTTCGACTGCTGCTGTTTCTTTATCTTGATTCGCCTTGTCCCAGGGCATGGCAAATAGTAGACAGGGAAAAGTACTAGCCATTAATGGAATCCCTGGCAGCCATCTTAAAGGGGCTTTGATGACAATAACAAGCCACTTATGCCATGGGCGATGTGGCACCATAAACGTATGATTAAAAATCATGTCAGTTGTCTCCACTTTTGCTGGTAAACCTTTGCCCTTGTGGCCCATGTTAGCAGGTCCATCTTTTGCAGAGATTGAATCTTATTACGTTCTACCCACCTTGAGTATGGTGCTTAATCCTTCATTACTACTTGGTGGGACAGGTCGTGAAAGACTGGGCTGCCTAGACTTTAATCAATTTGGTATGGTTGGGATGGTGGTGTGCTTGCTTCACTTCTAGCCTGATCACCTCTTTGTTTTGCTTTGTCAACCCAGACGTGGATCCCGTGCCTGCTGGGGATGCTTGTGGTCACATGCAGAAGAGATGTGACCTAGGGAAATGTTTATGCTGCAAGCTCTACGGTGAGGGGATTTTTGGATAATCTCTCCAACAGGTTAGCGCGACGACCGTTGGGTGCTGCGGTATGAAAAGCGGGCAAAGGTGGAGGATATGGGAAGACAGTAGCATAAGCCACATGTGCTGGTAGACAGTGTGGCCATGCATGCTATTGACAGCAGCAGTACGTCTACGCATGGGGCACACGTAATGGTGCTCCGAGTCCGTAATGATCGAAGCAAGATAACAAATGGAGTTCCCCTGCATGGCGACTGGGCATTGCGTGCACGGACGTGCGCACTGACTGCATGGACATACGGCTGACATTCGGGCCGCCCGGCCCGGAAACAATAACAGATCGAAGCGCACTGGGGGCTGGTCCTGTTACATCACGCGCCTAAGAATTTAACCCCATCCACGGCTGAGACATTCAATAAAAGCTAAGTCTGAGCTGTGTAGTGGCACTGTGACTGCTGAGCAAGGCCACACGTAACATAGTGCGGATAAGCACTTAAGGCGAACAGTTGGCCTGTCACTCATGAACTACCATAACACTAACAGCCTTAACACAGTTTGAGACCTGTAAAATGTACATGGAGCCCAAGGTGACACGCTGCTAAGGAAATAAGGGAAAAAGTGGAGTGGGAATACGGTCCCCAGAATTCGCAGTTAACATTCTGCTCGTAGGGGAGACGTGGGAGGACACAGCCCATTCCAGACTGGATATTGCGGGCTGCCCTGCAGCGTGGCACACTGAGGGCCCCCAGACACTGAATTGGAATATACTGGAATACTGGAGAGGTGATATAGGATACGGAGCGAGACTGCAAGATGTCGCTGAAGGGGCTGAAAGCCAGGGGTAAGCAACCCACTATGGACACCTTTGCCAAGGTACAGCAGACCCCCCTGACCCTGGTGCAAAAAACGGGGGAAGCATCTGGAGATGACGCCCCTGAAGGAGAAAACCAACAAGTCCTAGCGGCCATAACGGATCTAAGCACCAGGTGGGGCACAACAATGGCAGAACTACGGACAGCCCTGGAGAACAAAATAGATGCCGTCAGAATTGAAATTACCTCCTGCGGCAGGACGTCAGGGCGCTGGCAGAAAGAACAAGTGGCCTGGAAAGCGCAGTGAAGACTAACACGGACTTGAGCACAAACAATGCGAAGGAAGTCCATATGCTCAAATAGGTCGCCAACCTTGAAAACAGGGTGGAGGAAGCAGAAGGATGGGCAAGACGGAACAACATCCGGGTGGTTGGCCTGCCAGAAGGAGAAGGCCAAGACCCTACGGACTACGTGGAGAACATGATTCTGCAAGAAGTGGGAGCGGACAAACTCTCTCAGGGGTTCACGGTAGAGCGGGCACACCGAGCCCTGATGAGGAAACCAAGGCCTGGAGCTCCCCCGCGGCCTATAATTGCAAAAATCTTGAATTCCAAAGATAGGGAAAAGATCCTGGAGTACTTTTGCAAGGGCGGGACGATAGAAAGAGGCTCCTCTAAGATCACAGCATACCCTGACTATACTATGCTGGTGCAAAGACAGAGATATAGTTATGTGGCGGTCAAGAGAAGATTGCGTGCAGCGGATATTAGGTACATGCTACTGTACCCAGCGAAGTTGAAAGTTCTGCACAAAGGCAGAGCATTGTTTTTTGCACCCCGGAGGAAACAGCGTTGTGGTTGGACTCACAGGGCTGGATGGCGCCAGATGGAAGACAGGATGGCCAAGAGCACGATAAGTGAAGATATTGTATCATGTACATTGCGAGGATAGGAGGGTGGGCATCTATCATGGAGCCTTGCTGTACTTGATAGATGTGATGTAGTCCTTGAACTTTATGACTTTGGTGGACTGTAATGTGGGATATAATGGCGCACGTAAACATAAGCGTTAGGCGTAGCAACTTTAAACAAATAGGAGCAGCAGGATCGCGGTTACATAACCCCGAGAATCAGTAACAAGGCAGCCAATAGGTCGGCCTCACCCTGCTGAGTCGCGAGTACGGGTTTGACCAGAAAGGACTCGATGCGGGGATGCCTGAGATCCAGGGATGGAGCTGGGCAACAGTTGGGGGTGGGGGGGTTGTTAGGGAAGGGAAGGGAGGCGGGAGGGCGGAGGGAAGGGGTGTTTGGAGTGTTTGTAGTTGTAGGAAGTTTGAATTGGGGAATGAGCCTAAATAGATTGAGACGGAAATGGGATCTGGATTGCAACGGGGGGAGGGAAAGGGGCACTCTAATGGGCCATGGGGGACCTTGAAATAATTACGTGGAATGTCAGGGGACTTAACAGTTATCTAAAAAGGAATAAGGTCATGTTGTACCTGCGCAGGCAGAAGATGGACATTGCGCTGCTGCAGGAGACACATCTGACACGGGAAAAGATGGAGATGGTTGAGAAGAAATGGAAAGGGGTTGTGGCGGGCTCGACATACTCTGCTTATGCTAGAGGAGTACTCATCTGGGTGGCGCTGCATGTCCCGTTTCAACTAATACAGCAAGTAGCGGGAGCAGATGGGACGATGGTCATAGTGAGGGGATTAGTGGAGAATAGGGAGATAAGCGTTGTAAATACGTACGCCCCCAACCAGAACACGGCGGCGTATTTCCGAACTCTGTGCACCAGCCTTGGTATGTGTATGGGTAGTGCGGCAATCTGGGGTGGGGATTTTAACTGTGTATTAAACCCCAAGGTGGATAGATAAAATGGCAAGATAGATAGCCCCGCCTCAGCGGCTAGAGCACTGCAGACACTGCTAGACGATTTTGGTCTGGCAGATGTGTGGAGAACGAAATACCCCCAGGAGAGGCACTATTCGCACTACTACGCCCCGCAGCAGTTACACACACGGTTACACAAAATGTCTTTGCTACATCGGAGGTAATAACAGAGATCACTCAGGCAGAATATAAAGCGAGATTCCTCTCGGATCACTCGCCCCTGGTAATCGGGTGGCAATACTGACCCCGAGAGCACGGATTCCGACATGGCGCCTCCAAGCAGAGGCACTCAAGGACCCTGTTTTTAGGGAGGATATAAGAGAGGAGATTACATACTACTTTGAGACGAATACGGGCAGTGTAGATTCGGCAAGTACATTATGGGAAGCCTTTAAGGTAGTGATGCGAGGGGTAGCCATAGCAAAATCAAAAGGCCTACAAGGTGGGGTCTTGGCTGACCTACAGGGGACGGAAAGGGAACTAGAAAAGGCATTAAAGAGAGGAAGTGAAGATATGGAGCTAGTGCTTAAATTACAGCAGAAATGCGCGGAGCATTGGGAAAGACTGTGCAATCCTAACTACAAAAAGTATATAGAAAGACAGCATGCGGGGGGGGGACAAAACAGTACGGCTTTTGGCATGGTTATACAAGAGCGAGACTCCCCGAACCGTGATCAGAACAATAACGAGAGAAGATGGTAGTGTAGAGGACACCCAAGTGAGAGTTAATCAGGAGTTCGTAGATTACTACAAGGTGCTATATGGAGATAAAGAGGGAAGTAGCACAGGGAGATATTGGAAACATTGGAAGACATAGGGCTGCCTATGATTAGCGTTGAGGAGAGAGAGGAGCTGGATGCATCGAATACTCTGGAGGAGTTAGAAGAAGTGGTGAGGCAGCTGCCTACTAGTAAGACCCCTGGGGCGGACGGGCTCCCCAGTGAATTTTATAAAGTATACAGGGAGGAAGTCCTCCCCCCATGTTAGAAATGTTAAACGAAGCGTTCGAGGTAGGACGGTTGCCGGAGTCACTCAGAGAAGCGATTATAATACCGCTTCCCAAGCCCAACAAGCCTAGGCATAGCTGTGGCTCTTGCAAACCCTTGTCGATGTTGAACCAAGACAGCAAGATATTGACCGCTGTCTTGGCAAACAGATTGCGAAGAGTTATTGATAAACTTATACACCCTGATCAGACAGGCTATGTCCCAATAGAAATATTACTCATAATCATCGACGACTCCAACGGGTAATTGAATGGGGAAGTGAGAATGAGGGTGAAATGGCGATTGTGTCCTTAGACGCGGTAAAGGCTTTCGATTCGGTCAAATGGCCGTGGTTGTTGGCGACCCTGGCGGGGTACGGAATGGGGCCTGGATACATGAGGTGGGCGACGATGCTGTACAGTGAACCGCTGGCTAGAGTTAGAACAGGATCAGTGATATCCGAAAGATGGCAACTCAGCAGAGGCACCAGACAGGGGTGCCCATGGTCCCCAATGCTTTATATACTAGCCCTGGAGCTCCTAGCAATATACCTTAGACAAAAATACGATACTATAGGTATTGAGGTGGGAGGGGAACGACACCTGATCTCCTTATATGCAGATGATTTGTTGCTGTACTTGAGGCACCCGGAGGAAAATCTCCAGTATTTTCTGGAGGTTATGGAGAGATATGCGGGTCTGTCCGGGATAGCGGTGAACCCCCAAAAATCTAGTATTTTCCTGCTAGGCAGTTATAAGGGAGCCTCTGTGGGACGACTATCAGTGTTGCAAATACCATGGGCGGTTCGTACTTTCCGGTACCTTG
This sequence comes from Ambystoma mexicanum, assembly GCF_040938575.1. NCBI lineage: Eukaryota > Metazoa > Chordata > Amphibia > Caudata > Ambystomatidae > Ambystoma > Ambystoma mexicanum. The sequence continues at coordinate 909,401,675 of NC_090935.1, read as the reverse complement.
GGATAGACGTATACCATACTGTTGAAGAGGAACACAAGCACAATACAGAGGGAGCTATTGCAAAAATTGAGAAGTGTATGAAATTCTTGGTGAAATTGCCCCTAGCAATGATGGGATGAGGTGCAATGCTGAAGATGGTGGTCCTACCTAGGCTCCTACATTACTTTGGGAATATTCAACACATGATACCTAAGAAATGTTTTGCTAAACTGAACAGCATGTGTAGGGATTTCCTGTGGCATGGTACCCGAAACAAAGTGGCGCTATGGAAGTTGCAGAACTTTCATGAAAAAGGGGGGCTAAAATTGCCTAATTATGAGGTTTATTATGTAGAGAGCCAGCTGCAATATGTTGCCAAATGACTCTCGGACGAAATGACCCCTGAGTCTAGGTTGCTTGGACAGGATTGTGCCCCATTTTATCTAAAAGAGATGATCTGGCTGCCCAAGACAGAAATGAAAGAGCGCCCTAGGATGCTGGTGCTCGGATGGAATAAGTGGCGCCGAGCATGCCAGATGATGGAGAATCCATTCGCATGCTCCCCGCAGATGCCGCTGGCGACACTGGCAGGGGGTGATAAGCAGCTAAGGATGACAATTGGGACTCACTGGGAATCGGTGGGGTTGGTAACGCTGGGGGATGTCTGGCGAGAGGGCACAATTATAGATTTTGGGGTGCTGGGAGAGGAAACGGGGCTACACACGGGCCAATATATCACAAAACATAGAATGATGCAGAGAATCGGAAAGACATGGCCGGAAACAGTGTTAGAAGAAGAACCAGATGCTATCATAGATGCAATATATGATATATCAGAGGGGGGGGCATGAGATCTCTAGACTGTACGAGATGGTGATGTCCAAGGTTGGGAAGGACTTATCACAATTGAGACTAGACTGGGAAGCGGAAGTAGGAGCCCCAATAGAGGATGGGATGTGGGAGCGTGCCCTGGGGTACCACAAGAAGGTGTCAAGAAATGCAAGACTGAAACAGATACAACTGTATATAACGCACAGTGCATATTTGACACCTCTGAGGATATCGGGGTTTAAAAATGCTGGACGACATGTCCCAAATGTGACGAAGAAAAGGCTGACATGGTACACATGTTTTGGTCATGCCCAGTAATTGAGTGTTTCTGGGGGGAAGTGGCGCAGAAACTAGCAGAAAAAGGGGTCAAGATCATCATAGATACAGCCTGGGCCTGCTTGCTGGGGGGGTTCCCCAGATCGCAGAAACTTAAGCATGTTGGCAAACTGAAAGACCTAGCATATGTGCTTGCAAAAAGAATTTCCATGGGATGGAAGACATGCCACAGGCCACGGGTGGAGGTGTGGTGGAAGGAGTCGCAGAAATGGGCAGAGGCGGAAACCATGGTATGGCAAGAGGCAAGCAATGTAGGGGGTGAGGAGGAGGTGAGAACCCTGATGGCATGGAAATCGTTAATAGCGGAATTGTTTGGAACAATGCAAGACCTGACGGAATCCACGGAAAGTGAGACTCCACCATGGGTGGCAGATACAGATTGTGTGGACTAAATAGGCTCATAAAGGGGGGTGGCATGGGGGAGCAGTGGTCGAAATTAAGAAATGTATAATGGTACTGTTGATATATGCACTGCGTGTTTGGTTGTATTGTTGTTTGTCTGGTTGAATAAAATCAATAAAATATGTTTTAAAAAAAATCTCTCCAACAGGTTGAATGAGCTGACTCGAGGCGTATCATTTTAATAAGATTGGTAATATTGCAGTTGTGGATCAACAAAGCCCTCGTAATGTTTTACTGTTTAAACACTCATTTAACCTGGAGGACTCTTGGAGAATAAATCCCCCTTTGGCAAAATATTATACATTTTATTCTGTACCATGTCATACTCGCAAATTATTGCCTTATTTCACGCTATGGTATACAATGTAAAGATGGACATGTTCATTGTTTCAGACCACACCCATGAATCCCTGGTCCTAGATCGCGTTATCTATGTTTTGGGACCCAAGCCTCGTGTATTGAACACAAGCCTGTAGGCAGACCAGTGGGTTTGTGAGATTGGTAGTCAAAACTATTAGACTATATTTTGTTCAGAATGAACATTAGGTGGAGGACTACTGAGGATCTCATTTTCATGCTGTGAGTAATGGAAAGCAGTTGCGTAAAAGCCTTGCATAAGCCTTTTGCATGTCTGACTACGCGTCACTGGTCATTTTCGACCATTTGTATGGCAGAGAGAAGGGGCGGAATGCAACTTGAATTCCTGCCGCCTCCCTTCTTCTCCACCATACAAATGTTCCAGCATTTGCACCAGAATGCATTTTCATGCCGGCGCAAATGCTGGCGATTCCTATGGACTCTATAGGGATCCTTTGTAATTGCCACCTGCTATGCGTACATGCAAGGCAGCATTCGATTCGTTTGCATGGCAGATCGCAAACGTGCAGGGCACAAGGCAGCGTGCACGCTTGTAGGCTGCCTTTTGCCCTGTATTTCTGCACTCTGCCGTGCAAATGACGAACATTTTGTGCTGGCGTAATTTACGTTGCAGTGCTACCATATTGCCCTGCCGTTAAATTACATGCTCCAATCAAATAACCTCCTTAGTCTTTCGGAAGCACTTTAGGCATCAACCAGTTATCACACTAGCTGCCCAACAGTGGTACAGAAACTGAAAAACATGACCAGGAGGGTTATGGCCGCTCACTAGAGGACCTGCCGGTGAAGTATGCAACTGCTCCTACTAAGGCCAACTGGGCGCCCCTTTTTGTGGCTGGACATAAGTGACATTTTACTCACACTAAGGAGATATAGAGGATCATCTTCCATACCAGGCAAGCGCTCATTGGGAGTACAGGGAGAAAGCTTGCAAGCTCCTGGCTGCTTGCTTCGAAAAGGATAGAAGAGAAGTGTACAGTAGATTACGTCATAGTTGGGGATTGGAGGCATACTTCCTCAAATTGGGGTATTGCTTTGGCCATCCTCATTTATTATTCAACCTTGTACTCTGTTGATGCAGCACCTGAGGATCAATTGCTACATAATTTCTTCTGGAGGTTTGGCATCCCAAGCATAAACCCAAACAAACAGTTTTTTTGGATTTCAGAATTTGGCTGGAAGAGGTAGTTCCAGACTTAAAACTAATGAAGCCTAATAAATACCATTGCACAAATGGACTGCCGGTAGACTTTAATTCAATTTGTACCAGACTATTTCCAGTCCTTGAGGAGCTTTTTAGCTAAATCGGTCAACAATGTACTCTTCTTCCAGTCCACGCCTGAAGCAATCATTACAGAGATCCTCAAGCCTAATGAACCCCCCCACCTGTTGCTCCAACTTCCTGCCAATATCACTGCTAAGTGTACATTTGAAACTCTTGATGAAAATATTTGCCTTGAGACAGAACACCCTGATACACATGCGTCTCTTTGGATCTATGTGATCATTTCGAAAAAGAACTGTAAATCCCAAAATACTTAATTATTTTTCTTTCACCCCATTTCACGGCATATATATGTGGAGGAAGACCCCTGCACCGTCCCCTCAGTACGTTGCTACATTTTTCATTAACTTAACCCACTCCCCCACATATATATGCTTTGAAATGGGTATACTGAAATCTGGTATTTTGGGATTGTCTGCGATATTTTTGGGGTTCTGCCCTCTTTCACTGCTCATATTGCCTCTATCTCCAAGTCCTAATGCTTTCAGCTTAATATCTCTGCAAGGCCCATCTTTTCCTTACTTTCAAGTTTACTAAGCTCGTCAAGTCTTCTCTAGTATATTCTCGGCTTTCCTATTGCTCTAGTCTTCTTGGTCTTCCTGCTTCGCACCTAGCCCCTCTTTGGTCCATCTTCCATGCCTCCATATGTGTTCTGTGTGTCTGTTCACCCCGTGAGTCAATTTCTGCTTCCTTATAACATCTCTGTTCGCTTTCCTTTGAGGTTCGCCATCTCTTTAACTTCCTTTGTATCGTCTTTAAATCTCGACATGGTCTTACTCCTGCCTACCTTTCCTCTCATCTCATTCTATACTCCCCTTGTTTCCTTCGCTCACAGTCTCGCTATCTTTTATCTGTTCTTCGCCCTCCCTGTGCCTCCTCCCATTTCTGTTCTTTTACGCTTCTAGCTTCCAAATATTGGAACTCTCTCCCTCTCTCACTTTGCTCTCTCCCTTCCTTTCCTCTTTTAAATACTCAGCTCAAGACTCCCCTTCATTCTTCCCATTAATCGTCATGTACCCTGAATGATCACATTTTATTGTATCCTCCTTGTTCTTTGTACAGCACTAGGCGTTAGGCGCTATATAAATAAAAAATAAAATACAAATAATAAAGTTGGTTTTGTTAAAGGTTGCCAGGGGTATGATCTGTTATTTAAGTGGGATTAGAACAAAGAGTAAGGCTCTAACATGGTGGCATGACCAAGTGCTGGTTGGGTGTAAAGGGGTGGGGGCACACCTGCCCAAAACAATGCTTCATGAGACCCTGCAAGCATCTATTTTGGGTCACTCGGCATGTTCTCAAGTGGTCTTATTTGCATCCAGTCTGCATATTGTAAATAAATCTCTCTGGCTCGTTTTATAATAAACCATAATAAACCAGTGAATACATCATGTTCTTCTCAATATATAAACAATTCAGTCAGTGAATAAATCACCCACTTGTGTAAATAAATCACCTATGAGAAATACAGGACAAATATGACCAATCTGGGTTCCTGGCTGCTTTGCATAGTATCAAAGAGCATTTTGGGAACATAGGAATGAAGACTGTTTTTTATATTTGACAAATGTATCTGTAATAGGGAGTAAAGCATGCAACCTTTCTGAGCATGCAAAGCACATTGGGCTTGACTTTCATTTCTTTTGTCATAACACTCACTTGACCAGAAAAATGTCTATAAATTGAAAACACATGTACTTATTTGGACAGCCTCAGTTATTGTATCTGAGGCATGGGCTGTCCTGCTTGAGCAGAGGACGACGTACATCCATGAATGCAGGGCATAAAACTTGCGCTCCCCGCTAGTGATATTTGACTCTTGACTAGTAAGGAATGATGTGCCATTTGTATATATAAAATTGAGGTGGCGAGTGACATTTTATGGCTTGATAGTAGCCTGAAATGTTTACACCCTGAAAATGTATTCCTTTCACAGCTGGAAAATCTCTCCGAGTTCCTGCAATTCTCAACTAGTTCAAGTTTTCTAAAGCACACTTTCAGACTCCTGGCGTGCGCACAGGGGATTTCGTGTTGATTGCTTATTATCTGGGGCAGAACGTGCCCTGGCTCAGGGGCAGTTTTTGGAGACTGGGAGGACACTGCCCCAGTTTAAAGCCCTGGGTAGACTAACACGAGGGAGCTCCTTGTTGTTGCACACCTTCATAGGACTGAATTGCATCCATGTGCGGTTTTTAGTATTGACAAAAAATTATTTGATCGGGTTTGTACATTGTCTAAATTCAACTTTGGACCTCTCGTCTACATTGCTTAAGGCCTTATACAACTCGCCTTTGTACCAATTACGCTCAATATACTATTTTCAGGGTGTTTCACTTGCAGAAACATAGGCACTCGCCAGGGCTGCCCATTTTCCCCATACCTACGAAATCTCACTATTTTGAACCCCTAGCTATAATAAATTACCCATTGGGTGGGTATTAGGGTGATAAGTCGATAACCTTTTTGCCTCTGCTATTGGCTGCTTCATCTGCACCAGGGTTCTTTCGATTGCTGGATGAGTTTGGGGTGGCCTCCTGCTTTAAAGCTAATAATAAATAAAATTGGTATTTCCTACTATCCTTTCCCTGTTCTACAGACCGGTTTGGACATTTGGCTATTAACTAGGCATGGGGAGGGTTTGCATATTTGGGAATAAACGTGTCCCGAGATGTGGAGGGGCATCATGCAGACAAATGGTAGCACTGATATGGTAAATGTCTATTGGACTGCAAAAGACGGAGTTACACTTTTCACTTTGTGGGTCAAGATATACTCTGGAGATGATGTTTCGCCTTAGGGTATCCTATGTTAACCCTATAAAGGTGGGCCCCGGACAAATGTCTCCCTCTACTGCGATTAAACGCATGAAAACACAGCACCTACAGGAGACACTTAGTTCTCAGTATGGCTTTCTATTCACCTGTCACCATTCAACACACACCATTTGTTTGGGAGCAGACCCATCATCTAATATACAAAAATAAATTGTATTTGTTTATGTTGCCGTTATAAAATATAACACCTGATGCAGTACAGCGTAATAGTTCCCTATTTTGAGGCATTGTTTAAGTCAGTAAGAGGCAGTGTTTAAAATGTTTGTGTGAAGGTAAAAATAAGGGTGAAAATCCTACAAAAAGCTTTGAGGAAAGTGGAAGGTGCCTTTTGGTTATCCTTCAGGGGCCGAAATTGGAATTCATGGAGCAGGAGCTGGAAGTAGCTCCTGGTTTTCAGGATTTCCCTCATACTAGGAGTTACTCATTGTGACCCAGGAGCTATTAATGTCCAGTCTCACGAATGTAGTGCCTGATAAATGGTGGAACGTGAATGTCTTGAACCTCTCTTTCCATTTCTATGTTGTTTTGTCTGGTATGCTATTGCTCACTGTTTCTGTTGAATCCTCATTGTCTGTCCATGTTTCTCCACATGTCTTCACTTTTGACCTTCTCTTTAAATTGCTTTTCTTTTTATTTCTTTTACATTTCGTCTTAGTTCATCAATCTTGCTCCAACCTCTCATTTAGTCTTTACCTATCTTTGCTGCTGTACTTGTGCCACTACATCTGTTACTGCATTAATCTCTGTTACTGACACATTGTTATCCCTGCTGACACCTCTTTTTTGTTGTGTCCTTGCCCACTCTCTTTCTCACTGCTGCAAAATGAGGCATTAATGCATAGCATACAACGAATCTAACCTCCAAATGAGTAGCAACTATAAGGTACCGTGCAGTACATGTGTCAATTCATGCTTTGCAAGCTTCATGGTGAGGGACTGCTGTGGGATGACCTTGCTTTGAAGCTACGGAACAAGAAACTCAGTTGGCACTCCTGGAAGGCATCCTCAAGATCAGCGATGTCTGGGTAGACGATTCCTTATTTTCCTCTGAAATGTTACAATTTATGCATAAATTGCAAAACTGTGAACATGGTAGCCATAGGGATCTGACCGATATATTTCACGTACTACTCCCAGTTCTGCAAGCCGAGCTACACGATGTGCCAATACTATATGCCCTTAGCTCTCCCCATTCTCCTTCAGCCTTCAACCTTTAAACAAAACCAAAGAGGGACTGTGGCGCTGATGTGATGTGTGCCTATAGACTGAATTGGCAGAAGGAACTTGGTGTGCCAGTTAGCAACTCAACTTTGTGGACGGTTCAAATATGAAACGTATCAAATTAGGCCTGAATCTCAGATTATGTCACCAAAGAATAGTTAATCGATTATACTGAACTCTAGCGAGGGTGATGTTGTGCAAGCATAATTTATCTGATGTTTGCTGGGCGTGTAAGAAGGAGGGCTCATGTGTTCATGTTCTGGAAATTTGGGCAGGTGCAAGATGTCTGGAAGGAAGTCCTTTACCTGGTTGACTTGATACCAAGCTCTGTGGCTCCCAGTGACCCAATTATAGTGGTGCTGAAGCTCTTTGCCTTACCACATGAGACTCTACTTTTGATTTATCAGGCATTGTTTGTGGCAAAAAAGAGATCCTTAAGATATGTAAGTCTTCAAGGAGTCCTGCCTGCCAGGCATCCACAGCTCGCATGAGCTTGTTATCCTCCAGCGAAAATATTTCCCATGCGAGCAGCCACTCATTTGAGATGCACTGCAATGTGAGTCTCGGACAATGATTTCTATGTGTGAATTTGCTATCTTCCCCTTTTTATTGTCTCTTCTTTCCGTATCATATCATATTCCATATCATATAGTTCTAACCCATTTTGCAGTTTCGCTACTTTTCTTCTTCCCTCTGTCTTGTGGTGTTGTGTCTCGTGTCCTAATTAACAAGCAAATGCTTTCTCTCCCATTGTTTGGATGGGGCTGTCTGATATTTAACTGATTTCCCGGACTTGCCCATCTAGCAAGCCCCTACTGAATCTGTATACTCTCGTTCAGTGCTCCCGATAAGTCTTGGAAGTGGGAGTATTTTACTCTCTATTTTTAAAGTTGGGAGTGAAATGATTTTTTAGGGGGTAAAAATGTAAGTCCAATTCACAATGGGAGTATTTTATAAGCAAGTAAAAATATGTTTTTAACTGATAACCGGAAATGTTTTTGTCATTATTTCTTTTCACCTAGTTATTCATGCGCATTCAAAGATACAGGTTTACTTTCGATCAGGCAGTAAAAGGATCTTCCTGTGGTACTACGTATGCTACTTGTCTATACAGCAGCATTATTTGTTTGCAGCTCTGCTTGGGCTTCGAATTTACTACCATTTTATTTGGCAGTTGACACTTTAAAGGCTGCTTTAACATAATTGTTAGTCTTTATTGCATTTATAAGTGAAAAGCTGTGCTGAAAATTGGCGAACCGCTCAGCTACATAACACTAGTTTACCCTCTTTAAGGTAACTCACTGAGTTAAGCTTTAAGCCATTCTTGATAACCCTCTTAAAACACAACATGCCAAGATTGGAGAAATGGGCAAGAGTTGAAGCCTAAGTTACTCTTATTTGCTGAATCCCGTGAATGAACTCAGAAAAAGTACACCAACGCAGATTTCCTATTTAAATCTACCAAACACATTTGAAAAAGAAAGATATTAAAGATGGTTTATGAACGAAAAGCAACATCACTCCCTTACTTTTTTCTTTGCACTTTATCAGAATTGTCCTTGGACCTAGTATGATAGCGACAATTGTTTGTCTCCTCCTCACCTCCCATACTTGTTCTCCACCATTCACCCATCCAGCACTATCTGAAATGTCATCAGGCCTAGTATGATAGTCGCTTGTTTTGTTCCTCTCCCTCCTTTTTCCTCCCCTCTCTCTCACCTCTTGTAATATTCCGGCTCTACCAGAAATGTTGTCAGGCCTATGTTTGTTTCCCGTTTCCTTCCTATCTGTGTCTTAGCTCAGCTAAAACACAATCTGAAATGTCGCCAGGCCGAGTACGTTAGTTAATTTCACATTCTTGTTATTCGTGGCCTGTAAGAATGTCATTGGGCCTCATTATAAGTCTGCCGGTCCGGTAACAACGGTACCATTAAGCTTGCCGGTACCGTTGTTACCGGACCGGCAAACTACGAGGTCTGCTCGCGGGTGCCTTTCCTCCCACCAGGTTTGACCTGGCGGGCATACCGGCACCCTCGAGCAGACCACGTCTGATGCACCGGCACCATTCACGAATGGTGCCGGTGCATCAGGCCTCCCCATTCCCATTGATTCCAATTTGTTGGGAGTATTTTTACTCCTGGTTTTTCTTTTGGGGGAGTATTTGCCTATTTTTAGCCAGTAAAAATGGCCGATACATCCCTTATCTGCAGGGCTGCTCTCGTTAGTCCCTTCATCTGGGGCTTGGTATTCGATTGTCCTTTCCAGCTATTCCATTTTTTGTCTATTTGTCTGAAGCGGGTAGAGTGTGAGATTCTGTACACATTTGCGGAAAAAGTGCCCGTAGTATTCATATGCATTTAATATATTTCTTTTTTCAAATGTATGGAACAGTAGAATGTTTGGAAGCAGTACTAATGTTCTGGAACAGTGAAACTGTTGGAAGTTGGAAAAAAAGGATATATCCTGGGGCAGTAAAAATGTTCTAGAAAAGTAGAATTGTTCTGTAACATTACAACTGCTCAACAGAGAGAAAATTACAAACCAATGTTTTTCATGAAAATTATTAAGTAGGGAAAGGCTGGGTAGGGAGAAGGGATCACTACCGTCTGGGTATTGAGGGCAGGGGGCAGTCGGTGCCAAGACAAAGCCGGGGGCCATGCCTGCCTTGCTGAAAGCGTAGCCCAATTTGAGTTACAAATACTTTCTCTTTTCCGGTTGCCCCTGCCTTGTCACACTCGCTCATAAGAAATCAGCATAGCCTTGAAGAGTTGTGGCAGATACCAGTTTCAATGCACTGTGACTCATATGACATTTGCTGTGTCATGTTATGACTCCTTCCTGTTCATTGTATTGTAATGCATTTCTTCACTGCTGCATTATGTTTATTATTCATTCTATATGTTCATGAGTGCCACTAATTAAGCAATAAGTTACATCGGAGATTGATGTTTCTCCTTTCGTTTGTTTTATATTAAATCCTCTAAATGTGTAGAACCCTCAGATGCATCGCAGAACTTGGAAACTTCCCTGGGGTGGAGGACGAGATATTTTGCCATTCAAACTGGTAGTCACATCTGCTTAACGGGAAAGGTGAGCATACCATAAGTAACAACAATATAAGGAATTCTGTCGAAGTTGTCAATAAAATCTTGCATGATATATCTCAAATGAACAAGGCTTGTAATACACACAATAGAATTGAAGTTGGGGCACTGGGTTGTGAAAAAAGCCACATGACCCCTACAAGAGAGACGTTGGGGTTGATGGGCTTAACTGAAAAAAACCTTGCACAGGGTGACGGCTTCCCCCGGAATTGTGAACAAAGCATTCGAAGATGTGTGAATTTGACTACCTCTCCACCACGCTCTTCCTCTCAAGCCCATCACCCCATCCCGTATGGACACATATACACTTCAAATAACGCCTCAAATAACTAAACAGAATGAAGGGGTCTACGACTCAAGTTCATCCCCCTCTGTGTCTCATACAACGGACTCCTCAATTATAGAATGTGACTACCCAAAGGTCAGACGCTCTAATGCGCCAAAACTACAAAAACAACAATATCACTCAAGACAAAAACCTTTATGAAAGCTTGATCAGAGAGTTACAACCGCTGCTGATGTCCTCCATGCCAATAAAGCATAAAGCTATATGAGCAAATTAACGATAATGTCGAACGCTTAACAACTCTGGTGGCATTAAGGAATTCTAAATTAGTACATTTTGAAAAAGACTCTACCCTTTCAAAAAAGGCTCTTGGAGAGTCAGAAAACAAATTTGAGGCTTTACTTGCCACAATCGATGATCAAAAGGAAAACAGAATGGACAAAAAACTACTTGCTGGGATTGCAAGAGAAGCGCTGAGCCTGTTGAAACACAAACCGCAGTGTGATCAAGAAAAAATTGGCGCTCGACCCCAAGAGTTGATCTCTAACACGTTGCCAGATCTTGTACACACACCAGACGAAAAGGATAGTGAAAACTCAGGGACGTCATTTCACCAAAATGCCAGGGGTAGCAGAAGTGACATCCCACGACCTCGGATGACATCACAGGAAGTGATGTCATTTGACCGCACCCCAAAGTGATATCGCGGCAAGCGATGGAACTCGACCTTTCACCCCTTGACAAAACAGGAAGTGGCTTCACATAGCATTGTTCCTAAGTAGACTACGAAAAATATGGTTACGATATCACTATAATGTGATGTGCATTTCATACAAGAATGGATCGCCATATGAATTGTTAGGATCAGTGTGTATAGACCCATATTACCAAATTACTGTGAATGCAAGCAGACATCCATGGCCAAATGATAATGATGTATTATATAGCACTTACGCTTAAGCGCTTTATACAGAAAAAGTATACACCCAATATCACCCAACCTGTGTAGGTACTCCTTTATCAACCTCAGAAGATTGAAAGGCTGAGTTGAGGTGTTTAAGAACAGACTAAACCAGTGACTCACCCCCTGAAGTGTGCCTGAAATAAACCTTTAATGAGTCTAGCAATTATTGTATAGAATTCCAGAAAGACACAATATTTGGTATTCCTATTCTTTCTTATTTAGGGTCAGTGCTGAAAGTGTTTTGTGGCACCACTGTCTTTTTTTCTTCTTTTTTTTATGAGGCCTGAACAAGACGCCAGCCACTCCAGAAGTAAAGAGCAACATGGTGCTGGCCACAGCCCAGGAGCTTGCATTACAAAAAAAAGAAAAAAAAAATATTTTTATTTTTTAGGGGTAGCAAGGAAGACCTCACAGGTCGCAGTTGCGACCTCTAGCGACCCCTAAATGACGCCCCTGTGAAAACTGCAACTTGGTAGGCTGTTTTGAGAAAGTAAAAACCAATGAGTTGGAAGGAGAAACATTGCAACTCTCATCAGCAAGATCTAGCCAAATTGACAAGTCTCCCCCTTGTGGCTTAAATACTTCTCAAATTTCAGCTAAAAAAGACAAAATAAGTGTTTGTGATGTGACAAAATCCGTAAAAATTTCTACTCTACAATCCCATTTGTGTGTGGCTCCCACGAACGAACAAGTAGACCTAACAACAACAAAGGATCAAGACACTCTAAAAGAAAGTGCGACTTTTGCAAGTATTTTGGAAAGCAGCAAAGGAGCTGACAATCTTGCAAGTCTGGATCCCCAAAATCCAACAACATCTACACTGACATCCGGGCTAACCATCAACCAAGAGTGCCCAGAATCTCCTATTTAACGGCCTATTGAAAAAAATAGCCAAATATTTACCATATTCAAATGAATCTCTGAGCAAAAAGTTGACGACAGCATTAAAAAGCCCCTTCAAATAAAAGAAAACGAAAAATCAACGAGCAACAAAACAGCGCAGATGTAATGACTCCAGAAAATTCCTTCGAAGCTTCAAAACGGTTAATGTCGCTGTTCACACTAACAACAGAGACGAGAGAGTGTCCGTCTCCAAAAAAGAGTCCATAACTGCCTCTTTGCCAGAAACACCCAAATGGCTCCACAACCTCTAAAAATTAATAAGGATGCCTCAATTGATTTAATAGACTTATCAGTGTATGAAGACGACCAGATCGAGCCGGAATTAGAAGTGATAGATGCGGTCACAGTTCCACATGAAGAGTTGGCGAAAGAAACGGAGGCGGATGAGGAAGACAACGAAAGTGCTCAACCGGAGCCCACAATCCATCCCACAGGACCCGAAGACAGTGTTCCGATGGCTAAACCACCGCCAGTCGGTATCACTAGAAATTGCACGCTGAAACAAAAGATTGATAAGCAAGCTGATACACACTTCGATTCCTCAAGTCCCACCTTTAAAACGATGGAAGACAGGCGCATGGAACTTCACCGCGCAACAAGGCCTCCCTGGCCCCAGAGTTCTTCGGGAGACTCATCGGGGGCTCTCCCGCGATTTGATCAAAAACATCATGAGAAGGCCTCTGAAGATACACTGAATCAAAACAAGAGTAATTTCACAGCCAAAATGCATGGTAAGCATCTTCCAGATGTGGCCAAAAGTGCACCTGGAATCGAACCAGGCGTCAAAAATCAAAGGGAAAAAAGACTTGGAGAAAAAGCCCAAACTCATAGCACGACTGCAACGCATCGAGAGTCGTGACAACCTAATACTAAATCTCACAAATGTTCTACGCTTATTTCACTGTGTTCCATGTCTCAGGACTATCCAATCTGATGACATTAAAACAGTGGAATTCACAGAAGAAGATCAAAATGACAGAATTATTCTGCACTTTCGTTCTAAAATTGTATTGAACATTGTGCTAGATGCCGCAGCCGCCCTCGTGTCCTTGGGCTTTGATGCATCTGAAGTTCTGGATATCCAAGAAACTGAAGATGAAAAAAATCCCATTAAAACACGCCCAGAAGCAAGATTTGAAAATGTACTCATTACGAGAAACACTGTCGGCGATCTGAATAAAAACTGAGGTTTGCTCAAGAATGAGTGAATTAGTACATCCTGCAAAAAATGGGAAGGCCGTGTCGCCTATACGCGTTACATCGGAACGGTTAAAAATCTTGACCGAAGATGAGAACATCCAGATCACAATAAAGGGGGACTGAGGGTCGGACCCAAAGTGTTTGGACACTACATCTCAGAAAGAAACCAAGTATTGATGAATGGTTATCGCAGGTGCAGTTGCTCTCAAGATTTGAGAGGATTAAGTATTATGCTTTACATAAAGAAGAATTTTATAAGGAACAGTGGGAGGCTTTTAATGAACTCTGTGTGAATTAAGTGCTGATGGGCGATGGTTTTTGTTTGAGTGGTTAATTTACTATTGTGTTCTTTTTATTGTGTTTGTCTTGTGTTGTGTGGTTGTGTGTTTGTGTTTTATTTATTTTTTTTATTTTTTATTTTTCTCTTGTTTTCCTCTGATTTTTGGCTAGTTATCATTTCAAATTAGGTTTGTTGCGATTAGTGGAGATAATTGATAGGTTTTTCTTATTTATTCTGTACTATTTGTATCAACTTGTATAATGCTTTTTTCGTTTTATTTGTCGTTTTCTTGTTATCATAATTGTTGTTTTGGAATGATATGTATTTCTTTTGATAAATCTTTAAATAAAGTTGTCAAAAAAAAAAAGAGTGAAATTCTAACGTTGCAAAATCTGCAAACAGGCCAGCATGGGTCCAACAAATGGCACCTAGGAACAGAATCATTAAGTACTGTCAAAAACACCAGATCTCTTGGCATGCAGATCAGTGCAAATATAAATGACGGCCCTTGGGTGGAGAGTGTTAAAGCAAGGTGTCAGAATTTGCTTATCAGGCCACGATACTAAACAAAAAATACAGGAAGTTTTCTTTGAAGCCGTTGATAACGTTCTACCAGAAGAAAGTGGTTCCAGCTTTAATATTCAGAGCCGAAAATGCCTTTGGCTGCTCGGAAGACCTATGGTCATCCTTGGAAAACATCTTCTGGGTAAAAGTCCTCCACTTGCCCAATGGTACCCCCTCAGCATGTATACCACACGAGTTAAGCCTGATTTCCATCCAAGCCCGAATTAGCTGGAACACCTTAGCACTGTTTAGAAAAACAATCACAAAAGATGTAACTCGAATCATACACAATCCTGGCAGTGGAGACCCGGAGTGCCTACTATCTTTATTGCACAAAAGGTGTGAGGAAATCCTAGAAATGTATGTCACAGATGTGAAAACCCTCCAAGAGGACCCAGATGTGGTAAAGGAAAAAATATGGAAACGGGATTGGATCCTTACTGGGGACAAATGAAGGGGTTTGAAATCAATAAAAGACGTGCCCAGTGAAGCCAGAGCGTACAACAGCCTTCAAAACTAGGTGGCCTTATTTCCAGACAACAAGAGGAGATCCATCTATATGCGCTTTCGCTTAAATCTGTTCAAGACTAAAGATAGAATCAGCCACTGGGCAGGTTCTGGTGAGACGAACACAAAGTGTCGGCTTTGTTTCACCAATGAAGAATCAATAAAACATATTATGTTATTTTGCTCGGCCCTCCGAGGGCAGGGATCCACACATCTAGGCCATTTGATGGAAGGACACTCAATGATGGACGCTGAAGAGTGGTGGCAACTAATGTTCTCTGGGGCGAATAAAAAACTGATCTTTGCATTAACTTTTTTTCTGGCAGAAATAGAGAGACGTTTGGAAATACAGACTCTGAAGGACCTGGACCCTGAATCGGTGTGTCTCTCACCATCACAACACTCATAGGAACAACTTGAGTCAATGGCAAATCTGGGCCATCGTTATGTTTCAATAGACAAGTGCGGTGATGATACACACTGATCTTGATACTGATATTAAGTGATTTTTTTTGCAGTTGGGAATTTTATTTTTTTATTGTTTTTTAAAGGTTTGTATAAGCCAATAAAAAAAATGTAACAAAAAAATATATGAAATTACTTATATTGCTATTCGTGTTTCCTCTCAGCCACACATGCCCCCTACGTCATTGTGGGACCCCCTCCTCTCCCAATGATGAATTGACTGTGGCATACAAGTGCAGGAAGCAGCTGGCTATTGTGCCAAAAATTACCCAGGGCATAAAAGGAGCTTCCTTCACGCCCACATGTGGTGCTTGGAATGGAATATGCTAAATAGCTGATCATAAGCTTGCCCATTTGACATCACCCCCACACTGAATCACTGAGCTCCTCTTCATGCAGTGCTCCAGCCATGCCTGCATCCTTCCACAAAACCACGCGTAAGCAAATAACACATCCCAAAACACGACCACTGACGCACAAAAAGACATGGCAAACCGCAAGTGTGCCTGCCTACAAACAATACATCGATCTTTACACTGCACAACACATCCTCTCAAGACAAGCTAAATCTTTTGTGGATTTTGCCCCTACTTGTTTCTGACACTAGCTAACTCTGGTTTTATCATAATGTGGCAGTGTTTAACCAACACCTCATTTTGTGAAAAAGACTTGGCACCACTCCACTACTCTTTTTGCAAACCCGAGACAAGATGCCTCACGGTAATGGGGACTTAACTATCATCTGACCAAGTACAACAGACGATTTGTTTTCATTAATGGTATAAAAGGTGCTACGTTTTCTTCCCAAGACCTTAATACTTTGGATGTATTGTTGTTAAATCTATCACGCAGTGAAATGTTAATTGAATGCAGAGTTACAATGATGGTGGCCTTGGACTACATGCGTGATTTATAGATCTGTTTTGGATACTTAATTGCGCCATCGCTATTAATTTATCCAACTTATGAGACATGAATTAATTCTGCTCTTGCCTATAGCCTTCATATGCTAATAGGCGTGATTTGCATTGGAGTGATGAAGGTAAACACACTCTTCTTTTATTTTTAAAAGTATGTATTGTGCTTAAATGCTGGTGCTGTACCTATTTTTATAGACAACTCTTGACATTTGCTTATGTTCATTATAGTACCTGTACGTCCTTTTCCTTCCTCCCAGTCCTTAAAATTGTGTCGGCCCTGCCTACTGCTTCCTTAGTGGGAATTTACAACAGTCCCTGGACGCTGGTAAGTATATAAGTGCATATATCATATTAATTTGTTGCAAAGAGTTCCTTTACACTTGGTGGGTAACCAGAATGGGTATTCCTCTCCCCAAGAAGTGGTCTGCTAAAATAAAATATGCAAAGCTCTTTCCTCTTCCGCCTCTGACACTGGCTCTCAAGACGTTTATAGAAAATAGAAGAAAGCTATCAAGATGCCATAGGTCTGCGTCCCATCAGAAATAAACTTTAGCAATGCCAATAGATCTGGCATTGTGGATGGAGAGGGTGACCCAGATTGCACAGAAAACACTACAGAGTCTCAAGGACAGTTCAAGTATCTTTGAGACCTTTGTGGGGCCTAAGGCCTTCCTCTCTCCCTCGTCTTGCCCCAACCCTCTGCCCTAACCTTGGTGTCCATTACCCGAGTTAGTGCTATCGATTGATGACCCCTTCTAAATTCTGGCTTAGACTAGTAATGGTTCCCTAAATGCAGGCACACTGACTCCCTCGGGACTTCCTAACTTTCCATACTCTCACCAAAGATGTGTGTCCTAATTGGGATTGCATTGTCAACCTTGCAATTGCTCTGTAGAATTCAACTGGCTTCACCCACCCCCATCATCGCCTTATCCTTCTACTCTACCTACTTCCGCCCACTTGACTCCTGTCCCTCCAATGTTTAACCCCTCCTGTCTCCACCCTTTGATGTTACAAATCCTCCCACTTCTACTCCTCTCACTCTACTATTACTCAGTGTAATGGCCTTGTCGCATGGCTTTGAGTTTTCTGTAAAGCCCATGTAGCACAAAAAGGTGTACTTTGGGGCATTTCCAAGATGGTGGAGAGGTGGGAGCATCTTTGTCGAGCTCCGGGACCGCAACATTAGATACACCGGTCTCCAACGGCCCTTCGGCACTGTGAGCCAGTGAAATAATGGGGTGTGCTGGTGAGTGTGTTTCTCCACAGACATTTTCTGCAGTAACACCTTGCTGCATGAAAATCTCCCTGTGAGAGCGGAGTGTCGCAGAGTGCCAGTGAGTGCAGACAGTACTGCACTGTTTGTCGGACTATTAGAGTCAATGGGAGTCATTTCGAGGTTGGAGGTAAGGGATAAACGATGCCGGTAAAGGATTACCAGCATCGCTTACTGCTCTGGGCTATTCCAACCAGCCAAACCGCTATTAGCGGCACCGTAAATAACGGTGCTGCTACTAGCGGCATGGGCGCGGGCACGCGGCCCCTCATACCAGCAATAGCGGCATGCCGTAAACTGGAGGACATCACAAGTGAAGCGGACTTGCAAATACCGACATCATGAAGGCGCCAAAAGTGGATTCCGCATTGCCGTAAATAACGGCATCGCTGACCAACCATTAAAAGCCATGTGCAGTGTTCCCAACTGCCACAGGTGCACACCATCAGCACAGGTAGAGGCAATGGAGTCTGGGCCTGAACAAAAGGAACACACCCACACACCACACCCCTTTCCACACCCAGATCAATCCAATAGTAGCATCAATACTTCAGCTGGAGGACATGCTTGCATTGCAACACCAGCAACAACACCAACAGCAGGCACCACAGAGGAGACGCAGCAGGAGAAGGAGGGTGAGACAGGCCCAGCATGCCCCACCAGTGCAGCCAGTGTAACCACGCATGCAGCCCCCAATCCCAAACATCAGAGCCAGTCCCTCCAACCCAACCCCGGAGCACAACCACACTGTGTACCATCTGGACGGGACACCATCAACACCATTGTGGACATGATACACGATTGTCAGCCTCATTGAAATACGCACCGCCATTCCCCTTCTACTGAAGGTAGTGTCGGTGCTCCACTTCCTTTCCACAGCCACCTACCAGCACACAGTGGGGCACATGCATGGCATATCACAACCCTTATTCACTAGCATCCTGAAGCAAGTACTGGATGCCCTCCTCAAGCACACAACGGAATACATATCCCTACCACGGACTTCCCAGGAGATTCTTGAAACAAAAGGTGGCCTTCATGCCATGGAGGTGGTTTACGGCAATCGCAAGCAATACCACTTCAACAAGGTGCAGATGGGAGGCGACGCAAGCAAGATCATCACACATTGTTGTGCCCAATATCCCGGATCAACCACAGGAATGCTGCATGTCACCATGGGCACAATCAGCACAGAATGCCTAACATTGCAGAGCTCCAACGCTCCTCATCAGAAAATCCTACAAAATGCTACACATCGCTAAATGGACACGGACACAGCTGTATGCGTACACAATGCATGAGCAACAACACGACAGAGGACACTGTGTGTCATCTTGAAGATGCAACCCACAAAATTATTCCTTGGCACAGGACACATTGAGGGCCTAAAATGGTGTGCATACATCCAGGGACATGTGCATGTGGCCAACGATAATCTGGCGGCATGTGTATCCGACGCAACGTGCCCCTGCCCCCTGACATTGAACTGCAACCACCTGGTGATGATGAAGGGGATGAAGAAGTGGCTGCACATCATTGCAGTGCCAATGCACAGGAGGGACGTGCTGTGCGTCAGTCAGTGATTGCACAATATTACTGACACACATGGCTGCAGAGGGTGACATGATAGTTTGACAGAGGGCACTGGGTGTGGGGGTACATGCACACTATGCACTGTATATGAATTAATGACACATGCTCAATGATGAATGTCCACTCAGGTCTTGTTTTTGACACAACGGGTGTATTGAATTTTACAATGTAAACAACCCTCCACCACCCTCACCCCCCTTCCCCTCCCCCCACAACTCCCCCCACACACCCTCCCCCTTCTCTCCCTCCCCCCACAACTCCCCCATACACCCTCACACCCCTCCAGCTCCCCCCACAACTCCCCCACAAACCCTCCCCCCCTCCACCTCCCCCCACAACACCCCACACATGTCCCATCAAGTCTCTAATGCCTTCATCAGGCTGCCCAGACTATTAATTAGCACTCCCTGGACCAGGTGGCGGCATGTCTGGCCGGCGCAGGGTGCGAGACGACCTGCGGAGTGTGCTTGTCTGGGTAGAGCTTTACAAGGATGGTGTGACCGCCTGCTCAAATTGGGTTGCCGGACGTCCTGACTCCATGGCATCGGCTATGCAGCTGAGTACCTGCCACAGGGCGGATACCTCCTCGCACTGGCGGCTAGTGTTCTCCGCAAATATTTTGCCCATGGAGGCGGTGTTGTCTGTGATGGTCTTGCCTGGAGAGGCGATGTTCTCCCGCCACTCCTGCCTTGCCTGGGCGTTGTCCTCCACAAACTGCCGCACAAGGGCAGTCAGCTGCTCTGAATGCTGCGGCCCTGCGGGTGCACCTGTGGAGGTGGACGGTGCCTGGGTGTCATGCTTGGCCTCACTGCTCTCCACTATGGGACTAAAGGCCCCTTCAATTAACTCCCGCCTAGACTGCTCCAGGGTGGTGGCGTGGTCCGACTCAAGAGATGAGATTTGGGGGGGATGCCTGTGGACTGGGTGTGCAGGGAATTTCTGAGGTATCGTCCTCCACGGGCACACATACCTCATCCTGTGCCGCCTCCTCCTCAGCCTGGGGTGCTGTGGCTGCCACCTCCCCAGCCAAACTGGACTCTGCTGAGTGTAGAGCCTCGGCTGTTTCCTGTGGCTGTGCAATAGGTGTTGGTGCTTTCGCCTCAACAGCCCTCGGCAGCACTGGTGCCTTGGCAACCTGGGGTGTTTTCCCGGATGGTGCACTTCGGCCCTTGGGTTGGCCCTTCGAGGTGGAAGGCCAGTTGGCCTCATCCCGGGCCCTCTTCCGGGGTGTGGTTCTCTGTGGGGTTGAGTCCTGGGCATCGCTGTCATGGTCTGAGCCTGTGGGGGTCGAAGAGAGGGACGGCATGAGTGATGTTTTGATAGGCACCATACATACATTTGTACAATTGATCATCCACACAATCGAGGGTAATAGGCATTAGAGTTTGGATGATCACGTTGTTTGATACATGGGTGGGTTATGCAGGCATACGTCGAGGTCACTCATGTTGGCCAAGACCTATGGTATGTGACATGCATATTTGTTGGGGCCTGCCTGCAGTGTGATTTATGGCATTTACATTTTGTGTGGTATGTGTCAGGTACAGCATTGCCATGCTGCAGGCATCTGCATGTGTGTGTGATGTGTCCGACAGCTTTGCTGGGAGTGTGTGTGTGTTGGTCCATGGCTTGCCTCTTTGGCCAGACATATTGGTTGACTTTCATCAGACTCTGCATTACAGTGTTTTCTTAGGACACTCCCCTCCATCCGCCGATGTTATGGCGCCACACTCCATGTCTCCGACACCTTCTATCCCCTCAATCCCAAACATTCTGGCGCAGATGTCTTCCCATAGGGACAGCTTGATGGGGGAGCTGGCTCCTCCGCCTGTTCCCATTGCCTGGCTCCTGTTTGCATATAGTATGTTCGGTATTCGCAGCTGCAAGTCGTCCCAATGCTTCCTGCAGTCTTTTATGGTGCGTGGGGTGTTCCCGACTGCGCTCACTTTCTGCGCCACAAGTTCCTGCAGGGTCCCAGCTAGCATCTCCAACTCGTCTTCGTTGAAGCACTCCTTGCGCTGGCGGGTGGCGGCTTTCTTGATGGCCTTGGGCATTGTGGTGTGTTAGATGAAGATTTTCCAACAAACAGCAGAGTTCCACAGGTCCTGTGTACTGAGGATGGCAATGGATTGTGTTTTTAAAGATGGCCGCTGGCCATGCTCCTTCCCGTTCCTGTGCGATGACGCTACTTCCGGTTCCGCTTATTTACGGTCACCGCTAATAGCAGTCACCGATATTAGCGGTCACTGGTAATGCCGCATTGGTTCATGCAATCTGCGCTATGCATGATGCCGTTAAGGGTTTTCTTCATATCTTTAATGGCATGGCGGTAATGCCCTTACCGGCATGGCGCAAAGCTCGTGCCCGCGAAGTCGTAAGAGCCCTATTAGCGGGCTATTGACTACACAGACACGATATTTGCGCCATGCCGGTAAGGACCGTTACTTACCTCCAACCGCGGAATGACCCCCAATGTGTGTTTCCCTACGGACATTTTCTGCAGTAAAACCTTGCTGCCTGAAAATCTCCAGGCAGGCACAGAGTGCCGGTTAATGCAGACAGCACTGCAGACAGGCCTTCGGACAGGCCTGCTTGAAGGCAGTTGAGGTTGTGGCAGAAGTCGGTCCCGTACGGTGAGAACGGCGTGTAGCTCAAGTTTGTCCTATAATCTATGTATAATCTGCGCAGCATGACTAAAGTAACAGCCCATACCAATGTAACATCGGGTACATCGGACTTGGCAGCATTGATGGAGCAAGCACGTACCCTTCCATTACCTGTATCACCGATTTTGGTGGTTGGGGGGGGGGGCCCTTTGGTGGCTGGGGGCCCTTTGGATATTTTCAGTAAAAGAGCCTGCAGTAGCCTCTCGGAGTGCTCTATGTGTGAATCAACCAGCATTGGGCAACAAATAAAGTTAAAGCAAAATTGAAGGGGGCCAAAATAACTGCCTTCTTTAATAAAAAAGAATACTGACTCAGGAGTTTGGTCTGCAGTGTGTGAGCATTAGAGGCTGTCAATATCGGACACAGGGCCTCATTACGAGCATGGAGGTAATGAAAAAAGGAAGGTGGAATAGTATTACCGGCATCAATTACCAGTCCGGGCCATTACGAGCCGACAACCCGTTAATGCCGCCCCCGCCCGTACTGTGCCCCTTCTTACCGGCATGCGCGCGTACACGCGCCCCTTCGCGGCGGCAATACCGGGATGCCACACAAGTCACGCGGGCATGCAATTAGGCGATAAATAGGGCCAGCACGATTGGGGTATTACAGGCATCGCGGACCACCCATAAATAGCAACCTGCAGTGTAGCCAAATGCCACAGGTGCACACAATCACCACAGGTGGAGCCAATGGAGCCTGTCCCAGAACAAAAGGAGCACACCCACACACCACGCCCCTTGCAACACCAAAATGATCCCACTTGCTGTAGCAAGCCTGGGGCTGGAGGACATGCCTGCACTGCTACACAGCAACAACAACAACAACTGGCTTCACAGAGGAGACGCAGGAGGAGGAGGAGGAGGGTGAGACAGGCCCAGCAGGTCCCACCAGTGCAGCCAGCGGTACCATGTAGGCAGCCACCAATACCTCGCCTCAGAGCCAGTCCATTTAACCTAACCCCCATGCAGATCCAAACCCTGTACCGTTTGGACCGGGCCACCATCACCACCATAGTGGACATGGTACACAATGACATTGTCAGCCTGATAGAAATACGCACTGCCATCCCCCCTCTACTGAAGGTGGTGTCTGTGCTCTGCTTCCTGGCCACAGGCACCTACCAGCACACAGTGGGCCAGCTGCATGGCATATCACAACCACTCTTTTTCTCGCATGCTGACCCAAGTGTTTGATGCCCTCCTGAAGCATGCAAGCATCCACATATCCCTACCACTGACTGGCCAGGAGCTCGCTGACACTAAAGTAGGCTTCCATGCACTGGCAGGCATGCCCAATTGCGTCCATGCCCTCGACTGCACCAATGTAGAATTGGTGGTCCCTCATGCCAATGAAGTGGTGTACCGCAATCGCAAGCAATACCACTCCATCAATGTGCAGATGGTATGTGACTCCAGCAAGATGATCGCACATTGTTGCGCCCGATTTCCCAGATCTACACATGATGCCATGGTGCTGCGTAACTCCACGCTACCCCGCTACATGGAGTGACATGCTGGACGACGTGCCTGGCTGCTCGGTAAATTGCCTGACTGGGCCATGGCAGTGCAGTGAGGTTGTGAGATGGGGGGGATGCATACTCCACCTAGGTGAGATTATGGGGTGGGGATGCATAGGTGAGATGGGGGGATGCATACTCTACCTGGGTGAGATTGGGGGGGATGCATACTCTACCTGGGTGAGATTGGGGGGGATGCATACTCCACCTGGGTGAGATTGGGCGGTGAGTGGACAATGTACTTACAGCTATACACTGTTGCCCTGAACATCCCAACCTGAACATGACGCATCAATGACATACATAAGACCAATGCTGCACAGTAATGACAACATGCCAGACGCACAGCAGGCCACCATGGGCATGTCAAGCGATGGCTGACTAAACATGATTACACCTGTGGCAATGCCGCTAGTGGTAATACGTACAGAGTACCATACACCGCAAATATGGGTGGCAAGACATTGTTCCGCATCCACAGTACATCTGCTTCAGCATGCAAGTGAACACCCTACCTCATCTGTACAACGCAATCCACACCAGCAAACCATAGTACAGTACACAATGCATCAAATGAACCTGTGTGCATACATCCAGGCACATGGGCATGTCAATAACAAATAGCTGCAGCCATGGCAGTGATTCCTAAAGGTGTCAGGTTAGATCTTGACTCACACATACCTCATTGTGCTCCCATGCAGGTGATGGTGGCTATCCCTTGAAGCTGTGGCTACTTACCCCTGTACGGAATCCGCAGAACAGGCACGAAGAGGTGTACAAACAGGTTCATAACCGTACCCGTGTTGTGATTGGGCAGACCTTTGGCCTGTTGAAGGCACGGTTCCGCTGCCTCAGCAGGTCTGGTGGAGCACTCCTTTATGGGCCTGACAAGGTGGCAAAGTTCACCATGGTCTGTGTCATGCAGCACAACATGTGCATCCGGAGAAACGTACCAGTCCCACCTGACATTGACCTGCATGCACCGGGTGAGGATGATGATGAGGATGATGATGGAGGAGAAGCAGCACCCCTGGCAGTTTGTGATGCACAGGATGGCCCTGATGTGTGCCAATCACTGATTGACGATTACTTCGGAACCACAGGGATGTTGATGGTTATGTGTTAGTACTACACTGGGCACTGGGATCGTGTGGACATACACACAGGGTGTGTGGGGAGTTGGGCACTGTGCGCTGTCATGAATTGAATAAACACACACGAAATGAACAATGTACAGTCATGAAATGAATTTGAACACAACTGGTGTATTAGGAAAAATAACAATATAGTGCTTCATCCCTCCACCTCTCACACACCCTCCCCCCAAAACGCCCCATACCCCCCAATAAACACCCCCAAGACCCCTCCAAACACCATCAACACCACCTCCCCCCTCACCCATTGTCATCCCACACATGATGTGGGTGGACCGGCTATTTCCAGCCTCTTTTCGGGTCTGGGGGCAGCATGTCTGTGTGCCTTGCGCTGCGCCTCATCATCCACACAGGGCTTGAGGGAGTCGAGCTGGCAGGTGTGGTTGATGGATGTGGCACCGCCGGTGCAGATTGTTGTTGCTGCTGCATATGGTCCAGCATCCTGCTAAGGACCTGTGTCACCGCCCCTAAACTGTCACAAATTACTATGGCACTTGAGTTGATGGCTATTATGGTTGTGGCATTTGTCTCCCGTGTTTCACGGCGTGTCTGTTCCCCCTCGGCAACATACTGGTGGACCAGTTCTATCATGGAGTCCTGGTGGGCCTCTACCCTGGTCAGGCGTGCCTCCATGTCAGTGGGGGCTGTGGAGGTGGACGGTGCTGTGGCTGGGTGGACCTTTGCAGGGCTGCCCTCTGACGTGGTGGACAGATGCGGACTCCCCAGTAGAACCGCAGGTACCTGCATGGGACATCCTGGTGTGCCCTGTGTGGAGTGCTTGGGGGTGGACTGGGGGCTTGGAGTATGGGGACATTCAACATGGATGGTGCCGTCCATGTCCTGGTATTCCTCTGCGTGGACAATCACGTCGCTGAGGGGGGCTGTGGCTGCTGCCTCACTTACAGAACTGTTGGCAGCGGACTGCGTACCATCAGCCTCTCCCTCTGCAATTGTTGCCGACTCTGTATTGGCAGTCTTGTCCGCTGCTGTATTCTCCTCAGCTGGCCTGGGCTGTACTGGTGCCCTGGGTTGCACTCTGGCCGTCGGTGCTGCCCCAGAGGTGGAAGGCCCGGTGCCTTCTGGTCTGGCCCTGGATGCCTTGAAGTGTGTCGATGCCCTTGGGGCAGAGGCCTGCCCTTCTCTTTCTGTCTCAGTGCCTGTGGGGGAACAAGAGAGGCAGGGCATCAATGATGGTGTTACATGCAAGATGCATGATTTGGTGCTGTACAGTATTTCATTTTTCATGCATTGCATTCTTGTAGGTGTGACACACAGGGTACTTTCAAGGGGTGTGGGGGCCATATTGGCATAAGCCGTGGCCTCTCCATTCTGTACTGATGTGTACCAGGTGGCATACCGTTGTATTGCGGTTTGCGTGATGTGTGACATGTGAATGATCCCTGTGTGTTGGGTGTCTGTTGCTAATGGGATTGACACGCAGCATGCATTTCATTGTGTAAGGGTTTGGGCCTCCATCTGGACACAGATCTGTATATGTGTGTATGATGGGCCATGCATTGGCTTGGTTCACTTTCACATCTGTTGTACTACGTCATGATTTGGTCTACTGGGGTTTGCGGGATCACTCACCTCCATCTCCCGATGTCACCACACCCGTCTCCATTTCACCGAAGCCCTCAATCGACTCCATATTTATAGTGGTGCTGCAGGTCTCCTCGCATTGCATCAATTTGATGGGTGAGTGGGACTCCCCGCCTGTAGCAATGGCCTCCCTGCGATTTGATCATAGGATGTTTCGCACCCGGAGACGTAGGTCATCCCATCTCTTCTTGCAGTCTTTCACTGTGCGGGGGGTGGTGCCAACCGCTGTCACCTTCCGTGCCACCTCCTCCCACATTTGTTTTTTTCAGAGTTGCACTTCCCTTTTCAGGTTGTTGGCGAACACCTCATCCGCTTGGGCTGCCAGCAGATCCGCAAGCATGTTGACTCGTCGCAGAAGCGCTTCTTGCCCAAGCGGGGGGTGGTCTTGCAAGTTGCCTTAGACATGATGGATAGTATGGCCCTGCTCTCCACTCTGTACCACTCTGAGAGGATTGCAATGGATTGTGTTTTTTAAAATGGCCTCCGGCAGATTTCCTGTTCCGGCGCAATGACGTTACTTCCGGGTCCGGTATTACGAGCCCGGTATTTGCATGATGGTATTACCGGGTCGTTATTAAGAGGTTGCTCCTTGGCGGAGGCGGTATCGGCGGGTCCCGTGATGGCGCTATCAGGGGGTTGGAGGGCCTTTAGCGGCATGGCGGTGCAGCCATTACCGGCATGGGGGTTCGCGAGTTCTCGCGCACTCGTAATCAGCCACTATTAGCGGCGTCAAGGATGCACAGACGCGCTGTTACCACCATACCGGTAATGACTGCGTTTTTAGCGGGATTCTCATAATGAGGCCCACAGTGGTGTTGGATAGTAATCTAAGTCATATTCAGAGGGCAGAGGAAGTGTCCATAAGTGAGACATCACACTACTTGGAAGACTCCTCGCCAGATCCACACCCTCATTAGATAACTCACTGGCGAGGGAGGAGCCTGAAGATAACACTAGCGTGAATGGCTCTACACCGAGATTCATCCGAAGTAAGAAATCTAGCTCTTTTGAAAAGAGGTACAGTCGACAAGGGGAGGATGTGAGTAATACTCAAGATGGCTCAGTGTTGCATGCTTTCAACTATGTCCTTTCATAATTTTTGAGTCTGTATGAGAATATAAAAATGGAAGTGAAGCTACATACAGTCCTACTTGATTCTAAATTAGACTCACTAATTAAAGCTGATAACTTATGTAACGTCTGAATCTCCCCATGGGAAAAAATGATGTAGCCTCACAATCTGGTTGACTGCTTTGCACATTGGGGGTCCAGGCTCCTCCTGCATCATCTTGCCTCCCGGATATGGGGCCACAGGTTAAAACCTGTAAGAAAGTCAGACAGGAGAATCCTCTACCCACCAGACAAGCTGAAAATCCTGAAATTATACCTGCTCAAGTGGAGCAAATTGTTGATTTAACTTAAAAACTAGGAATGCCAGGGATATAAAAAGAAATCATATTTTGTAGTTTACGCAGAGAATTCTGCTAGAGAGAAATAAATCAAAATACACACTCACCAGTGTAGGTTTTTAGCAAACTAGTAATATATAAAAAGTAGTGAGTCAGAGTAGGTCTAGCTTCTTATCTATCCCCTTTCCTAGAAAGGTGGCACACCAGCGGAGCTAGGATTAGAAAATTGCTCGGGATAGGGACAGATATACTTTCTGATATGGAGATTTTGTGAGCTGTATGCTGCTGATTGAATAGAAGTTATGAACAGAACCATGTGAAGCTTCCATCTTTTGTGTGATACTACATTGAGCGTTTGGTGGAGGTTGCAGCTCCTTGGGCCCTCCCCATTGTGTTTTGTGACCATTAATAAGTAACAAGGACCTACGCCCCCTTCCTGGAAGCAATCAGTGGTAATCCCGATATTTAAGAAGGGGGATAGAAGTGACCCTATGAATTACCGACCGATATTGACCATTTGATATGCTAGAATGGCTGATAATTAATCTCTTTGGCAAATGCTAGTGACCTTAGGCAATACGAAAACAGCACTAGCAGTCTGGGGTTTCGTGAATTGTCTTAAAATGTATACTAAATATGGTTGATGATAAATTCGACTTAAGCTTTATGATAATGAATAGTTGAATATTTCTTTTAGTGTTGTAACATATTTTTTTATGAAATAATTGATTATGTAAGAAATGATCTAAGAGATGAAGAACAGATTGGATGCCTTTTTTAAATTTCAATTTTTATTGGTTTAAGTCATGACAAGAAATTCACAATACAAACTCTTAACCTTTCAACAATTAGAGTCGTCATGAGATCCCCTGTTAACACCCCAACCACCCCCCTCCCGCCATGTGGTAACAGCCCCTAAAACCACAACAAGGTAATGAGCCATGCGTGCAACATATCCCAAATGATTGAACGACAGAGTCATGGGTTGTTATAAGCAGCAAGCTCCCTCAGCATCAAGGGAACCCCTCCAGGGTGAAAACGCACACCAGCCTCATCCCACTGTATGTACCCATGAGTACAATCCAATCTCCTATACCTCCCATGTTACCCCACACAGTCAAAACCCTACTTCAAAAACCCAGCCCACATTTTCATATCCGAGCACCCTCAATGAAGCCCTGCTATGATTTTCTCCATTGAGTATATCTCCTTAGCCTTCAATACCCACTCTTGAAAGTCGGGTAATAATGCACTTTTCCAACACATGCCCTGGTCACTAACAAAGTGCACCATATGTGGCAGTCCCTTTAATACGCCATAGGTTTCTTCCAAACCAAAAAGAACAAGCATAGGGTCCAAAGGTCATGTAATCCCTTCACCTCCTTTACCCATCCCAGCCCTTCAGTCCATTACATTTGCACTTTTTCGCAAGACCACCACATGCGCCAGTACGTGGCACGTTCCCCACAATTGTGCCAACAAAGGGGGTACACTCACACAAACATCTTGGAGAGGCATACCAGGTCATACTGCCACCTATGCAATAACTTTATCCCATGAAGTTTATATTGGCATGCGATTGATGTCTTAAACGCTCTTCTACAGGGTCTATAATTAATGTCCCTTCTCAAATCCCTTTCCCACTTAGCACGGAATCCCTCTATACCCCCACAATTTGCCTCTATCAGAGCTGAATACAACAATGAAATCAGACCTTTCATCTCAACATGTGTCCAAATTCTTTCAGTCAAAGTAAGCTCCCGCTGGACTTGCGTCTTCCATTATTCCGCCGTAAACTGCAAATACAAAAATACAGACAATGTCCCTATGTGTAGGGCCTCTTCTAATTCCTGAATTGAAATAAACGTTCCTTGCCTCCACAGCTGCCCCACTCCTGTCAATCATGCATCAAACCAGCCCTGTAATCTGTCTACATCTGGGATATGTAGCTTAATCCCCACAGCCCATAAATGGCTCATAGGTGGTGACTCCCAACATCTCCAGCCCCTTGCGCCATATTTTCCAAATAACACCAAATATGGGGTGCTCTTTAATCCTGCGTGGTCTCCTATCTCTCAGGACCCATAACCATTCCCCCACCTTCTCTGGGCTCAAATGATGGTTATCCAGATGCACCAATTGCTTACCCTTATCCTCCCTCAAGTGAGGCCCTACATCTCTAAACTGCTATGCTATATAATAGAGGTAAGCTCATTGAGCAGCACCAGACTCCTGTATATCACAATTGGCTTCTTACCTGGCCATAAGAAACAAATGGCCAAGCATACACCCATTTGCTTCCCACAGCAATGTATCTGGTACTTCAATTGGAAGCATTTGAAATGGGTTCAATAACCTAAAGCGGAAATAAATTTTTTGGGCATTGAGATGGCCCATCAAGGAAATGGTGTAGTTCCCCCATACTGACATTTCCTTATATAAATTGTGCAACAATGGAGGAAAATTGGTTTCACATAGATCCTGAAATGTGCTGGTAATAGTCACCCCTACGTAGCAGATATTATCTAACCTTACCACTGTCCCCAAATGCTTGAGTATCTCAATGTCCCTATCCTCATCAACATCGAATTGGAAACAAAATAGATTTGGCCCTGTTAATCTTAAAGCCCAAGTTTCTCCATAGCAGGAAATCACACCGATTGCCGCTGGCACCGAAGTGTGAGGGTTCCTTACGTGCAGCAGGATATCAGTGTACAATCCCAATTTATATTCCATTTCACCCACCCAAATTCCTTCAACTATGGGGGCTTGTCTTAACTGTTCCGCCAGCAGTTCCATACACAATGCAAACAGTGCCAAGAGTGGGCATCCCTGCCTAGTACCCCTTTTGTAAGCCAAAGGACCTTGAGTACCGCCCCCCCCCCATTCACCACCACCCTTCCAACCGGAACCGAATACAAAGCTTGTATACCAGTATGAATATTCTGCCCAAACCCGAATTTCCCAAGCACCACATACAAAAAGGCCCAATCGACCCCTATTGAAAGACTTTTCCATGTCTAGAGCCAAAAGTGCCGGTTTACCCCCTTTCCCACATGCTGCATCCATCAAATGCAAGGTCTTCTTCAACGTATTGGCAACCTGCCTGCCCTTAATTAATCTGACCTGGTCCATATGGATCAAGCACGGCCTAAGCTTCTCAAGTTGAGAAGCTGAAACCCTTGTGAGAATCTTTGCATCAATGTTGAGGAGGGGTATGGGCCTATACGACCCGCATAGTTGTGGGTTCCTCCCATCTTTCGGTATTACCAAGATCAGAGCCTGACAAAAGGATCTAGGGGCCCTCCCTTCTCTAACCACAAAATTAAATAACTTTGCCAGGTGTGGGGCCAGGAGTCCCCCGCAGGACTTATAAAAGCCAAATGTATACCGATCATCACCAGGGGCCTTGCCCGCCTGTATTCTACCCACCGCCAGGAGGACCTCTTCCTAAGTGAACGGTTTCTCACCTCGTCAACGCTCAAGCGCAGAAGCGTGACCTCTTTAAGTAGGACTTCAAAGCATCCTGATCTATCTCTCGTTCCCTCCCATAAAGACCTCCGTAAAACCTGGCAAACTGCTCCGCTATCCCCTCCTATGTAAGCTCCACTTGTCAATTCCCAACTTGGATCCCATCAACCCATCTATCTGCCCACTAACCATGCAGAAGCGCTGCCAAGAGCCCTTCGAATTTATCCCCCTTTTCATAATATTTCTGACGTAGAAACTGCAGTTTTCTCACCACCTTCTGTGAGGGGTCAGAAAGGTGAGACAGCACATGGGTATAATTTTCTCACAAGTTGTCATTTTATTAAATAAAAAGGGGTGCGAAAAACGCCTATCTTTCCCTAGCCTAACAGGGAGATCCCTGCCTAATAAACTAAGGCTAAATAAAAATGAACTAATGTCCAAAAAGTATCTAAACCTCACACTAAAATGCACAATGAAATTATACAGGAATTGTTCGGCAGTTGTTCGGCTGTTTTCAAACTCCACAAAATAACATATAAATTCAGACTAAAAAGTTATAAACATGAATTCTTTTGACCAGGGTTGGATTCCCTTCCCCTGAATGAATTCAGTTCTGATCAATAACAAAGTTCCTCTTAATGTAGGAAGGTCTTTTCACTTGGCAAAGTGAATATCCCACTTCCAAAGGTTTACTCACATTTCAAAACAATTGTTAATGTTTCTGCAACCTCTTCCAAACATAAATTCAGAAATCAAATGAAAGTGTTCTATTCGCCAAAGGACAATCACTTGTTAGAACATGATACTTCTTCTTTATAAGTAACACTTTTGTCCCGATGGCTAATTCAAAAGAAACACTTTAGTCAAGATGGTTCAACAATCACTTTTCGGTTATTCAACAGTTCATCAAAACAAGATGATGGATTTGACACTTTTTTTCCACCACAACCTTTTACCACAACCACAGTACTTTAAATCATCTACTTCCAGGTATACTTGCCTGCCACAATAAAACTCCTACTACTACAATTTGTACTCTGTGGTAAGGCTTGTTCCAAACTCTCCACACTATAATCATCAATGGGGAGATTTGAACCTACAACTGCTTCTCTGGTTAGTCTTATGACTTCTAACACAATTGAGTTACATCTTTTTCCAAATGGATATTTCTCAAAAGGGTAATGATTCTCTTGTCGGTCTGTTTGCTTTAGGCAATGCAGGTCATAGTTATCTCCCCCTTGATCCCTTTGACTTGGGGGGCTTTGCTCCTGTGGTCTTTGATTTCTATCTGTGCAACCTTTTGGCTGCTGGCAATTCAAGTTATAGTTCTCTCCCCCTGGACATTCTTTCCTAGGAGAGTTGCATCCGGTTTGTATGCATTTCACTTTTCTTTGGCTTTGGCTATGCAGGTTACCATATTCCCCTATTTGGAATCCCTCGTTAGGAGAGTTGCAACCAGTTTGCCTTAATTCAATTGTTCGGTATTCACGTTCCCTCAGGTCATCTGTTTCAGGCCAACACACCACTATTCCATGGCGTCCCCTTCTGACTCGCCGGGATTGATGCGTCACTCTTCGGGACCTCCTCTGCATCTGACAGCTCCTGTAGGCCTGACACCACTCACGCTGACCTTCAATGGAGCTTTCGCAGCTTTGTGCACTCTCCGGTGGAAATCCAATACCAGAGCAGTTCAGTGTGTAGAGAGCTTGTCTCTCTCTCATGGGGTGACTGGCTTCAATATCACTCCACGCTGCACGTCCTCTGCATAGCCCAGGAGCCCAGACCTTCTACATGACGTCCCGCTGCCGCCCGGACGGCAACTTCAACTTCTGCTTCTCCCTGCTGCTTTCTCCACGCCCGCACCTGAAAAGCTTTTAAATGTTTAAAGTTTCCACACTGGTGTGGGTCATTACAACAACTAGACCGCTCACAACGGTTTACTACCTCTGGACCCCTCTTTCTCATCTCAGTACTTTAAGACATTAAGGAAATTGTCTAGAGGGGTCTCCCATTCTCCCTGGCCGGAGTCCCCTCCTATGTGATCCTCCTGCATAATACTACCCCCAGGGTCAAGATCAGGTAGTGGCTGCCTTTCCCTAGCCACATGAGAAGAAGTCCAGGTCAGGGTTTTTGGGATGATCACCTCAGATTCATCACACTCCCCAGTCTCATGGAATTTCACTTCCTCCCTCTTTACCCTAACTTCCAAAATCAATGCTCGTCTACCCTCTTCCGTCACCTGTACCCTTTTCTTGAGAGCAGCAATTTGACTCTGCAACCTATTTTTTAGAAGAGTCCTTTCACTTTTCTTAGCCGCACCTTCCCTAATAAGCAAACGTCTCCATGTTGCCTTCTCTGTTTCCCACATTGTGGAACAATCCACCTCCCTGTGTCATTATTTTCAAAATGTTCCATAATTACCTCTTACATTGCCTTCTGAAACTGCACATCCTTCCACAAAGAATCATTGCACCTTATGAAGGCATCATGAAGCAAAACACAGATAACAGATTCAAAGTTCAAACAGAATTGCTTTATTAACTCAAATGTCAGGATAGATGAAGGCCTACCTTGCCCTATACTAAGGTGGGATTTCCCTACCTGAAAGAAACCAAGGAAGGTCTGAGTCAAAAAGTTCAACACAAGTCTGGTTGTGTCCAAAACCTATTCTTGCACTCACAACTAAAGCTTTACAATGTGTAGGGATGTCTGCAAATAAAATAGTGTTCTTCCTCTTCTCCTCTTCCCTAAATTCCACAAAGTTCCACAAAAGTAAACGATTGCTTTTCCCCCAAGTTCAGGATAGTTCCACAAAACCTCAGGGTTCCCTTGCCCAAGTTCCAGATAGTCAACTTATACTTATTCTCAATCATTCAATGTTCGGAAACCGCTCCAAATCAACTTTACACTCTTTCTGGGATTTTTAACAGTTCCATCAGATTGCTTTTTCTTACTTCACTTCAGCAACTTCTTTGGTTTTCACAATTGGGGTTCCCTGGCCTAGGCGCAGTTGTCAGACAGGTCACGCAACCAGGAACCCTATGCTCTCTAGCCCACACAGGTTCTTCTGTATCTGTACCTGTGTGAAGGTTCACACTCAACTTGGCTTCTCCTTGTCAGCTTCTTGGATTTTGCGGGAAGATTTACAAACACTTGGCTTCCCCTTGTCAGCCTCTTGGCTATGCCAAAGTGTGTCACATATCCTTTTCCATTCTCTGGCCTTGCCACACTGTATTTATGCAAAGTTTGCTGCGCAGTGGTTTTGTTGGCTTCACCACCTTGCTTTCATGCTCTCTTGCAATCTTCCATACTTGCTTTCTTCCTTCTGTGTTTTAAACAGCGTGTACTTTGCTTTCAAATAGGCAGTATCTGAATTTCACATACACTTGTCATCAGGTCGTAACTCTGCCAAAAGCTTTCAATTAGTTTGGTATTCAATATCCGTCATCTTTTACTCTGGTGCTTGCAGATGATATTGTCCTTAAATTACTCTCAACCCATGACTTTGGGTTTGTTTCATTGTGCGCCTGCTTTTTCATTCATTTGGCATTCCTTTCAGTTTCCCCACAGGCCCCAGGAGTGCCCTGGCTCAGTGACTTTCCCTCTTCACTCACCTGTCCCTGGCGTTTCCTCCGGGCAAATGTGCTTTCCATTGCAGCTCTACCTGCACATATTCCTTCAACCGCGAGCCCGGCTCGCACTTCGGTTTCTCTCTGTCTCCTGTCGGCAGCTCTGTTTTCTCTCTGTAGCAGCTGATGGTTGCCTTGCTTCTTTCTTCTGCGTTTGCAGCTGTGAACCTCCAACCATTGAGGTTCCCATGGGCTCCACATTTTCTTGGGGTCGTCTGCTGGTGTCCTAGCTCTCCTGCAGGACAAACCTCGGCTGCCTCCTGACATACAGGATTCCCTGCTGGTCTCCTCCCTTTTTATACAACCACTTGACAGGTTGCAGGTGTGAGTTCCCATTTCACCCTCTTTCTGTATCCCCTAGATTGATAGTATCTTCTGACGTTATTCTGGCTAGAGGGTATGGAGTAACAATAGCCCATAAATGCGCCTGGGAATACGGGTTCATCAGGGAATGGGAAGGGGGAGTATTGTCTCTCCCCCGGGAATGTCCTCTCCTTAATCCCTAAGGACCCTCCACCCTCGCTTCTCCACCCCCTTGGTCAGGATCCAAAAGCTATGGCCTTTCCCTGGCAACCTGAGAAGAGGACCCACGGGAGTAGGTGTGAGGATGCCCTCAGGTTTCTCACAACCTCCATAACGTGTCGCTCCTATGAAGCCTTTCCAGGGAACACTCCATCAGGAGCATCTCATGGTCTGACCAACAATTGGGAAACAGCGCAAATGACCTCCCCCTCTCCATGAATTCCTTATATACATTTCTGAGGCTTGTGGAATCTGCTTAGATCACATGCTGTGCATAGGCCGACATCTAGTGGAAGCTGCGGAGTATTACAGTTTGTTTTTCGAAACTCGAAAATGGGCGTCGACACAGGCGTGCCAGTAATACTATCCCTAGTGTGACGTCCACTGTACCCAAGATCCCTCACGCGTCTAGGATCCTCAGATTGTTTTTTTCCGCCATACTGGTCGGAAGCATCTTGCGGAGTCCCCTGGCCTTAGCCATACTTTTTGCTAATTATTGAAGTTTAAAATTATTTATTAACATCCTTCCCCACCCCAACGTCGACCCTCGACACTCGACGACGGCTGGAGAAGACATCGACCGTCGGCTGCTGCACGACGGATCAGGGCCTCGGAAGGCCGCTGGCCTCGGCCCGGGCCTAGTAGGCCGCTGGCCTCGGCCCTGCAAGTAGGGAGAGTGGGAGGTGGCCATACTCTTCACTCTTGGTATATAGGTACACCTTATATATTTCCTACACTTACCAGCCCGCTGCCTCAAGGTGCGTATGGAGGGTACCCCTTTCCAATTCTGCCCCAAGTGCAACCGCAAATACCCTTGGGTCGACAGGCACGCCACGTGCAATCTCTGCTTGCCGAGGGACCACCCCGAAGCGAACTGCAGAGCGTGTAGTAGGTTTAAGCCTAAGACACTTAAGGACCGTTCGACAAAGCGTTGGGCCCACCACGCCAGGCAGGCGGCCATGGCAGCGGAGGGCGCCTTCAGCGATGGCAGCGACGCCGTACTTTCGGACGGCGAGGGCATTACGGCATCGAAAGACTGCCGAGCGCAGGTCCCCGACCTCGGAAGGTTGTCCGGCAGGGCGGCTATGGGGAAGACCCCCGGCGACGCAAGCGCTACACACCCTACACACACTAAGCACACTAAGTCCAACCGAACCTCGACGACGTCGACTTCTCGGAAAGAGGCACAGATAGAACGGTCCGACTCGGTGTCCTCTGGGCGCTCTCGATCGAGATCGCCGCATGACGCAAGGCAATCATCCACTCTTGCCAAGAGTGCCTCGCTCCCTAGATTAACGGAAGTTCGATCGTCGGAAGACGAAGACGATTTCCACCCCCAGGCCGCGCTCCAGGAGACCGAGGCCGCAGTTAACACCAGCGAGGCCCCACGCTCGAAACACACAGATACCTCTCCAGACCCTCGACGCCAGGCGTCGAAAGTCTCTGGGGCCTCCAAAGGGCAGGGAAAACATTTTTCCACGCACGGAGAGGGGGGGAAACAGCGGAAAGCACAGCCTTCCACTCCTATAAGACCATCCTTCCACCCTAAGTCAACATCCAGCAAGGGTACCCTTGAGAAGTCTTCTAAGTTGCCCACTAAAGTCATACCCTGTTCCAAAGAATGGTCCAGTGAAGACATAGACAGGGTCATGTCAAGGATGTCTTCCTTAGCTGATTTTTATGACAAAAACCCAGAACATTTCCTTTCGTACGACCCTCAAGGGGCCACACCCTCAGGCTCCTCTGATCCTATCCCCCTAAGTAAAAAGGCCCGGTTCGAAAGACCTGAACCCTTCGAGGTACAGCCTTACTCTACTCCATACTCTACTCCACACCCCAGATACCAAGGACAACCCTTCCCTGAAGGGGACCAGGAGTTTGAAATTATGGAGGAACAAACCGGGACTGAATACTATGCGGATGATGAGGACC
Organism: Ambystoma mexicanum; assembly: GCF_040938575.1. Classification (NCBI taxonomy): domain Eukaryota; kingdom Metazoa; phylum Chordata; class Amphibia; order Caudata; family Ambystomatidae; genus Ambystoma; species Ambystoma mexicanum. The sequence goes on along the minus strand of NC_090935.1, from coordinate 909,364,443 downwards.
TGGAGGAGGTAGAAGATGAGCAGGAAATTTACAGAGTAGATTCCCCGGTAGAGAGCGAAGCCCCAGTTACCGACTCGCCAGTTGATAACCAGCCCCTCCTTAATGAAGTTCTCGCTCGCGCAGCAGAACATTTTCACATCGACACCCACGGTGTACAGGAGGAAAGGGACTTCGCAGAAGAGTTGGTGGGAGAGAGGAGGCCGGTCGCTCAGACCATCCCTATCCTTAAATCCATCCAACGTAGAATAGATCCATCCCTGGTGAATCCTAACCTCACCAGAGCCGTCAACCCCAGAGTCGAAAAACTTTTTCGGGCAGCCCAGTCTGACCCTCTTTATATAAGAGGACATCTTAAACCAGACTCCCTAGTGGTTACCAACACTCGGAAGAGGGCTGGGACACCCTTATCGTCGTCAGAAGCTCCTCCCGACAAGGAGAGCAAAAAACTGTACGGGTTTGGCAGGAAGGTAGCCTCAACGTCCGCCTACCAAGCAAGGATCGCAAACTCCACCACCCTGTTGGCAAGTTACAACTACCATCAATGGGAAGAGGTCGCGGCGCTCATAGCCTCTGCTCCTGAACCGGTAAAGGGCCAGTTGGCTCGGATCTCGGCAGAAGGGAGAGCCGTGTCTGGTTGCATATTAAAAGCAACTTTCGACGCCGCGGACAACGCAGGAAGATTGATAGCAGAAGGTACTGTTATCAAGAGACATGCGTGGTTACGGCAGTCGGGGTTCAAGACAGAAACCCAGGCTTCATTAATAGACAAGCCGGTGGAACCCGATCTTTTGTTTGGGAAAGCGGTCGAAGACGCACTTAAGAATGCCAAGGACGAATACGAGACTCTCAAATCCCTTGGCCAGCTTACCAACAAACCCCCTAACCAGAGGGGGAACAGTAATTTTCGTCGCCCACGCGGCCAAAATTCACAAAGAGGCAACTATGCCCAAGGACAGGGTACACAATGGAACAACAACCAGCAGTCTACCCAAGGTTACGGCAGGGGTAACAAAAGAGGTCGTGGAAGAGGCAGAGGCAGCCCCAACAAGGGAGGTGGCACGCCTCCACCAAAGCAGTGACGCTCAGTTCAGGGTCCCTTCTCACGCAACCCCAGTAGGGGGACGCATTTCCAACTTCACCCAGGCTTGGGAAGGGATCACCTCAGACAGATGGGTGCTGTCAACAGTGTCCACAGGATATTGTATAGAATTACTGCAGCGTCCCCGGAACCACCCTCCACGACAAAGGATACACTCCTTAGAACATCAGAAGATCCTTCTCGAGGAGATCGCCATTCTGCTAGAAAAGGACGCGATAGAACTCGTCCCAGGACACCAGGTAAACAAGGGTATCTATTCAACTTACTTCCTTGTGCCAAAGAAAGATTTGACAATGCGCCCAGTATTGGATTTACGGCCTGCCAACAAGTATGTCAAGCCCCAAAAATTCCGTATGACCACGCTACAAGAGGTAATCCCCCTCCTAAAAAAGGGGGATTACATGGCAACCTTGGATATAAAAGATGCTTATTTTCATATTTCCATGCTCCCAGCGCACAGAAAATACTTGCGCTTCAAGGTGGACAGTCGCCACTACCAATTCAAGGTACTGCCCTTCGGGATAGCTTCAGCACCAAGGGTATTCACCAAGGTACTGGCGGTGGCAGCTGCACACCTACGCAGGGAGGCAATCCCAGTGTACCCTTATCTGGACGACTGGCTCATAACGGGGGCAACCCCAGGAATTTGCAGGTCAAACATTGAGAGGACTATCGACCTCCTCCACGAATTAGGCTTCTCTATCAACGAGAAGAAGTCAAGTCTGGTGCCAAGCACCTCAAAACAGTTCCTAGGAGCAATCCTAGATACTCAGAAAGGGTTGACCTTCCCTTCGGAAGAGAGAATTCGGAATATACTACTGCAAATTCCACATTATCAGTCAGGTCAACAAATAACGGTACACAAAGCAATGCGGTTACTGGGCATGATGGCGTCATGCATTTACCTGGTCCCCCACGCGCGTCTGCGTCCCATGCAGGAATGGTTGGCGAAACAGTGGTCTCAGGCAAGTGGTCAGTGGGACGATCTAGTGGTCGTTTCGCCAACACTCGTACAGAGCTTACACTGGTGGACAAGAGAGAATCTCGCAAGGGGAAAACCCTTTTACGATCCAGAAGTACAGGCAGTGGTGACTACAGATGCATGCCTGACTGGGTGGGGAGCTCACCACCTCCACCACACAGCTCAGGGTCTCTGGTCTCACTCAGTAGCCAAGAACCACATCAATCTGCTAGAGCTTCTGGCAGTATTCCGAGCGCTTCGGGCGTTCGAGCCCCATCTGCTAAACTTGTTGGTGCAGATCCGGACGGACAGCACGACAGCCATGTTCTATCTGAACAAACAAGGAGGGACTCGTTCGCCAAATCTGTCCAAGCTTGCCCAGAAAATCTGGATATGGGCACTCAGACGGAACATCTTCCTGTCATCGCAACATGTTCCAGCGGAGCTCAATTCCCTAGCGGATGCCCTAAGCAGAGACTCCCTCCCAATAGAACACGAATGGGTCCTTCACAGAGATATCGTAGAAGATCTCTTCTCTCAGTGGGGTTTCCCCACTATAGACCTATTTGCCACAAGCGAAAACAAACAATGCCCAGGATTTGCATCCAGGTTCCCCCAGCCAGACTCCCAGGGGAACGCCCTGTGGATGAACTGGTCAGGGATGTTTGCGTATGCTTTTCCACCAACTCCTCTCATCAGGAAGGTGGTGTACAAGATGAACAAGGAATCGATGACGCTCATCCTAGTTGCTCCCATGTGGGCGAGACAACCATGGTTTCCACACCTACGCAGGATGGCGGTGTGCGAGCCCATCAAACTCCCAGCCTGGTACAACCTACTGTCCCAGCAACAAGGTCAGACAGTGCACCAGGAACCCAACTCAATGAACCTGGCAGCATGGCTCCTGAGGTCATAGAGTTTGGCCATCTCAATTTACCACAGAGGTGTATGGACATCCTAAAAGAATCCAGGAAACCAAACACAAGGCACTGTTACTTTGACAAGTGGAAGAGATTCGTTATTTGGTGCCAGAATAAACAAATCAACCCAGTTGATTGCACTCCTTCCAACGTTGTAACATACATGCTCCACCTGCTGGACGCAGGTTTGGTTTTTAACTCTCTGAAAGTACACCTGGCAGCCCTCTCGGCTTACACCACATCCCATAACAGAGTATCGTGGTGGAAAGTACCAGTAGTTAAAGCCTTCATGGAAGGAGTAAAGAGACTTCACCCTCCTATTTCGAACCCACCGCCAGGATGGGACCTCAATGTGGTGCTAGCTAAGCTCATGGGCCCCCCTTTCGAACCCATGCATAAAAGTAGTCTCAAACACCTGACTTATAAGACTGCCTTCTTAGTAGCCATTACCTCTATAAGAAGGGTCAGTGAAATTCAGGCTCTGTCAGTGCAGGATCCTTTCTTTACTATCCACAAAGACAAACTGGTTTTACGCACACACCCTAGGTTCTCACCTAAATTTATATCTAAATTCCATGTAAACCAGTCCATCGAGCTTCCGGCTTTCTTCCAAAACCTGCAAAGCTCATCTGAGGTGAAACTACACACCCTTGATGTGCGTAGGGCGGTCCTCTCCTATGTAAATAAAACCAGACCGCTAAGGAAAACAGATCAACTGTTTGTCTCCGTAGCTACAGGCAGAGAGGGGGATCGCGTCTCTAAAGGAGCGATCTCGAAGTGGATTGTCAACTGTATACAGCTGTGTTACTCTCTTTCTGAAAAAACTCTGCCTTTTACGCCAAGGGCCCATTCTACTAGAGGCATTGGGGCCACTCTGGCTTTCATTGCAAATGTTCCCCTCGACACCATTTGCAAAGCAGCTACTTGGAGCAATATTCACACTTTTACTCAGCATTACTGCATTGACACTCATTCCAAGACAGATACACAAGTGGGACAAGCGGTTCTAAGACACCTGTTTGCTCATGACCCTTCTCACATCCCACCTCCTTCTTCGGGTACTGCTCGCTAATCTATGCACAGCATGTGATCTAAGCAGATTCCACAAGCCTCAGAAGGGATACATTACTCACCGTAATCGTATTTCTGATGCTTGTATCTGCTTAGATTCACATGCGACCCACCCTTCCTCCCCTCCGAGAGAAGGCGCATGATTGCTTGTAGTCTTACCTTTCTGTCTTTCTGCTTGGATTATTTGTACTCACGCTACTCCTCATGCTTCCTCATGTCAGAAAAAATACAATCTGAGGATCCTAGACGCGTGAGGGATCTTGGGTACAGTGGACGTCACACTAGGGATAGTATTACTGGCACGCCTGTGTCGACGCCCATTTTCGAGTTTCGAAAAACAAACTGTAATACTCCGCAGCTTCCACTAGATGTCGGCCTATGCACAGCATGTGAATCTAAGCAGATACAAGCATCAGAAATACGATTACGGTGAGTAATGTATCCCATATATAGTCAATGCAGATGTAAGTCCCATGAGGCGGAGAGTAAAAAGTAAACCCCCTTTCCGCGTGGTGGAGGATTCTCCACACATCATCCGAACCCATGTCTGTCCTGATATGTCTGCAAGCCCGTCATCTCCTGTATAACCGAATGAGTCACCACCTTCTCAGGTACACACCTATCCCACTCTAGATTTGTCCACATATTAAAGTCCCCACCCAGTATGAGAGGCACCTTACTCTCCCGGATTATGGAAGCCAAAGTATTCTCGAAAAAAGGCCATCTGCCCCTGATTGTGGCAATACATGATAGCAATGGATAACCATCCCCTGCCTATAACAGCAGAAACCATCAAGGCCCTCCCACTACCATCCCTCCACACTACAGTTTTCTTCAGTCTTTCTCCTAAACCCCCCAACCCTTTAGTATTCCCAAACCCAATAACTTCTACACCCCCCCCCCCCAATTCAGCCCAAACCCACATTTGCTCGAGATGCCCATCCATAACTGGGCCACCAAAAAGGACTTGCCCCACCCCATTCCTGCCAACAAACCTCAACAATAAATCCCCAGTGACGCACCCACATATTAAACTGCTTGACAGACCATAGAACCGCCATGACGGAGAGTCCAGCTTTTCCACCTCACTTCAAGGAGTGTTCAACTGCTGGAATTTCCGACCTCTGGGAACTTGTTTTCATTGTTTCAGTCCTCACAAATACCCTTGATTTGTGACAGTCACCTTGGCCCCCACCCGGCCCTCTGTCCCCCTTTTTCACCCTTCGAGAGGGGCCGCAGGACCTGTTCTGCTTCAGAGCCCCTGGTTATCCGATGGTCAACCTCCTTTAATTTCAAACACCAGTTCAAATGGGTACATCCACCTTTAACGTATTCCCCTTTCAGAAAGCCAAGCTGTAAGTGGTCGGCAGTCCCTCCGCCTAGCCAGGATGAAAATCAAAAAGTTCCTGATAAATTTGCACCCTATCCCCCACAAACTGTATATTGCATAGATGTTTCGCCTTCTCCAACTCTGCCGCGTTCTCTGAGTATCTCAAGAAATTCACAACTACAGATCTTGTGCATCTTCCTCTGGCCATGCCTCCACTGTGTGCTCTTTCAATGTCCACTTCTTTCCCGCCAACATCCAAGAACAATGCATTAGCCAATGCCTTAATCGTCTTTTGCACATTGGGTGCTTACAGACTCTCCCTTCAGTTCCTTCAGCCCAAAGACCCGCAGATTGTTTCTGCGTTCCCTATTTTCGAGGTCATCCATTTTCAACTAATAGTCCTCATCCCTGGTTTCCAGGTCCGACAGCCTCTCCTTGAACTTCATTTCAGAGGTCCACAGTAAGGTGATTATTCTCCATACCCTCAAACCTATTCTCAAGCAACTCCACCCTATTTCTGATGTCTGACACCTGTACCTCCCCTCTTAAGGCCTACATCTCCTCCAGTATGTCCTTAAAGTCCTATTTGGTGGACTGGGCCTGAGTGTCAGCCCTTTCTAGCAGCAGTAGCCTACTTTTCTCTGCCCCCTCCATTACCACAGGTCGTCGGAACTGTTGAAGTACACTTATACCTCCAAGCCCCTTCCCTGCCAGCTTCAGACGGTATAATTCACCTCACTCAGGCAGCCATACGAGCCTGAAGGTCGCTCGCCTCCAGTACCCTTCGCTTTCAACACTTAGCCTGCTAGGGCTTCCAGGCTTCCAGAAGGATTAATGTTACAAACCTTCCTCTATACTGGGTGTGAGCCAGATTCTCCAATAGCACTCCTAAGCCTGGTCCACCCACCACCGCAGAAGGCTGCGGGTAGTCCCTCAAGACACCTTCAGGCCGCCTCCACCCAAGTCACCTGACTCCAACGGTGCTTTTTCTGCCGCATTGCTTATGCACAAGGCGCCTGTGGCACTGTCACAAGACTGGCTTGCTCCACGACTCACTCCTTACACCTCAGAAATGGAGCACACTCGGAGGGGTTTCAAGGCCTCTGCGCACCAGTGCCCCAACACCCCACCTCTCACCTCCCCTTCCGCCGAAGCAAGGGCCGGGGCACGGGTTCCCACCTTTCACTCTACGCCATTGATGGGCATCCACAGAACACTCTGGACCCCTCAACACATTCTAGCATTGCAGCAAGGCCGGGTACTGGAAAACCTCCACTGCAGACGTCCCTGTGACACAATCTCAAGGGCTCTGCCGGTCCTTCTACCGACCCTCAACTCCTCCTTCGTCGGCAGGAAATGTGACGCCTGCCCCGTGGCGCCAGCTCTCCACCTTTCCCAGCTCTGCTCCGGTCTTGTTCGACCGTGCCATGCCACTTCACAGTGGCACTGCCAGCCCTGGATCGCAGCGGCAGACCGCTTCCTGGGCCTCTGATTCTGCGCACCGGGCTGGCTGCCCTCACTGCTGTCTGTCCCTGGCCCTCCACATAATTGCACTAGTGGACCGCTGCAGCTCATTAGACACTTCTCCAACCCAAAACACGCAGAATGTGCTTCTTGTTTCACTGTAGGGCCTCTGCATGGGACAGGGGTGGACAGAGCTTGTCTTCTATGTTGCCATGCTGGTCCGTGCCCTCTGGTGGTCTCCTCTGATTGGAAATTTTAATGTGTTAGGGTTTGTTTTAGGCATGAGGATTGTACTTTGAGCTACAAACTATTGTTAAGTTATATGTAGTGTGATCATGTACTTTTTTAATGATATATTATAAAGGCTGAATATTTATTTAGCCACAGACAATACAGGCTCTAGAATGCAGCGGTGGGGACGGAGCTGAGCAGGGAGCCGTTTGCACCTTGTGAGGGGCTGAAACAGCCCAGAAGATGGTGATGAGCCTGGTGCAGCACGCTGCATCTCCGGGCAGAGAGAGCTAGCACCCAAAATATGAGCAGAGCGCTTGGAGACCAAATTACCGTGAGTCAGCACTTCCTTCTCGGCTCACCCTTACATGTTAGTTGGCATAAGCAGCGAGAAAGATCCGGAGATCCCATGGAGGGTGTTCACCTGACACAACCCTGCCTCGTTAATGAACTCATATAATTATAATTGTTCTTTTATAATGCCCTTAATACCAGCGATTGGTTTCTAAGCGTGGGATCTGTCTTTGAACGTACCAATGCGGGTATCCCAGATAAGTATACGGGATGTGCATGTGATCAGGCAGATTATATGCATCTAGCATGTAGCTGGGCCCTCATGTAAGCCTTCTAGAATGAGGTTGGTGATACGATGGCCAAAGTAATGGCCGTGCATGGACAAAGCAGATTTGATGGATCTAGCATGGAGCTGTGCCCGAATGCGGCCTCCCTGAAATGAGGTTGGTGATAAAATGTCCAAAGTAATGAACTGTGAACAGCAGATTGATGTTACGCTCACCTGGTATCCACAGGGACACCACCCAGCCGGGTTACTCGCTGGTATGCTTCTCAGCTTTGCCCTGATGTGGCCTGGGGGGAAGGTTCTGCCTTGTAGTAGAATTAGGCGTGCTTTCCGTCCTGCCTTCTTTGCAGGGGCGCATTGTCTTTCATGGGCGAGTGCGGTCCAGTCACTTCACTGACGCCGGCCCGTTTGATATTGTTCAGATAGGTCTTATTGCTGTTCTTCAGTTTTGTTGCCATCCTGCATGCCTTTCTTTGTTTAAAATGTCTCTTTTTTTCTCCCTTAGGTATGCAGAGCTTCAGCGCGGCAAACTGGCTTGGTTGAGCCCCGCTGGTAAATGATGGCGCATTAAGAGCGCTATGATGCGGTAAGTAAGCGCTATGCGCAGCGCTGCGAAGTCTTGCCTTTGCTAACCTGTGTTTTCCTTCCTTATAGGTCGCGGTGTTCTTCAGCATGAGTGGCATGTCTGGAGTGGTGCCAGCCGAGAGGCGACCAGCCAGGTAAGCCTTTTGAGTAGTTCGTAATTTGTAAATGTCTCTACAGCTTTCTTTAATGTTGCCTCTATCTTCCTCTTTCAGGTCGTTCTGTCCGGGAGGCGTGCAGATTCGAGGAAGCTGTTCTCAGTAGCTGCGAGTGTTTAAAGATGAAGACTGCAGGTAAGATGCTGCTGCTAATGATGTTCCTTTTGTCTCCTTGCAGGTTCTGCTTCTCCGAGGTTCGAGGGAATAGCTGGACACTGTGAGTGTCACGTTGCAAGCTGCAAAGTAACACGAAGCATGTTCTGCAGTCAGGGTGTGGTTTATATAGCCCAGGTAAAGTAGTACCAGGGAAAGTAGTTCCAGGCCTGCCACACCCAAAACACTAGACCGCATAGCTTGGTTCTTAGGGAACCAAGCTATGTGGATGCCTCCATGTTGGCTGACAATACAATAAAGTAGTTCCCAAGCACATTGTTGTTCATGGTGTATGAGCCTGGCGCCATAGGTGCCAGGACTGGCCCCATGAGGGCTTTTGAAGAGGATGCCAGGCTCTAGAGGCCCGAGTCCTGACTCCACCTGGCCAATGGGTTTGCCAGAGGGGGTTTTGAGCGAGGGTCGTGACAGCTGATCCCAAGCCTGGGCTCTTGGGATCATTCAGGTCTGTCTATTGATGTGTTAAGGTGGCCCCAATCGATAATCAATAACTAGGCGATCTCGAGAAAATTTAGTTAGTAAGTGGTAGTCCTCCAGAAGATAGGCTAGTACCATCTCCCAAGTGTCCCAAAATTTAGTGTGATCCCCTGGATATTATACGTGACCCTCCATAGCCAGATCTTGAATAGCCCCTCATGGAGTGTCGGAACTTCGCTGCTCATCCACCTCCGAGCCACTAGCAGCAGCGCCACCAACACCATGCCTGTCTTGAATTAAGCCCTCCTCTCCAGCGCTGTTTCCCTTTCCCAAAGCCTGTGGACGTGCCTATCTCCAGCGGTAAGTCTTGGCGTAGCATTTCTTTGATGGACTTTTGCACCCGCTCCCAAATAGGGTATAATAGCCAGGAACGACCGTCATATGTGTGCCCAGTTCCCCCTGCAACCTCTCAAGCAGTCCGGCGCAGCGCCTGGGTACATGGAAGTAAACTTTTCCGGGGTATAATGCCATTGGGTAAGCGCCTTATACCACATTTCTTTGAATGGACCGGGTGAGCTTGGGTATGTTACCCCACAGGAATTCCCACTCCTCTAGTGATACTTGTCATCCCAGCATTCTCTCCCATTTCCCCATGTTGGGCCATGTCCCCCTTCCAGCCTCCTCTGCGATCATGGCATATAATGAAGATATTAGATGTGAGTCCCCAGAGTGAGGCGTGATACACTTCTTGAATGTAGTAAATTGCCTGCTCGCTGCTAGTTTGTTAGTTGGGTGCAACACCCAATGCTGGAGCTGGTAGTACCAAAGCTTGTCCCCCTCAGACAAGTCAAAGGACTGTTTGCATTGCTCAAAAGATTTCAATTCATGTCCTTGCATGACCTCTCTAGGTCGTGTGCACCCACCCGCTCTCCACTTTCCAAATGCTCCCAACCCTGGTGTGAACTGTGGATTCCCAAACAGTGGCGTGAATGGTCCCGGTAAGGTCGATATCCCCCTCTTTTTAATAGGTCATGCCACACCTCCCCCACCAATGCCGTGATCTCGGATACCCGCATACTGGCTGGCCGGTCAGCCTAACCAGCCACTACACGTCGGCCCAGGGGGGCCCCCACCACCGTCTATCCATACGCACCCACATCTTACTGTCCTCCCTTATTAGCCACTGCTTTATCACCCGCAGTTGGGCAGCCTGATAATATAATCTGAAGTTGGGAACCACCAGTCATCTCCTCTCGTGGGACCATAAGTACCCGTAGCTACACTATGCTTTTTGTTACTCCAGATAAAAGCAGAGATGAGCTGGTTGAGCGATCGAAAGAACCCCAGGGGAGAGGAACTGGTAAGGCCTGGAAATAGTAGAGGAAGCGTCACTATCCTAATGAAGGGCATCCACCCCATCCAGGATATATGAACGTGTCCGGTCTGTTTTCAGAGCGTCAAGCAAATGTTGATAGTTTGCCACGTAGAAGGTGTCCAGGGATTTCGTTATGTGGACGAGAGACACAGCTAGCCATTAGCATGTCGGCAAATGCCATTGTTATGTGAACCATCCCCCAACCCCTGAACGGGATGACCTGTACTGCAGGTGTCTCTCACAGGCATTGTAGAAAGGGTTCTCAGAAAATTGCATACAGCAAGGGAGGCATTGGACAGCCCTGTTTAGTCACCACTTCCTAGGCATAAGGGGCGTGAAAGTTGTCAATTAATAGATAGGCCCAAGGTAGGTGCTTCATAATTACCCCGCACCCACCTCAGAAACCTCTCCCCAAATCCCATGCGAGCCATAGTGAGAAATAGAAACGGCCACTCCATGCGGTCAAATGCCTTTTCGGCATCTAAGGCAAGCAGAACTGCGGGGATCCAACGCTTTATCTTCTCCACCAGATGACACACCGCCTTGTGTTATCGAACGTCTGATGGGATCTGATTAACCCCGGCAGGTTGGGATAAATTAAAGCTGGAAGTAGACCCTCTAATCTTGCCGCTAGGACCCCAGTGTATATCTTGGCCGTATACCTACATTTCACCGAATACAATTTTACCTAATAAGATTTCACCAAAGATGGTGGGTGAAGTGGTATATGTATAGTGCATATTAGGTGGGGTGAGGTGTAAGGGTATTAGGGAGGGGTGAGGGGAGGCACGTGTTTTTTTCCCCAGTGAAATGGATTCAGTGAAATCTCCATTAGGTAAAATATTTTCGAAGAAATCACATACATCCTATCTTGGCATCAGTGTTGATCAAAGCTATCGGCCGGTATGAGCCACATTGCACCGGGTCTTTGCCTGGCTTTGGGAATACCACCAGTTTTGCCTAGTCCATTGACACTGTGAGTCCCCCTCCCATTTCGAAAGAGTTGTATTATCGTGCTAAATGCGGGGCGAGAATAGAACAGTACTTTTTATAGAAAGCGGCCATAAAGCCATCTGGGCCCAGGGCTTTGTGTGGGGGAAGTTTTCCGAGAGCCACCCAAACCACCTCCGTGATCTCCCGCTCGAGTGCCTCTCTTTCCACATCCAACAGTGTTGGTAGCACTACTATGTTTAAATATGCAATCTACGGGAGGCCTCTTGAGGCCCGTCTGAGGCGTAGAGATCACAGTAACAGCATTCAAAGCACCTGAGAATTGCCTCCATGTTTACCACGCCTTGCCCCGCTCTATCCCGTATTTTCAGGATTGTCTGGGTTTCTCCTCTCTGTCTGAGCTGCCTCGCTAGAAACTGTCCCGCTCTATTCCCTCTCGCATAGAATTTTTGCTTCGCATTGAGGAGACACCTCTCTCCACCCTCCTTGCTCTCAACAGGTCTAGCTGGCTCCTTATTGCTCTGTAACCTTTTAGCGTGGCTCTTGCCGGGCAGTTCCCCATTTTAGGCATAATGTTTTTAAGTTGCGATTCCAGAACGTCTTGCATTTTCCTAATTTGTTTGTCCCTTGAGAGCAATCGGCTCTCCCCTGATTGTTGCCTTATAGGCATCCCACCAGTTCCCCAGGAAGGTGTCAACCCTGACATTTTCCCGAAGTAGGTTTGGGTTTTTCCCCCTATGGATCCCGAAAGGACTGCATCCTCTAGGATCCATTCCGGCAGAGACTGTTGCAAGAGCCTCCACTGGCCTTGGGGCAAGTCTAGCGACGCAGCCAAAGGAGTGTTGTCAGACAATGCCATCGTGCCTAGGTATACCTCCCGAATGTGTCCCGCTAGCCGAGTAGAAACCCAGATATAATCTATATGGGATTGACTTCTATGGACATGCAAGTAATATGTATATCTGGCTTCTGAATCCCTGCTTGTGCACCAGGCATCCACTAGCCACAGTCCTGTCAACCTCTAAGTTTTGTAGACAGTGTGCCCTTGGCTGTGTGTCCTACCCCACTGCGATCCTCCTTTGGCACCCAGGGCACATTCAAAGCTCTGGTCGATATCTCGTGACCCTCAGCTAACCTTTCAAGCTCAGCTAGTGTAAATTTAAGAAACCCATCTTGCCAGGCATTCGGCATGTACACCTTCGCCAGAGTGAATGTCAGTTTTAATGCAGAATTTTACAAAAACAAATCGCCCCTGCTTGTCCCTCACTGTCTAGCACCCTCAGGTTGGGTATGCTCTTGAAGACTATCGGAACCCCCGCTGTTTTATTGACTGCATTAGCCTGAAAAAGATGTGGATACATTGGTAGCCAGAGCCTCGATTTGTCGCATGTCCAAATGTGGGTCTCTTGTAGTGTGAGAAAATCTGGTTTCTCACGCCTCAAGAAGTGCTCCACCTTTTGCTGTTTGACCATTGAATTCAATCCCCTATTGTTGTAAGTGAGGAATTCGAACCCATCCGTCCCTCCTCCCATCGCCCTCCTCTGTCCCCCCTTCTGGCTTTTCCTCGTTATCTTCGTTAGAGACCCTCTGATGCCTGTATGCCCAGCTTGTGTGCTTAGGCCGGCGTGTGGGTGTCAATCACCCCCTGCCCCTCTCTCCCTCCCAACCCTGTCATCAAAAACCAACCGAGTGTACTGAAACTCCCCCTCCCATCTCCCCTCTCCGCTCTCCCCCTGCAACAACCCAGGCTGGTCCATTGGTCCTAGAGACAACTTCAGGGAAGATCCCGGACCATGAACCGGTAAACCACCTGGACCCCAGAACTGCGGAGAGACATTACTATTCCTCTCCATGAGATTCCAAGAGAGCAACACTCCCCAACTTTCACTCCCCCTCCCATCTCGCTAGTGCCTGCACCCCCCCCATTGCCCCATATGACACCCCTTCATATGTGTTTGAGCAGTCGCCTAGATGTACTTGGATGACTGTTCCCTCCACCCTGACACCATTTATCCGACTGACCCCCTAGCCGCACCCAGCCTGAATTCGACTGAGCAACTTCATCATCACCCCTCCTGTGCCGTGTCCTTAGTTTTGCTCCAACCCTTTGGAGCTCAAGACTGTTTATTCTGTCTCGCTACTGTTGTCCATTTCCATTGCCTCCTCCTCTGGGCTTCCAGACCCATGTTCTCTGGGGCAAGAGCCCCTTCACAGCTCTCGGATGAGACCACACTGAGACCCTCCTTAAAGGACGTCAGTCTGCACTGCCTCCCTTTTCATGTAAATAGCAAGCCAAACAGGAAGGTCCACTTTTAGCGAATCTTCTCTTGGTTGAGGATCTTAACTCCCAGCCCCATTAGCTGCTTCTTGAGCAATGCGGAGTGTGCCAGATCGTGGAAGAGCTGTACCTCAGTCCTGTTGATTTTTAACGAGGTAGCCGTATGCGCAACTTTCTGAGCTTCTTCTTTTTGGCCGTTGGGCCCACTCTGTGAGGCATGGTATCACAAGTATGACACTGACAGAATGGGTACAATTTGTAAAACCTTTATTGAAATGGTTGGGGTAGGAGAAACTCCTAGTCTCCCCTACACTTAAGATGGGAGTAGTCTCAACCATCAAATTATACTTAGCACAGTTATAGTGGAGTCTGTCAAATCAAAATGGCCTATGCTAACAAAACCTAATGCCTGCCCTATGTGAGAAACCGGGGTGTGTGTTTCTCTCCCTCTGTTTCTCTCTCTTCTCTCGCTCTTTTCTCGCTCTCCTCTCCCCCCCCACTTCCCCACTTTTCTGTTCATCTACCACAACCTATTTCTGGGCCGAGTAAGAGGGTGACTGAGAGTAACCAGGATAACTCTCACATTGTACCGTTTATCGGGTCAGGCACTTTACCCTAGGTGCATACTCCCGATACCAGTTAGCTTTCCTCACTTGAATAAAAGGATACATCTAAAGACACACTCTGAGCAAGGTGGAACATGAGTACGAGCAGAACTTCTGGGATGAAGGCACACCTACTGGAGCAGAGCAACGGACCAAGGGTCGAGAGCAGCAGACCAAAAACCCCAAGGCCTCCCTACTGGCTTCCAGCATCCTCTCACAGGATCTTATGAGCTTGATGCAGAGGGTCTAACCAACATATACGCAGCCATACAGACATGGATGGCAGCAAATGGACTTTGCCTCAACAGTGAAAAAACGATACGCTTGGTAGGCAACGATGACACGCTCAACAAACTCGACCCTCAATATAGGACATTCAACATTGAAAATACACCTATCTCTGTGTCCTCAGCATTCAAAACATTAGGGGTCTTCATCGACTCCTCCCTGTGCATGACACACCAGGTCAGTGCCATTGCCTCCTCTTCAGCCCACACCACCAAAATCATTAACGCTATCAAACCCTACTTATCAACCAAAAATTGCTTCGCTATAGCCAGGACCACCGTCGGAGCCAAACTTGATTATTTTAATGCCCTTTTGCTCAGTACGTCTGCTAAGAATATCAACAGGTTACAAGTCACGCAAAACAATGCCCTCAGAGCTGCACTAAAAGGGAAGATCTCTCTCAGGCGAGAAGAGACGTGCACTGACTGCCAGTCAAAGAACACATCTTATTCAAAATCATGGCCGTCGCACACAAGTGCCTCTCATGCACTGCCCCACCCTACATTTCTGACAAAATTACTCCAGTCACCTCCATCAGACCCATTTGAGAGCACCACTCCAACAAGATATACATCCCCACCTTCAAAAGAGCCAAAGCGGGTGGATCCAGCTTCCAACATTTGGCACCCAAAAATTGGAATGCCGTGCCCGCATCACTCAAAGTATACTGTCTTCCGTAAAGCCCTCAAGACCAGACTCTTCAACTAATCATCGTTCGCTCAGATACCTGTCACTCTGCTTGTACCACAGTTCCTTTTAGCTCTATATATCTCCTGTCGGCTGATCAGGTCCCCCTGTAACCAACTGACCCATAATGCCTCTTACAATACCTTGGTCAATGTTTTTGTTATTTTGCTCTCTGCCTCTCCTCCCTTCTCTGTAATTCTTCTCCAATGTATAAACCTCTCATACAAGTTCCACTGTAACCAAGGAACTCCTGGCCAACCCCACAATGTAACCTGTTACTTCCTCTGTATATATTTGTCTGTAATGTCATACTCTGTACTCTCATCGCAACTAAGTAAGCCTACGGTAACAGTGCCACGATGCCCAAGGGCTGATGTGCGCTATATAAATTTAAATAAATAAAACTGGAGGTCGTTGCCTCAGACAGACCTTGAAAGACACGTGGAGAAGGACAGATCCCACAAGTGAAGATTAAAATCTGTTTCAAGGACCCCAGACACCCTCCCGGGTAAACGGCAGAGTTGGGGAGGCAAGGCCAAGCCTGTGGTACTAACCTTGACTCGAAAATCGGAAAAAGTAAAACAAATTGCACACAGCCGGAGAGTTGGCAAGCGACCTGAGAGAGACCGGTGTGTGTTAAAGTGAATGAAGTAGCAAAATCATATCACAAGTGAAGGCTGCATGCATGTGGATGAGACTCGAAGAAAGGCAGACCTGTGAATGAACTTTAAAGTAAATGCAGCTGCGGGATCAGCAATACTAAGTAACAGAGTGGTCTGGTGAAAGGAAGAAGCCCATTCGCAAGTCTCTGTGAAAGGTACATTGTTTGAAGCTATAGTGATCGTTGAGTCGAGGTGGTCCTGTGGTGGCCTGTAAAGAAAGTCACGCACATTCGAAGGACTTTGACATCCAAAAGTTGTCCAAGCCCGACTGAGGGAGACCTGAAGTATAATAAGCTTGGGGAAGGGAGCCCCCTTGCAAGTTTGTGTTGAACTTTATCGTGAGAGATCTGAGCCAAGCAGAGGGTCACCTTTTGTAAACGTTTTGGTTGAAACATTAATTTTGAAGCCAGCGAAAGAGACCAGGCGGGCCTCAATCCACAGTGTTAAACCGTGTATTGTGTTGGAAACCGAGCCAGAGTGCGTCATCCTGCCTACAAGGATCGCCTTACTTCGATTGGTGTAATGTGCGGAGGAGAGCTGGTTCAGTCGCATTATCATTTGAACACCGATTTTTCCTTTTGCATACTTTTCTTATTTTTTTACCCTTTTTGCACAAAAGATATGGCAGGCATTAGGTTTTGTTAGCATAGGCCATTTTGATTTGACGGACACCACTAGGACTGTTTTGTTTATCGTTTGATGGTCGAGACTACTCCCATCTTAGTTATAGGGCAAAATAGGAGTTTCTCCAACTCCAACATTTTCAATAAAGGTTTTACAAATTGTATCCATTGTGTCAGTGCCAATACTTGTGATACCATGCCTTCCCTACACCTATCTCTTGTACAAAAAAAGTGTATAAAGGAGAAATGTATGTAAAAGGAAAGATCAGTATTCAAATTAATTAAATGTCATTGAACCAGCTCTCCTCCCCGTGTTAGACCCCACGGAGTAAGGCTTTCCCTGTAGGCAAAATGACACACTCTGGCTCGACTTCCAACACAAAACAGTTCCAGAATGTGGATCACGGCCTGTCTGGCCCTCCACATTTTAAGTCTCTTATCGACTTCCAAAAATAATGTTTCAACCAGAAAGTTCACAAAGGTCCCCCTCTGTCTGGCTCTGAACTTTCACCACACAGTTCTCTTAGGTTCCCCTCTGCCAGGCTCAGAACTCTCACGATAAAGTTCAAAACAAACTTGCAAAGGGGTGCTCCCTTCCCCAAGCTTACTTCCCTTCGGGTCTCCCTCTGTCGGGCTCGGAACACTTTCGGATGTTGAAGGCTTTCGAATGTGCGTAGCTACCTTTTCAAACCACTGCAGGACCACTTAAACCGAAAATGTATAGTTTAACTTTTACTTTCCCCTTTCTAGGAGTTAAACATTTCCATATCACTTTTGCTAAATATTTGCTTTCTCGTTTCGAACAATGTACTTTTCACAGAGACTTTCGAGTGGGCTATTTCCTTTCGCCGGAACACTCCGTTACTTAGTATCGCTGAACTCTCAGCTGCCTTTCACTTCAAAGTTCATTCACAGGTCTGCCTTTCCTCGCATCTCGTTCACACGCGTGCAGCCTTCACTCAAGATAAAAATGTTGCTATTTCAACTTTAACACACACCGGTCTTTTATGTTGCTTGCCAACTCACTGCCTGTGCGTGTTTCTTCTTTGCTTTACGATTTCCAATTCACGAGTCAAGGTTAGTACCACAGGCTTGGCCTCACCTCCCCAACTCTGCCGTTCACCCAGCAGGGTCGTTGGTGTCCTTGAAACATAATGCATTTTAACTTGCCGGGTCCTGCCTTCTCCACATGTCTCTCGCAGCCTGTCAAGAGGCAGCAACCTCCAGTAGGGAACTCTGGGGTGTTCTGACCCACTGCTCTCGCCCCTTGGTCTGTCGCTCTGCTCCAGTAGGTTTCCGTTCATCCTGGTAGCCCTGCTCGTTCTCGTAGGCCGCCTTGCTAAGAGTATGTCTTTGGGTTCTGCCTTTTATTCGTGTGAGGAGAGCTAATTCGTATCGGGTGTATGTACTTAGAATTAAGTGCCTAATCCGATCAGCGGGACATTGCCAGTATGCTGTTCCTCGGCCCAGTGTTTATATGAAAAAGGGGGGAGAGTTGGGACCTCTGAGCATCCTAAAATAAAGGATGGGTTGGATAAACAAAATGGGTGGGAATACTGCATGTCACTCCCACTCCCGAAGACCCCTCACCCAGGTGATCCTCCCGCACTGGTCCACCCCCAGGGTATGGATCCAAAGGTGATGGCTGTGCCCTGGCCACCTGAGAGAGTTCCCTTGGGGGGACTAGCGGATGGGACAACCTCTGCTTTCTTACATTAAGCGGACCTCATCTGGTGAACCTTCATGAGTAACTCTGCAAAGGAGGACTGGACTGTCGATTTAAGGTCCTTACCCGTGACCACCTCCGGGACATTGTGAGATGTATGTTTGAATGATGTGACCTATTCTCAAGGTCTTCGCAATGAAGTTCCAGGTTATGCGAAATCCAAGCTAGTTGTTCCACTGCTACCCAGAATACTGGTTACTGTAAGTTTGTAATGCTGTGTATTGTAATTATGTAACATGCTGTATATTCAAGTAAAAGCGCCCAGATACCCTTGGGTTAGGCGCAATATATAAGTAAATAAACTAAACTAGCTTCATCAGTTTTCCTGGAGTCTTGGGCTAGTTCTTGGAGGGCCCGTTCATTCGTGTCTATGCGTTCCCCCTATTTTGAGAGCTCCCCTTTGATCTCCTGCACTGCTCCCTTGAAATCGGCCCTCAAGGATTAAAAATGTTCTTGAAATGATCCTGTGATCCATGTCTGGAGGTCCGCTAAGCACTGCACCAGATCTTCCTTGTTGACTGCCAGGGGGCTCGACTGTGGCGCGGTTCCGCCTCCTCCCAAGTCCTTATCCGGGGCTGGGGTAGGCTTTAGGGCCTTCTTCTTGTCCAGTTGCCAACACCTTTTTAGTGAGCCCTCTGCCCCTTGAGAGGCCGAAGCTGGGTGGTCTGCAGTCTCCTTGGTCCTTTACCTGCCCTTGTTTTTCGACATGTGACCCCCATGTTCTCCTCCCTCTTTGCTGCCTGGACGATGCTCTCCTTGATGCAGGGACTCACACCTCCTCCAATCACAGTGGCCTGCCCCTTCTTGCACTGACCTGCCCTCCCGGGCTGGCCCTGGATCTCGTTGCTACTGTGCAGTCCCTATGATGAGCTGCGGTCACTGCTCAGCTTGTGCCCCTCCCTTCTCCACCTGTGGGGCTAGTGTCTTCTCTCTATTCTCTGTGCCCCAATCCCCTTGGAGAGTTCCACACTGACTGGGAGCCAAGCTGCCTGCACAGGCCCAGGCTCCTTCACTGATGCTGCTGAGGCCAAAGAGCACCGCAATCTCAGATGTGTAATAGCCTGGGTCCCCCCGCTGCTCTTCACCTTTCCGGGACAGCTCCTCGGAGCTGGTGCCCTCTCTGCTTCCTCCGGGGGGGGGGGAGGGGGATCACCGTGTTGGCCTGTGGGCAGGGGAGCAGTCCTAACAAGCATTTCCATGTTGTCTCGCACATTGTGAAGTCCTTAATGTTGCTGCAATTCTTTCTCCCCCCAGGACTCGTTCTGATGATCTTTGAGTAGGGGAGCCACCACTGCAAGCATTACAGCGTTGGCCTGCACGTTGTGAAGTCCTGTCTGCAATTTATATCCGCGTATGCCTGTGTGTAGTATTTATGCAGTGTTTCCTTTGTTTTGCCTCTGCCTTAGTTTTACGGCTTCTTGCAATGCACGTTATAGATGGCCCATGACCCAGTGGGCATTGTTGGTCCAGTGGGGTAGGCCAATGCCCCCCGCCAATTTCGATGTATCCCCAGCCGTAGTCCGCCCCCACTGCTGGTTCGGGGGGCAGGACTGCCACCGAGCTCCTCACACTCCGAGAGGAACTTGCTTGACTCCGTACCATTCTGCAGGCTTCCCCAACCCCCCCCCCCTAGCGGTCTCGCTCCTCCTTCACGCTCCACCTGGCCCCCTGCCAGATCCCCGCTTTGCACCATGCCGCTCCACTTCCCCCTACAGTGGGGGCGGGAACTGACTGGTTAGGGCTCCGGGTCGGGCTGCATCATGTCCCAAGTCCTCTCCGGCCTTGCTCCTCCTCAGATGCTGCCGCGCCCCAGCACTGCCAAGCGGGTCAGCCACCACCTACTCCTCGCTGCTGTTGCTGCGTGAGGGGGACATCTACACTCCCTGTGTGGCTGCTTGCGGGGGGGCAACTCTGTTAAGCCTCTATTTTTGCCACCTTCAGCCTGGGTCAGGGACGAGCTGTGCCTAGCACATCCACCCACAACAAGCCACCATCTTGGAATCCATACGCCCATCTCGAACAAACTTTGTGTTGATTTTATCTGCATCATCAAAGAAGAGACAACATTTGTGAACTTAGCGACGGTTCTGGTAAGGTGCTGTGTGGCTATGTGCTGGGAGGGTAAAATGGCACCAAGAGGGGATCTATGGTTGAAAGCCTTCATTCACTGCTATGATCAATCAATAACATATGCTGCATTATTGCCATCGGCTAGTAGACTGAAAGACATTTGGGCTCGATTGAGGGCATTTTTTGGCCATGGTGGATGTCGCGATGTTGGAGATCCAGAATTACAGTAGATATCACACAATCAGGATTATTGTTTATGGGAGATTAAAGATGTCACCTGTTAAAAGTATTATTATTTGTCATGATGAATTCTATCACCCTTCGGATTTCAAAGAATTCTATCACCTTTTGATAACTACAACAGCTAGTACATATAGTCTTGATCGTGTTGTCAATCTGGAAAAATGAATACCCTTCATTTGAATGATAGACGTAACTTGATGGCCGTGGGCCAACCGTCTTATGCACCAAATTATAGAAATATAAACTGCTATGCTTGACCGACGAGCGGCCATTTTAAATGTAGCAAGAATCGCCATTTTGCTTGTTAACCATTGCTCATTGCTTTCTGTCTAAAAACTGCTTTGCAGCTTGCAATTCTTGCAAATTCTGCTTACTCTGCTCAACTGTTAACATTGTTGTCTGAATATGAAAGGACAAGGTCGCGGGACTGAAGAGTTTGCTGAAACTCCTCATGAGTAGCCCAGAGAGGAATGCCCACGCTCCCTCTCTGTAGCCTTGGGAGGAAGCTGCAGGGCATTTAATCACTTCACAGCTGCGAGCCAGTCTCGTACGATGGTAGAATATGTTAGAATAATACAGTTAAAGGCTTGAATTATGCTTCTCTTACGGCCCCCTTCGCAAAACCCTTTAGAACGTGTCGGCTCCCAGGACACGAATAGTACCTCATAGATAGCAAAGCTTGGAATGTGGCTCTTCCCCCCGTGTACAGATTGATTCCAAGAACAGAACCACCGTGTTCTAAAAGATGCCTCCGCACTTTCTAAATTGCACATTGTTACTAGAATAGACATCGAAAGCATTATAATCGTCATACTCGTCGGATAGGTCCATCGCCATCCCGAGTTCAACTGATCTTAATACAGAGGGGTGTTGAACATGACTTTGCTGATTGTATGATATGCATTTTGTATATATGTAACTGATGTACGTAATTCGCTCTCTTGCGTCCCTGGAGGTCTAGGAAACTCACGTCGCGGGGCGTGAGATCAGAATTGGCCAATTGATACTATCTTTTGCTTGCAATAAACCCTAGCATTGGGAATTTGAAACCTCGTGTCTGGTGCATCTTTTCGTATATGGTCATTGCCTTGTTTCCATAGCACGAGGGACCCCTAGGGGCCCCTTTCAAGATGGCGCCCGAATAGGGACCCTCCCCCACTTGCCCCATCGTATACGTTGTAACGGAGTAAAGGCGGAAGAACGGCGAGGACGGGACAGTCGAGCCGGGATCAAGAAGTGTACGGGGTGCCCTGTAGAAGAGAGGAGAGATTCCTTCCGTAGATCTGCACACATCTGATCCCTGATCGACGTACCGGACCAGAGGGCAAAGGAGGCGAGGGTCCCGAGACGAGGCAGAAGCCAGAGAAGCGCAGACACGACGTGGGGAGAGGTTGCGTTAGAACAAGCGACTTGTTTTATCAGATGAGTCATTCCCCGATTCAAAGAGAAACCTGATTTTTGGTAGAGTGTTGATTTTGCAAACTTAAACGTCCAGGTAAAAGTGGCTAACCAAAGGGGAAGGTTAAAGAAACATGCTTGGAGTACTGTCCACTTTAGCGGTGCTTTTCAGCTGCGGTAGACAGTCCTTGGAATATGGCCAAGGTGCACCGCCTGGGGGAACGCCGGCTTATGATATGTATGCGAAATATGGTGTGGGTGCGATAATATTTTGTAAAATTTGGCATAGGCAAACTAGAAAGCAACCCGACCATCAGTGGCCGATTAATGGTAGGTTTGAGATGGGGAGGATAGATAACCTAGAGAGGGTGCTGATTAGAAAGAAAGCGCGACCTGCAGCTTTTGAGACCGTCAAAGATTGGAGGAGGGAAGCGATGCTCCGACTAAGGAGTAGAGAGAAGCATGCGCGTAGGCATAAAACGAAGTTTGAGATAGCAGAAGAGAAGGAAGAGGAGGAGTGGACTGAGAGTCTAAGACGGGAAGGGAGACGGAACCAGATGAACATAGACAGAATATACCCGCAGCGGGAATTACACATAGCAGATGAATTAATGGAACATTTGTTAACTAACATGGGTCGAGGCCCAAAACCAGAATCGAAACCAAACACGCCAGCAGTGACTGCGCGGGCCCAACCAATAGCTCTCATACCCCCTCCCGCAGCCTGAGCACTTCCCCTCACGCAAGCGTTAACCCAAGCCCCGCCCACAGCATGAGCACTCCCACAAGCGCAGACCGCAGACACACAATTTCCCAGCACCCAGCAAGGCCCTTCACAGATGCCACCTGTGTCACTTGTCCCATCCGCACCTCCCGCTCTAGAGACAGATTCAGCACCATCCGCCCCTCCCGAAGTCGAGATTGAGACTGGGGAGGCGAGAGGCGGGGCTGAAGGAACAGGATTTGGACGGGTAACTCGAAGCGCAATCAGCAAAGCGAGAAAGATTGAATTACGGCAAGAGGAAGAAATGTACATAGAAGGAAATGATGAGACGGCAGCATTGGCCTCATTGTATGGGTACCGAAGAAGAGACGAGAGACAGGTAGTGTTGTAATGCATGGGGGAAATTCTGGTGGGAGAATGGAAAAAGATACTTGGGAATTTAACGCCACAGCGGTTGTTAGATTTGAATAAGTTAGCACGCAGAGAGCAAAGAGATGAGAATGTAAGAAAACATGTGCACAAACTGATTGAAGTAAAAAATGAAATGGAAGACAGATATGCTGAAATGTTTGCTACACCTGAGTATAGTAGAGAGTTTATTAAGAAAGGTAGGAAGGAGGCGTCAAGGTTGAGTATAAAAAAATCATGGCCGAGAGTTTTTCCAGGTGGTACAAAGCATTTGCCGGTACCAGGACAGATAGGCGATAAACAAAGATTGCAGGTATGGGTAGGGGAAACAATGCGATGGATGTCGAACAAAAGAACGTCAGTAAAAGAAGTAAGTGAGATATGTAATGGGTACCCATTGGAGATGAGAAAGGAAGCGATGCAAACGATAGTAGGGGTGTTACTGCAGCAGGTCATTGGATACAATAGAGGTAGAGGTAATGCACAAGGCCGGGGAAATTTGAATAATATGCATGGGGTGTCATTGGGATTAAATCAATGTGCGTACTGTAAGGAGGAAGGACACTGGCGAGCGCAATGCCCGCACCTACAGAATAGAGGTGGGTTTGGTCAGAGAAGGCCTCATAGAGGACATCAGGGGTCGAACGGCCCAAGCAGAAGTAACATGCAGCAGCAGGGATATACCAATGGAGGTACTCAAACCCAATCATATGGCCAAAACCAAGCACAACGGAACCAGACATTGAACCAAAGTGTTTCAAACCAAAATCAGGGCGGGCAGGGCCAACAGAGAAATGATCAGAGTGGAGGACATCGAGGGGGAAATGGGAATATTTTTGATACACAACCAAACACGTATTATAGCAGTAGCGGTGACTACACATCGGACGATGTGTTATTTTCGTGATGGGACAGCCCACGACAGGGGTCGGAACCAGTGTCTATTCCCTTGAATCAGAGAGGACCCTACGTAGAAATGAGAGTCGGGAATAAGGAGCACCGTTTCCTTGTAGATACAGGGGCACAGAAGTGTTCGATAGACCACCACTTGGTTCCAGAGATACCACTGTCGGGGCAGAAGAATGTTTCTGTAGGGTTCGCAGGTACACCAGTAATTAACCCCATCTCCGAAGCTGTCCCAATTACAATAGGACCATTTATGGAGCAGTGTCCATTTCTTTTGACAGATAATTGTGGTGAGAACTTGCTAGGATTAAATTTGTTGAGGAAATTGGGGGCAGTCATACATTGTACGGCAGACGGGATGTTCCTCACGGTGTGGCCTCACGATGCACCAGTGACGGAATTCATGTCAAAAGAGTTGCCAGAAGAGTTAAGTGGAGTACCAACCTGTCTGTGGGCAATGCATGATAATGATGTAGGATGCTTGAAAATAGAGCCAGCAAAAATAACTCTGAAAGAAGGTGTAACACTACCACAAATTCCCCAGTATAGAATTTCTGTTGAAGGTGAGAAGGGATTGAAAAGCGTTGTTACTGACCTGGTGAGATTGGGGGTGGTTGAGGAAATTGCAGGGAGCACGTGCAACAGCCCGATTCTTCCAATTTACAAGAAAGGAGGCAATGAAGTACACTATCGTTTCATAATTGATCTGCGCGCATTAAACAAAGTGGCAGACCCACAATTCCCTTTGGTCCCAGATGTCACAACAATACTGACAATGATACCGGCCACTGCAGAATACTTTAGTGTAGTTGATCTGAAGAACGCGTTCTTTAGCATTCCAGTGGATAAAAGCAGTAGATATCTGTTCGCGTTCACTCTAGGAGGTCGATCATTCACATTCACACGCATTCCACAAGGATACACAGAAAGCCCGAGCATTTACAGCAGAGTGCTAAAAGAGCAGCTAGACATGCTAGAACTACCCGAAGGTTGCGTACTCTTGCAGTACATAGATGACTTGTTATTAGCTGCTGACACGAAAGAGATCTGCAAAGAAAGTACTGTATTACTCTTGACACATTTAGCGACCCATGGTCATAAGGCAAGTTTGAAGAAATTACAGTATAATCAAAAGGAGGTGTCTTATTTGGGATACCTACTTTCGAAAGAAGGGAGAAGATTAACACCAGAACGCATAGAAAGTATTTCTAGTATGCCTATTCCAAAAACTCAAAAAGGAGTGAGAGCTGTAATAGGCATGGCCTCTTATTGTCGGCCGTGGATCAGTAATTTCGCGTTGATTGTGAGGCCGATGATAAAGTTGACTAAAAAGGATGCAGAGATGCCTTTGCAGTGGGATGAGGAATGTCAGAAAGCGTTTGAGCAATTGAAAGCTGCATTGTGTGTTGCGCCAGTTTTCGGCACTCCCAACTATAAAAAGATCTTCAGACTATTTGTGAGTGAGAGTGAAGGATGTGCATTGGCGGTTTTGACACAGGAACAGGATGGAAGAAATAGGCCGTGCAGCGATTTTTCTTGCGCGTTGGACCCTGTAGCGCGCGCACTACCACGATGTTTGCGATCCGTCGCAGCGGCTGCTGCGTCAGTAAAACAAACGGAAGGAATGGTATTGGGGCACACTTTAATTCTGATGGTTCCACATACTATAGACGTTCTATTAAATAGGACGCAGACGCAACACCTCACCTCAGCTAGACTGACAAGATATGAGCTCATCTTGTTTGCACCCCACATCCAAATTATGAGGTGTAGCGCATTGAATCCTGCAGAATTAATGCCACTGCCCATAGCAGAAATTGGTGACAACGAATCACCACCCCATGATTGTTTAATGATCACTGAAGAAGAAACAAAGGGAAGGATTGATTTGAGCGATATCCCACAAAAAGAGCCAGATGGGGAGTTATTTTGCGATGGCTCTTGTTTTAAATTACCTGATGGCACATCAACGGCTGCATATGCAATTACTACCCTAAAGAGAGTTGTAGAGAGCAGAAGGATCCCCTACAATTCGGCACAAGCCGCAGAAATAATAGCACTGACCCGAGCCTGTGAACTCTCTGAGAATCTGAACGTAAATATTTATACTGACAGCCAGTACGCCTTTGGCGTGGTTCACAATTTTGGCCGACTTTGGGCTGTGAGGGGTTTCTTGACATCACATGGAGCCAGGATTCAGCATGGCCCTTTGATTGTGCGATTGTTGTCTGCGCTCACGTTTCCAAAGCGCCTAGCTATAGTAAATTGCGAGGCGCATAGGAAAGTAACATGCAGAGTGGGAGAGGGAAACGCGTTTGCAGACAGGATTGCGAAGCAAACAGCCACAGATTTGGGGAATAAAATGATGACAGTACAGACTGAGGAAGTACCTTGTATGATAGAGAATGGAGTTGCCACAGTCAAAGAAATGCAGGCTGAGGCCACGACCAAAGAGATTCAGGGGTGGGCTAAGGGCTCTGCTGAGTTAGATTTGGAAGGATGTTGGGTGGACAAGGAAACAAAGAACTGGATGTTGCCAAATTGTTACGTAACTGCAATCGTTATAATGGCGCATAGCCCTACCCACATTTGCGCAAAGAAAATGGTACAGCATTTATCCACAGTATGGAAGAATGAGCACATAAAAAAGAATGCAGAAAGGCTAGTGCAGAATTGTATCACGTGCCTGCAACACAATGTAGGAAAGGGATCCGTGACTCCAGCAGGTAGTTTCGGCCCACCCTCTATGCCGTTTGAGGTGGTCCATTTTGATTTCATAGAAATGGAAAGGTGCCAGAACTACAAGTACGTGTTAGTGGTAATCTGTGCATTCAGCAAGTGGGTGGAGGCATATCCTTTAAAAGACTGTACTGCCATGTCCACAGCAAAAGTAATGCTGAAGGATTATTTCTCCCGGTTTGGGTTGCCTCGTGTCCTGTGGTCAGACAACGGCCCCCACTTTGTGGGCGCAGTAGTGCTACAAATCTGTGCAGGTCTACAAATAGAGAAGCGATTCCACAGTTCCAGGCATCCCAGTTCTGCCGGGCTTGTGGAGAGACACAACGGAATCCTGAAGTCAAAGATAGCGAAAATTTGCACTGGGAGCAAGTTGAGTTGGGTGGATGCATTGCCCCTAGCGCTGTTGTGTATGCGCATGTCTGTGCAGGCTAAGACTGGGCTCTCCCCTTATGAGATTATAATGGGGAGACCAGCAAATGTATGGTGCGCACCGCAGCCCAGAAAATTATGTGAGGTCGAGCATCCTATGTTAAGCACTTACTGTGGACTTTTAATACAAAAGTTGCGTTTGATTCATCAGCAGGTGCAGGAGGCGTTGCCGATGCGATATACAGGACCGGGGCACTCACTGGAGCTTTGAACGGAAGACAGCATTAGCACCCAGGTGGCGCGGCCCCTATCAAGTACTTTTGGCAACACAGACGGCCATCCGAGTGGACGGACGCAAGGCATGGATCCATGCTACCCATGCCAAAAGGTTCCCAGCGTCACTGAAAACTTTGCCTGATCCAGACGACGAGAAAAAGACAACGGTCTCGGAAACTAAAGAAACTGTTGCCAGTCCAGGGCCACAGCATAAGCGCAAACGAGAAGTGAAACTCGAAACAGAGCCTGAGGAGGCTGCCAGTAAGGGGGAAGGGTGAAAAGTGCCTCAACGTTGCTCAGCGGAAACAACATCACTGCCGAATGACACAAACCCTGCATTGCAAACACGAGCAGAAACAACGCGTGCACCCCTTTGGCACCCACCAGTTCTTGCAAATGCACCAAAGCCAGAGAAAGAAACTACATCATTGCCACGACGCCCATCGCTGCCCATCATTGTGCCACAGGCTGACACTGAGCCTGATACTGGAAATGCAAGGGCACTATTCACGGATCATACAATAGCAGGAGTGAATCGATATAATCTGCAGCCTCGACAGGCAAAGTGATCCACAGATCTTTGGTGCTTTTCTTTTTGGCCTTTGGTTCTACTCACGGACGGAGTAGGAACCAGGGGCGTAGAGGAGAGAAGTGTGAGAATTGTGCAAGTCGGACAATTCAAAACTCACGACTCCTCGGTGCGCTTATAAAGTACATGTGTCCTAAGCCAGAGCGGGACAAGCTGGATGCACATAGCACTCTATCAATAAAGAACTGTTCAGAAATCGTCTGAGCATTGGGAGAAAGAACAACTAATCTTGCTCGGGAGTGGATAAATGATCCAGGCTGTGAAAAGACTGGCAGAATTGAACTGTGACATTTTTCGTTGAACTTTTCTGGCATCAAGAACGAGAGACATTCACGACGAACTTCGCCAGCAAGAAGAAGGACGATGAAGAACAAGTCAAGACCGGTTTCAGCCTCCTCCTGCACCCCTGCTAAAAAAATAATAGATTTAGAGACTGTAAATTTAGAGAAAAGGCATGGTAAAAGGAATAAGGTACTGATTTGGACATTGGTCCTATGTTTCTTAAGTAAGATAGTACCAACAATAACAGCTGTTACACTATGGTTCCTGGAGTACGTACACCCATTAGAAACACTTTTGCCAAAAACAGCTACTGAAAGCCCGGTTCATGTAATCGCTGGTACTTTGCCCCCAATGGAAGAAAGACATAGAGAAGGTTACGGCAACAATACATTGTTGCTCATCGTGAACATGACCCATGCGGTGTTAAAGAAAAAAGATTGCTGGGTTTGCGCCCATTTACCACAGCACGGTGGGAAAGGGATAGGCTGGTATGCACAACCATTGCCATTGATTTATTCCTGTGAAGTAACGTTAAGTGCAATGTTCTTTGGGAAATGGAACAAGAGTAATACGGGTCAGCTAGATGAGACCAATATGAATGAATTTGAGGAAGTAATCATGAGACCTGTGGGTTGTTCCATATTCCAAAAAGCTTGCGTGTTTGCACTAGAACCCATGAGAAAGAATACACGAAAAATAACAAGACTAGATAGATTACATAGGCAGAATAGACCAACCCCGCCAGCAGAAAGAACATCAGTAATGACATTTCGGATGAGGGATAAATGGAACAAAGATGCTGTGCCCCCTACCTATGCAGTGGATCACAGCCCCAAAACTGCTCCCCTATGTCTACAGAAAAAGGGTTCCTATAAAGTAGGAACGTTTAGCAACTGCCTGAACAGTGTTTTTAAAACATGAAATAGAACTTGTGTACGTGGGAGACCCTGTTTATTTTATATGTGGAGAAAAAGCATATCCATGGTTACCTAGGAACTGGGGAGGTACATGCTACCTAGGTCTACTGTTTCCAGGAGTGTTCCTCTTGGAGACAGCAGAAGTAGCCAGACGAACAAAAGGTAGAACTCGAAGGAGTAGTGAGGATGGAATGATAGCAATGGATATAGCCAAATCATTTATACCGTTCTTGTCCCAAATAGAAAATTCTTACAATATAAGAAAACTGTCTGGAATATTACAAAAAACAATAGATTCCACAACGGATATTTTATTGAATATGACGTTAGAAGAAAAAGGAATAAGACTGATGGCACTTCAAAACAGGATGGCTCTCGATATAATATTAGTTGACCGTGGGGGAGTTTGCAAGCTCGTAAAAACTGCATGCTGTGTGTATATAGATGACTACTCCCCTACGATATTTAAAGCGATCCGGAAATTACATGTCATAAGTTCCACACACTCTACTGAAGCAGGGGGTTGGGGGATAGAATCCTGGTTATGGGGATTATTGCGGTCTTGGGGATGGAAGTTAATTTCGATACTAATGATGGTACTCGGGATATTCATAACATGCTGCTGTTCCATACAATGCTTACCAATAATATGCACTGAAATAACTGATGGATGTACTAAGGGATGTATGCACATGGTGTTGAGAGGAAAACAAACGCATGGCCGGAATAACAGAGACACTGAGGAAACAAAAATAGTAAAACAATTCATGGCGATAGACATTAATGATGGAGATGATTCAGATGCAGAGACTCCTCCTCAGAAGAGGAGGATACAATGAATAAATAAGACGTTTGGCACACGGCCAAAAGGAGGGTTTATCAATCTGGAAAAATGAACACCCTTCATTTGAATGATAGACGTAACTTGATGGCCGTGGGCCAACCGTCTTATGCACCAAATTATAGAAATATAAACTGCTATGCTTGACCGACGAGCAGCCATTTTAAATGTAGCAAGAATCGCCATTTTGCTTGTTAACCATTGCTCATTGCTTTCTGTCTAAAAACTGCTTTGCAGCTTGCAATTCTTGCGAATTCTGCTTACTCTGCTCAACTGTTAAGATTGTTGTCTGAATATGAAAGGACAAGGTCGCGGGACTGAAGAGTTTGCTGAAACTCCTCATGAGTAGCCCAGAGGGGAATGCCCACGCTCCCTCTCTGTAGCCTTGGGAGGAAGCTGCAGGGCATTTAATCACTTCACAGCTGCCAGCCAGTCTCGTACGATGGTAGAATATGTTAGAATAATACAGTTAAAGGCTTGAATTATGCTTCCCTTATGGCCCACCTTCGCAAAACCCTTTAGAACGTGTCGGCTCCCAGGACACGAATAGTACCTCATAGATAGCAAAGCTTGGAATGTGGCTCTTCCCCCGTGTACAGATTGATTCCAAGAACAGAACCACTGTGTTCTAAAAGATGCCTCCGCACTTTCTAAATTGCACATTGTTACTAGAATAGACATCGAAAGCATTATAATCGTCATACTCGTCGGATATGTCCATCGTCATCCCGAGTTCAAAGGAACTTAATACAGAGGGGTGTTGAACATGACTTTGCTGATTGTATGATATGCATTTTGTATATATGTAACTGATGTACGTAATTCGCTCTCTTGCGTCCCTCGAGGTCTAGGAAACTCACGTCACTGGGCGTGAGATAAGAATTGGCCAATTGATACTATCTTTTGCTTGCAATAAACCCTAGCATTGGGAATTTGAAACCTTGTGTCTGGCGCATCTTTTCGTGTATGGTCATTGCCTTGTTTCCATAGCACGAGGGACCCCTAGGGGCCCCTTTCAGTGTTCAATGCTGACCTCTGACTCTTGTATTTTTCACTTATATTGTTGTTTTAAGTTGGTATGGATGACAAAATGTGAAGTGATTGAAAAACACCCAACCGTCAAGCAGCCCTCTGACGCTAGGGCCCAACCACCCCCAGCCCCCTATTTCTGTAAAGCACCATTTCATTGCCACTGTTACTTTAAGAAATGGCGACTCAGAGCTGTCCTCCGGTAATAGAGTACACTGCATGAAGAATGATGCCCTGCATTGGACTCAAACCAAAATCTGGGGCCATCCACAGATTCTTGATTGACCTTGTTCCATGGCTCACGCAGGCCTTAGGCATTCATAAAACTCCCTGGCATGGCCCACAGAGCGAGTTCCTGAAAGACCACAGATGGCACAGACGGTGCCAGCATATCTATCGCTTTGAGTGAAGCATTCAGGAGGGAAGCAGAAGAGATTAAACGCGTCACCAGCGATTGATGATATTTTCGAATACAGCCCCCTGCAGACAGTGACAAGAGTATACATGAATTCCAAGATGGCAGACAAGCCATTTAAAGATTTTGTCTGCCTCCCCAGTCAATTAGTGAGCCCAGATGAACTCCTTGACCACAGCCAATCCCGCTCCCTCAGCAATTCTCCCTCACTGCTGCAGACCCTAACAGGGAGCCCAGCCCTGGGGATGGTCTATAAGGCTAAATAAGCAGTGGCTTTCAATTAGACAGTGTGGGTGTTTGATGAAGGAGCTACTGAGCAAGGAGGGATGTGTCTGGAGAGGATGAAAAGGTGTGTGGAAGGAGAGCGGACCCTGGAGAGGGGGGTTGGCTTGGAAAGTGGGAGGAGTTTTGGACAGAGAAGAAGTTAGGAGAGGACATTGGAGACTGAGGGGAAGGGGTAAAAGGAGTTAGGCAAGTGGTTAAAGAACACCAGGAAGAAGTAGGATGGTGGATACCCAGAGAAGGTGGGAGAAAGCATTAGGGAGAAAATTGATGAGAATCAGGAAGAGGTGATAGACAAGGAGGTTAGCTTAGACTAGGAGGAGGTGGAAGAAAAAGGATGAGGTTGTTGAACATCAGGTGTAGGTTGTAGAAAAGGTGGTCAGGAGGAGATGGAAGAAGAAATTGAGGAGGAATTTGGCTAAATTTAGGTGGTGGTAGGAGGAAGTAAGAAGGAAATGCCCGAAGGAGTTTAGAAGGAGGTTGGTGAAGATCAGCTGGTAGTGGTAAGAAAAAACCAGGAGGAGTTAGGAGACAGAAAGCACAGAATGATTTGAAGAGGCCAACTATGGCCCATGCCGAGGGTAGGGTGAATACCCCACTACAAAGCAGTTGGACACAAGGCAGGAAGAAGCACAATAGTATGGCACAGCTTAGAGTAGGACCAGCACCACAATGGAGATTAAGGAGGGGAGACCCTCAGACATTGGGAAATTGGAGACCCTTTTATGGGTAAGGGAGAAAGACTAGACTAGTACAGGCTCATTCACTCTACCTAATACTCCCTGGGAAGCTCCTCTTGACTATGAAAGCATCACCTCATTCTCTGTCTACGAGAATACTGCAACACCAAGGCACAAACTAGAAACTAAAGCGAGAGATAGATAGACAGCTAGCTAGATGGATAGAGAGAGAGGGCAGTACCACTTACACCTGAGGCATGAGGACAGAGAAGCAGCATGAGGGAAACCCTCAAGACTGAGAGTGGCAAGTGTGTGCATCTGGAACTTAGAGGTTGGTAGAAAGAAGATGGGTATGAGAAATCCTAAAGCTTGGCTTAACGTGGCCAAGAAGGCTATTAAGTGAGAACAGAGTAAACGTCGGAACTCGTTCCCTATTTAAGACCCGTTTTCTGGTTACTTCAGGCAGTGTTCAAACTTAAAGTCTTGAGTTGGCTCTTTGCAACCCTTCAGCATTTTTGTTATTTTGGCCAACATGTTAATAAAGGGTTGGTTCTCAGGTATTTATTCTCTGTCTAATTTCTGATCCCTGTAACCCTCATGACAAGACTTAATAAGGAAGCAGAGATAACTTTAAGCACAGCAAACGCTCTTTCATTCCCATTATAGTTTACCAAAGACCGTTGGTCCTAATGTATTGACCTCAGAGTTTTATAAAGATTTGTCCCCTCTTTTAGATCCAGAATTATTGTATTGTTGAAAAAAGCTGCTTTGTAAACTACCAAAAAAGCCCAGAACTTTGCAGCGCACATGGTGTGATATCATTTATCAATATAGGTGTGAACATTTTCACAAAGTTGGTTGCCAATAGAACAATGTCCGAAATGAGTTTTCTAATAAATCTGGATCAGGCCTTTTTTATGCAAGGCAGACGGTTCCTAACCTACAATGCTTGTTCTGGGTTCTTTTGCAGCTTAATACACGCTTGCAGGCAGGCAGAGTAGTATTGGTCAATTTGACTGTCTTCTGGATCTACCTTTTCACAGTGATTAGTAAAATTGGCTTGGGTCTTCTCTACTCCATTTGGTTTGATTACTTTACACTGGTCCCTATGCCAGAATGTGCACAGTCTCCCTCTTATTTGAGAGGTTCTTATGCAGACTTGCGACCCTTCGGGGATGCCTGATATGCCCATTTATTTGCTATAGCTATTGAGTCACTAATGATGGTAGCCTAGTTCTTGGTGGTCTAATGGCTGTCATCTCTGTATGCGATGATGATGTTCTCCTGTATCAGAAACCCAAATGTCAACATTTCCCAAAAGTCAATCAAGCCAAATCCACTCTCTTCCCCATGAATGAGAACAAGTCTCTGAATAGTGATTTCAATTACTATAATTAGGCTTAAGAAACAATAATTTGACATTGTTGCATACACAGTCAAGGCCCATAAGCGTAGCCAGGAGTGTCTAACAAGTGGGGCCTAAAGCTAAGGTAGTTGGGCCTACTGCAGTGACATTAACACCTGTAAATGCCCACATCATAACTGGGCATTTACATATTTTGGGTGGGCCTTGCCCACTCGGCCCTGCCCAGTTACGCCGCTGTCAAGGCCTGTCTAAAATTTGTTATATATGTATTTTCGTTTTTATAGTGAGAATGATTGATCATGTTGGACAACCAGTTCACAACTGACGGTGACGAGATTACTTTCTAGACAAAGAGGCTGTGGTAGCTCATTACATTTCTTGGTGGTCTTATAGAGAATGATCTCCCACCCATCCTTGCCTTTGTGAAATTAGCGATTGTGCGCAGCCAACTATGAGAAGGTCTTAGTTGTGTAGTTGGACAGTAAAGCTGCAATGTTGATGTAAGGGCTGATGTTCTAGCACTGCAGATGGTCTTGTGGACACCAACCTTTTTCTAACTGGTAGCCAATGCAACTAAGCCATCTCAGGAGAAATATGATCACATTTCTTAACCGCAAGGAACAAGTTGGCAGCAGCTTTTTGATCTCTTAATAGTCAAACCATTACTTTCTCGGGTAGATTCTATTTAAAAAATCTAGCACAGAAGATAGCAATGCATTCACAACTGCAATTTTATGTTTAAATGGTAAAAGGCGAAGTAAATGTTTCAACTTCAGCAGGTGTAAAAAACACTGATGATGATTGAGGGCAAAGAACAGTTCTGAGTCCATCATCATACCACCTTTTCTCACCACTAGTGCGGGGGTGGGGTAAATGACAAAGGTTTGCAGCAAGATTTGAGAATTTCATGGATTCTATAGTGTGTGGACAGTAGGTAATCCTGTTTTATAAGGATTAATCATTTTCTTTTTTTTTTAAAATATGTTTATTTTAAACCAAGGCAGAGTGTCAACAATACAACATAAACAAGCTTTGTACATAAGTCCAAATGCAACAAAAATCCCTCTAGAGGTGTCTTTCAGTAGCTTATGCTCTGCCTCCATTCCAGTTGTCTCCCCCTCAGGAAGCGTCCCCGTCTCCCAGCGTCCACCGGATGTTGGTAGGCTTATAAGTCAGTGCTGGGAATTGTAGATCATATTCCAGTATTGGGGCCCAAATGTTCTGAAAGCGATGGAGGAACCCGACCTTTGCCACTGTTACCTTCTCCGCGATCAGGATGTCCCATATTTTCCACCACCACTGGGACATGAAGAGGCCCTCTGGGGCCTTCCAGGAATGGGCTATCACTATTTTCCCGGCCAGGAGGCATTGAGTTAGTAGTTTGGCTCGGCTTCCGGAGCACGTGTAGGTCTCGGGACCGGGACCCCCAGAAGGATGGGTCCAGGCTCCAGGGGGAGGGCTGTTTGAGTGATCTGTTCAATGGTGGTTAGGCATGACTTCCAGAATTTTTGAATTTTTGGACATGTCCACCACATGGGAAAGAAGGAGCCCGGTCTGCCACACCCCTTCCAGCAGGTGTGGTCAAGAGAGTGGTTCATGTGATGAAGCCTGAGAGGGGAATAATACCAGCGCAGCAGCACTTTGTATGCGCACTCTCTGTTGGTAAAACAGGTGGAGGATGTATATACTCTGGTCCAAATGTCCACCCAAGTTTGGTCCTCGATCGAGTGTCCCAAATCCGCTTCCCAATGGGCCATGCATCAGGTTTTTGAAATGAGAAAGTCCCCTAGGAATCGCCTGTATAGAGTGGAGATCCTGCCCCGAATTGGGAGGTCCTTGAGGGTTGGCTCGAGAGGGGTCAGAGGGCGTGTGGCTGCTTGTAGAGTTTGTGGGTGAGAGCACCAGTGCCGAAGCT
The DNA here is from genome assembly GCF_040938575.1 of Ambystoma mexicanum. Taxonomy (NCBI): domain Eukaryota; kingdom Metazoa; phylum Chordata; class Amphibia; order Caudata; family Ambystomatidae; genus Ambystoma; species Ambystoma mexicanum. The sequence continues at coordinate 909,328,815 of NC_090935.1, read as the reverse complement.
GAATGTATGTGAATCTGTCCCTTTCCTGGAGCTGGAACTTCTCCTTGCATTGTGCAAACGTGCAATGAAGATCTCCCACATACAGCTGATCTAGGGTCTCAAGGCCTCCTGCAATCCAGTTCTGGAAGTTCCGGGGGTTCGTTTCGGGTGAGAAGGTCGGGTTATGGAAGATCGGAGATGGGAGACTCAGACCCCTCAGGATTCCCTTATGTTTTAGCGCCCAGTCCCAGGCGTTCAGGGTGTGTTTGGTCGCCAGCAGGAGTCCCTCCCAGTGCTCCCTGAGAGAGGGTGGTATGTGTGGAAGGAACTGCAGGGAGAGTGGTAGCCGTGATTGTTCCAATTCTACCCATCTGGGGCGATCAGTGGATATTTGCCAGGCGCGGATGTGTGCCAGTTGTGCTGCCACCCTGTAGTATCGCAGGTGGGGGACCCCTAGTCCGCCCATTCTTGAGTTGCCTAGCATTGTTTTTGAGGGGATCCTGGCCTTCTTCCCCCTCCAGATGAATTGGAGCATTTTCTTCTGTAGGTCGCGGAGTGCAGGGGCAGGGATCGCAACAGGGAGGGAGGAGCAGGCATAGAGAAACCTTGGGAGTAGGTTCATTTTACAGGCCGTTATGTGATTTCCTGAGTCGCCGAGCGTTTCAAGTCGCCTTCCAGTTCTTTAAAGAGCAGGGGAAAGTTAGTTTGGTAGGTATCCTTCGGATTCGCAGGTATGTAGACACCCAGGTAGGGAATCGCCCTTGCCTTCCATGTTTAGCTTTGGTCAAAAGCTGTGCTGTGTGTTCGGCGTAGGGGGCCTCTAGTTTCTTCCTGGTGATACGGATGGCACGCTGTATCTTGGGGGACCAGCCCTTGACTTTGTGGGCTTCCTCTGCTGTTTAAGTTCTTCTTCAAGGGCCAGACGGGCCTGTCGTCTGTTTCGATGGAATGCTACCCCTTGTGCGATCAACTCCCCTCTGATCACTGCTTTCAGGGCATCCCATGTGTTTGCCAGGGAGGTGTCTTCAGCCGGATTTTCCCTGAGGAAGTTTGTGATTCTTGTAGCGATCTTGTCCCGTAGTGACATTTCATTGAGGATCGGATCATAGAGAGTCCATCTGCGTGGAGCATTAGGCTTGGGTTCATGTGCCCGGATCTCAAGGCTTACCGGGGCATGATCAGACAGGATCCGTGCTCCGATAGACACTTCATTGGCGTAGGCGCAAGCATCTGGGAGGGACGTCAAGAGGAGATCAATCCTCGAAAAAGTCTGATGCACATAAGAATAGAAGGAGTAATCTTTTTCGGCGGGGTGAAGTACTCGCCACGAGTCCATTACTTCCAGGGATCTAAACAGGCGCAGGAGACTGAGTGCCTGAGTGAAGTCTCCGGGGGTGGGAGAATGAGATTGGTCTTTTGTGGGGTCTGGTACTCCGTTGAAGTCTCCCCCAATTATAACTTGGCCCTCTGTGACGGGAGCGAGGGAGGAACCCAACGAGTCGTAGAAAGTTGCTTGCCTGGAGTTAGGGGCATATACTGATACAAAAGTTTAGAGGTCTCCCAGCAGTAAGCATTTGACTGCCACAAATCGCCCGTCCGGGCAAGTTTTTGATTCCAGGACCTGGGGGTTCAAGCCCCTCCTGAAAATAATTGCTGTGCCCCCCTTTTTAGAGCCGCATAAGGCGAAAAGCTGAAGTGGGTAGAGTTGGGAGCGAAGGCGCCCGAAGTCTGCTGGAAGTAGGTGGGTTTCCTGAAGCAGGGCCACTGCTGCATCTTCATCTTGCAGCTTTTTTAGTATCGACTTCCGTTTGGCGGAGGAGTTTAGTCCATTGAAGTTGAGGGTAAGAAATTTCAAGGTCTGGTGCTCCTGGGCCAGGTCCCCCCTCGTTGCTGCATCTGGAAGGGGGGGGGCTGAGGGCTGAGGGGAGTGAGCTAACCACCATCTTGAGGAAAGGCTATGAATGTGTTACTCTGCTCTTGGGGTTTTGAAACAATCCCCCAACGGGGTCGTGTAACTTTAACCGGTGGGGGGGGCCGACATTATGGGTATGGCCGTTTCCCCTGGTCAACAGGGCCACTTGAGAAATTAGGTTGGTTTTCCAAGGACTTATAGGTGGTATGTACCTTGGAAACGAGAATGAGCCGCGAGTGGGGCCTGCTGCATTGATTATGAACGTTCTTAGCTTGGGTCAGGGTCAGTGAAGTTTCTTTGGGTTTGGGCTAGGGGGTCTACGGAGACACAGGGACAAAAGCTGCCGGTTGCGGTCCAGCCCTAGCCTACCTTCTTCTGTTGCTTCTTGGCTTTGACCAGGAGGATCGTCCGGGTTTCGGGAGGGAGGCAGCTCTCACGTCTGGGGCAACCTCAGGGCTTGGCGAGGTAGATTCTTCGGGCGAAGATGGATGCATGATTTTGTTAGCATCCATGAGGTGGCTGATTTTGCGCAGAGTGTCGTTATATGAGAACTGCAGGGTGGTCAGGAATAACCATCGATATCGAATTTGATGTTCCTGCAAGAAGAGGGTCAGAGGCTGCAGAGCTTTCCTCTCCTGAAGTGTAAGCAGTGAGAGTTCCTGATAGATCTGGAGAGATTAACCCTGGAAAGAGAGCTCATCTTGAGAGCGGCTGATTGCTGATATGGCCTCCTTTGTGATGAAGAAATGTACTCTAGTTATGACGTCGGGGGGGAGGTCTGACTCAACACCCCGACGTGGGTGCAATCTTTGAGTGCGGTCCAAGAGGAGTTGGGATTTGTCCAGTAGTGGGAGGAGGGATTGGAAGAAGTCCCCCTCATATTCCACCAGGTTTTTGTCCGGGACAGAGGTTGGGATCCCCTGAATTCGAGGGTTGTTGCGCCGGGCCCTGTTTTCAAGATCCTCTGGTTTGAAATCAAGGATTTTGCATCTGTCCTGCAGGGTTCTAATCGAGCGTTGGACTTCCCCCAGTGTGGTAGCATGGTCCAGGGACCGGTCGTCCACCTCCCCCAGCCTCTGTTCCATCAGTCACTCTTTGATCGGTCTGTTCCAGCTTGGTAGTGTGCTCTGTCATGCAAGATCTAAATTCAGACTTGATATCGGCCATAAAAGCCTGTATGTCCTCTTTGGTGGCAAGGGCTTCTTTCTCCTCTTGGTATTTCTGTGGGGTAAGCTTGGGGGGGTCGTGCTTCTTCACCTTGTCGGTCGACGTAAACATAGTGGTGATGTCTGAGTTTTTGCTAGCTTTTAGTTGCTCTGCCATTGCGCCAAGTGGGATTTTAAGGCAGGTGGGCCAGTAATCACTCGGGAAGATAAAGTGGGGGAGACTGTCGATTGAGGCCAGGACATACAGGTTATTTAGGGGGGCTCTCACTTCCTTGATTAATCCCCACGGGGGATGAGGTTTCTGTAGCTTGAGGCCTCACAGAGCGAAGTGCAGAGGGGTTTTGGCTCTCCCAGTGCAGCGTGAGATTGTAGTGTTGTCTCTGGCTTCCAAATGCAGGGTTAGGGGGAGGAGAGTCGCAGAGTGGGCCGGGGCACCCCAGGAAAGAAGTGGAGGAGGTCGAGCGAAGCCAAACAGTCACAGGTGCATTCCCATGCAATGCGGCCTCCGGGCAGAGTGTGGGCGCCAAGTTCTAGGTGTACGATGGTTGCCGTAAGGGTCCTTTACAGAGACCCTATCTTGTGGTAGTTCACGTGAGGCTGGAGGAGCTCGAGGGTCTGGATGCCCTGTATGGAAGCTGGGGTCCGTTGCAGCCTTGAGCCGGTGCTGGGTAGTAGTCGTGGTGGAGAAATGCTGGTTAGAACAGTTGTGCGGTTGCCAGGGGCTTTAGCCCAGTGTGTAGTGTCCCGGCCCACGCCAGCAGCCCCGGAGCGTCAGCAGCGGTCCGAGCCCCCTCTACATGGGTGGCGGGAATTGGGCGTCGCTGTATTAGGCCAACGCCCCGTGAGGGGGCGCGTGGGTAGCAGTATGCCACTGCTCCCCCGCGGACCCATGGAGTGAAGTTTGTTGGAGTGTGAGATGGGGGGGCAGCGGGGCCGCACCATGACGTCCAAGGGCTTGATCTGCCCCCAGTGATCCAAGTACCTGGGGTTAGCGCAAGGACCCTTCTCTGTTATGCGGCGTCAGCACCAGGGCTGGGGCTCTTTCTGCGCCTGTCAGGCGTTGCGCTGGATCTGAAGCTGGAGGGCCTGGGGCAGCTATTATGTCCTGGGGCCGGTGGTGTCCCCCACAGGCTTGCGGCTCCTCCACAGGCTTGCGACGCCCCTCGCGACTCCTCTGCGTAGGTTCTGCTCGCTCCGTCTGCCATTTTAGAAGGAGGTTGCGGAGGGGCCGCAAAGTTTGGATTGTCGCTGTGCGGCTTCCCGACGGTCGCCAGCCCCGATTTTCATCTCTTTGAGGCGGTGGCCTTCCAACCTCCGAGGTAGGATTTTGGCAGTATATTAGGCGCTGGAACTTCACTAAACCGCGGAAGCAGTGGGCCCGTCACGGAGGCCTCTAAGAGAGCGTCCGCATTGCCGGAGTTCCAGGCCACGCACCATAAGGATTAATCATTAAATAGTACCTATACATCCATCCTTTTATGGTTGGAAGGCAGGCTACAAAATAGCTAAAAAGATGCATTTCTGTCACCAGATAACTTGACAAGCGTTTGTTTGCCATCTGTGTAGTTCATAAAGCAGGAGCCACTTTCACAAGTGAGCTTAGTTAGTGCTCATAAGTAAGATTCAATTTTCAATAAATTCAATAAAAAGAAGGCACTCTGTTCACATTTTTTATAATAGGAGGTGAATTTAATGTACGGCTGGGAGACTTTTTACCAATGCAGAAATCCAAAACACAAGTAGATGCTATACTAAATATACCGGCACCAGTAATGCTTGATGGAAAGACAAATAAGCCATGTGCAAATCTACTGAAAAAGTTAGCGGATCTCAATTTGCGTTCTGTAAATGGAAGGTTGCCGGCGGATCGACCGGGGTGTTATACTTATAACTCGTCCAGGTAAAGATCAACAATCGTTTATTTCATGGTTCATGCACTCGATTGGCAGTACTTGCAAGATCTAAAAATAGATCAGTGCCCAGAGAGCGATCACAATCTTTTTGATTCATTATGGCAATACATTAATATAAATAATGCACAGACCAATCTAGGCACAGCGGATCGAACCTCAACTGATAGTAAAAAGCATTTAAACTGGGCAGCAATGTATAGAGACACTTGCTCTAATATCATAATAGTGATATGCCTTCCTTTTATTGAATACTGTTGTGCCACTAGTGGGATAAACTCATCACTCATGCATATCTGCTATATGACTACCAGTGTACATTTAGACAAACATTTCCTAAATCAGCATGGTATAATAAAGAGTGTAGAACCTTGAAATTCCACCTATTAAATTGGCAAAGATCCCTAATCGAAATCAACCAGAGCTTGCCATAGCGAGAATGTCTTCTAAAGATTCCTTACATCAGGCCAAAGAAGCATGGAAGTATAAATGTTGGCAGGAACTAGAAGAGGCTGCCAGAAAACCCAATAAACGTGATTTCTGGAAAATAGTTTCACTGAATACCTGTCCTTTAAAAGCCGAATCCTCTGAGTTTCCCTCTATCTTGGCCTGGACCAACCACTTCAGTGCCAATATATGAGAACGGTTGTGAACAATGACCTCGCTCTGGAGTTTCAGGTGGATGAAATAAGAGAAGCTTTGTTTTCAATTGCTCCTGGCAAGTTTTCTGCCCCGGACCATGTGGTGATAGATGTATTTAGGAAGGAACAGCTAATGTGTGTTCCAACCTTCATAAAACATGTTAATACATTTATGGCCACAAGTAATTTTCCGTCAAGCTGGAAGAAATACATAATAATTCCAATATTTAAAAAAGGTAAAAGAACTGACCCCCCCAGCTGCTATCGGCCCATATCCCTGATAGATGTAAAAGTAAATTGGTTGAGCAGGGCATTATATTCCTGCATAATTAAGTGGGGTAAAGAAAACTGTATACATTTGGAAGAGCAATATGGCTTCAGGGCAGGGGTTAGCACAGCAGAACAAATCATGAACCTCAGTCTGCTTTTGGACAAATATGTGTAAGGATAAGTTAGTCCTGTTTACCTGGGATTTATGGATCTTTCCCAAGTTTTCGATATGGTAAATCGAGAAAAATTGTGGCCCTTCTTATATTATATGGGCCTTCCACAACCCATTTTGAAAACACTAATTTAACGGCACACTGGTTTGAAAGTAGCAGTTAGAATGAACAACGCAGGAAAGCTAGCCCCTTCATTTGATATCCTATGTGGGGTCAGACAAGGTTGCGTTCTTGCTCCACTTTTGTTTAATTTGTACGTTTGCAGTCTGGCAAGCAATCTAAACAAAGCTACAAAGGACACATTGAGAGTTGGGGGGAGAAACATTTCTGTCCTCTTACGCTGATGATGCAGTCTTGGCTCGCACTCTGTAAGCCTTACAGAATTTAGTTTGTGCCTATGAAAAATACATGGGTAAAAGAGATTTGGCAATAAACAAAAAAAATCCAAAGTTATGCAAGTGGGCACACAGTCCAAGAGTCTACCCCCCATTTGTGTATCAGGGCGAAAACTCGATTGGGTGGAAAAATGAACGTATTTAGGCGTGACTTTTAACAGGGTAAATTGGTTAGACCACCTTGTCGAAACTACACAAAAATGTTCAGGCCTGTGGTGCATTATATAGATTCTCACAATAGATGGGTGGCTTAACCACCAAACCCACTCCAGCTATCTATCGGGCAAAGAAGTAGCGGCATGTACTTATGGCGCAGAAGTGTGGGCTGATGTCTTGCTAATTCACTTCAGGTTAAGGAAAACAATTTCTTGCAGAGCCTCTTAGGGGCTGTTGGGAGCTCCTCTATGTATGTGTTCCACCAAGAACTAAACCTGGATTAGATAACAGATTGCATACATTTAAAACCGGTGCTGTTCTGGGTGAGCAAATGGGCGCAAACCGAGACGCACCTAACGCATAAAATTTCGCAGGAGTTGATGTCTTCGGACATCTGCAGAAAGATCAACTGGCTAAATGCACTTGGTAAGACACTTGGTAGCCTTGGTTTATAGGGTATTTTTACTGCTCCAGCAACTGTTTCTAGAAATGACATTAATTTAATAAGGACAAAATACCTGGAGTATCGAAAGGAGCACCGCACCCTCGTGGAAATGAAGAACTGGTCGGTCTCTAATTATTTTAACTATGGATGCAACAGGTCTAACACTAAATATTTGCATTGGTGTCCATCGTAAAAGATTAAGGTGTCTTCTTTTTCATCTCAGGATTGTCCGCCTCCTATTATTGCAAGAGACCTGTGGTAGCACTCACCTGGACCAAAAAATGATCATTTGTTTTCAGTGTAAAGTGATTTCATCTTATGAGATGGCAATTGTTTTGTTTTTTTGCCCATGTTCTTATGAATTATAAAAAAAAGTTTTTTATTACTGGCCTTTAAGAAATTAAAGAGTAAGTCTAGTAAAGAGGCATTACATTGTATATTCTCTCTACCATCGAAAGACGTATCAGTGGCTGTCTATAGGTTTTCAGAATCTTCTTTGTCACTCCTTGCTGAGTTTGTTGTAAAATAGAATGTCTGTGAAATGTTTTAAATGCTATATTTTTATATAGTATGTTGCCTTTTAGAGCAATGCTTTGAAATAAAGATGTTAAGCAACAAATAATAAGAGGGGATAGGGATAAACCCTGTGGCACTTCGACCAGTCAAAGGGCCAGGGGCTGAGCAATCGGCCCATGGTTCACTGCCTCACCTCATTTATACAACAGTATAAATAATGAGCAATCAATTTACAGACCGTGCCACCCAGGCCAAAATATTCCAAACGTTGCAACGTGATCGTTGATTGTGTTAAATGCTGCACAGAGTTATAAAAAGACCAAAGCCTCGGCATCCATTTCCTCTGCATCTGGTACAGTGTGGCAGTGACATGATTGATGCTGCAAGCTGACCCAAATCTCAATGAAGGCACCCACTCCTCAACACGTCATAGAAAAGGACCAAATAATGGGCACACCCTGCTAGCGAATGAGACCTGGAGATCGATTGCAAGGGAAACAAGTTTATATAAGATACGGTGTGCGTGCAGAGAACTCTGCTGCCCGGAGAGCGCTCTGCCAAACATTACACGGGCAACACATTATAAGTCAAACTCGCATCACTAGTGACACCACACAACTCTCAAATACAAATGGTGAGACAAAATGGTAGATTATGTATCCATATGGGGTGACCACGTTGGATTGGCTGTTGCTTGGGTGTCGATCCCGCTGCACGTGGGTCAGCTGCCGACCTGACCTTCACCCCACGGAAATGACCCCAAAGTGCTACATTCCTAAGTGTCTACTCTACAATAACAGGATCTGAGGGCATGAGACAAATGGCAAGCATAAAGGTTTGACATGAATGGGGGTGCTTTCAGAATTGACTGACAGGTTATATGGACATTCTACCCTCTGCACCCAGGCACCCATAAAAACAGTGCCCCAGACACAGGTACCCCTCTTGGGGGTTTTGATCTACCTGATGCCTCATGATACGGATAGACATGTGTTGTTTCTATGGAGGATATATTGGTGCATGGGATTAGAGCGACGGTCGGTGTTCTCATCTGGTCATTGCGAGGGGTGAGATGTGTATATGTATCAAAAGAAGCAGAGGGGCATGGGTCCAGTGGAAAGTGGCCTGGCGGGGTGGGGGTCGAGGGAGCACAGGTAGGTTAGTGGAGATGGATGTTAAGAGTTGGTAAGCTTGGATCTAGGCACCACCAGCAGCTTGGTGTCATTGATGTAAGTGCTCTCAGCACAGGTTTTCTCCTTAGTGGTTCAACTAGGTACTGTGGGCTAATCCCTACTAGGCATTTGTATGTTATTAGAAGTAGGCGATACTCTATTCTGGCATCAATGGAGAGCCGGTGTTGTTTTTGCCTCCGATATATGATCTCTTCTTTTCAAACTTTCAATTACTCACTGCGCTATTTTGAATTACTTGTAGTCTAGCAAAGTTGCCTTTGCATATGCCGACCAGAAGACTACTGCCACTACTTTTTTTTTTTTTAGTAAGGTACGGTTATATCTGTTATGGTAGCCTAACATACTATATTGGCGCAGAGACAAGGCTATTAACCTGGGCACGCATATTTAGATTTTCATGCAGGTATAATCCTAAAGTTTCAACTTTCTGTTTTGTGGCGATCCTGCGGCCTGCCACCTTACAGTGCAGATACTCTGGACCAAGCTTTTGCACTCTGTTTTCAGTACCCACCACCATCAACTCTGTTTTTTCATCATTTAAGGCTAAGCTGCTTTTAACCATCCAGGTTTGGATCATACCATACACTTTATTAATGGTGCTAGCATCCTCTACTCGTAGATTCCTGATAGGGGAATAACGCATTGTGTATCATCTGCATAATTAGTGAAGCATAGTCCCCATCTTCAAGAATCTGAAAAGTGGAACAGTGGAAATATTGTACAGAGAAAGCGAGAGGCAAGCACCTTGTGGAACTCCATATTGCAAATGAGCTGGGATTGCTTCTGCACTGTTGCTACAGACCCTTATCTGTCTGTTTTCCAAATAATACTTTACCCCATGCTGCTGCACTCTCTGAGAACTGCGCCGCTTCTTTTCAATCAATAACAAGTGGACTACCAAATCAAAAGTGGCTGACAGATCCAGCAGCACGGGAAGTACTATGTGCCCTTTATCAATTGCTTTGACGCATGCTGGATTTAAGATCCAGCAAAGCTGTTTCTGTATCAAAACCTGGTGTGAAACCTGAATGCCATTTATTCAGAATGTTTTGGTTCGCCAAGTGCTCTAAGATCTGGTTATAGGCCATTCCATCAAGTATTTTAATTAATAGTGGCGTGTTAGTGATTGGCCAATAACTGGATGGCACCAGAGGATCAAGCCAGCGCTATCGATGCATTTATTAATTCATCTGGCGCATGATTTTCTTTAAAGAATGCATTCACAAACTTTGTAAGAATCCCTATCAGGGATGGTGTGCAGGCTTTAACTATGATTGCGAGACAAATGTCTCCTTTGCAATTGGTGGGTTGAAGTTTACTAACAATATCTGTCAGCTCTACTTCTGTGACCGATCTAAAGCTGAATTGTCTGCCAGCATCTCCATGCAAGTTCTTGCTTATCTAATTTGCGCTACTTTCAACCTCTTCTCCTGGATCAAGTGTATTTCTTGTTTGTTTTGTTTGATCTTGTCCAGCATTGCCTCTTGAATAGATGTGCACCAGGCATCATCTTTTTTTTAGTCTTTCCTGTTTATTGGGGCTGGCATTTAGCAACTCTTTCAAGATCCTAAATAATTCTTGTGAGTCGTGCTCTGCTTTGGCTATCCTGCTGTCGTACATCATTTCTTTTGCTTTGATAATAGCTACTTTATATACCTTAGCTGCAATGCTGTATGCTTCTTTATCTTTATTAGTTCCTGTATATTTCCAGATATAAAAACACTTGTTTTTAAATACCTTCAGCTTTTATAGCTCAGGTGAGAACTATGCGTTTGCTTTTTAACAGGGCCTCAGCCTTGTCTTTAGCGGAGCGATAGCAAAGGAACACCAAGAGACAATCTCGAAAGCAATAAATGCTATCTCATCTGCAGTCTCCAGGTTGACTATATCTCTGGTTAGAAGGGCAATCCATACTTTCTTTGCCTGTGGTGAATGTTTGCGTATGTTCCTAGAGGTAATCCAGGTTCTTTTCAACAGCAATGTTCTTTATCCGCTTAGGAAATAACACATCAAAGTGGACAAACAAATGTATGAACAGGGGCATGGGGAAAGCATGGGCTCACTAGAAGTAATGTTGTAAGTAGCCACCCAGTCTAGGGTATTACCCTTTATCTGTGTTGCCTTATTAATCTGATAACTAAGGCCCATATTCGTGAGCAAGTCCTCCAATCCTTTGGTTGAGTGATCAGCGTCTTCGCCAAGCCATAAATTAATTTCTCCCAAAAGCACACCTTTAGCTGTCAATTTTAACAGGGGCAACAGCATGTTTCCCAGTTGAGTAGCAAAGTCTGGCATTGGTGTGGGAGGTTGATGTATCAAAATACAATTGACTATTGTATTATGGTCTATGCACATTTTTATGTGAAGCGTTTCACAACCCTCTGGACCCAGTATGTCCACATCCCATACTTCTAGGTCAGTTCTATATAACAGCGACTCCTCCCCATTTCCCCAGTGCGATAGAGGGGCTGGCTGCCTTGTGCAACCATGTTTCAGTCAGGGCACAACCATCTAGGTTTTGTTCTGAAATGTAATTTGCCACATCTGTTCCATGTTTAACCAAGGATCTGGTATTCAGGAACAAGACATTCAGTTTTGTTGTACTTTCCCTCTCATGGTCACCTTCTATACACAACTTTATTTTGCTATTCTGAGGAGCTAGTTCTCCTTCCTTGTGCAATAACTCATGTGCATTCGCCCTAATGCTTGAATCGCTTTCCTGGGTTAAAACGAGGGAGTCAGCATATCCTGCCAACTCAGTTATCTGTCCTAATCTTCCCTATCATCTGTTCGGTGTTGGGATGTGTAGGAGTACAAAGATAGAAGCTTTCCCATATGCTATTGTCCCTCTGTATAACCAGTGGGTTTTTGACTCTGCCAATCAGCCTGGTTCCCTGCGGTACACTTGCCACACAAACCGTCATGATATCAGAGCCTGTTGAGTAATGTAATTCAGCAGTCATATAGCGTGCCATAATCTCTGCCCGAGGTCATGCAGCAGATGGAAGCAGCAAATTGTAATTCGTAGTATTCAATAATAAGTTAGATTTAGCAATTTGAATTGCTTCTAATGGATGCATTGTAGCACGCTTCATTAACAAAAAGGGGGGGACTGGGAGGCAAACAGAACAACTCGTACCAGGTGAAAAGAACGAAGCAACGGGTGAAACCGACAACACGGACCAGCACAGACCGGCTTGCCGCTTGCGTGCCTGTAGGAGAAGAAATAGCTGACAATTGGAAAATTGTTCGATGTTAAACGGGTCGGTATTGAGATAACAAGAGTTGAAAAGCCGGATCTCATTGATTCTACTTTATCCACAAAATAATTGGATTTTTTTATCCACCATCTGCTATGAGGTGGTTATTTATCGAGGGAATAAAATAATTTGAGATTTAATCGCCAAGGCTTTATAAAGGTGAAGTTGTCTTCTTTGGAGTATTTTATCAATTGAAGAATCAGTTTGCCTGAATTTCTCTCCAGGTTTCTTGTCAGTGTGACATTTCACAAGGTGTCATCACTTCTCCCCAAGGGGAGCCCTTTCCCATGAGGCTAGGCAGGTGCGGCCGCTACCCAATAATCCCGATGGGGTGGTTTAATGCAGGAGGACCTCATGGGGAGGGACTCCCCCTCTTGGGACAATGATGACCACCTGGAGTGCAGCCCATTGAATGTTGTCACTTCCCGATCATTCCCTAGCCCTTCCCACTGTTCAAAACCACTTTATTAAAAGTCAACCCATGTACTGTTGCCATACCAGAGATAATCCTAAAGCCAAAAGTACTGGGACGAAGAAGAACACAGGAGACATGAAGGACATTGACTGTGCTTGTACTAGTACGAGGTGCCCTCGAGGAGGCATAAAGAGTCAGTTCTTAACAGAGACAGAGGACATTTACAATATGCATGGGGGGAACTCAATACAATGTATAAAACGGAACCAAGGGCTATCAAATGTGTCAAGCCCAGCTGTGTCAAGCGTGGCCGTGTCAAACCCCACCAGGTCTGGGAACAGGTGTCGAGGTGAACCTGCACGAGTGATCCAAGCACTGCCAATGGATCGCAGGGAAGAGGATACCGGTGAAGTGCTGTGGGAGTCCTCCATCCATTCTGCAGGAGCAAACCCGGGCAGAAGACCAAGCCGTAGAGTGTAGCCGCGGAACAGATTAGAGAAGTACAACGCAGCTGATGGAGCAACAGCAGTTAACCAGCAGAGCCAAAGAGAAGACCTGCAGTTCCAGGAAGTCCTGGTGACATACCACAATCCCACACAAGGTAACAGGGGGTACTGGAGACCCGAGAGGACACAGTGATAGAAGGGAGGCATGTTTACAAAGCTTCCTGTCGCATCAGTAGTGGGGAGCCTGCTACTGAATAGAACCAGAGAAGGGTCCGAGACCCGAAAGCAGATACTGAAAGCATTCAAGAAAATCTTCTTGGTCACAGTGGGAAAGGAGAACCACTGACCTCCAGAGAAGGGTCTGGGACCCAAAAGCCGTTACTGAAAGTATAAGAGGCAATCTTCCTCATCACAGTGAGATAAAGATAACCACTGACCGCCAGAGAAGGGTTTGGGACCCGAAAGCACGTACTGAAATTATTAGAGGAAATCTTCCTCGTCACAGTCCAAAAGAATGAACCACTGACCACCAGAGTAGGGTCTAGGACCCGAGAGTGAATACTCAGAAGAAATTGAGCAAGCAAGGAGATGTATTAAAGACACCAGGGTAAGGGTGTAATTCCCCCTGGCCTTGTTGTGAACTGTACCAAGCAGTACCAGGAGAAGGCAGATATTCTCCTGGTCCAAACTGGGAGTTCTGCTGTAGACGTCGGAGGAAGGGAGTCATTAACCCTGGCTGTATTGGAAACTGTGTAAAGCTACACCAGGAGAAGGGAGTCACTCTCCTGAAGGCAAACTTTGGATACGGGCTGTGTGAAACCCGCAAGCCAGGGGAAAGGAGGCATTCCCCCTGGCATTCTTATTGCAAGATAACATTATGGACACTATCCAGGCAACAGGAGATGGGAACCATTCTCCCGAAGAAGGAACTTTGTTAGTTTATCCTTTAGTTATAGTGTGATCGATAGAAGTAAGTTGTGACACAGGATGGTGGAGTTTATCTTGACAGACATTCTGACGGACGTTTTAGTATTAGGTTTGAGGCAGGGAACCCCCTCATAGAGCTAGGGATAGATAGGTTTTTATTACTGAAAATAAACATTTATAACCACCACCATGCCACCTTTGTGTCAGCTTCTTTCTTCAACATCCTTACATCAGACACTTTGACTTCCTGTACAAACCATTCTTCTATAGGTTTTCCGTCTGTTTAAGGAAATCAATTTCAAAGGAGCAGACTCATCAATGATCTTTGGTTAAAAATAATCAAAGGAGTTATTGAGTTGGGATTGTCATTTGACATCATTTCTTATCTGAGCTGAACGAATGTAGGTGAAATTAGGTCCTTAGTAATCGGCTTTCATGGTCCAATTTCGATAGTTGTCGGTTTAATATGATGCTAGCCTGTGCAGACCGACCTAAAATAATAAAAGGAAGCCCATAATTATCTGGTCAGGTTATGGAAAGGGATTCCATAGACGACACATCAGAAAATAAGGTGAAGACATGACCCAACATATCCGGCCTATTGATCAGTGGTCTCAAGCCAAAGTTCTCCAAGAAAGTTAATAGGTGACATGTGTCCTTAGCATTGGCCACATCACAGCGATAATTCAAATCTTCTAAAATCAGTAAACTAGGGTTTGTGAGTAATAAGTCACTGCTTCTGTTATAGATTTAGGATTACCAATCCTTACTCATGTGATGTAGGTTCCTGGGGTATCATGGATTGAGTCCTACCTGTGATCTGACCATTTATAAATTCTAGTCTCAGTATGGTATCGGTAAACCTAAAGACATGTCTGGGACGGTACCTTTGTGGCCCTGGAGGTGTTCTAGGGAATCATGGGTAAAGTTCATGCCCTGATATTTCAGTACTATACACCGAGACATACTGTTGGGAGTTGTAAGAGATTGATCTCTGCCATCTGCTCGATAGTGCAGAAGGGGGTGATATTATTTCACCGTTTTTGAAGATCCCAGCACAAGAGTTAAGGGAGTGCTCAGGGATCATAGTATAAACAAGTAAAACAAACCCCCTTTCATCTTGTGAGATTTCCTAAGAGATAGCAGTAATTATTCATCCATGTCGATTTTGTATTGATGCTTCATTTTTTTGGCACATTGTACTGTCAAATTTAACATGAAAAAATACACAACCACACTTCGCAATTACAGAAAATGTGTTATTTTAATGAACAGGATGAATATAGCCGACACGTGTTTCGACCCTCTGGTCTTCTTCCAGGCTGTAGAAATTCTAATTGCGTCCCCTGAATAGGGGAAGGATCTGCTTGCAAAAATTCAAGCCGCTACCGTGCGCGAACAGTCTTGGTGTGTTCCAAGTTGCTAACCGCGAGTGCAGAGTAACATACTATCATCCACTGCTTTTTAGCCGCACAAGTATAGAGTCTGAGGAATGTCGCATGTAGCCATTCCGATATGTGACCTAACTCACTATTTATTTATATTTATATAGCGCGCAGACAGCCCAGGGGCATTGTGGCGCTGTTACTTGCAGGATCTTAGTTACAGAGGGTACATGATTGGTAGAAGTCGTTGGCACATTATGATTGCTACAAGCAGATTAGTCATTACAGCTCATGCCTCTTTTGTTATTACATTACAGACAGTTGATTGGCAAACATGGTTCTGCGAGAGACCTTATGTGAAGAGGATGGTTTTCCTAGCTTTCTCAAAGGCAATGAGGGAGGGTTCACCTCGGATTGTGGGAGGTAGGGCATTCTAGTGTGATGGTGCGAGATAAGGGAAGCTGGATCCTCCTGCTCTGGCTCTTTTTACTAGTGGCACACAGAGCATGTTGGTATATGGTGACCTGGTTGGCCTTGTGGAGGAGACTGGGTCGACCGGGGCGGTGAGGTGGATGCACTTGTGGGTCAGTGTCAGAGCTTTGAAGACGATTCTTTCCTTTATTGGTAGCCAATGGGCTAATTTTCTGGCCTCAGAGATGTGTTCTCTTTTCGCAATACCTTAGGCAGCGCGGAGGGCACTGTTCTGTATGATTTGTAGCCTTTCCAGGTTTTTGTTGGAGGTTCCTAGGAAGAGTACATTGCAGTAATCTAGCCTGGAGCCGGTGATTGCTCTGGCTATGTTTGTGCAGTTCTCTTTGGAGAAGAAGGGTCTGACTGCGTTAATTAGTTTGGTGTGGTACGCAGCTGAGGAGGCTATTGCGTTGACTTGTCTGTCCATGGAGAGGTTGGAGTCCATAAATTTGGAATCCAAGTAGACAGTATCTCCTCCTTGGCACAATAAACACAGTACAAAACTTTGTTACAACAATTATAAAAGAAGCCAATTGTGTCCAATACAAAATACAATTGTACAACGCATCAATCATTGCAACATCCACATGTGCATACAATCTGCTGTCTTATCAGTGGAGACCTTATTCAGATGGACCTAACCAGTGACATGGACATAATGGGGTGTCCTACGGTAGTAAAAAAAAGAAAAAATCCTGACATAAGGGAAGACCAGTCTGTGTAAATGCATCCTGTAGTCAGCGATACCTGCACATTAATGAGAAAGTTTACCTGCTGAAGAAGTATCTCCTGTGTCGTTCTCAGTCAGGGGTCCTTTGACTGAGAGAACATAAACAAAAAGACTCCTGTCTTCTAGTTCTCTCTCATAGAGTGTGAAGGCACTTCAACTCTAAACCATAGTTGTACCTACCTCTTTAGTTACTTTTGAAAGGACGAACAGAGTCCAATGCTCTTCTTATGAGCATACATCATTTGAGGTACTACAATATATTTTATCAGGCCTGTGAAGCATACATACAGGCTACGCTTGGAATATAAACAGCAAGTCACTCTGCAGCAGTCATAACTAGAAAAATTGTATCCTAATGAAAGCTGTTGAATCCTGTAATAATTACAGAGCATTAAATTTCACTGTCACTAAAAAAAAAGTTGGTATCATACGGATGGTACCGCTGCATGTCCCTAGTGGTTCAAAGATGATGCTAAAGTCTGTCATATATTTGAACCTGCCCACTTGTGGCTGAGTTTTGGATCCAGATTTTGCACGAATTGTGGTTGATTGCACGGGATCACTTACCATTGATTGTGTTTTTAACGAATGGGAAGGCAAAACTAGTTGTTAACTTTATGGGCCTGACTGGGACCATTCACCAGTATTTTGTAAACCAGTGCAAGATGGGAAACTTTTTTTAATGTGTTTCTCATACTATCCTATCATAAACCAGCACCTCATATAATTACTGCAAACGGTAATCCGAGTATTGTACATATTTCATGTGATGGAATTATTGTGAGATTTCAAATGTAGTTAATTTGTTTTCATAAAAAATATTTTTGTCTACTTTCCTCTTCAGGCTGACAGTCTACTTCATCAGAATTAGTTATACTGACGTGTTTAATCTACCTTGCAGTGGGTGTCATCATGGGTGTCAGTAATTCCAAACAAAATCACCAGTCACCCAACAGCATATGCAAAGATGTGGTGGGAAAGAATGACACCCCAACAGAGATGAATGAAGATGTTGAGTCGGGAACACTTTCTCACCCGAGGGAGGCGCTTCCTGAAGTGGAAACCAACAGCAGTAATGAAATAACATGGTTCGACGAGGAAGAGGTATTTTACAAGTTTGTAATTCTGCACAGCCAAAGTGATATTGAAGAGGCCATCAGGCTCCAGGACATACTGCAAACTCAATTTCACATTGAACCTGGGATTATCTTTGCTGAAATGCCATGTGGTCGACATAAACTACAAAATTTAGAGGATGCTGTGAATGGATCAGCGTGGACCATCATCTTGTTAACTGAAAACTTTCTAAGCGAGGCTTGGTGCGAGTACCAATCCTATGCAACTCTAATGAACTCTATCAACAAACAGCATAAATACAACTCTGTCATACCAGTGAGGCCTGCAAGCAATGGCCTATCTAGGGAAAGGACTCCATTTGTCCTGCAAGCGATTAATGCGCTAGAAGAGAGGAGCCCAGCGTTTGCTCAACAGGTGGTGAACACCTTCCAGGAAACCTTATATAAGAAACAGCAGGAGTTGTGGAAGAAAGAACGATGGAAGGAGAACAAGCTGGAGTAAGAACTGCAAGGGAGATTCTACAGTCCTTTGCCTCGTGTATACAAGGCCCCATTAAGTTATATAGACTATTATTTTTAAGTCAATTAATCAGAGAGTGTTAATGGAATATTAAACCCCGAGAAAGACTGATTATTGGCATAGTTTCGTTCTTCTCGTTTTTTTTCTCCAGTTAAATTTAAATTGCTTGAGTGAATCATATACATGCATTTACTGTATGTGATGGCACAGAGGCATACTGTCCCAATTTGCCACTGAAAACTTGCAGAGTGAATGCACTTGTGATGTATGAGTTGTAGAAAAAAAATTATTTGGAAGTAAAAAAAGGTATTTGGCACGCCATGCACTGTAATTAAAGACATTATTTTTCAAAACCTCTAATGTGTAGGTGTACATAAATAATTTTGATCTACATTATTTTTTATTTGACATAACATTGTGATTCAGTATTTGCCATTTAACAAACAATTAGGGCCCCGACATTTGTGCTTCCATACTCCGAACTGCAGATTGGAACGTTTCCCTTTTTGTGACATCTAAAAGACAGAGGGAGGAAGATCCAGCTCATTAGGTGCAGTTAGAGAGTCCCCTGCCAGAACTCTTGTAGCAGGCCCTAGTGTCCATCACCTGCTCTGTGATGCATTAAGAGCGCATCATGGGGGGTGCTCTTTTATTGTGACACCATCTCCTAGAAGCTATCACAACTGTGTAACTAGGGGAGAGCTTTTGAACGTTCCTTACAAGATCTGTTTTGTTTCCATGCTGCATGATTCGATAGTCCTGTTTTTTCCACTTTTGTTCTGCTTTACAGTGTGGCTGAAGTGTATAATAACGAGGCTCGCAACTCATAACAATCAGGCAACATTACATTACATAACCAGAAAATCCCCACCCTGTTACAACTGTATAACACATTTGTAATTGAGAGCACAGATTGCAACATGGCAGGTGCTGTGTTTGTCTGTTCCTATATGGCCTCACCAAATAATTTGTAGGTGCTGCTGCATTCACCAGGCTCCACCCTCTCCCCTCCTTTGGCCCTGGGATTGACCTCTGAATAGTCACGTGATGAAATCATATGGAACCTTTTTTAGAATTTATTTCAGTAATCCTCCGGTATCCAGCCCAAGCATCCGTTTTAAGGGTGGACTTTAAGGGTTTTACCACTAGGGCTGTTTCTGAGCCTTCAGCGCCAAGAGTGCTACAAAGTGGGTTATGTTGTAGCACATTTGTTTATGACCTGAATGCATTGTAATGATTGATATAAAGTATACTGTGAAATTAAAGGTAGCAGGACTTCCTTAGGAAATACAGTCTGGCGAAGGGCCATGCTTAGAACATAATACTAAGCCTTTACCCAAAAACAAGTGTCTGTCTGTACGGATCTGTTTAATGCCACGTCTAATACCAAAATGTAACATCATATATAAATAACCTTTTAAAGGACATTAAACTAAATGTTATTTTCTATGACGGAAATGTGATTTCCCTTAGATTTTCCAGTACTATTGAAATAAGATGGTACCTCTTGGCTTTTAGTCAACATATCAAAACACACCAGTACTTTGATGAGCCTTACCCTCTTTTGAGCATCTTACAGTCAAGTCTGCTACTGGAACACCGATTTCCATATTAATTGCAACCATTTATCATCTCCCTAAATCTAAATTCAACATGCATTTCTTAACAGAATGTTAGATTATTTTAGAAGCATTATAGCAGCTTGGGATTTATAGAACGCAAACTTTGCTGGCAAGCAGTGGAGCAATGTACAAAGGGGATTGTGTAGGATTTTAATTTTAGAATGGAAGAGTCTTTTGTATCCACCATACATTTTCTCCTTCCACTTAAACCCTTGTGCTTTGCTCAGCACACTGAAGGTCTGGTCCTACTCACGATAAAGGTCACTTGCTGGAGTGAAACAAATGTCTGAGGGTGGTTCTGAAATGGATGCAGAGTAACTAGCTCCACCAAAACTGTGTTAAACAGCTTGGCTGTTCTGGTGCCTTATCTATGGCCTTCCATTGGCATGCTGCACCGGGATCTGCACCCATACCATTCAGTTGGGAAGAAAACATGATGGTTAGTTCTGTCAAGGATTTAAAACTTGAAAGTACTGGTGCATGCAATTGTAAAGAGCTCCCACTACCACCTCCAACCTCTACCTAAGATCTTTGCTATGCTGAATGTGCCACACTAGAAGCTTCTGACACACGTTGTGGCCTTATTCTGCGTTAATTAGTGTGCTGTGATTTACCCGAAAACACCTAAAAAGCTTCACGAGAAGCTGCAATGTGTTCAAAATGGAGGCAGCAGAACTATTTTAGGTCTGAATATATATGACAATGTGTTAGTCGCTCAAAATACTCTTGTACTCTTGCTTGGTAACCAGTGGCCCTTTAGAGTTAGGTTCATGATGCTGCACCCCATGTTTTGATAAACTTCGTCATAATTCAGACAACTAGTTAAGCCCTAGATTTAAAGTTGGGCATTATAAAAAAGATAAGTCATGGTGGAAATAACTCTACAGGCTGGCAAGATGGCTTTAACTGTATCTTCGTACTTAATTCCGTACATGTACTTTGCTTCTAATTGAACTGTATAACTGTAATTTCCTGCAACCAAGTTCTCAAGTATACTTGTAATCTCTGCGCCCAGCTACCCTTTGGGTTTGGTCTTACGCTATATCAAATAAACAAACAAACAAACAAACATTGTAAAATTTTCTTCCCAGTATTATGGCTGAGGAATTCGTAGACCACTCAAACTCAAAAATCATTTCTTCTAGTCTTAATTTCTACCACAAACCAAACAGGGTTTAGGTTCTGACTGGGGTCCACCTTGATGGGTGTTAGTGTAGCCCCTGTTTTCTGGTCCCAACCTGTGCCAGGGACTATGTTCTGCCTGCCTCAGGCCAGGGACGGTTCCCATGGGAACCACCACCCCCACCCCATAGGCCAGCCGGATAGGGAGTGGCACTGCAGCTGTTAAATAAAATTGTTGATAACAGAAGATGGGCCACACCCTGAGTTCTTACTTTATTAACTGGGCACATATAACAAGGTGGATTTCATATGGATCCCAGTGGGGACCCCTCTTTATTAAAAAAAAAAAACACTTATTCTCTTATTAAACATTTCTAATACCTTCTTACAATTCCCCTAGCGTGAGTTCCATCTGAATGGGGTTCTGCTCTGTCAACCAACCCTTCCTTGGAGGGGTCTTGGGGAGACCCATAGAGTGAGAATGGCACAACAACCCCCTTTGCTAATGCCTGGTACCACCCACTGACACGTAAGGCCAGAACGCTGGCCTCCGTGGGTGGTCTCACCTCCATTGGTGGCCACAGGCAGGCTGTCACTTCATCCTTACCTCACACCAGGGTACATCCCTTTCCTTTAAACTTAAAATCTTATACCTACTTAACAATTCCTACTTAACAGTTTCCCTGGATAATTTCCCCCACTCTACCATCCTCCTACTTAACATTTCTAATGATTAAAAATATATACTCTACGCTACATAATAAGTAAATACGTATTTGTAAATGTACATAAACACCAACAATGACATACAACATATAAAATATGCCCTTGTCCTTGGGTTGAGGACTACCTTCCAAGGCTCTATTTGCCATTGCGGCTTATATTACGGGACCTCCCCTGCCTCCTCCCGCCAGCGCTGACATCTGCGGTCACGTGAAGGATCATGTGACTGCCTCCTGGAACATCTCCTGGACTGACACCCTGGACTTACTAGGAGTCCCTGTCCTTGGGGTGAGGACGGCTGGCTGAGGCTGCCACCACAATCGTGGCTTGTACCACGGGACATCTCCTGCCTCTTCCAACCAGCGCTGACATCTGCAGTCAAGTGAAGGATCACGTGACCACATCTACTTTGTCACTCACTGAGGGCGTCCCATTCAAGGGTCGACCTTCCAAGGGCCGTTATCTCTTCCTGTATGCCCATGTTAGCACTGGCTTGCACCTAGCTTTCTACCTGTCTCAGCAACTTCGTTGTGTACCAGTGTTAATTTTGTATTGATTGAATCTTTTAAGCCTTTTGCGTCTCAATGGATACAAGTAAATCAAATGCTGAGATAAATGTGATGACTTATGTGATGTCATCACCCCTTTCCTGGCGGTAGCCTCTCCCCATGTGGCCAGGGGACGGCAGCCGCTACCTGATCTTGACTCTGGGGGTGGCTATATGAGGGTGGATTACATGGGGGGGGGGGGAGACCCTTGTGAGGGGTGTGAGGGGAGATCAACAGACGAGACATGTTATCCCCCTTTTCCTTCTAGGGATACCCCTTCCAATCCCTGTGCCTTAATGGCATATTGTCATGGCTCCCTTTAACCACCCATGGAAGCTACTGAGAATACCTTCTTGTGTTCTGTACATAAGTCACCAAGAACTGACTACCATTGCCATGCATGTGAAAGTACTGCAACGTGAAAGCTGAAGGGAGTAATGAGAATCAGCAAAAGCGAGAAGCACTGGATGCGCTCTAGTGGTTGCAAGGGAATGATAGGTGCCGGGACATTTAAAACTGCTAACCAACTGACGGGAGAGAGGCGATGCTTGGGGAAGTTGTGCCCTCTCTGTGATGACTGAGGGACTGCTGAGCCAAGTCGTTTTTGGAGCCAGCCGGCTCAAAAGAAGGCAGAAGACCGCGAATTGCAAAAGCCGGTTCACCATTTGGAGACTGCAGGGTGTGGGGGTGGAGGGGCTGGTGGAGAGGAGAGACTTCCCTGCGCCCAAGGGAACCTGGGAGATGACTCCATGCTGCTCGAAGACGCAGAAAGGCTCAGGAGACAAGTGGGTGCTGCACGGACATGAAAGCCACCAAACTAAGCCTGTGAGGTGGAGATGAGACCCCACACTCCTTCCCGTTTACCACAGAGGAACCGAAGAACACCACAAGAAGGCAGTGAGTCCTGCAGTGGGAAACTGGGATGCCGGGGCACTTTGGCAATGCTGCCAAAGAAGAATAAAAGAAACTAGAAGAAATGAGAGGGAATATGAGACCTGATATTACCAGTTTGCAAATATGTAAAGTCCTCGCTGGGGAGTATACAAGGCACAATCAGGTTTACAAGTGTGTAAGGCAAATCACATGAAAAGCCTATGCAAGAGTATACCAGGCACAGACAAGTTTACAAGTGTGTGAAGTAGGTCAAGTTGAGTTTGCACGTGTATTAAGTGAAGCATATGAGAAAGCCCTGGCAGGAGAGTACACCAGGCAAAGTCAAGTTGCAAAGAGTGTGAAGCAACTTACATGAGGAAGTCCTGGTAGGGTAAGACGCCAGGCAAAGCCAAGACTGTGAGAAAATGTTACATTAAAGAGAAGAAGAAACCTGTCAGGGGAGTACACGAGGTATCCTATGAAATTGAGACTAACAGCCAAGTTGTTCAATATACAAGTTGTTTTTTTGTTAATTGGAGATTCCAGTGAAGACTCATACCCTTAGGATTCTAAAGCATTGTGAAGAGAAAACCTGGGGAAGGGAGCAATCCCCTGGAACTATGAACTGTATACTTTGAGAATCTTTGTGTTGGAGTTAGTTATGTTTTTTTCCTTTTTGAACATTTGTGCACTTTCAAGGACAAAGACATTATCCTTTCACCTTAGAGTTTCTTTTAGAATGTGAGGGCCAGAATAGTATTTTGGACACAGTAAATGTGTGCTTTGGACATCTTGACAACAGACACACCCTTAGTTGTGGTTGAGTTAGGGAAACACCTCCTAGAGTAGGTACAGCAAGGCATTTTCCAACTCCCTTTGATTTTGAATAAAAGTTTATGGCCAAAACTAGGAGCTTTCTGTGTCTGCGTCTCATTTCTGGCTTCTCACATAGGTTTTAGGTGTTAGTGTGCTTTTCTCCTCCATTCTATTTTTTACATGCTTGAGTTGTTTAATAGACTTATGCATGCAAATGCACTTATAAACTAAATGCTGAGATTAAGTCTTAGAAATGTATGTTTTAAAGGTTTTATTTATCACATGAACTGATTGTATTTATGTATAATGATGTATTGTTGCTGTCATTTTAAGATTCCTATTAGATATATGGTTTGATATATGTTTTTTTTAAATGTATCTAGCTTGTATGGTTTATTCTTAACCAAAATAAAGCTACTACTATTACCAGTGTTAATCGCTCACCATGAGGTTCTCTTTCTTTTTTGCTTGTTACTTTTTTACATGGTGATGTTCCATGAATAACCCTGTCTGCACCTCCTTTTCCAGAGGTAGGCGTATGCCTCACCCGGTATCCCGCTCTAACCTGACCTGTCCTATTATTCATGACTCTCTTCCTATCTCTATCAACTTAGGGCTTTGGAATTCTCGTTCCATCGTTGCTAAAATTGACTTGGTTCTGGATCTCTTCTTTTCCTTTAAATTTGTTTTTCTCTGCCTTACTGAAACATGGCTTCGCCACTGTGGCACTGCTACTTCGGCAGCTCTTCTTCCTGCTCGTCATTCTCTCACTCACTTAAGACTGCTGTGGTCCAACAGTGAGACCGGTGTGCTTTTCCATCCACGTCAGACTCCTGCTCTGCTTCCTTCTCCCTTTCCTTCTTTCTCCTCTCTTGAATATCATTCTCTTTTTTTTTTCCAGCATGGGGTCTGGCATGGATTCACATGCTCATGAATATTCCCCGTCGTCAGGCCGGGAATCCTCGGTATAGAAAAAAATCAGTATCAGTTTTGTTTCTGATCGGTCTTTCTTAGTAGTAACCAATCACTGGTCTCTGGGTCATACTGCCCCCAGCCAATGACTGCCCTCTCCCTAAGCCCCGCCTCTGGCAGCCATCCTCAGATTTTTACCGCACGTTCAAGTGTTGGGAGTCCTCGTGCTGTAGCTCTCGAGCTTTTGCTGCGTTTTTGCGCTTTTTCAGGAGATTTTTCTCATTTTTCAGTTACATAGAGCCTCAAGCTCCACCGTTTCTACATCCGATCAACGGGGATCCGTTTTGAAGTTTTCTACGCCCCTCAAGGGTGAAGATTTCGTCGAGTTACGCTTGTGGAGGATTCCAGAAGTTCCGAGGCCTACCCCGGACATGGCCCAGGAGAAAGGAAGCTCGACGCCCGGGAAGCTGTTCAGGACCTGCCCTGGATGCCAGCTTCAGAATGTTTTCAAGGAGGACGAGCATTTGTTATGCCTCTACTGTCTCCATGAGGACAAGACGCACACGGAGAAGGACTGTGCGTTTTGTGGGAACGTGTCGGAGCGGACCATGAAGGATCGCCACCTCCGTCTTGCCAACTGGCTGGAAGGGAAGAGCCCGTCGGGCGAGAAGAAGAAAAAGAAGTCCGAGCGGTCTTCTAAGTCCTGTGAGGGCGCCCCGGCGACGGGGGTCCAACAAAAGGCCAAGCACCGCGAGTCCGTGGGCACCGGGAGCGCCGAACGGTCGGGCTCCTTGGCTGCCAGGCAGGACGCATCCTCCCCGGCACCATCAACCACGAGCCAACGATCTGGCTTGGGTAAGAGGAAGTCCGAGAACCCGGCGAAGCTTCTGGAGAGGCCCCGGTCGATCTCGAAGATTCCGGCAGAGGGGGAGCGAGGCCCGGACCCTCCCCCCCAAGGTGAAGGCCCCAGGCGTACAGAAGGTGACGATGGCCTTAATTCACCCTGCTAAGACCTTGATGGAGGATGTCGCAGCGGCCCTGGCTCAGCCTGTGGAGGCTACGCCAGTGGAGGCGACCTCAGGACCCAGAGTCTCCCTGCCACCGCGGAGGGAGTCATCTTTCAGGCCCATTGAGAAGACCCTCAAAGTCCTCGTTGGAAAAGGTGGGGGAGGGGCAGGTGGCCATCGTGGATACGGACACGACCTCTGAAGAAGAGCTCATCGAAGTCGTGGAATAGGCCCAGCCCATCGGGAGGGATCCCGACGAGGGCGACGACGAGAGCGACGGTGTCGCCGACGAGGTTCCTCAAGAGCCCTCGCGCCGTCGTTTCCGGCACCGCAGGACACTTCGGCAGCCTTTTTTTCAGCGATTCAGTCCTTATGCTCGGAGATAAGGACAAGGTTGCCCCTCCCCCGACGGAGGTACCTGAGCCAGACGCGACGGGGGAACCGGAGCCGGGACCTTCAGAATGTCCACCGCATAAGAGGAGGAGGACGCATCCTATGCCACCTCTCCCACCTCTGCGGCCTGCTCTGCCTTCCCCCCGGTGTACTACCCATGGGGATGATACAGGCACAGACACGACTACTACAGGTACAGATGACGACGGAGGCGATGACGGGACGTGTCCCCCGTCGCCCCCTGCTCGGGCGTCCCCGCCCGACGAGATTGGATCCTTTCATGCCATGATTTCCAGGGCATCCAAGCTCTTCCAGCTCTGCCCAGAAGAGAAGAAGAAGGAAGGGTTCCTTTACCAACGGCGCGAGGCTAAAAGGAACACAGTCCTCGCCATACCACTATTTGATGACATCTGGTATGAGGTGCTCGCCCTCCTCAAGAACCCTGCCACAGCGCCGGCAAAGAGGGACCGGTACGAGAAGTAGTACCGGGTCCCCGACGCTGCCCCCTTGTGCCTTCGGGCGCAACCTACCCCGGATTCGGTCGTCTCGGCGGCGGCAAAGAAGAAAGCTGGGGGGGCATCGGCCTTGATATCAACTTCCCCGCCGGACGGTGAGGGCAGGAAGCTGGACACGATGGGACGACGGGTCATCTCATCCGCAGCGACGACTATCAAGGCGGCCAACGCCCTGGCTATCGTAGCCCGCTACGACAGGGAGTTGTGGTTCAAAATCGCCCCTCTGTTGGACTTCCTTCCGGACGCCAAAAGGGCTGAGGCCCTTGAAATCCTACAGGAAGGTGAGATTGCTTCGGACCACGCCATCACGGTGGCAACGGACATCGCCGACACTGGTTTCCGTCAGTTGGGCCATGGCGTTTGCCTGAGACGACGAGGATGGCTCAAGGCGACGGATTTCCGCCAGGACGTACAAACCAAGGTTTTGGACATGCCCTTCGACGGGAACAACCTGTTTGGGAAGGCGGTTGATAAGTCCCTTCAGGCCATCAAGACAGACACGGAGACTGCCCGGGCACTGGGAGTGGTCCAATGACGACGGCCGTCCTTTCGGAGCTCCGGAGGCAGACAAGGTGCCTCCAAGGGATCCGGCAGTGGCTCCTCCACGTACCGCCATGTGGCAAGATCTTCGTCCCAGGAAGCCTACAGGGGACGCGGCAAGTCAGGTGGTGCCCGTCGTCGTCGACGGGGAGGGCAAGGCGGCGTCCAAACAAGATTGAACCGACCGTGGGGTCGGGCCCCCGCCGAAGCACCCCGGTGGGAGGCCGGCTGGCGAGGTTCGTCAGCGTGTGGGAGTCCATCTCCACCGACTGTTGGGTGCTGGATGCCCTGGCCCAAGGGCACGCCTGCGAGTTTCCAAAGAGGCTTCGGGGCTCCGGAGTTTACTCAAGGTACTTCCTCGTAAAAAAAAAGACATGAGGATGGCGCCCCATCCTGGCCTTGCGACGACTGAACAAGTACATCAAGGCACAGAAGTTCCGGATGGTCACCCTCCAGCACGTGCTGGGACAGCTGGAGGAGGGTGATTTCCTGTCGTCGTTGGACTTGGAGGATGCGTACTTCCACATCCCCATTCTAAAAAGACACCGAAAGTTCCTCAGGTTCATGGTCCAAGGGCGGCACTACCAGTTCAAGGCCCTCCCGTTCGGATTGAAGTCGGCACCCAGGGTGTTCACCAAGTGCCTCGCACCAGTGGCGGCGCGGCTGCGCCTACAGGGGATCCACGTCTACCCCTACCTGGACGACTGGCTCATCCGGGCAAGGACAAGGGAGCTCGCTGTGGAGCACACTGCGAAGACTGTCCAGCTGCTCACAGACCTGGGATTCTCCATCAACTTTCCAAAATCCCACCTGGTTCTGTCGCAAGTCGCCCTGTTTCTGGGAGCCAAGCTCGACACAGTGGCGCGGCTGGCCTCGCCGTCGGAGGAAAGGACCAGGACCATTCTGGGCAAGGTGCAGCGTCTGCTGGCCACGGACATGGCCAGGGTAAGATCTATCAAGTCCCTCCTCAGGATGATATCCTCCTGCATTTATCTGGTGCGCCTTTGCAGGCTTTGGATGCGCCCCTTACAAGAGTTCCTCGACGCCCGCTGGGTCCAGTTGACGGGCAGCTTCGAGGACAGGACATCTCAACGAGATGTTCCGTCAGGCGATCCGGTGGTCGGGTACCCGCTCTCATCTGTTGGCGGGCACAGACTTTCAGACCCCAGCTCACCAGGTGACGGTGACGACGGATGCCTCCCTGGAAGGTTGGGGAGCCCACTCCGGAGATCTTCACGCGAGAGGCCTTTGGCTCCCGGAGGAGAAGTCACTCCACATCAACATCTTGGAGCTCCGCGCAGTGTTCTGGGCCCTCAGGTCTTTTCTTCCGTCCCTCAAGGGCAAGGTGGTGAGGATCTTCACCGACAACACCACCACAATGTTCTACATCCGGAATCAGGGTGGAACCAGATCCCCTGCCCTATCCAAGGAAGCCCAGGATCTGTGGCATTGGGCCGTCACCGAAGGGATGTTTCTGGTGCCTCTTCATCTGGCAGGAATAAAAAACACGATCGCCGACTCACTCAGCAGAGAGCTGCGCTCGTGCCACGAGTGGGAACTACGCCAAGATCAAGTGGATCGACTCTTCCGACGATGGGGCGAACCCCAAATCGATCTCTTTGCGACGGCGACGAATTCCAAGTGCCGGAGGTTCGCCAGCAGGTTCCCCCAGCCGAGGAGCATGGGCGATGCTTTCTCGTTCCCCTGGGATGGCCTATTTCTTTATGCGTTCCCTCCGCTGCCGTTGCTGCTCCGGCTCATCAACCAGCTCAAGAGGTCCCGGTGCAGGATGATCCTCGTCGCACCGGCGTGGCCTAGACAGATCTGGTTCCCGGACCTTCTGGACTTGTCAACGTCCACACCAGTCAAGCTGCCGACAGACGCAGATCTTCTCTCCAGAGAAGGAGGCGCCATTCTTCGCCACAACCTGGAGTCGCTGAACTTGCAGGCCTGGCTCCTGCAGCACTAGAGTTTGGAGGGTACGACATCCCGGCCGACTGCAGAGAGGTTCTTGCAAAGGCCAGGGCGTCCTCAACTCTCAAATGCTACGGACATAAATGGAAGAGGTTCTCTGTCTGGTGCCGTGCACAGAAGATTAACCCTCTGCGGATTACGGCCCCTCAAGTATTGCCGTACCTACTGTCATTGGCCAAGGCTGGACTAGCTCACGCTTCCATCAAGATACACCTGGCCGCCATCTCACGATACACCAGAACTACGGGACGGGCGTCCTTGTGGTCTCATCGACTGCTGAAGGAATTTATGAAAGGATTGTTCCGATCATTCCTGCCTGTGAAGGCCCCTGCCCCGGCGTGGGAGCTCAACGTGGTACTGACCAGGCTCATGTGGGCCCCATTTGAGCCTATGCATTCGGCACCGTTGAAATTTCTGTCGTGGAAGACAGCGTTTCTCGTGCCCATCACCTCCGCACGATGAGTGGGAGAGATCCAGGCCCTATCTTGCAAGCCGCCATACTTGACGTTTCACGAAACGAGGGTGGTGCTGAGGACGCACCCCTCCTTCATGCCCAAGGTGCCGTCGGACTTCCACCTCAACGAACCCTTGGTGTTGCCAGTTTTCTTCCTGTCTCCTTCGTCGCCGGCTGAAAGGACTCTGCACTCGCTGGTCGTAGCTAGAGCGCTGAAGTTCTACGTGGACCGCAGAAAGAGTTTCCGGAAGACATCACAGCTGTTTGTGAACTTTGGGACTGTGAATCAAGGGAAGGCTCTCTCGAAGACTTCCATTTCCAGATGGCTCTCGGGCTGCATCATGCACTGTCACCGGTTGGCAAACCGACCGCTGCCCGGCCGTCCGAGAGCCCATTCGACCAGAGCGATCGCTGCTACCACAGCGTTCCTGTCTGGTGTGCCCCTGCTGGACATCTGCAGGGCTGCGACGTGGAGGTCAACGCACACCTTAACAAGATTCTACTGCGTCGATCGGGACTCCAGGGAGGAGTCCAGGGTCGGCCAAGCAGTGCAGCGCAACCTGTTCGCTTATGGTGAGCCTGGTGAGGAGGTAAGAGATGCTTAATGTTGAGTTGTTGTATTGCTTAATGTTGAGCCTGTTGCCACCTCCCGTGGTTGTGCATGTGTGTACTGCTATGTATTCTCTTATTCATGAGCATGTGAATCCATGCCAGACCCCATGCTGGAGAATGAACAAGTTACTTACCTGTAACTGTTGTTCTCCAGCATGGGTGTGGCAAGGATTCACATGCGAACCCTCCCGCCTAACCCTCTGCGGCTCTTCACTTGGTCATACTGCCACTTTACGTGCTACCAAATCTGAGGATGGCTGCCAGAGGCGAGGCTTAGGGAGAGGGCAGTCATTGGCTAGGGGCAGTATGTCCCAGAGACCAGTGATTGGTTACTACTAAGAAAGACAGATCAGAAACGAAACTGATTTTTTTCTATACCAAGGATTCCTGGCCTGACGACGGGGAATATTCATGAGCATGTGAATCCATGCCAGACCCATGCTGGAGAACAACAGTTACAGGTAAGTAACTTGTTCCTTCTGCCTGTGTGTGTCTCACTTACTTTACTGATAATCTTTCATCCCCAGGAACTCTCAGTTCCTTCTATGATGATTTTGACTTTTTACTACCCCTCTTTTCTTCTGCTCCTGCATAATGCTCATATTTTAATATCCACCTCTCCTCTCTTGATCCTTCCTCTTCTCTCTTGGTTCTTCTTCTTGCCCTGTGATCTTCTCTACTTGCTTGTACAACCTGAAGTTACTCCCCTCGTCTGTTATCCAACTTAAAGGTGGAATTTTAGATCTGGTTTTCATTTGGCTGACTGCCCTGTCTTTGATCCTATTCAACCTCATGTTCTTCACTATGCTGACCATTTCCTGATGCCATTGTCTTTTTTTACATGATTCTTCTCTTTCACTATATCCTCATCCTACTTCTTACATCGTGACATTCTGAATCTTGGTCCTTCTGCTTCAATTACCTCTATTTTCACCCATCTACAGGATCTTGCAGATTTCTCCTCTTCAGGCTTCAACTTGACAGTTGATAGTCTCCTCTGTGCTATCTCCTCATCTCTGGAGTCCTTGTGTCCCCTCTCCACCTTTACTCCAAGGGGCAAATCTCTGCGACCTAGGCCTTCCGACCCTCTTAAACATCTCAGAACTCTGCTTTGCAGAGCAGAAAGAAAATGGCTCAAATCTCTCTCTACTTGTAATCGTTCTCTGCACTTCTTCTTCACTCATTATCTTTACAAATCAAACAAGCTAAAGCAAATTATTTCTAGAAACTTATCCAGTCCCAGAACACTTCTCCATTCTACACTAAATAAACTGCTATTCCATTCCTCTGCTGACCCAAATGTTTTCTCTCCTCTTTTGCTGAACAACTTTGCCAATGTTTTCCTTTCTAAAATTTAGAACATTAGACACTGGGCCTCATTATACGTATGGTGGTATACCGCCTGTAAATCCGGCGGGATACCACCAAACGGTAATACCATTCGCGCCACTTGGTCCGCCGGAATTACTGGCAGATTATAAGTGACGGGAACGGTGGGAATTCCCCATTCCATGGAGTCCCTTAGGACTCCACTGGGGGAACTGCCACTATTACTGCGCCGGTAATACCGGTGCCGGTAATACCAGCTGGTTTTTGCCGGTGGGGTGCCCGACTTACCTCCAGCCCGTGGCTGGAGCTAAATCAGGCTCCCCCTGGCAAACTTGGAGTATGCCGGTCTGGAAACATGGCGGTAAACGGAATTACTGGCACGTTAATTCCAGACTGGCATACTCATAATGAGGCCCATTCTCTAAATCCGCAGACCATATCCACTTCCAATACTTCTATGGCCCCATACCTTCCCCCTTTACTTTCAGCCCTATCTCTGAGGCTGAAGTTCTCACTCTTATTTCTTGGTCTCGCCCTACCACTGCCCCTTCAGATCTCTTACCTGCTCCACTTATTAAGCCTATCCTCCCCGGCTTAGTCTCTGTCTTCTCTTTCCTCATCAATTCTTCCCTCTGAACCCTCTAATGTTTGTCCTAGTTCTCTCCCCGACCTCTTTAAATTACTAGAGCATCTTCTCCATCTTCAACTTAGTTCTCATCTTACTTTATTCTGTCTTCTCCCCTCTCATCAGTCTGGTTTCTGCTGTGGTTCCTCCACAGAAACTGCTCTTCCCTCTGTTCTAAAATCTATTCTTCACGCCCAGCCATCATCTCATGCAGTGCTCTATCCTCATTTTACTTGGTCCTTAGTATTGCCTTTGACACTGTGAACCATCATACTCTTCTTTCCTTCCCTATCATTCTCTGATACTGTTCTTAACTGGTTCCATTCTTACTTAGCTTATGGTTCCTAGAAGGGGTTGACTTCTCAGTCATATCCCGTGTCTTTCGGTGTACACGAGGAATCTGTTCTCAGTCCTCTTGTTTTCTCTCTACACATATCTTTTGGATACTTGAATTCTTGATGATGAGTTTCAGGTGCGCCTATATGCTGACAATAACCAGATTTTCATCTCTTGTTCTTTATTTGACAACTTTATTAACCAGCATCTTTCCTCCTGTCTCTCTGCAATCATGTCCTGGATGTCTAATGGTTCCTTTGTCTTAATCCAAAAAAGATGGACATTTTGTTTTTCCCTGCCTATGCCTCGATTTATGCCTATTTCCTTCCACCCTTTCAGCTTGCGGTTAGTCAACAAGCTTGTAATCTAGGGATCACCTTTGATTCTTCTCTCTCTTTTCAGCCTCAAATTGCTTCAGTTGTCCAATCTTGTCCTTTTCATCTTTTTAATATCGGGACAATCCAAACCTCTCATCTGACTTTTGCCCCCTGAAAATTCTCTTGCAAACTATCGTCCTTTTCTGTCTTAATTAATGCTGCTTCCTTTACCTTGGTCTTCCCTACTACGCCATTCTCCTGCTACGCCCTATCTTACACTCTGCATTAAGAATTCTCTTCTATCTTCCCCCAACTTCTTAATAGAAGCCTGTCTTATCTATCATGTCTTCATTGGCTTCCGGTCAAACAACGGTTTGAATTTCTGTTTCTAAGTCTCGTTTTCAAGGGAATTCATGCATTTACCCCCCTCTCTGTACTTTGATCGCTAGGTGTCACCCTCCCAGACATCTCTGCTCTGCTTGAATAAAAAATGTGTATAGCGCTTATCCCAAAGGAACCAAGTGGCAAGCCACATCTAGGCTCAGATTTTGTCAAGAATGAGAAGTTAAACAAGGACAAAGTTCATGTCACAAATTATTCAAATAAGT
Source organism: Ambystoma mexicanum (assembly GCF_040938575.1). Classification (NCBI taxonomy): domain Eukaryota; kingdom Metazoa; phylum Chordata; class Amphibia; order Caudata; family Ambystomatidae; genus Ambystoma; species Ambystoma mexicanum. The sequence continues at coordinate 909,295,503 of NC_090935.1, read as the reverse complement.
GTGTTTTTAAGATGTTTTCTAAACGGAGCCAATGAATCCGTTTTTCTCAGATAGAGCAGCAACTCATTCCAAGACCGGAGCCCAGCTGTTGAAAACTGTCTGTCACCCCTGGAGGATTTTGAAGGTGGAATTACCAGAAGGTCTTGGTCTGATGACCTTAATGGTCTTGAATGATTCTAGCTTTTGATTTTTTCAGTTAAATATACTGGTGCCAAAGCCTGTAAGCACTTGAAGACCAGGCATAGAAGTTTAAGCCTGATACATTGGTGGATTGGCAACCAGTGAAGCTTCCTACGAAATTCTGAGGCTGATCCTTTCTAGGGTAGTGAGAAGATCAATCGGACTACAGAGTTTTGTGCTACTGCAAGGCGTTGCAGCTGATATTTTGGGCAGCCCACCAAAAGCCCATTGCAATAATACAGCCTGGCATTGACCAAAGTACCAATCACAATTGATTGTTCCCCTTCTAAAATAAGGGGAAGAAGAGGTTTTAATGTTTTTAGTTGAAAATACACTGATTTTATTATCTGGTTTGTATGGAGATTTAAACCCATATTCGATTGCCAGATGCAACCCAAGTTTTTAACTGAGTCTGAATGCTTAGTTGCAGTTCCAAAGAGAGGGACATGGGGTAATTGGGAAAAAAGTTTTCAATTTTTGTTTTGAACCAAACAATAATCTCAGACTTATTAGGGTTTAGTTGTAATTGATCTCCAAGGATCCAAATTCTGATCTCCTCTGCGCTCTTCATAATGTGTTCCACTGCCTCCATCGGTTGTCTCAGGCAGACATAAATCGGTGTATCGTCCGTATATGAGTGAAATTGCAGATTAAATCAGGAACAGATTTCCAATAGGGGACTGATATACAGATTAAACAAGATGGTGGACAGTGATGAACCCTGTGGAACTCTGCAGGATATTTTCAACATTTCTGACAAAAAGGAGCCCAGTTTCACCTGCTGCTTTCTATCGGTCAGAAAGGGATCAAACCATCTAGATGCCTTCTCTGACACCTGTGTCAGTATTCTTAATCTAGCCTTAAGGATGGTAAAATCCACTTTGTCGAATGCGTCCGACAAGTCTAGCATGCTTAACATGCTGATGTCCCCACTGTCAGAATTTTCAAGGATATCGTCCCAGACTGTAAGCAATGCAGTCTTGGTCCTATGACCGGGCCTAAAGCCAGATTGATGTGCATCTAAAATACTATTAGCTTCTAGATGGTCTTGAAGCTACATTGTGACAACCTTCTCTAGTATCTTAATAGGCATTAGTAACCCAGTGATCGGACGTTAATCTGCCAGAATCTTATGGTCCAAGGTGGGGTTTTTTTAACGGTGGTGTAAAATAGGACTTTTTTTGTTATTCTGGTACATGGCCATATTTCAAGGAGGCATTTACGAACCTTTGAATGGGTTCACTCAAGACCTTAGCATGTTGTTTGGCTAAATAGGCTGGAATGGGATCATATAAAAGAGTCGTTGGTTTCAGTGCCCCAAGAAGTTTCTCAATCGTATCCCTGTCCACTGGGGAAAAATTAAACTCAGGATCCTGAGCCTTTTCCTCAAGTCCCAAGTCAGCATTAATTGAGCCCAACATCATAGTGGATTTGGTATTGATGCTTGCTCTAATCTGATCCATCTTGTTAGCAAAGAATTTGTTAAATTCATTTGCCAGTAATTGGCTAAGATCCAAAAATGTATTTATACAATCCGGATTTGTAAAATTCCTAATACTTTTAAACAGTTCTCTAGGTCTGTTCACTGCCACATTTATATCATTCTGTACGATTCGTGCTTTAGCCTGCATAATCTCTGCTTTATAATTTTTTTAGGGCTATCTTTGTCTTCAGACAGTCTTCAGCCGTTTGTGTTAGACGCCATTTCTTTTCAGTTTTTCGATAATGGCTTTGGCATTGTTTCAATTCATTGGTTTGGTGAACCACTGAGTCCCTTTCCTTATTGTACCTACAATCTTTTTCATAGGTGCGTTGAGGTCACAATTAGTTTGTAGTTGTTGCATTAAACTAATATAGCCTTCAGCTACATCTGTCATATCCTTTACCCTAGGCATATTAAGCATCAAATCTTCATCCAAAATTTTATCCAGATCCATTTTCCTACATCAGAATTCTATGTTAACTAAGCCTTTACTAGTGATTGCGTTGGCTGTCAAACTCCAATTGAACCAGACCATATAGTGATCTGACCAACTAACTTGTTGAATTTCTGCCTCATTAAGTTTAAACCCTCTAAACACTATTGGGTCCAAATAGTGTCCATTAGTATGAGTTGGGAGATCAGAAAGCAATTAGTTTAGTTTATTTATTTATACCGCGTGCCGAACCCCGCGGTAACTGGGAGCCAGAGACTTGGAGCGAGTTCAACAAGTTACATGCATTTTCATACTATACAAGACAATAACGATAATTGCAAGTGACCAGGTTACATGATGGTCGTAGAATTGATAAAAGGTGAAATACAGCACAAGTGAGAGGCAGTGATTAATCAAACAAATGAGCAATTCTTGTTAGCAAGCCAGGACTTAGTTTTGGCTCTGAAGGTCCAGAACGATGATTCCATTCTGATGTTAAGGGGTATAGCATTCCATTGTTTGGCTGCTAGGACCGCAAAGCTGGAACCACCTGCTTTTTTGTGTGAATTTCGGGAATGGTGAGGCAATGAGAGGACATTGTTCTGGTTGGTCTAGCTGATAGGCGTTTGTTGAATTTATCTGCCAAATACTTCGGATCGGCATTCGGGAGGCACTTATGGATGATAAGTGATCTAAGGGTGATTCTGTCTCGTACTGGGATCCGGTGGGCATCCTGTCTAAAGCTGGAAATATGGGAGTGCCTCGGAATGCTCAGAGCAGCTCTGAGGGCATTATTCTGCAACACTTGGAGTTTATTCAGGTTGCGCTCCAAAGTGCCAAGGAAGAGGGTGTTACAGTAGTCAATTATTGAGAGCACCAATGCCCTGGCTAAGGTGATGCAGCTATTGGGTGAGAGGAATGACGTACAATGAGCAGCTATTGGGCGAGAGGAATGACGTACAATGAGCTTATTTGTGTAGGCCGTGGAGGAACCTGTGGCATTTACTTTTTGAGAGAGAGCGTGGAATCCAAGTAAACCCCTAAATTTTGATTTCTTTTGCCACTTTGATCAGGTTTCCATCTATGTTGATGGAGGCATAGCGAGGGTCAAGTTTGTTTAGTCGTGGTTGGGAACCGACTAGAAGAATCTCACTTTTCTCATCATTGAGGCATAAACGGTGTTCAGCCTGGATCTCCAGGTAAAGGTCATTGATACATTTGGTGTCCTCTTCGTAGCATCCTGTTAGAGTGATGAGAACCTGGGTATCGTCAGCATAGCCATCTGGATTTTTAAAGCCCGATTGTCTGAGGCCCAGAAGGTTGTTATCTTCCAGCTGTTTCTGAATTTGTAGATAGGCCACTCTAAGATATTTAGGATGTAGGGAACAGTAGTGATGGTCCTATAGTTAATTGTAGATCATGTGAGTCTATAATGTCCATCAGATATGCACAGTCCATATTTTCCAGCTTATTGCACCATATATTCAGGTCTCCCAGAATTAAAGTATATGTATAGTTACTTGCCTAAACCCCTAGATAAGTATCCAGTATATTTAAAAAGGCTGAGGCTGCCCCAGGGGGTTTGTACCACAAAATAATCCTAAAAGATGAATTAGAGAAGAATTGGTATGTATAAATCTGTATTTGTGATACATTATCCCAAATATTTGTTGCAATTTCTTCTATCTGTTCCCTGTCCTCCGTGTGCACACTTTCGCTTCTGCTCAATTCAGCTTATAGCTCCTAGACTCCGGAATGCTCTTCCTCCCGATATTCGCACCTGTCATACACTCTTGTCTCTTCAAGAAGCAGCTACAACTGTATTTTCCTCAGTCTGTATCAACCTTAATGCTCTTTAATCCACATAGTTCAATTTGTCTGTCCACTTGTTTTACTATTGAATTGTTGGGTAAAGCGATTTGGATGAAAGTGTTATCTAAGCTTTGTAAAATAAATATAAAACTTGATCTCACAATAGGTGTTACTGCTACAGTCAGTCAACCCCTTTCAGTGCATTCATGGGTCTGTCCTTCTGGTTGCTGGTGTGGTCCTGCCCCTTGATGAAACTGGGGTCTTGCCCCACTGTTCTTTCTTCTGGGTGGCCTGTCCACCATGTGGGGCCACCCGGAATCACCATGCACAGCCCGTGACTTTTAGAGGTCTTTGGGCGGCCTCCTGCCCATGTGTGGGTCCACCCATCAGAGCCACAACCCATGGATGTTTAAATGTTCAGGGTGGCCACCATTGCTGTGGGGCCATCCACATCACTGCTGCGTCCCACAGCACCATTTCGATCCAGACGGTGTCCCCATTACCATGGTCTTCACTGCTGCACCCTCATCTGGGGAGCAGACCAAGTTCTTCAGCGCCCGTGCTGCCTAGCATGTGCTGCCTGGGTGGACTTCACTGTTGGGCCCGACTCACCAGAAATGAGTTAGGGCTGTCGGGTACAGCCGGACTGCATGCCTGGGCAATTTAGCTATCTTCAGCCTGTGCAGCCCCACACACGCTGGCCAGGCCATTTACCATCACTGAGCCCATCCGATCTGGCCCGTGGGTGGGCTGCTCCTGGCACACAATGGAGCCCCACTGACCACCGCCGGGTCGCTCTGCATATGCAGCAGAGTGTCACAATTCCGTGGGTCCTGGGGGGAAGGCGCTTGAGGCTGTGGCCCCTCAGTGGGTGGTTGTTTCTTCTTTCTTCCCTGATGTTTTTCTCATTCTTCCCTTTTCTTCTCCTTACTTCTTTTCATCTGACTTTTCTTTTCAAAACCTGTATAGGTTATTTTCTCCCCTGCCCAGCCCATTCTTGGGCAAGGGAGTTCTGTCCCTTAATTCTTTTCCTTTTCTCCTTTCAGCATTCCATCCAGCCCCGTGATGCGGGATGGATTAGTCCAAAACACATACACACAACATAACACAACCACTCATTTTAATAAAGTCTGTTATTAAACCCTGGTCTTTGTGCCTTTATTTTTAGGTTTTTCCTTGGGGGACAAGAGTGTAGCCCTTTCTAAACGGGTCCTTTATGGGGCACGAGTTACATTAGGATATAATAAAACTCTGCCAGGTTTCTGTAGGCCCACTGACCTCAGTCCTTCTATCCCTTTCTACTTGTTTGTTGTTTGGGCATGCATGCTTGGCACGTAATTGAAAAGTTAAGGGAAGTGAATCCAGCATAGTGAGAAAATAGAAAGAACTGTGTGAATGGCAAAAGTGAACCAGACAGAGGGATGTAATCTCAAGTCCCAATGAACAGTGTGTTGACAGGAGTGAACCCGACAGAGGGGTGTCCACAGTGAACTGTTTAAAAAGACATTAAGATTTGTGAATACGAAAGGTGAAATTGTTTTAGATACCAAGCCATAGTGAACCCAACAGAGGGAGGCAAAAAGTCCAAAAAGGTCTGAGCTCGGAAGAGGGGGATCCAAGGGTGAAAGGCTGTCACGCAAAGATTTGTGAATGCAAAAAGGAAAGCGTGTATGAATGAAAGCCGTAGTGAACCCGACAGGAGGAGGCTGCCATTTGAGAGGGGTCTGAACCCAGAAGAGAGGGATCCAGGGGTGAAAAGCCAGCACCCCATCGACAAGTGAATGCAACAGAGAAATCTTTTGAATACAAGCCAGAGTGAACCCGACAGAGGGAACCTGATATTCGAAAGGGTTCTGAGCCTGGAAGAGGGGGATCCAGGGGTGAAGAATCATCACCACAAGTGCAATGAAAAGGAAATTTCGAACCCATCATGGCCCTCGGAAGCAAAGAAACATAACCACCGAAGGTCCTGATATCGCTAGGAACTTCTGTGGATCTAAGCCCAGAAGAGGGAGATCCAGGGGTGAAATGTCATCACCCAACGAACATTTGGAAAGGAACTTTTTGTTTGTTATTTAGAACACAGGTCCTTGGAGACGAGAGACTTTTTGTAGAAAAGAGACTGAACCACCGAAGATCCTGATAGCTGAAAACAGAACTATCGTCTCGTGCTGGAAAAGCTCGAGAGTGTGCTGTGCTCAGGAGTCCCGCCTTGTCCCATGATCAAAACGTGGAGAAGGAAGACCTCCGGCTATCACATCCTCACTTATCATTTGGGAACACTTCTTTCTTTCTTGTGAACCCTATCCCACGCTCTTTTTGTATTTAGTTGTAAGGATTGGCAATATGTTTTTCTTAGTTAGGCCCTTTCATTTGACAAGACACCACTAGGACTGCCTTATTATTATTTGATGGTTGTAGCTTGCTCCCATCTTAGATTTAGGTTTAGATTAATCATTTTCCAACCTACCTATGCAGTTTAATAAACACCCTTGAACTGTGATCACTTGTCTGTCTTTACTGTTGCCACCATGAGTTCCTTACACTACAACCAACAGGAGTTGGACATGATGAAGACGCCAAATGCACATTGCCCCAACAGACTACCAACTCACACTCATGACTCCGCGTACAACAAGGCAACATTATACATCCCTATTCATCGAATGACAAAGTACAACACTGCACCAAAGGAATGTAGCACTTGAAGTAGTAATGCCATGTACTTGGGTATATGAAGAGTGACAAATCTGAAAATGTCATCCCTTCTCCACTAGGTGGAGACCTTTCCCATGGGGCCAGTGTGGTGGGTCCACAGTACAATTGTCCTCCTGGGGGTGGTGCACCGAGGGAGGATCACATGGGCAGGGAAACCCATGAGAATAGTCGTCCCCTATCCCATAGGGGAACACTGAATTCTTCTGCCTTAATACATGATAAGATATGATATGATAGGTTAGTTATAACGCGCTTAATACCCAAAGGTTTCTAAGCGCGGACCCGGGGGTCGAACATGTGTTGCTCAATGTCATCTTGCTTCCAAGGCGAGCATGCTGCCCCTGAGCTATCCTCCCAAGACAAATCCAACCCCTTCTCAAATACCAAATCCTCCTCCCCCTCTAGATAGAGCAAATGTACTTTGTTGCAAGGTCTGTCACTTTAATATACTTGACAAAACGAGAATACAAAAGAATACTAAGTATCTTGCTTCTGAGTCGAAAAAGAATACTGTGAAGAAGATGATCATGGAGAGTCTGAGGATCACTCAGGAGAAGCATAATGAGCGGTCTAGCTTCACACGACATGTCAATTGTCCAAATGAATACAGCTGGCCAACTCGGGAGTTCAAAAGGAACTCAGCGCAGAGAAAGAATGATCCGAGGAGGAACTGCAGAACTGCGGGAGCCGTGTGTAAAGACTGGAGGGGGGTGCCTGTACTTCTGCTCTCTATATGGTAGAGGAGAGGCACAGAGGACCCTGTTACAGCCAAGATTCTCTATTATTGGTACGTGGTCGAGCAATCAAGGCCTAGCTTCCCAGGAGGGGATGCAGACTGGTTCTTAAGTACAGTGTAGTCACCAAGCCCCCACAAAGGAATATCCGCACACTGTATTAGTTAAAACACAGTCTTTATATAATTAATATTCAAGGTTATGTACAATATCATGATAACTCACTTTGTATTCGGTTATCTATAATGGCAAATCTATACAGTTCTAAGTGGTACCACAATTACTATTCGATCTCTTTAAAGTGCATCAACTGTATGGTTAAATGTCACACAAATCAGTTCGTAAAGGAAACCAACAATAAATATAAGAGGAAAGCAGTGGGTTAGAACAATAGGCAGAATACTGGCCCTGCTACCTAGACACAGCTCTGTGTGGAGATCCCCCACCTAGGAAACCTGTAAAGTAAAGATATATCACAAGCCCAGTCCATATATTGTTCACAAGAATCTTTCCAAAGTACCTGGTGTTGTAGAGATCCTCGTCGGGGAAATTGACGGCCCTTCTTGAGTGCACTCCCTTTAAGGCAGGAGCCACAGGTCGTCGAACGTCCGGTGATGAACACGGTGAACTACGCCAGTGAAGTGGCAGCTTCGTTCCTAGCGGTGCCCGTCGATGGGGAACCGTAAACATCCTGCAAGGAAGAAGCGTGCGGGGCACCTCGATGTCGATAGTTCTGGACCGCAAAGAGTTTGTGGAAATGTGGCCCAGCAAGGGCGTCGAGTCGTCAGCGTCTCTGTGGTCTTTGGGTGGCGGGAAACCCACAGGCGGATGCTCCTCAGTGCGTCGACGGCGTGGCCTTCTCCGGCGGGATAAGGCAGGCCGCGGTGAGGATGAGCGCGTCCGTGAATTGAAAGTTCTTAGGCAACGGGAGCACGGCAGTTCTCCGGTCATCGCCGGCAGTCGTCGATGGTGGCGGACAACAGTCCGGGCGCTTCTCTTTGGGATTCCGCTGTAGTCCCCGTCTCCGGTCGGCAGCCTGTTGTAGGTCTGTCTACCAGGGAGATTTGGCAAAGATCAGCTGGTGCATGATGGTCCCTCGTAGCTCGGGAAGAGGGCGCCTTACCTGGTCCTCTCTGGGTCAGTCCTTGGAGACACAGCAACTTTCAGATTGATGAAGAAGGGCAACAGCAATTCTTCTCTTCCAGCAGGGCTTCAAGGTCAAGCTTCAGTTTCACTCCAGTTACTCTTCGTAGTTTGGACTTCAGCTTCTGAACACGAATTCTAGCAGTGAGAGGCCCCCAGATATACTAGTTGATCTCCCATTCATTCTGCTGGGTCACACTCAGGTAACCAATCGGTCAGAAGGGCATTCATGCAGGCATGCAGCCAATCAGGTGCATAGTACATTCAGGCCATTCACGTCTCTCCAGACACTCACAACAAGTTATGTGTATTGGGAGAAGTATGTGTATTGGGAGAAGTACCCAGCCATTCAACACTCCACACTGCATTCATACCAGTTTCGGGCAGGGCTGTCTCAGTCATTGTCAAACACCAGATACTAGACATCCACAACACAGCATGCGTATTCGTCACACTCCATTCACCCAGGTCCCACCCACAGGGTGTACCCACAACATACAGTCACTGGGAAGGCTCCAGCCAGTCTGGCCTGGACTTCACAACAACACCATATATGGAACCTCCACCCAACAGCCAGTCAGGGGGAAGGGACAGAGTCAGGGCTTCCCAGGACTTTGGGAAAACAAGGTAACAGGCAATACAAAGCAAGAGGCCACAGGGTCCATCTTGTTTCCTATCAGGAATCTACTGATTCCAACGGCAGGGCCTGGGCATCCCAAAATGGAGGATACTCAGAGCACCTGTCAAATTCAGCATGGAGCTGCCACCATACCCTGCTCTGTGGGCCACACACAGCTGCCCAGAAACATACACTAGGGGTACAGGGTTGTACCCCTACCCATGGGTGCCATAAGGGTATCCCATGGGTCTGTACACCAAACCAAAAGAGAGAGCTGCACCGCCAGGAGTCCCACATGAACTCCTGCACGGAAAACACGACAGAACACACGATAAAAGGCAGTAAAGGACAAGCATACGGAGGCCCTGTGCCTCCGATGCATTTCCAGCATCACACCGTGCACCTGGCGGGCTGAGGAAAGCCAAAGGGGAAGAAGCCAGCAAAGTGAGGAGAACCGATCCATTCTGGGAGGACCATGCCGGCTGCTGCCGATACGTACCTCAGGGTGCCCCAGGCTCTGGTGAACCACCTGCAAGTCAGGATGCGCTGCTGGGCAGAGAGAGACGCCTACTGTACCTACCGAGAAGCAGAAAACAGGTACTCAGGTTTTCTAGGAGGTGTTGGAGGTCCAGGGGCAGCAAGTGGGAGAACCAACATTGGAGAAGAAGGTTCTGGGACCACGAAGGGACATTGTGAGTCTGGGAGACGCACTCATATGGAAACAAAAGTAAAAGAGTGTTGGGGACCCTCAAAAACCCCAAGAGATATAGCTCAGCGATGGGGATCACATGTGTGCCCTCCATTCGCACAATGGGTTCCTGATGTGGACATATGTATGGCCATGGAATGATGTGTGTATATATACAGCACTATATACAGCACAGGATGCCCTACAAAAGCAATGAAGATTTGGGTTAAATGGGAAGAAGGGAATTGACATTTGCATGTTTTGACTGTTTAAATGGCGGGATGGGAGCTAGTGTCCTAAAGTGCATATGGAATACAGAGGCAATGGCAATACTGACATGTGATGATGAACTGAATGTCTGTAATGATTTGTGTCTATAAAATCAATACAATGTTATATTAAAACAACAACAAAAAAACAAGAGAAGAGAATTAAATGTTTGGCAGGAGAGTGAACCGAACAGATATGATAACGAATTGTGAGTCTGGGACTCGTACCAAATGAGAAGCTAAGAATAATTAAGATAACGGAATCAGGTGTTTGGCAGGAGAGTGAACCAAACACATATGATACCACAAGAGTAAACAAGACAGAGGAGTCATATGTTTGGCAGGAGAGTGAACCAAACAGGATAAGAGGGTCTGGGACCCACGTGAAAGAGAGACAGTCCATGAGAGAATATTAGCTTGCCAGGAAAGTGAGCCAAGTTGTATTGTGAGTCGGGGACCCGCAAGCCATGTGTGAGATTGAGAGGGTCATGAACCATGGAGTTGGTAAAAGGAATCCTATATTTTATGACAAACTGTATCAAGTTGACAAGATAAAGGATTGTGAAGCTAAACAACATATGCCTGTGAATTGTCCTCTGACATTTGCCTAAGAGGATAAAGCAGCTCAAGAGGCCAAAAGGAGAGAAATTGAGAAGAACTCTAGGGGAGAAGAGCACAACCGTAAGATGTGAATCTTGCTTTTATGAACATTGTTTATTTCATCACGTTCTATTACCAGAGAGACTGGAAACTTGTTTGTTGATTGAAAAGTCAAAGAACACTAGTTACTTTAAGAATAGATCATCCTTGCACAGTTAGTTTAGATGATTAGTGTTAGGGACAGAAGCAGGTTTGGACTTCCTGACCATTTCACTAATTTTCTTTGAGGTAGGGAAAAACCTCTCTAAGCTTTAAAGATAGAAAGGCATGTTTCCAACCTTTTCTTATTTTAATAAAAGTTTATACCCAAAAACATGCCACCATTGTGTCTGAGCCTTACTTCTGCACCCTTACAGAAGCCATAATGGAATAGATACAGACAACACAAACCTGCAGAGGTCAACTAATCAACTGTCAGGGCACATGCATAAGAGCAACTCACAGATCCAGAACAAGCACCACAGACCCTGAAAGCGACAACTGCTGGTCGTGAGTTGGGTGCATGGTGTTAAATGACAATGCAAATACTGAATGATTCCACAAGGAAGTACTGTGATTGTAAGACATGTGTGACAATGCTCATAGAATGCATGCACAGAATGTCGATCAACATGCCGTTGTAAAAGGCAACACATCCACAATGCTCTGTGACTGATGCCTTTGTCTATGCAGGTGACTCTGGATACCCAAGAGTTACCATGGCTAATGACACCAATGCAGGATCCACAGACTCCACAGGAGGTGGCCTACAAGGAGGCGCACGTTCTGGAACAGGCTCTGCATTGAGCAGACCTTTGGGCTGTTGAAGGCTTGTTTCCAGTGCCTACACCGGAGTGCGGGGGCATTGATGTATAGGCCAGAAAAGGTTGGACAAATTGTGCTTGCCTGTGCCATGCTGCACAACATTTGCCTCAAGCGAAATGTCCCCTGTGATAAACCTGAGATCCACACTCCAAAACCCCCTGGATTCTCTTCTCAGTTTTTAAGGGAAAGGCCATCGATCTTGGATCCCGACCCTGGGAGTGGAGAAGCGAGGATCACCTGAGCGGGGTGCAACCAGGCGCGACATGGTATCCCCTTTCCCTATTGACAATCAACCTAACATTTCCCCAACCTTAATGGGTTATTGTAAGTCTGCTCCCCTTATTTTCCCTCATTTGACACTTGACAGTACTGAGACAAGGAAGTGGCAGCTGAGAGCCATTTTGGTACTGGGACGAAGAAGATGCCTGCTAAGTATTGTGAAGGTCAAGCATGCCCCCTTAATCATAGTCGGGCAAGCCAAACAGAGAAAGCACACCTGCAACCTGTTAGAGGGTTGCAGGAGTATAAAATGAGGAGGAGAAAGCAATACAGAGAGGAACAGCATGGAGGCCGGTGCAATCAGCAGGGAACCTTATCCGAGGAGAGGTGAGCAACTGGAGAAGATTGCTACGGATTGGTCTGGCGTATACTGAAGCTTGATTTAAATGGAACATAAAAATTGAACAAAAGAGGCATATTGAATACCAAATTGTGTGAAAGCTGCAAAGAGCAGGAATATACATTGAAAGCAGAACTGACTGAAATCCGGAAGTTTAATCCTATACAGTCAAGATACCCACATGAAAACAGAATTATAAAGAGAGGGCGCAAGTGTGGCAAAGAGTCCTAAGAGGCCAAGGATATTTTTGTCATCTGTTCCCATGATGTCTATGTATCCCACTGTATTGCCCTACCCTCTAGTCCCCGTGATGTTGCTGTGTGCCCACCGTGCCCGTGTCACTGTGTATCCTGCTTTCCTGTTCCCCATGATGTTACTTTATATCCCTCTGCCCCCCCTCCTATCGCTGTAAGCCCAGCCCTCTGTCACTGTGTGCCCTTGTGTCGTCGTGTACCCCTGCCTTCCTGTTCACCTGCCTGGTTTGAGGTGCTTTAAGATGAACCATCATATCAAATCACATCACTACGCCTACTCTCTACTATACACCATCAAACAATTAGAACACAGCTATGCCAGTGATAAATTTGGCCTAGCTTTTCACATACGAACACTACTCCATGAACACCTCATCAGCCTAATAAAACGCAGCTATCCCTTGGCAATCCGGCATAGTTGCTCACATAAGCGTCTTCCAGGCCTAATGTAGCCAGAACCCAGTCTGGATGTCCACCCACCAGACTGCACACATTCAACTGATATCTTCACTGAAACACCTAACGCTAGGATGCAGCTACCATCCGACAATTACATCAACTGCACACATAACTGGTGCACCCTATGACACTATCGCTCTCTACTGACATGGACTGTGGTTCCTGAGGGCGTTCAACCTACCAGCGCTTTGAGATCATACCAATGATATATATAGCGCTATATAAATGCCAAATAACATAACACGATGAAACTAAGTCTTGGGAAAGGGAACCCTGAGAATTGAGACATTTGTTGACTTGATGACAGAGTCTCAAGGTTCTTTTGTGTTTTGTTTGTTTATTTATTTATTTATTTATTTGAGCATTGCATCTAGGCGCTGGTTACAACCAGAAAAGAGATGATACAGATGAAAGTGGAGGGGAGGAAGCGAGGATACCACAGGGTAAGTTACACAGGTGAGGAGAAGTTAGTTGAACAGGAAAGCTTTGAGGTATTTCCTGAAGCCGTTGTAGGACGGTTCTTGTCATAGGTGGTGGGGCAGCACGTTCCAGAGTATGGATGCTCATACTGGGAAACTGGCGCCCCCTGCTTTTTTGCAGTGGAATCTTGGGGTGGTTAGACGGTAGGAGTAGGGAGCTCTAACTGGCCTAGAAGTGGAATGCTTCTTCAGCTTCTGGGACAGGTAGGGGGGGGCGTCATTGGCGAGACATCGGTGGGCGATGGACAGAATCTTGAAATTAATTTTGTCCTTTACCTGGAGCCAATGGGTGTCTTTTCTTGCTTGCGAGATATGCTCCCATCTGCCGATGTCAAGGGACGCCCACAGGGCATTGATTTGTATGACTTGTAATTTGTGTCGATTTTTTTCTGTAGTGCCACAAAGGAGCGAATTGCAGTAGTCGAGTTTGGAGCATATGAGGGAATGTGCTACGTTAATCCTGTTCTTGGATGAGAGGTATGGTTTGCTTGCATTAATGAGCTTGGTAGCATAGCCTGATGATGCTGCAATGTGGTTGACATGATGGGTCATTATTAGCGCAGAGTCCAGGTAAACACCCAGGGTCTTGACAACAGTGGCTACCGGGATGGTGTGGCTGTCAATGGAGAATGCTTTGTAGGGGGGCGCTGTTGCGCGACTTGCAAAATGGCCGCAGCCTGAGAAGCTCCGGCGGCAGCTTTAATGTCCTTCTAAATATCCTGCATCCTGGGACGTGCCCCGAGCGGCAGTAATTGCGGCCGGGTTTGTGTTGGCTGGGACCCATCTTCAGCGATCGCAGCTCCGTGTGTGAGGTGGAGTGAGCCTGAAGGTGGTGCAGCCCTGTTGAGGCCCAGTGGAAGAAGTGGGGGAGGAGCGCCCGGGCTGGGCGCCTGGCGGGAAGACCCTGGTGAGGTGTCCTTGGACTATTGGTGAGCCGATAAGCGAGGTGGTGGGGGTGCCGCCTGACGATACTCATTTGGGATCTTTGGAGCCCCTGAAAGCCTGCCCCCCCCTCAGAGTGTAGCCCGCCGGAACGATCATCGCTTCCCCCCTCTGGCGCTTTATGGCTAGGTGGGCCGCCTCTTCGGTGCGGCGATCGGCCTCCGAGGGGGGCGGTAATGAGGAGCCGTGTCTGGGTTGTAGGCGCGACGCAGACAGCAACACTGAAGCCACTGCGTGCTTGGAGACACCCACGGATGCAGCCTACATGTTCTTGCTGTGGATCTAGCCAGCTGACCTCGGCTCTGAGTAGCCCGGCTTGGCCTCAGGGCTGCGGAGGTGAGTTGGTGGGCTGGGGGAGTGAGTCTCCCCTAATCTCATTCAGCCCTGGGATTGTTGGACTAGCCCTTGGTCTGGTGCGCAGCGGGGGAGGCCCATCCATGGCTGGTCACACTGGGAGTGGGTTGGATTTTAAAGCGCACATGTCTCCACTGGGAAGGGGGCCCACTTTGTGGGTCCCAGTGGGTGCTCCCGTGCCGTGGTGGGGACGGGATTCACATCCAGGCATAGACCCTGGTCCGCAATCTGCTTGGGAGAAGTCATTGCAATCCAGCACGATCCTGGCAGCAGTGTGCGCAGCTAGCACCCAGGGCGCCACCAAGTGGGGGAGACTTGCCTATTGATGTGTCTGGGAGCTCGGATGGGGAAGGATTGGTGAGAGCATCATCCTGCAGAACCTGCCTGGTTGCCCATGCGCAATACCGACTAGAGACAACCGGGGAGCTGAGGTGGTGGGCCTGGGACTTGGCACCGGTGAACCCTAGTTCACGTGTCTCTGGGTAGCCTGTGCCCCAATATTCTACAGTGACTTTTCCTAGCATGGGGAATCATCGGAAGTAGGCCAAGATGGACCGGTTTGCCCGCCCTGAACAGGCCCTAGCGGCGCCTTCAGCCTCAACCGGCTCGCCTCAAGTACAGCTGGATGTGGCCACCCTGAACCAAACGCTGTTGGCTCTGAAGAGTAGTACAGACAGCCTGGGTGACCTATCGTGCAAAGTGGACATATCAGCAGTGCAAATAGAAAAACTGGGTGGTCGCATGTCTGAGGCAGAGCAGCGGATCGGGGCGAGCAAGGACAAAGTGGTTACTCTTCAGTGGGAAATGGCAGAAATACAACAGGCAGTCAAGAAGATCCAGGCCAAGAATGAGGATTTGGAGGGGAGGTCTAGGCGTAACAACGTCCGGATACTCGGGGTTCCAGAGTCGACGGCCATTGACAACATGGAGAGGTTTGTGGAAACGCTGCTTGTGGAAGTCCTGGGTAACCCCTCGCTCATACTGATGTTTATGGTTGAGAGGGCTCATAGGACTTTGTCCAGTCGACCTCCACCGGGAGCCCCGGAATGTCTGAGTATAGCCAGAATTTTCAACTATACAGATTGTGATGTTATTCTCCGTACTGCCAGAGAAAGGGGCGAGCTGCACTGGGGTTCCTCCACTATCAGACTGTTTCCTGACTTTAGTCCTGGGGTACAGGACCAGCGGTGAACATTCCAAGCAGCAAAAACAGCCATGCGCAAGAAGGGAGTCAAGTACGCAATGCTATTTCCCGCCAAGTTTCGGGTGCAACATAATGGCTCGAAGATCTTTTTTACATCTCCCGAAGCGGCAGAGGGGTTTGCATCAAACTTGCCTTGTATGAGTGCAATACCAGGCTGAGCCCTGAAATGTGTCTGTAATAATGTTTTGTCTAATTTCCCGGAATAATAGGGATTGTCCCAGAGGTGAAATTGTAAGTTGCTGTCACCATTGGGAGTGTGCGGGCTGCCCTTAGCGCTCCACCAGCCGTCTTTTTTGCAGTTTGTTTTGGTTGAAACAAGGGGATGGGGTGGGTTGACAGGAGGCCGGTAAGTTCCTGTTTCTGGTGTGGCAGGGGTGGGGTTAGGGGGAAACTAATTGTTTGGTGGGTTTGTTCAAATGTTGGTAGGGTTGGGGATGTATGTTGTCAATTGGAAACTCACATGGGGTTCATAGCAGCGGCGGATGCAGGTAACTGGTAATCATGCCATATACTTACATGGTGCAATGCATGGCGGGGAAAAGCAGGGTATCATCGGGGTTATGACTATTTCAGCTCCTGGGGGTGGGCCTGAGGTGAAACTAACAATCCTCTCCTGGAATATCAGGGGCTTTACCAACCAGAAGAAAATCTGCTTAATATCAAACTATGGTAGGAACCGCGGCGCAAACGTGCTGTGTCTTCAGGAGACGCACTTGGCCTGTGGCGCTACTCTCCCTAGATTACCAGGGTGGGGCATACACAGATATGATTCCTCCTACAATTCACATTCCAGGGGGTTTGCCATATATGTACATAACACATTGCAATTCAGACTGCATGCTCAGGTTACAGATGAAGAAGGGCATTTTATATTGCTTGCGGGCGAGATACTGGGCACTAATCTACTCTTGTTGAACATTTACGCTCCTAAAACGGATTCGCCTGAGTTTTTCCACCAATGTGCGAATCATATTCACAAGTTTCTGTGGTATGAAACACTATGGGTGAGCGATTTCAATCTAGCTCTCATCCTGGACCTTGACAGGTCATCGACATCGCAAACGGCCCTACCGCAGGCGGTTAAAGCATGGTCCACCATATCCCAATGTCATGGGCTGCTGGATATATGGAGATACAAGCACCTGGAGGACAGGGAATTCACATTCTTCTCTGGGGTGCGTGATAGTGCCTCCAGAATCGACTATATAATGGCTACCTGCCCTGTAATGGGTGGAGTATCTGAGGCAGCCATCCTTTCGTATCACTCGCCAGTCAAAGTGCGTCTGAGGATCTCCAAGGCCTCCCTGGGACCACTAAGATGGCGATTTAGAGCCTCTGTGCTTGAGGACACGCAGAAATCGAACAGGAAATTGTAACGTACTTTCAAGCGAATGAGGGGTCGGTCCCGGACCAGGGTGTAATTTGGGAAGCCTTCAAGGCTTATATTAGGGGATGCTGTATATCTAAAGAGGGGGGGATACTTAAGACCATTTGCCACTCCATGCAGAGGTTGGAGGCTCAGATCCATGAAAGAGAGAATAGGCAAGGAAGACAGGATATGCCCAAACTTCGTAGTGAGTTGGGGGCGCTGAGAGAGGAGCTTCGGCAGTTGGCTGACAACGAAGATAGGTTCATAGGAGATCCAATCCTTGCTGCCAGGTATGGGGAGGGTGATAGGCCGAGTAAAACACTGGCTTGGGCCATCCGCAAGGAACGCCAGAGCACTTACGTAGTGGATATTGAGGGTAAAGATGGGGGAATCAAGATGGACTCGCAAGGGATCAGTGACAAATTTAGGGAGTACTATGAACAGTTATACACCTCTCGGCCCACCCCTGGCCATGACGAGCTGATACGTTACTTGGATGAGATACCCGTGAAAACCTGGGTATCACTGATCAGGCTCTGGCCTGGCTGACCTCTTTCCTCTCAGATTGACCCTCCCAGGTCCAACTTGGGTCTTTCCTTTCATCTATCTTCCTCTCTACCTATGGTGTTCCCCAGGGGGTCTAACCTCTCGCCCTGGCTTTTCAACCAATACCTGGCAACTCTCGCCCACTGCATTGCCCTTTTGTGCTCAAATCTCCAGTGCTACGCTGACGACACTCAACTCATTTTCAGGCTGCCCTCTGCCACCTCCTCTCCCTCTCTCATCTCTGATTGCCTAACTGCCATTCAAGATTGGTGTGCCGCCAATGATCTTTGTCTGAATGCCAGCAAGACGGAGATCCTCCTCATCGGCACACCTTCACCATCCTTTCCCCTCACTCTCTGGCCGGCCTCCCTTGGCCCTCCTCCTACCCCCACCTGCGAGGCTAAGAACCTCGGGGTCATCTTTGACTCCTCCCTTTCCTTCTCCGCCCGCATCTCTGAGGTCTCTAAAAAGTCAAATTTCCGACTGCACCTCCTCAGAGGTACTCTGCCTTTCCTCTCCTTCCCCCAGAAGCTCATGGTATCCCAAGCTCTGGTTCTCTCTAGCTTGGACTATTGTAACAGCCTCTTTCTAAATCTACCTGCCTCTACTCTCCGCCCTCTGCAACTAATCCAGAACAGGACTGTGAGACTTGTCCTTGGCCTCAAGCCCTCGGGTCGTATCTCTCCAGCTCTGAAATCTCTCCACTGGCTCCCAGTGGATGCAAGGATTAAATTCAAAACCCTCTGCATTGTCCACAAGGCTTTCTGGTGCCTGGGTCCAAAACATCTTCAGCTATCCCTCCGCAAATACCTCCCCTCTCGAGCTCTTCGCTCCTCTACCTCCAACTCCCTCAGGGTCAGTCGTTTTTGTAAGAAACGAGCTGGGGGGTAGATCTGTCTTCGCCTGGGGCCTCCCTCTGGAACAGCCTCCCTGCCACTCTAAAACTTGAGGAGAACCATCTCTGGTTCCGGAAGCACCCCAAGACCTTCCTCTTTTCTTCTGCCTTCGCTCCCCCTCTCCCCTGCTGATCTGTTCTCTCTTGGCACCATGCACCTGGCCACCCTGTCTTTTGAGCCCAGGTACCTGCTCATCCTGCCACCCTCCCGCACTGCCTCCGGGCCAACCCTTGCACTGGGGTCTGTATCTGACCCATACAGCACCCCCTTTTTCTTCCTGCACTTATCAGACCTACCCTGTCTGCTGCCTTAAACCTAGCACTTGCAAATTGCTGGCTATATTACCACTGTGTGTTGCCTTTATTATTTATTTATTGTTATTTATCTGTTTCTCCTCTGCTTCGCACTTTCCACCTCTCCCCCTTCCATGCACTTTTCCCCTCCCCCTCTCCCATGCACTTGCGCGTTCTCAATGTCACTGGGCCTAGTAAGATCGCTGTTTTGTTCTCCTGTTCCCCTCCCTTGCCTTGTCGCGCTCTGAAACACTTGTGTACGAGCGCGATAGATATAAAATATCAATCAATCAGATAGCCCTGGTGTGGATTGATCGGGAGCTGGGTAGTACCCTCAATGTGCCCATCACTGAAGATGAGATACGTGATGCCATTAAGTCCCTTCCAAACGGGAAAACTCCCGGGATGGACGGCATAACAGCTGAGTTTTATAAAGCGTACGCTGAATTGGTGATCATCCCCCATCTGATGAAAATGTACAAAAGTGCCCTGGACACCGGGATCTTACCTGAATCCACTAGATCAACGCTGGTGACCGTCCTTTTGAAGCCTGGCAAAAACCCCTGTTTTTGTCATCGTACAGACCCCTGTCCCTGATCAACACCGATAATAAAATATTAGCTAAGATCCTTACAAGCCGTATTCTTCCTCATATGCTCGCCCTAGTGCTGCCAGATCAGGCAGGATTTATTCCCGGTAGGTCCACCCATTAACTTGTGCCGTTTTTTTTTACTCTTGTCCATAACATCAATCCGAAGGTGCCAATGGTGGTCGCCGTGTTCCCTCTGACCTCTGTTGTGCAGCAATCGGATGTTGGCGACAGGTTCCGCTGGTGCCCACAGTCCATACGGTATCTGGGCATCTGAGTCTCCGTTGAAAGGGACAGGCTGTTTGAAGATAACTATTTGGCTCCGCTGGAGGCGATTGAACAAAGGGTTGAGGCATGGATTCGTCTCCCAATGTCAAAGGCGGCCCGTGCAGTCCTGACCAAGATGATGATACTTCCAAAACTGCTATATGTTTATAATAATGTACTGGTGTGGCCTCCGCAATATTAATGGAGCCGCGTGCAGGGAATGATGACCAGATTGGTATGGGCGGGGAAGAGGCCTCGAATAGCCTACGAAATGTTGGCCCGGCCGTACGAGCTTAGGGGCTTAGAATACCCGGACATGTATATGTATTATTTGGCAGCACAGGTGCAATACATACCTGACTGAAGTGACTCGGCCAGTGACTCTCCACATACCCGATTGGCGAGAGCAATAGCTAGTCCAGATGCATTGTTGGGTATGCTTTGGGGAAATAGAGATAAGGTCCCACGGGACGAGATCCAACCTATTGAGATAACATGTACAGATTGGGAACGGATGTCGCCTGACTGGTGCTACTCCCTGTTACTCGCCCGGCTTTCCCCTATACAACGTAAATCGGGATTCCACTCACACAGGAGAGGTCATTTAGGGAGTCTTTCCGGGCTTCGGTAATTCGGACACTGAGGGACATGGTGCCAGATGGTCGTTTCATGCTATGGGGGGAATTGCGCCTCGGAGGGGAATATAATGCGGTGACACTGCTACACTTACAGGTTGCCTAGTACTTTGAAAGATAGATGACCCGACTTCCCGCAGGCCCCTGTTCTACTCCTGGTGCAGGGTCATTTAATCAATCCTGTCTCATCTGGGAAACTGATGTCCACTAATTATGAGCTGGTCAGATCTGGGAGGGGGGTGGTGAGTCATCCTTACAGAGCCAAATGGGAAACAGTGCTGGGGAAGTTGTTAACTGAGGCTCAATGGAAACTGGTATGCATTCAAACCCGCTATATATCTATAAACTGTCGATATAGAATGATACACTACAAGTTTGTGCACCAGAGCTATTATTCTCTGAATACTTTGCACAGGTTTTACCCGGACAGATCACCTGCCTGTAAGAGATGTGGGGCAGAGTCTGCAGACTTCTATCATGTAGCATGGCAATGCCCCCAGGTACGGGCGTTCAGGCACTCTATAGAGGAGTCAATGACTAGTATGTTTCCATCTAGGAGGGACTATGGACCAGAACTGTGGCTACTGGCCTTGATTGAGGAAGGATCCCGCACTGAGAAAAAACGTATAGGGATGGCCACGGTGGTGGCCAGGTACCTTGTGGCGAGGGCCTGATCCAGGACTGCCGCCCCCACGTTTTCTCGATGGTTGGATAGCATGCGTCTGTGTGAGCAGAGGGAAACCAGGTATACGGCGACGCTCCCTGCCTCCAGTCGTCCATTTGACTATTGACCTCCTTTCAGGAATTACCTGCTTGAAAATGATCGGGAGCTACTGGTCCCGGAGTCCACCCTGTGTTAAAGACCCATTGTTTGGGGATTAGAATTGTGCTTGTGGAGGTGGTGTTGTGACAATCTTTTGGAGCCTAAACATCCCCTAAGGGTGATCGAGATAGCCTCAATTGAAATGTCTCGCTGCTGTTGGCTACATGTCCCTATGTGAGTGCAGGGGGTGAGGGGAGGGGTATGTTGGGTTGGATGGGGTCTTGATGTTTGTTGCAATAAAAATAATAAAGAATGTTTAAAAAACAAATGGAGAATGCTTTGTAAGCTTGCTCCAGTGTTGAGAGGCAGGCAGGTGGACGGATGAGGAGTTCAGTTTTTTCGTCGTTGAGACAAAGGCCGTACTTGGGCCATCCAGGCTTGGATGGTTGCGTAAACAGAGGAGAATCTGAGCGAGTCAGCATGGTGATTTCCTGTTAGGGGAATAAGGATTTGTGTATCGTCGGCATAGTTAGATATGCAGAGAGTGTCTAGGTGGTCAAAGAGCGGCCTGATGTACACATTGTACAGAGTGGGAGAGACACACGAGCCTTGGGGCACACCACAGGAAATAGCTGTGTTGGCAGCAGTGGCATCGCCAGTGAAGACCCACACACTTCTGTTAGCCAAGAAGGAGGCAACCCAGTTGGCCGCTTCCGCTGAGAAGTGGGCTGAGGTGAGGGACTGACAAAGGGTCTTGTGGTCAACGAGGTCAAGCAGTAGTAGAAGTGAGAGGTTGCCCCATCGTTAGTGTCATCAAGCTGATTCTTAAGATTTAGGAGGGCTGTTTCGGTGCCATGCTTGGGGCTGAAACCAGTTTGCTGTGAGCCTAGAATGTGGTTGAGCTCCAACAATGTCTAGATTTGGATGGTAAGCTACTCGGTCCAAGATCTTCAGAAGGAAAGGGACTGTTGTTATGGGTCAGTAGTTGGTTGGGACAGCAGGGTCAAGTGTTGGTTTAATCAGGAGGGGAGAGATCTAAGATTCTTTAAAGATGGAGGAGACGCTGTTAGTGGCGAACAATGTGTTAATGATGACAGCAATGAGGGGGAGTAAAGTTTCTGCACACCCCTTAACCAATGAGGCTGGGCAGATGTCTCCTTTGCAGGGAGAGGGTTTGAGGCCAGCAATAGTCTTGCTGAGGGTGGATGTGCTTACAGGTTGGAAGTGGAAGAGAAGGGTATTGCTATGGGTGTTGGGTGGAGCTGGCTTGCGTGGTGCAGCTGAGGATCCAGTAAGCTTGCTTTTTGTCTTAGATTGGAGCTGTGTGATTTGCCCTGTGAAGGTCTCTTGGATGTAATTACACTTGTTGTTGTCTTTAGTGATAGTGGATGGTGGATTGACCGGGGTTTTTAAATCACGGAGGATAGTGAAGAGCTCACATGAACTTGAGGCAGCTTTAGAGATTCTTTCATTACAAACGGTTGCTTTGGACTTTTGGATGGCCAATTTGTAGTGCTGTGAGATCTTAGAGAGGCAGGCTTTGTTAGCTTCAGAGGGATCTTTGTGCCAGACGGCCTCAGTGGCTCTTTTAGAGGTACAGGTGGCACAGAGGTCTGGGGTGAACCAAGAGTTGAGATGGGATGGCTGCTTAATGTTCTTTGTTTTAAGGGGTGCAAGGAGGTTAAAAGTCTTGCTGAGCAAGGTGTTATAGTGTTAGACCAGAAGAGTAGTGTCTTGTGTAGAGGGGAAGGAGGTGCTAAGGAGGGGGATGTCCTTATCGCTGGTAAGGTTTCGAGTACTGCGGGTCAAGGTGGTGGTTGGGCATCGGGCAGGTTTAGCTAGTGCACTAGGGATAGGGATGAGGAAGGCGATTGTGTGGTGGTCCGACCAATGACAAGGTGTGTTTGAGCTGATGGAGATGTTACTGTTGTGGTCGACTATCCAATCTAGAGTGCGTGTGTGTAGGTGAGGTGATGTGTTGGATACATCGTAAGGCTGTAAGGGAGTTGGAGAAGTTGGTGATCTCCGAGTCAGTGAGGTTGTTGAATCCCAGGTTAAGGTCCCCTAGGAGGAGGAATTAGGTAGTAGGCCTGATGTTAGTTGACAAAAGGTAGATTAGGTCTGTTTCAAAGGTGTTAATATGGCCTGGAAGTCGATAAATAAGGTAGATGGAGACTGTGGCATTGTCAGTTAGTTTGAGCTTAGCTGATAGTAACTTGTAAGTGGGTGTCAGGGAGGTACTGGACGTGTACAGGGCGAGGGAGTCCTTATAGATGAGGGCAACACCGCCTCCTTTTTTATGTTTTCTGTCACAACGCAACATGGCGTAGCCCGGTAGGATGGCTGTTAGCCATGTTTCAGTGAGGGCCAGGATGGAACAAGTTACTTACCTGTAACTGTTGTTCTCCAGCATGGGTCTGGCATGGATTCATATGCTCATGCTCATATATTCCCTTTCGTCAGGCTGGGAATACTCAGTAAAGAAAAAATCAGTTTCAGTTTCGTTTCTGAACTGTCTTTCTCCTAATAACCAATCACTGGTCTCTGGGTCATACTGCCCCCAGCCAATGACTGCCCTCTACCTAAGCCCCTCCTCTGGCAGCTGGCAGCCATCTTCAGATTTGGTAGCACGTAAAGTGGCAGTAGGACCAAGAGAAGAGCCGCAGAGGGGTAGGCGGGAGGGTTCGCATGTGAATCCATGCCAGACCCATGCTGGAGAACAACAGTTACAGATAAGTAACTTGTTCCTTTTCCAGAATGGGGTATGGCATGGATTCACATGCTCATGAATACAAGAATACATAGCAGTACACACATGCACAACCATGGGAGGTGGCAAGGCTCAACATTAAGCATTTAAAAAAACTCCACATTAAGCATCTGTTACCTCCTCACCAGGCTGACCTTCAAGAGAACAGGTTGCACAGCACTGCCTGGCCGACTCTGGACTCCTCCCTGGAATCCCGGTCGACGCAGTAGAATCTCGTGAAGGTGTGCGTCGACCTCCACGTAGCAGCCCTGCAGATGTCCAGCAGGGGCACACCAGACAGGAACGCCGTGGTAGCAGCGATTGCTCTGGTCGAATGGGCTCTCGGACGGCCAGGCAAGGGTCGGTTTGCCAACCGGTGACAGTGCATGATGCAGCCGGAGAGCCATCTGGAAATTGAAGCCTTCGAGAGGGCCTTCCCTTGATTCACAGGTCCAAAGTTGACAAACAGCTGTGATGTCTTCCGCAGGCTCTTCTTGCGGTCCACGTAGAACTTCAGCGCTCTAGCCACATCTAGCGAGTGCAAAGTCCTCTCGGCCAGCGGCGAAGGCGACGGGAAGAAAACCGGTAACACCAAGGGCTCGTTGAGATGGAAGTTTGACGGCACCTTGGGCATGAAGGAGGGATGTGTCCTCAGCACCACCCTCGTCTCATGGAATGTCAGGTATGGAGGTTTACAGGAAAGGGCCTGGATCTCTTTCACTCGTCGTGCAGAGGTGATGGCCAGAAGAAACGCTATCTTCCATGACAGGAACTTCAACGGTGCCGAATGCAGTGGCTCGAATGGCGGCCCCATGAGCCTGGTCAGCACCACGTTGAGTTCCCACGCTGAGGCCGGGGCCTTCCCCGGCAGGAACGATCGGAACAGTCCTTTCATGAACTCCTTCACCAGGCAATGAGACCACAGGGATGATCGCCACAGAGTTCTGGTGTAGCGGAAGATAGCCGCCAGATGGATCTTGATGGAGGCATGAGCCAGCCCCACCTTGGCCAGCTTTAGCAAGTACGGCAGCACTTGAGGGGCCCTAATCCGCAGAGGGTTAATCTTCTGTGCGCTGCACCAGACAGAGAACCTCTTCCATTTGTGTGAATAGCACTTGAGAGTCTTGGATGCCCTGGCCTTTGCAAGCACCTCCATGCAGTCCGCCGGGATATCGTATCCTCTGAACTCTAGTGCTGCAGGAGCCAGGCCTGCAGGTTCAGCGACCCCGGGTCGTGGTGGAGGGTGGCGCCTCCTTCTCTGGCGAGAAGATCCGCGTCCGTCGGCAGTTTGACCGGGGGGGGCGCTGACATGTCCAGAAGGTCCGGGAACCAAATCTGCCTCAGCCACGCCAATGCGACTAGGATCATCCTGCACCGGGACCGTCTGAGTTGACTGATGAGTCGCAGTAGCAACGGCAACGGTGGGAACGCATACAGGAACAGGCCATCCCAGGGGAATGAGAAGGCATCGCCATAGCTCCCCTGCTGGGGAAACCTGCTGGCGAACCTCTGGCACTTGGCGTTCGTCGCTGTTGCGAATAGGTCGATCTGGGGATTGCCCCATCGTCTGAATAGGAGATCCACTTGATCCTGTCGGAGCTCCCACTCGTGGCATGAGCGCAGCTCCCAGCTGAGTGAGTTGGCAATGGTGTTCTTTATTCCTGCTAGATGGAAGGGTACCAGAAACATCCCTTGGGCGACGGCCCAGTGCCACAGATCCTGCGCTTCTTTGGATAGGGCTGGGGATCTGGTGACCCCCTGCTTACGGATGTAGAACATTGTGGTGGTGTTGTCGGTGAACACCCTCACCACCTTGCCCTTGAGGGACGGAAGGAACGACCTGAGGGCCCAGAACACGGCTCGGAGCTCCAGGACATTGATGTGTAGTGACCTCTCCTCCAGAAGCCAAAGGCCTCTTGCGTGGAGATCTCCGGTGTGCGCTCCCCATCCCTCCAGGGAGGCGTCTGTCGTCACAGTTTCCTGATGTGCCGGAGTCTGGAAGTCCATGCCCGCCGCAAGATGCGCGCGGGTGCCCCACCACCGATCGCTTGGGGTAAAGTCTTGTTGAGTGAGATCCTGTCTTCGAAACTGCCCGCCGCTTGCATTCAACGGGCGTCGAGGAACTATTGCAGTGGTCGCATCGAAGTAGATGCACAAGGACATCATGCCGAGTAGGGACTTGATGGACCTCACCCTGGCACGTCCATGGTCAACAGCCGTTGTACCTTTCCCAGGATGGCCTTCGTCCTTTCCTCGGACGGTGAAGCCAATCGCGCCACTGTGTCGAGTCTGGCTCCCAGGAACAGGGCGACTTGCGATGGTACCAAGTGGGATTTCGCGAAGTTGATCGAGAATCCCAGATCCGTGAGCAGTTGGACGGTCTTCGCTGTGTGATCAACAGCGAGTTCCCTTGAATTTGCTCAGATGAGCCAAACGTCCAGGTAGGGGTAGACGTGGATCCCCTGCAGGCGCAGCCGCGCCGCCACTGGTGCTAGGCACTTGGTGAACAACCTGGGCGCCAACTTCAATCCGAAGGGAAGGGCCTTGAACTGATAGTGCCGCCCCTGGACCACGAATCATAGGAATTTGCGATGTCCCTTTAGAATGGGGATGTGGAAGTAGGCATCCTCCAAGTCCAGCGACGATAGGAAATCGCCTTCCTCCAGCTGTCCCAGCACGTGGAGGGTGACCATCTGGAATTTCTGAGACTTGATGTACTTGTTTAGACGACGAAGGTCCAGGATGGGTCGCCAACCGCTGGTCTTCTTCCGGACGAGGAAGTACCGCGAGTACACTCTGGAGCCCCGGAGCCTTTTTGGGACGAGTTCTATGGCTCCCTTTCTTAGCATCGCTCGTACCTCCAGAAGTAGTTGTGGGACATGGTTTTCCTTCCTGGACACGTGTGGTATACAGGGGCTCCTTCTCTGAAATTCCAGTGTGTGCCCGTGGGCCAGGGCATCCAGCACCCAACGGTCGGTGGAGATGGACTCCCACACGCTGACGAATTTCGTCAGCCGGCCTCCCACCGGGGTGCTCGGGTGGGGGTCTGATGCCACAGCCGGTTCAGTCCTGTTTCGTTGCGGCCTTACCGCCTTGGCCTCCTAGGCGACGACGATGCAATCCTCTTGTCTTGCTGTGTCCTCTGTGGGCTTCCTGCGACGAGGAGCGGGCCGCTTGGCAGTACGATGAGGAACCGCCGCCGAATCCTTTGGAGGCACCTTGCTTGCCTCCGGAGTTCCGAAAGGACGGCCGTCTTTGTTGAACACCCAAGGCCCGAGCCGTCTCGGTGTCTACCTTGATGACCTGCAGTGACTTGTCCACTGTCTTGCCGAACAGGTTGTTTCCATCGAAGGGCATGTCCAGAACCCTGGT
Source organism: Ambystoma mexicanum (assembly GCF_040938575.1). Lineage (NCBI taxonomy): Eukaryota > Metazoa > Chordata > Amphibia > Caudata > Ambystomatidae > Ambystoma > Ambystoma mexicanum. The sequence continues at coordinate 909,268,170 of NC_090935.1, read as the reverse complement.
ATGCACGTCCTGGCGGAAGTCGGTGCCCTGAGCCAACCGCGCCGGCGAAGGCAAACGCTGTTGCCCATCTGACGAAAGCCGGTGTCGGCGATGTCCGTGGCCACCGTTATGGCATAGTCCGAAGCCACCTCGCCTTCCTGTAGGATTTCCAGGGCCCCAGCCCTCTTGTCGTCCGGGAGGAAGTCCAGCAGGGGAGCAATCTTGAACCACAGCTCCCTGTCATATTGTGCACGATTGCGAGGGCGTTGGCCGCTTTAATAGTTGTCGCCGCTGACGAGTTGACCCGTCCCATGGTGTCCAGCTTCTTCCCCTCGCCGTCTGGTGGGGACGTTGAAATTTAAGCCATCGCCCCTGCCGCTTTCTTCTTGGCCGCTGCAGAGACGACTGAATCCGGGGACGGCTGTGCCCTGAGGCACATAGGGGCAGAGTCTGGGACCCGGTATTTCTTCTTGTACAGGACTCTCTTAGCAGGAGCCATGGACGGGTTCTTCAGGAGCGTCAGCTCCTCATCTCAGATGTCGTCCAGTAACGGGACTGCGAGGACAGTCTTCCTCTTGGAATCCTGCCGTTGGTATAGGAAACCCTCCTTCTTCTATTCTTCGGAGCAGAGCTGGAAGAGCTCAGATGCCCTGGTGATCATGGCGTGGAAGGAGCCAATTTTGTGGGGGTCGGGGGAGGGCCCGAGCAGGTGGTGATGGGAGGTCCATTCCGTCAGCACTGTCGTCGTCCGTCCCGTCGTCGCTGTCTCCGTTCCCGTCTCATCCCTCGGTGGAGGGGAAGGAGGTGAAGGCTCTGCTTGCTCAGTGGGCTTCCCGACAGTCCAGGCTCCACTGGATCGTCAGCTGGGGATAAGGGCAACCTTGTCCTTATCTCTGTACACAAAGCCTGAATAGCCATCAAGATCGCTCCTGTCTTGTGGCACCGGCACCGGTTGCGAAGGGAGCGACGGTTGGGGAGTAGGATCCACCGTCTCCTCCACGGCCTGCAGCTCCTCGTCAGCACCACCGTCGCTTTCTTCATCCGCCTCGTCGGGATCCCTCCTGTAGGACCGGACCTCCTCGAACTTCTTGTCCAGGATCTTTGCAACGCCAGCCAGCTCATCCTCAGAGGTGGTATCTGTGTCCGTAATGTCTACCCCCCCCCTGTCTTTCTCCACCCGGGGTTTCATGGGGGTCTTATTGATAGGCTGAAAAGAGGATTCCATCCGTGGTGGCAGGGAAACTCAAGGCCCGGAGGTCGTCTCCACTGGGATAGCATCCGCAGGCTTCGCCAGGGCCGCCACGACTCCCTCCATCGAAGCCTTAGCGACTTTGGGCTTGCCTGAGGCCTTTACCTTGGGCAGAGGGTCGCTGCCTCGCTCCCCCTCGGCTGCCGCTGTCGGGATCGAGTTCTCAGACTTCCTTTTCCGCAAGCCAGAGCGCTGGCTCGTGGTTGATGGAGTCGGTGACATCACACCCTGCCTGGCAGCCAAAGAGCGCCAATGGGTCAGGCTCCCGGTGCCCGCGGACTCGTAGTGCTTTGCCTTCTGTTGGGCCCCTGTCGCCGCAGTGCCCTCAAAGGTCTTAGGTCTTAGAAGACCGCTCGGACTTCTTCTCACCTGCTGCTGGGCTCTTCCCATCCAGCTAGTTGGTGAGTCGAGTACGACGATCCTTCATTGTCCGTTCGGACATATTCTTACAAAATGCACAGTCCTTCTCCATGTGCGATTTGTCGTCGTGAAGGCAGTAGAGGCACCGAGAGTGCTCATCTTCCTTGAAGACATTTTGTAATCCACATCCAGGGCAGCTCCTGAAAAGCTTGGATCCGAGCATCGTGTTTCCTTTGTCCTAGGCCATGTCCACGCGGGGTAGGCCTCAAAGATCTTCCGGAATCCTCCAAGAAGTGAAACTGGATGAAAACTCGCCCTTGAGGGGCGTAGAAAATTCCAAAACGGGTCCCCGTTGATCGGAAGTAGAATCGATGGAGCTTGAGGCTCGATTGACCGAAAAAATGAGAGTAAACTCTTTGAAAAATCGCAAAACGCAGTAAAAGCTCGAGAGCTATAGCACGAGGACTCCCAACACTTGAACGTGCGGTAAAAATCTGAAGATGGCTGCCAGAGGAAGGGCTTAGGTAGAGGGCAGTCATTGGCTGGAGGCAGTATGACCCAGAGACCAGTGATTGGTTATTAGGAGAAAGACAGTTCAGAAACGAAACTGAAACTGATTTTTTTCTTTACCGAGGATTCCCAGCCTGACGACGGGGAATATATGAGCATGAGCATGTGAATCCATGCCAGACCCCATGCTGGAGAAGTCAAGGTTATTGGAGATGATGAGGTCCAGGATTTCATGGACAAGGGCTGTCAGCAATCTGGTGTTGAGGAAAGCACAATGAAGGGGTGGATGATGCTTTGTGGGAGGTAGGTCTGATGAGGCATGCAGGGCAGTGGCCCGAGTAGGTGCTTGTATTCTAGTTGTAGATGCGAGTCGAGGGTGGCAAGGTGTGGTACGGTAATGTAGGAATGCATTACGAATTTCCGTGGTGGGAGGGTACACAGACGTAGTAGAGGGTGTGGAGCGAGATGCCAGATGGGTGTTTCGTTCTTTGATCTGGTGGGGGTCTGTAGTATATGTAGTGTGGTAGGTGCATGTTCTGGGTTTGCCTGTTAGGTTGGGGGTAATAGGACATAGTGAGTGACTCTTGTGTGGTAGTAGGAGTAGTGTGGCATAAGGGAAGGCAGGCAAGTAAGCATTGGCAAGATATTGGTGATATTAGTGGCAGGTGGTAGGGTAACTTTTCCGAGGCAGTAGGCGCATTGGAGGGTGAGGTGGTAGCATCCTGAGTATTGAAAAGGGATATTGCTAGTGCAGCTAGTTCCTCTATTTCCAGTTACAACAACATAGGCTTGCTCTGCAGCTCTGTAAGTGCAGGTAAGAAAGGGGTGGGTGGAGGGAGAACTGGAAGAGGGATAGGCCTTGGCTGTGTATAGTGACATATTGGGGCCAAGTGATTCTGGGAGACAGGGTCGGACTAGGGTGGAGAAGGATCATCACGGAGGAGCAGGCAGCAGGTGGGTAGACTTCCAGAGCATGGGGGAGCTGCGTCGCGTTGGGAATCTGAGAGTAGGCGACCTAGATGTGAGAGAGGGATGCGTGGCTGCAGTTGCACAATACTCCCTGAAGAGGTGGTGGGTTAATCGTGGCTCAAGGGCCAGAGGTCAGGAGGCGAGGGGGGCTGCTTGGTGAAAGCGGGCAGGTAAATAGTGCCTAGGTTAGAGAGCCTGGGTATGGCACTGATGTCGGCAGGAACTACTGCGGGCCCCAGGGGAGGTAGATACTGTAATCCATATTGGACTGCAAGACACTGGAAGCCGAGCGGAAGGGAGAACGGTGGGAGTAAACACGTGGGTGAGGGCAAGCTGGTACCGGCAGAGCAGTTATACAAATCGGGATATGTGGGTGGGAGAGCCTGAGCGCAATCGAACAATGCGCGGCGGGCTTACCTTGTGGGTTCCGTGAGCAGGGGGACACATTGGCGGGAGCAGGAGGGCCGGGATATAGTTGTGCTTCTTCGGCGTTTCACCGGCTGAGACCCGCAGAGACTTCTAACAATGGCCTTCCTTGCGGGCCTTGATTGCAGGCCGGCTTCGCCTCCCGGCAAAGCCCTGCCTCCATAGGGCTGCAGAAGGTCGGGTCCCGCAAAGGGACCTCATACTAAGGCACTAAGTGTTTAACGGTGCCGCAGCCTTTTATGGCGCCGTTAAACACTTAGCGCCTGGGTCCTAATGAGGCCCACTGTCTGTGGGCGGGGAAGAGAGCAGGGATGGATGTCTGGTTTGGCAAGAACCAATGGTCAATCGTTTTTAGCACATTGATATCCGCATGCTACTCACCTCTGTAGATATAGTCACATCACGAATTTAACACATGTACACAATATGGAATGTCCTAGCATTGCTTCAAGTCAATTATTATTTAATCTTGAAATATGCAAACACCCTCCCCCAACACCACCCACAACACACCCCCCACCCATCACCCGTGTGCCTGAATACAAATGTACAGTTTCTTGCATGGCCTCATGCCCATACTGGTCTCCTCCAGCTCCTTTGGAGCCAGATTGCGCATGAAGCGGCTCCTTGGGGTGCTGGGCAAAGATCCCTCTGTGGCGTGACAGAGGTGAACTGCTCCTACTCAGGCCCCTGGATGTGTGAATCGTCAAGAGCATGCTGGCCTGCATTGCTTTGGCAAAGGCTGAGATACTCTCTGACATCTCCCTCACCCTCTGTCCGATGACAGTTAGGGTGGCAGATGTTTCTGCTGACTTGTCTGTCCTGCTTCATGGCCCTCACTATCCTCCGTGAGGCACCCTGCACGGATGGCCTGATGGTGTTGGACCTGTGTGTCTGCAAGGGTCTCTTAGCGCACATGGCGCTGCTCCATAACATCCAACCTCCAACACATGGCATCCTGTGAAGCATGCAGTATGGGTTGAGGGCTATGGGGAGGGCTGGGGTTGAAGCAGGGTGAGCCATATGACCAGCCATCAGTGTCGTCCTCTGACTCCTGGGCACACTGACCAAGTGGCTGGGTGTCCCGCTCAGGTGACGAGGGGATCTCATGGGCCAGGTGGGTGTGTGCATGCACAGTGACGTCTAGCTCCCCTGTCATGCCCACAGTGGCAGGCTGCTGGGGGCAGTTGCCGGTGCCGGTGGGGTAAAGTACCTGCGGCTGTGTCTTTATCGCTGGCATGTGTGGCGTTGATGGGCCCTGGTTTTACAATCTGTCCTTTTCTCTTTCCCTTCCCATTGCTGAGCAGTGTAGGGGGGGTGGCTGTTGGTGTTGCCCTCGAGGCCGGGCCATGGGATGTCAATGGGCCTGCATCTTCCTCCTGCGTTGCCTGTGTACCTGTTTAGTGAACAATATGCTGTTACTCATGCATACTTGTACATGGGCTTTCTAGTTACACATGCTGCATGGTGGAGGGCCAATGTGGTCTGAAGGAAATGGTTGATTGCAGGCCAATGCATTTGGCCACAGAAAGGTGGGGTAGTGTGTGCTGAGGGTGTATACCCCATTAACATGTGCTCTTTGGCTCTTAAGCTGCCAAGGTGGCCTGTACATACAGTTGTGCTGGGGGTCCACTTTGGCACTTGGCCTTTCTCAGCACACATGGGTGCAGGTGCTCCATTGCACATTCATATTGATGTGCATGGGTACATGAACAGTTGCCCACCTACCCTGGCATACAGTACCAGACTTAGCACCGGCAGCACCCAAGGTTAAAAGATTGCTCACTTACCTCCCCCACCACCACCACCAAGGGCAGTGTGGCAAATAATGTGTGGTTGCTGTGCCACAACAGCATGGGGTAGCCTTGCAAACCCATGCTGGTGTAGCTTGTGTGCCGTATTGCTTTGGAAAGCGCCCAGCTCCTGTGCTGGAGCAGGAGGCACATGATTTCAACTGAGCACCCCTGCCATACCAGCATGGGGTAGCCTTGCTGGTATGGCAGCAGTTATGTTACAGATATTCATACCAAGGTACAGCGCAACCAACGCCAAAAGGCAACCTGGCGCTAAACTGAGTAACACAATTGAAGAAGAAAAACAGGGCTAGAAAAGAAAAGTTTTCAAAGCCCTTCTAAATTGCAAATGCGCTGCTACAGAACGAAGAGCAATAGGAGGGGCATTCCACAGCAAGGCCGCTCTGACAGAGAATGAACGGCCGCCAATTCTAGCATGGCGGAACCTAGGAACAGCGAGAAGAAAATGATCCTTGGAACGCAGCACACGGCCAGGAACATAAGGCCGAAACTTTGCCTGCACATACTCAGGGCCAATACTCATACCGCTGTGCACAGTTGAAATCATTTAATCCCCGCTCCAGCATGAAAGCTGGGTGTTTTCCATTGCAATAGGAAGCCTTCACCACGCCATCAAGGAGGAGCCCCGTAAGACCACTCCAAGCTGATCTGTCAGGTGGGCTGTTGTGGCGCCCCAGACAACTGCCTGGATCGGCCATGTCTGTGCTTGGATATGTGTTGGGTGTAATTTCCTTCGCGAGTATTGCCATGTGGTGGCATATTCACCTGTCCATTGGGCCCATCTATGCTGAGGGACACATGCTTGGAATGGTCATTTGTCCAGTGCATTGTCAGAGGAAGGAAGGGGGCATTCAAACTCACCAGATTGAACTTGGATGCTGGCTCTGGACTCCCAACTCCCTCGATCCCCTCCATGTGGAGGATAACAGCCTTTTCCTTCCACAGGGACAGGGCAAGGGTATCAATACTGGCACCTCCTGTGGACAATGACTCCTGCCAGTGTCTGGAAAGGAGGCTGCAGACCCTGGTCTTGAGGTCATTCCACCTCTTCATGCAGTCCTCCCCATCCTGTGAGACTGTTCTCACAGCTGTGAGCCTGTCACAGATACCGTCCAGCTGGCAGCCTTCCGTTATGATATGATATGGCATTTGTAACACGCCTATACACAAGTGTTTCAAGGCGCGACGAGGCGGGGGGGGGGGAACAAGGGGAGACAGACAACGATCCTACTAGGCCAGGTGTCATTCAGATCGCGCAAGTGCAAGGGTAGAGGGGAAGGGAAAAGTGCAAGGGGGAAAGGGAGAGGGGAAGTGCAGTACAGGGTTATTAGCATACAGGATAAATAACAAAGGCCAGCTGGTGGCAAGTGCGAGGTAAGTGCAGACAAGTGCTGGGAAGGGGGGCTGTAGGGATACAGACACAGTCCCGCAGTGCAGGGGTTGCCCTGGAGGCAGTGCAGGGGAGAGTGGCTGGGCCAAGGACCGAGGTCGGTGAGAGTGTCCCAGTTGCAGATTCAGTGCAGTTTCAGTAATTTTAGCAGGGGAGAGGGGGAGAGAAAGCAGAGGTAAAGAGGAAGGTTTTGAGGTGCTTCCGGAACCGGAGATGGTTCTCCTCAAGTTTCAGGGAGGCAGGAAGGCTGTTCCAGATGTAGGCCCCTGCAGCGGAGAGAGATCTGCCCCCAACTCGTTGTTTGGAGAAACGGCAGACCCTGAGGGAGTTGGAGGCGGATGAGCGAAGAGCTTGAGAAGGAAGATATTTAGGAAGAGAGAGTTGAAGGCATTTTGGCCCAAGGCCCCAGACGGCCTTGTGGACAATGCAGAGGGTTTTGAACTTGATCCTCGCAGTCACTGGGAGCCAGTGTAGTGATTTCAGTCCTGGAGAGATACGGTCCCTGGGCTTGAGGTCAAGGACAAGTCTCGCAGTCCTGTTCTGGATGAGTTGCAAAGGGCGGAGAGTAGAGGCAGGCATATTAAGATAGAGGCTGTTACAGTAGTCCAGCTTCGAGAGAACCAGGGCTCTAGAGACGGTGAGCTTCTGGGGGAAGGAGAGGAAAGGAAGGATACCTCTGAGGAGGTGTAGCTGGTAGTGTGACTTCTTAGAGACGTCGGATATGTGAGGAGAGAAGGAGATAGTGGAGTCGAAGATGACCCCAAGGTTTTTTGCCTTGCAGGTAGGAGCAGGAAGAGGGCCAAGAGAGGCCGGCCAGAGAGCTGCAGGGAAGGAG